>NC_051220.1:27492718-28692718 GCF_015220715.1 Pygocentrus nattereri | reverse complement strand
AAAACTCGGTTCAACTAGATGCTAAAGGTCACTTTTGTTAATCACGTCTAACATGTCTAAAACGTCTAACATAACGTAGCCGTGCTACTGTGTGAAATAAATGGTTGTTTCCAGCAGAACATTCTAGCATGGCTCACCTTGAGCTTCTTGATGCGCAGCTCGATGGTCTGTATGTCTGTGCTGACGTCCAGGGTCCGCTGTTGCTCCAGCTCCTCCTCAGCCTGATTGAGCCAGCTCCATATGCTGTTCAAGTCTGAGTTGAACTGCTGCCACTGCTGCAGGTTCTGCTTCATGCGCAACTCTTTGCTGAGAGCCTGAGCCTGCAGTAGCTCCCAGCGCTCAATCACACCTGCAGGGCACAGACAGAGAGGAACAGCTTACAGCACAGGCCACAAACCAGAAATGAAATTAGATGAACGGGTGCACAGCAGACTGTATAATACTATACAATATGACTCAGAAAGCACTTGAATAGTACTGATTAGGCATAATGTTAAATCATCTTAAATCCTTAACTCCTAAGCAAATAATTGATAAAATAAAATATATGCATTTCTTCAGAGACTATGGTATGTTATAGCATTTTTTGAGTACCTGAAGTCTGTGATTCTGAGTTGTTGGGGTTCACAAAGCCTGTCAGCTTGTCTTCCACATCCTTCAGCTCATAACCGACCCTCTTCACTGTGTCAATACTGCCACGGCACTCCCCAAGCAACCGCATCTACACAAGCCAGACAAATAACTCATCCATTTTGCTAAGAGAATTCAAGACAAAGTTTAGACAAGTTACAGCAGGCAGTGAAAGACCCAGTCAGTTATCTAGATAATCTTACTGTGGTTTATTATCACTTTCAAGAACCAGTAGCCACATTTCTTAGACTCTGAACTCTAGAGACCCTGAAGGACTCACATAACCCATGTAGGAGGCATCCAGCTCAGGGCCAGTGGGCGTGCGGCTGCGGATGATGTTCTCGGTCTGCTGCAGGTGGAAGCGGCTGGTGTCCAGAGCTTTGGCCAGTTGCCTAAAGTGAGTCTCAAGAGACGCTGCTTCCCCTGCAAAGACACAACACATTTATCACCAGTTATCTGTTTTGGCACTGGGACAGTAACAGTCCACTGAAGCTTCTATTGATTCTTTCAAAAGAATTTTGCATTACTTTCGCTGCTGCGTGTCATGCTTTGTGAGTTACATGGAGGAGACACCTAATCTCCAACAGAAGTCACATAAATGTTTATGGGCATTATTCATAACAGGTCACAACCAAAGCAAATCTTTCCCTTGGAAGTCTCTTGAAATTCTATATTTAGATTTGCTGTCTGGTTATTCCTACCTGGATGTTTGTAAATTTTAAGTTACTTTAGTTGTAATGCATTGTGAATAATACCCAGGTATTAAAATACTAAAACACACAATAAAAAAGAAAATATCATTACAACACAGCAGACTCAGTGCTTTCAGTTACCAGTTACTAATGCAAATTGTAGTCAACTCAATAAAGGCATCAGTCTATTCTAGTCACAAACTACAGCACTACATGCATTAGACAGAAGTGTGTAAAGCAACCCAGAACAAAAGAACTAAAGGAGGTTAGAAACTGCTGCAAGTAACGGCAATAACTAGATTCTGTGCCAGCTGGTGAGTAGAAACTGAAAATAATCAGAGTCCCAAGCAGCAGGCTGTGAGTGAATTTTTCATTTGGAGGGGGTTATGTGCCTCAGCGTTACGGCATGCTGTGGCTACTAGTGCCTACCAGATGTGGACCTCAGTGTTTGCTCTGTTAGTTTTACATATGCCTCAGGGCTCTCTGGAATCTCTACATCTGGAAAGAGACATATACAATGCAATACATACAGTATAGTATTGGTGGCATAACTTAAAATGTTCACATTGGAGAACTAGTTTTACTACCAACCCTATCTCCAACTATCTGGCAGCCACAATTATGAATCTCTGCAACTAGCATGACAGTTCTTATATTTTAAAGCAATAGTTCGATAAAAAAATACAATCTGAAATTTTACCTTCATCCCAAATCTAGTAATTAAAACCACATAAGAATATCTATTTTAGTTCATTTGGTATTGCTTAATAATTTGACATAGTCTAAGGCATATGTGTGATGTTAACTAGCTGTATAAGCTGAAATGACCTGCTAGCTACATTTGCCTCATAGCCAGACCAAAGAAACCAATATCATACGCCAAACATGCCTTCGTTGATCTACTACAGCTGGAATAAGGGGAAAATACTCAAAATTAAATTTTTTGCTATCACTTTAATTATTATACAGTATTATACCTTAAACATATTTATTGAAAGGCTTTTGTGACTCCAGGCTATGGCAGAAGTACTGACCTGAGAGTGCAGAAGCTGACCCCTGAAGGTAAGCTCCATCCTCCCCCTCTTCTCCATGCTCTGAAGCCAGAGCCCTGCTTGCGCTTTCCAAGCCACGGCTCAGGTCGTAGTCATGGTCCCACTCCAGGGGGATGGAGTCTACGCTGGCTGGGGTGTCTCGACCTGAGCGTTCTGTCCGCAGCGGGGCAGCCAGGGAGGCAGAGCGGCTGGAGGAGGGCAGTGGAGACAGGAGACTGTCTCCCAGACGCTCACTCCATGGAAGGCTAGACACATCACCTGGCTCATCTAAGTCAAACTCCCGATCCGAGTAGGAAACATCTTGCTCATCGTCAGCGAGCTGCATTACAAATAAGATACATCTTTCTAAAAGACATGATTCAAGATACCGCGAAAACTAGAGCTCGACAGAAGTTATGTCACCAATATTGATTTTAAAGAGTTTAAAATTCTAACAACCAATAATATCAGTTTACAGAATTGTATATGGTCAACAATGAATCAGATATACTGGTTATTAAAAAAGTATGGTGTTTTTTTGTATATGGTTTTCAAGCTATGAAGAGTTGTGAAAATACAAACGCCACTCATCAAATTTGAATATCTATTGTTAATCTAGTGACAACAGTTCATGAATGCTGTCATTTTAGGATCATTTGAAAATGCTGCATATTGGTCACGAAAACCTGTATTAGTTGGGCCCTTGTAAAAACTGCTGAAGACAAAGTAAACAAAAAAAAACAGAATTGTATAGTAATTTTTCACAACCCTACAAGAGTTTTTAGTTAAGTTTTTAGCTGTACCGGTAGGCGGATGAGCTTCTTATAGTAGCGTTCCACTCGTCCAAACACCTCCTGGCAGTAGCGCTGGAGCTCTTCTAGTTCCTCTTCAATGACAGCAGCATCCAGAGGTTCACTTTTCTCTATTAGGGTCTCACCTTGGTGGAAAATGTGCTCAATCTTGGCTGTATTCAAAGAGATCTCTTGCTGGAATGCCTGCACAGGCAAAAACAGAGACAGTGTAGGTAAGATCAATATTTTCATAATAACTATTCCATGCAGTTGATAACTGAACATGGTCTCACCCTAAGTTGTTTGATTTTGGCTTGTACATCACACTCAGAGAAATGCTCGATGTTAGTCAGCTGGAGGTCCATCTCAGTCAGCCACACCAGTATGCTGTCTCGGGCTGTCTCGAACTCCTCCCTTTGGCTAATAAAGTGCTGCAGAACAAATTAGAAATCATAGTAATAATAAACAATAATATTTAAATGTTATTTATTACTGTGTTGTATTCAACAGAATTATTAATTAAAACCTATAGATCATGGGTTCCCACTCAAAAAGACATAATAGTTATGTTTACCTTGAGGCGGCGAAGAATAGAGGTCACTCGTCTTTGCAGGTTATCCCAGCGCTGGTTACCGTTGTGGGCCATCTCCCGCAATCGACAGGCTGCATCAGTGCGGTTTTCACGAGCCAACCGTCTGTACTGCTTATTGATCAGCTCCAGCTGAGTAAGGCTCTCATGCACCTGCCGTTGGAAGGCCTGTTGAAGGGAGTGGTGTTATTATTAAACCTGTATTTAAGAAAGACCATGGAACAAGGGCATAACAAGATTAAAACAGAATATTGGTCTGAGTCACACCTCAAACTTCTTTAGCTCCTCCTTGGCCACTGTGTACAGCACACCAGAGGAGTTTGGCAAGGCAGCTGTCCTCTCTGACATTGTCAGCCACTCATCAAAGCGAGCAAAGTCATCAAGAAACTTCTGCCAGAGTCGCCATGTTTCCTCAATCCTATGAGAAACAAAGAAAAAAAGAAAAAAATGCATTAACTCCTTAAGCTTCTTTGTGTGCCCACATTCTATGGTTTAATATTCAGGCACCACATGCAAAACAAGGAAAAATGCCTGAGTTTTTATTAAAGTTTATGGTTGTGCATGCTACCCTGTAACTGCTAATGCAGCTAATTCCTGATAGGCCTGTGATAAACACAACAAGATGTCAAAATATAATTAATTTGAAAAGACCATATCCTGAAGAAAATGCAGGTTGACTGCATAGCTCAAGTATTACTATGGTGTTTCATGGGGTTGCCAGGGATTTGCGAGACGGTATTCCAGGTGACTGAAAGTGTGTTGCTAGTTGGTTTAGATGGTATTATGGATGGTTGCTTGGCTGCTGCTAAGCAGTTGCTATGATATTACAGGTAGTTGCTATGTTTTTAATATGAATAGAGCTCTCAGGTTCAGCAGTCGTACTTCAGCCTTCTCTCCATGGACATGGCGCAGATACTCCTCCAGCGGCGGTCCAGGGTGCGTGTGGCCTGTTGGATGGAGTCGCACTCCGCATCTGTGGAGCAGGCATCGCAGTCATGCAGCAGTACCTCACACAGGTTCAGCACAGAAGCCACACCTGTGCTGTGCTTCTCTATGTCCCTCTGCAGCTCCTAAATAGACAACACACAGATTATGATATGAGAGAGTTTGTTATCAGTATCTCCTCATGAGGATGGCAGGTGTGTGTGTGTATGCAAGAATCCATGTGTATGCACCTGTTGCAGGTCTAGTTTCCTCTGGATCTCCTGAAAGTCACAGGTATCATAGACAATAGGACGCGACAGTTCAGTCTCAATGTGGGCCAGCCAGGAGCGCAGACTGCTCATGTTCTTATCCAGCTGCTGCACAGCCACCAGAGTCTCCCTCAGCTTCTTCACCCTGATAATACACAGAAGCATTAAATTCAGGCATATTGCACCATGCAACACTAGAAAAGTTTAACCTTCAAAGATCAGAGATATCAACAGTAATTAGGTTCTGAAATATTATCTTGCAATTAAATGACATATACATAATTGTCTTTTAGGCACAAGCCTTAAATCATCAATAAAGTTGATTAGGTATATTGCTTCACAGCCATCAATTTTAGTAGCACCCAACTGATTAGACACAGCTTGAGCTCAGATAAACATGACTTATAGCTTCACTCTAATGGTGTTATAGTACCAGTCAGGGGTTAAAACTTTTGTTGTTTTTGTAAACCCACAATGCATCTTAATAAAACTATTTTCCGCTTTCTTTATTTACATATATTTGCCTCAGCCTAACAGATAAAAACTTACCCAATTCACAATCTATTTGTTGCAGTGTAAACATAGGAACCATGAAAGCTAAGAAATTTGGAAAATAACTGTAGTCAGCTTTAAATATTTCAAAGTTTATTTGTTTTTTGCAGCTCACTAAAAGTGCATTTCTGGTAAAAGTGCAGATTCTTAACTTTCAATCAATACTACAATATTACTTTTGGCATTAAAACAAATGGTATAAAGTCAGATGTGAACACTAGAACTTATTGATACAGAAAATAAAAACAATCACTACATAATTGACAACATGAATGTAATGTACATTAAATGTATGCAAAACAACAATAACTGCAGACATCTAATGGTTAACAGTTCTTCTGTTGTAGACATCTGAGCACTTTGAAGAAGCATGTGAAATACAGATCATTTCCAACCACACGCACACCCACAAACTGAAGGCTAAGAGAGGCCTGTGTTGATACCTTGCACTGATGAGGTCGACGAGGTGTTGCCAGCGCTCGCTGACTTTGCTGAGTTTGTGCTCTATCTCTGAGGCTTTGCTTTCATGGCTAGCCCTGACCAAACGCTCCCCCATCTGCTGCAGCTGCTGCTTATCCTCCTGTGCCACTGCTAGCTCCTCCTGATAGTCCTGAGGGGAAAAACACATAGAGACAAACAGAAGGCAATGCTGTTAGCACTGTTAGGAGCTGGGACTGTGCCAAAGCAATAAACTGTGATCACAAGCAGACAGTGACAGATAACAGTAACAGCTTCTTTGCTAGGTGTGAGTTATGGCCTTTTAACTGTATCACTCCTGTTTTTGCTACAAAGAAAATGAATTCCATTTAATATGCCAAAAATTCTTTTAGCCTACCTTTCTGAGTTTCTCAATCATCTCTTCAATGCTGATGTCGCCATTCTGGGAGACCTTGCTCTCCATGTGAGTGAGCCACTCACATAGCTCTTTGTATTTCTCATTAAAGATGGCCCACTCATTCAGCTTCTCACTCACCTGCTGCCTGCGCAGAGATAACTGCACAGAGAGACACAAAAATAAAGGCATTCTACATAAGTTGTACAGTCTGTACACAAATAAGACTAACGCGAAGCCGGCTTCTTCAGTGACATATTATTTCTGCATTAATGTCCAATATAAATACTTACGCAACTGCGGCAAAGAATGAAAAGATATCAGTAAAAGCAGGTACCAAAAGATTTGAGTCTAAATGTGCTCGTAATTATGTAAGAAAAAGTGAAGACGGCACTGAATCATTACCTTTTCTCGCCATGATATGAAAAGCTTGCACACATCCTGTGGTCTACAGACTCACGCACAGGATGCTGCACACGCAAACTGACAGGAAAGTCTTCTGCTTTGCATATGAGTTTCAGTCTCAGAACTAATTACTCTACTAAACACAACCTTCACAATATTTAAACTCAAACTTGATGGTTGCATTCAACTCACACAAGACAGAGGCATTGTGTCTCCAGGGAGGATACATTTCAGGAAAATCAAAGCTTCTCCACGTTTCCTTTCAGTAACTTTTGAGTAATAAATATACAACACAGTTAATGCTAAACGATAAACAGATCACAAGTATTGTGCAACAGCACCACCAACTGACAAGATAGATTGTCAGACTGTCACTGAAAAAACATTTTTATTTTATTTGTATCACTATCCATTTAATTCTTTACTATTTAATTATGTTGAGATTTATTCATATTATACAAATACCCTGTTTTGCTCATTCCAATTATTATCATTGTTTTACTATTTATTTTTTTCCCTTGGTAAATAATCTTATGCAGTTTTTTTTATTCATCTCTTTCTTTGTAAAGCACTTTCAGCTGCATTTTAATGTATGTCAAATTTATTATTATTCTCATAGAATTTCCTGCATAAGAGAGGCATGTCTGTTTTGTACCTGGTGGCAGATCTCCTCCCACTGGCGATGTAGCAGTTCAATGCGTTCCTGCAGCACACACAGGTCCTCAGAGCTAATGTAGCTAGAGAGAGACTCTCTCAGGACAGTCAGATGAGCTAAGTCCTCTGTCCAGCCATCAAAAGTGCTCTCCAGGTCCTGCATTTAAAAGGACAAGAGAAATATTACGGATATATTTACTACAAAGCAATGCATTGTAATTCCCCTGTCACTGTCAATCTGACTCAAAACATCCTTGTCTCTTTAGATCAGAATTGGGTCCTGTTTCCATGGCGGCATCAAATATCCTAGCACTGCTACCACTCTCACTATGATCAGTGTCAGGGAATATTTTAATGCAGTTTCAACACCTGCTTAACTAAATTTTCATCTAACTTCAATCCATTTAGAGATTACATGTTAAAGTAATAAATAAGTAATACATATTACATTTGCAACTAGATTTGCTTAGATTAAGGCCCAATCCCATTTCACCCCTTGCCCCTAACATTTAGCCCTACCCCTCCGTTTTGTGCGTTGATGTCTAGGGGTAGGGTTGTCCCGATTGTTGTTGAGATGGAGGGGTAGGGTGAAGTGTTAGGGCTATTTGGCCCTTGAAATGGAGATTTTTCAGAGGCACACTACAAACGGAGTGTTATGAGAAAATTCCCAGAATGCCCTGTTAATCATCAGCATGATGGCTGCACAAGCGACCAAAGAGACACATAAATGTAAACATTTCTCTGTTTAAAAGCCGCTGTATTGTAAGAACCATTGTAATAGCGTTTTATGGTTATTTCCTTCATAACACGCATTCAAATCGACAGTAATACGCTGATGTCTCGGTCACTACCTGGCGAAATTTCCCCTTTTTACCTTAAATTGTGCAGCAGTTACGTTCTGGTACGTGATGTTGCTGCACCATTTAAGGTGGAACGGGATAAATCGATCATGAAGCTGGCGACTAGAAAGCTAAGTTCAGCTTCATATCACTGAAGAATTCTTGGTGGCAGCTAGTAGCTGTTAATGAAGTGATGTAATTTTTTGTTTGTGCTCTTTTTAATTTGGTGACTCATTTGATTGATTCGTAAAACTGAAGTTGTGAATGAATCGCGAGTGCCCATTGTTTTCAGTCTCCCTCGAATAAATGGCAAATGTCAGTGTGATATACCATTATCGCGATAGTATGGAGACAAAGGAGGAAAACATGTCCTGATTATTTTTCCAGGCTACTTTAAATATGATTCACCTGTCCTGTCATGTGACACACAAGTGAGAGCACCACAGCTGGAGGAGGCATATTGGAAATGACCGGAAAACCATGTCTCGTCCTGACAACAACTGATGACGTTTCTGGTTCTTGAAGGTTTGTTGCATTTCACAGGGGCAAGATTTCAACCACTACCCCTTGTAACTCAGTTTCAAGAGGGAGGGTTACATTCAAAAACAAGGGGTAGGGGTAAAAATAAGAAATGGTATGGTAATGGGCCTTCATCAAGCTCTTTCATCTTAAGACTACAAAAAGACACCAAATAAGTATCCTAGACATAACACAGAGCACTATATGTAAAAAAGGCATTGAAAAAAGCAAGCAGACCTCTAATTCATTTAGTAGTTAGTCATAAAGGTACAAATAAGCATTAGCACCATGTAATATATTGGCATGTAATGAAATAAAATAACACAAACATGGAACTATGGTCACCCACTAACACCACCTGTGTTCAGACTGAATTCTGCGAATTATCCTTCATATGGTAGTGTGCATTACCTTGCATCGCATCTGTTCAGCTTGCAGTTCCTCATGGTGATCTGGTAGAGGCTGAGAGAGCTGCCGCTTAAAAGACCGCAGTTTCTCTAGAGACCCACCAATGCCTTCTTCACATCTCTCCCAGTCCTGCACATAAACAACCAAACATTCTTAGTTTATCCTATGCTCTTTCTGTTTTATGACGTTCAGGAACTTCAGGAATCTTTCTACAGTGTAATAGCATGAGAATAAGCAGAATAGCATTATAACTTATAGGATTATACCCTGAGCAGGACAGCCAGCTCTCTCTTCTGCTCTTCCAGGCTGAGGTTAGCATGTCTCCAGCGCTCCTGTATGTTGAGCAGATCCTCCTGCAGTGATGCCTCAGCCCGGTTGTCTGCAGACAGAAGCAACTGCCTCCCAGCCTCCACTGTCAGGATGTAACTGCCTTGCTGCCTCTGTAGCACCTTCTCCTTCAACTAGGGACAGAGACAGCCAGCAGGGTGGTTAAAACATTCACCAACAGCACATTATGTATTTTTTTTACATCTGAACCACCTCATGGTCCTGGTTTATAACTATCTAACTTCACTTATCCATTCAGTTATGTTTTCTTTTTTGATTTTTTTATGTTTATGACTGAAACCAAACAGCAAGAAACAAATACATAGATTTTTGTAGTCAGAAATTGTGTATAGGTGAAGTAAAAAGCCCAATACCGCATTTAAGTATGCAAGTACAGGCAAGGGGTCAGGGCTGAAATTGTGCATTCATGACAAAGTCATGTTGTGCTAACCAGACCTAATATGGTGGTGGCTGGCACAATCAATCAATCAATAAACCAATGAATGAATGAATGAGTGAATGAATAAGAACAATAACAATAAGAAATACAAAACAGGGCACTTTTTTTTCTTTTACTGTATTATTATGGTACAGTACTGAGTTTGAGTTGTTAGTCAGTCAGTCAGTTAGTTAGTAAGTAGTTAGTAGGTCTAGTAGTTAGTTAGTCAGTTAGTTAGTTAGTTAGTTAGTATACTAGTATTTAGTTAGTATACCACTTAGTATGTGCACAGCATTTAATTTAAATAAGTAATGGCTGTGATGTGTCAAATAACCCCAACCACAACTCTGTATATTTTTTATGTTAAGTAGCAGTAATCACCTTGTTTTTTTGTTTTTATGTGTAAAAATGTAACTGAGTGCCTCTTCTACTAACTAAAACACATATATATTCATTATCTCTCTTTAAATATTTTATAACCTTCAGAGCTGAGGAAAAAAGCCCAACATTAACCATAGTGTGAAAGCAATTTGAATGGGTATGAGGTGCGATTCTGATTACCTGGACAGCATCCAGCATGGCTCGGGCCTGCTGCAGGGGTACTGGAGCTCCAGGTTGTAGAGCTTCAGTCTGACGCGAGACCTCTGCCAGCCATTTCCGTAACTTCTCCACCATCTCTCTGTAGCGCTGCCACTGGCGGATTAGGCTGTCTATAATGCCCCTCCGCTGTTGTGCACGCCGCACTACCCCCTGCCACTGGTTACTCAGCAGAGCCAACTTCAGCTTGAACTCATCTCTGTAAAGGAGCACAGCATATGCTGGCTGAATAAAATGCTGCCTGCAAACCTGAACATCCGAGATTCAGTGCTGAAGAAATTGTTCCATAAAACTGAAAGTGAATATGATATTCTTATGGCTGAACTTACCTGTCATCCACCTGTCCCTGCTCGAGCATGCGCTGTCCATCACTGATGATGGAATGAAGGATCTGTTGTCTGCTGAACATCTCTGCCTGGAATAACTACAGCACAAAACACAACCACATAAAAAAATCTGTGCACAATCCAAAGAAGACAGTCTGTGTCATTAGATATGATGCCACTGGCATTAGGCAGATGTACCTCATGGGCTCTTTGCTGCTCCATCAAGCTCTGGAAGTTTCCAGAGATTTCCACAGCCAGCTTCTCCTCTGTCTGTACCAGAAACTCCATCCACGTCTCACACTTCTCCAGGAATGTCTGCTGCTGCAGCAGGGTGGCCTGCAGCTTACTGCAGAAAACATATATAGCGTAATTCATAAAGGCAGGCTAGACAGGGGTTGTGAGCAGAAACTAGCATTAACTAAAATATATAATCCAACTTTACATCTTAACAATGCTACAAGAAATCGCTGTTAAAGGTAATAGCATTGTTATTGATAATAATAAGTATGTTTCACTACTACATTACAGCTTGCTAAAGCAGTCACACCTGAATCTCTCAGTGGTTTGGGCTGAAGTGGTGGCCCAGCTCCTGTTCAGGTTCTGCATGCGTTTGATCTCTGAATCATTGAGAGGCAGTCTGTAGCCCAGTTCATTCAGGCGCTCTAGGTCTGGTGCCATGCTGCTGAATTTTAGCATCTGCCTCTGTAAAAAATACACAAACTGATTAAACAGCTGCATTACCACTGAAATAATTTGCATCTTGACAGGAAAATATTAATTAAATTTGAATCATATGAAAAATAGCTCTGGTATGTGAATAATCAATTATCTCTTGTTATTAAGGCTGTTGTGGAGTACCTTTAGCTCTTCCATACGGTCTTGAATGATTGACTGGTCAGAGGAGCCATTCGGATCCTGACCCTTTAGAGCCTCCTCAGCCTCAACTATCCAACGTCCCAGAGTGTCCAGCTGTTCATTGAAGGTTTCATAGTCCTGCACTCCTGCCTGTGAGTAAAGAAATGCACCCACAGAACCTTTACAACAGGTACACACCTACATAGCCTCTTGTTACTATGTTCTTAAGCTTTAAAAGGTCTGACCTGGAGAGCGGCCTGCTGTCGGCTGAGGCCCTGCTCAATGGAGCTGAGGCGCTGGGACAGAGATAAGTGATCTGACTGGATAGATGCTGCAGCGGAAGTGTCCACCTGCTGTTTCAACTGCTCGCCCAGCTCCAGCAGAACCTGCAGAGAGGCCTGCACTGGGGCTTGTGAACGCAGCAACTCCTGATGGAAGCAAATCGTATACTCAGCACATAAAACGAGTTAACCCTTATAACCAAGTTTTAACTAAGAGCAATGACAAAAGCATGCCTTAATTAGATGTTACTTATTTCTCAGTTAGCTCAGTGAAGCAATTAGAGAAACTCTGTCCAAAGTGTACATTTTCTAAAATCCAAACCACCCATTTTATCCACACAGGGCAAGGATGACTGCAGGTTTTCATTCCAGCCGAGAAGAAGCACACCTCATACAATCACTCAACTGTTACAAGACACAGACCTAGAGATTAATCAAGGGAATCCTCTGAGATGTTGGGGGTTTAAAGCAGCTGCACCATTCTCTCCTCTGGGTTCTGGATGCTGGCATTGTTCTGCTCATACATATTCTTATTGATTGGAATGAAAGCCTGCATTCACACTAGCCTTTTGAATTAAAGATTAGTGATCCCTGCTCTAAGCTTTCAACTAATACCACATTTGTGTTTGTACATTGAAGAGAATATATTTATAATGAAAACGCTTCTTTCCACTTTTGCCTGTTTCGGTCTTTTTTTGACAATTAAACAAAGAGGGAAACACCAAAGCTGCAGACTTAAGCCTACTGTTGTAGAATTTAAATAGAATATCAAATGTATTTTATTCTATATCTTTGCAACTAATTATGTACATACATTTTAATAAGTGTAATTACAATGAAATAAGTGTAATGTTAATCAAGCACTTAAGAAAATAATAGCAAGATCTCTAGAATTGTAAGGACAAATGGAATCATCATACTTAGTGATTTTAAGAATTATTGTATATCAGAAATATGTTTACCTACCTACTTACCAACATATTCAATGTACTATAGAGATAAAGATAATTATGACCACCAGTGAGTTGATCAATAATCAGAACTATATTGATTTAAGTACAGCTAGACAAGAGTAGATATGTTTCTCGTACACTACAGTCTTGAATCCAGGTGGATACTTCTTCCTCTGAGATGTCCTTCCTGCTGGCAGTTTTTAGCATCTGCTCTGCTTTCTCCTCCAGGCTCTGGATATTGTTGTTGCACTGTTCATACAGATCCTTATAGCTCTGCCACAGCTGCAGTAGAGCTTTACTGCTCTTCAGACGCTCTGTTATCTCTTCTAATAGGCTGTTCCACCTGAATCACACACACACCCCCATACACACATAGCATTTATGTATATATAGACACAGGTCTGTTCTGGGAATGTTATAATGTCTAATTGATCAGCAGTTTCCTACCTGGCATTGATGTCTTTGAGAGCATTATTCAGTGAGTCAGACACAGATGGATGGCATTCCTCAAGCAGTTGATGGGTGATGGCTCCAAACTTTCTCAAACTGCTCTCTTGCTTATCCAGCTGTTCTTGCAGATTCTGACACAGGGATAACAGAAACCACAATTTTTTCACGGTATTAGAGCCTTGCTGCAATAAGGTAGTGATAGGTGGAAATGCGTAGGAAGCAATTGTATTAATTGTGTCTCTACAAATCTCCAACAAGAATGGAAACAAAGCACCAATTTCACTGGAAAATCAATAGTTAACTCTTTAATAATAAAGGAAAAATGGGAGGATTTCTGCATTTAAATCAATTAAACTGCCAAATAATCTACTATATAATAAATAAGATGTCTCAATGATGTTGTTGCACTTGATGTGTAAAAAGAAGACTCCACAAAAAAGACAAGACAAAAAAAACCTGGAAAAGGAGTGCCTTTAAAATTTTGAGTTAATTTAACTTTAAATAATAAACTGACATAACAAAAAGCAAAGAAACCTTTTTTAGTTAAAAGTGCAGAATTAGACAAAAATTTGTATATTTGTATCTTGTTTGTTTGTCACAAGCTACCACCCTGAGCAAACCTATGAATATGACTATACTTCAGTCACCTTCTACTGTCACTATGATTAAACAAATCACTAATCATTTATCTGAATTATCTGAATTGTCTGAATGTGCATGCACATTTGCCCAGAAACTGTTGCAATACACCAAACAATAAGGGGCAACATGGCTCTTCTTTTACAAAGCATGAGATTTATCCAGTGACAGATACAAATCATTTACATTGCAACAGAGTACTGCATGAAAGCTAATTGTACATGCAAATATATTTAACCTTGCTGAACATGGACATGCACTGTTCCAACTACTCTGTGGGCATAAAGAAAACACTGCCAAAATTTCTGAATGTACCGTCAGATGACTAAACAAGACGCAAATCAGAATAATCAAGCAGGACAGAACCAGGATGGGCTAAAGCTCAGACAGAAGTTTCTGTGACGTATACCTGTAGACTGTCCACCTGGAGCTGTGCTGCCTCCAGAGATCCGGTGAGCAAGCGGAAGCGAGAGACAGAGTACCTCCCCTCTGTCAAATAGCTGTTAATCTCCTCAGCTGCCACTTTGTACTGGCTCCACTGATCCAGTACTGACTTCAGGTTGATCTTCAACTGTCCTATCTGTGAAGAACACTTGCTAGTTTTATTATAAACACACACACACACCAATCACCCATAAACATTCTTAAAAGACTGTAAAGTTAAATATCAGAAAAATAGCATACTAAGTGATCAAGGTTGGCCCAGGTGTGATTTAGTGCCTGGAGAATTTCCATCACAACAGCACAAGCCTCATCTGTCTTGTTCTGGACAAGAGCACAGGCCTGCTCTTCTACTCTTTCCACCTCTCTCTCCTTCTCTTTAACCATCTCCTCCATTTCCTGTGTGCATGTGCACGTGAGAGAGACAGTGAGAGAATAATACACAGTAACACATGTTGTAGTAAAAGTGGGAAATATATTGATATTTTAGTGTTTTGCTGACACATTTTTATCATGATTAACTATATAATATTCATGTATATTATACAATGCATTGTATCTTGAAAATAAATTGTAATATGATATGTTTGCATAATGTCACTCATCTACGACAGTTGCTCTTACCTGGCAGTCTTTCAGTGCATTTTGCACTGAGGAGACGTCCTCAATCCTGTGTTTCCTCTTCAGTCGTTCCTCCTGGGCACAAAGCCAGGTCTTTAGGTTCTGCACATTGCTCTCATATTCCAGCCAGGACTCCAGTAAGCCCTCCAGGTATTGGACCTGAAAAAATCCAGGAAAAAGTTAAGGAGTTTATTTACATCAACAGATATTATGTAATTAAAAGGTTGTACCACAATATATTCTGTGTTTAAAATGTAACTGCCTTCAATATATAAGTAATATCAAATAAAGCCTGAAATGCAATAAAGTTGGGAAAGAGAACCAACAGGAAACTAGAATCATTGAATTGCTAAATATATTAAAAATATTACTAAATTACTTTAGTATAATTTTTTAAAATGCCAATGAAAGAATGCATATTATATTTAAATAATGTTTTATACATATTATTACTGGTATCAAGACTTTTTAAAGCATTTGTTTTGTGTGTGTGTGTTTTGTGTTTGTTGAATTAATGATCCATTACACTACAGTACAGCAAATTTATATTGAGATTTGAGCAAAAATAAAAACTACACCAGTCAGTGTTCATATGTAGAGTGATGTAATGGATCCCAATATTTAAAGAAAATATCATTAGAATTAGGATTAGAAACAGAATTATTTATGAATACAGCCCAGACTTAATGCAAGTCCCAGCAAAAGTCTCACTCTCTCTGTGATGTGAGCCTGGAGTATTTGCCAGTGGCGGTTCATTGCTCCCAGCCTCTCTGCAAAGTCTGTCTTATCACTCCTCTTGCTCTCCACATCCTGCCCACTGATCTGTAGCACTGACTGGTTCACAAAGTCCACAGTCAGCTGCTTACAGTTCATATCCACACGGAATCCCTACAAAGGGAAAGGAAGATAGAAGATCTCTGTCATAATTGAAGGGTAACAAACCTTGAACAAAATATCAAATGTTATTCATTCTAATCTTATTCATTGTTCCGGGTGGTGAACCTACCTTATATCGATGCAGGTAGTCTTGGATGACCTTTGACCCCACTGCTCCTTTAAGGTTTTCCTCATCCTCTTCAATCACCTTCTCCATCAGTGAGATCCAGTTCACCAGCTCAGTGATGGCGTGGCGCGAGGCCAGCTTGTCCATTTGTGACTGGGACAAGAAGCAAACATAAATCCATCATTAGTACATTGGGACAGGCAGAGAAATCAGGAAAAAGTCTCTCACTTTATACCACAGAAAGGTTTCAGTGAATCCTGACAACTGAGATGGGCCTAAGGAATGTCAATAATCCTATTTAGCAGGGCAGATAAGCCAGTTTAGTGAGCGACATACGGCCATGCAGTCCAGTACCTGGTGGAGTTTCTCCTGCACAACTGGGATGTGAGTAATCAGCTCAGCCCATTGGGCCTCCACACGGGCCAGCTCAGATCTCAGGATGCCTGTATCTGCCTTTTTCAGCTTCAGCAGGTGGTTACCTTCATTCAGTACTGAGGCCTTCAAACAGGAACGAGCCTCAACTTCCTTACTGAACTCCTGTGGGGAGAAAAAGTTGCATGTATCACATATACCACAAAACGCCCATGTCACTGTTTTTTAATCATGCACAAATGTAGCTATCTGCCCAAGCACAGCTGATCCAGTTAATAAACAGATGATAGCACCCTTCATGATATGATGTGTTGTGACAAGATGTAACTGAAGCAAGCAGCGGGTCACCAGGTGCAGTATTAAAAATGTTGGTCTAGACCGGTGGTTCTCAAGCCTGGTACCTCAAATCCCATTACTTGTTCAGTATGTCATCCTCATAGCTCCAGTTCAAAACATGAAGCAAACTCTGAACATCAAACATGTCTTGGCTGATCAACTACATTTTAGGCAAGAGGAAAACTTTGCTTTTGTAAATTTGCTTCAACTATTTGCTTCAACTTTAACTAGATTTGGCAAAAAAATCATACTAACCAGGAAAGCTGAAAGGTGGTCTCTAACTGTCTCCACATCTGCAGGCACAGCCACTGACTGAGTACTCCAGAACTCCAGGCGTTCCAGAGCATCCTGCAGCCACTGGTTCAATTCAGCAGATTCACTCTGATATCTGTTACCACACATCATTATCCATTATGTAACTTGATCTCTAAGGGCCATGTTTTTTCATTAAACTCAGAATACAAAAATCATGTCAAGTCCTGACCTGGTCCAGTGTTTAAGGATGGACTCCAGCCGCTGCAGCTCCTTGTTGACCTTGGTGGTGTTGTTGAGCCAGTGCTCCCCCAGCAGAGTAAGTTGGTTTTCCAGACTGTGACAGGCCACAGAGAGCAGCAGGCGCTTGCCCTCCTCCAGCACCTGATACAGCTTGTGCTGGTGTTCAGTCAGAATGGACTTCAGACCCTAGATGAAGATCAGGTGAGATTAAAGGATACACTTCCGAACACTAATATGGATTCTGCCTCATATTTAACCCTTTAATTCATAGGCAAAGGCCATGATTTCTACTCTTCACCTTAAAAATTATTTCTCAATGCAGTTACATTTTTATTACATGTAAAATCTGTTGTTTCTGTGTCAAACCGCTATTCTGAGTAGCAAACAGAGGCATAGGAATATACTATAGAATTCAGCTGCATTTTGTTGTTACTCTTATGAACTAGTAAATAATAAGCCCTTATTGGTGATCTAACAACAAAGGAAGCACTGTGCTTCTGTTAGTGCACAGAAAGCTCCAATACCATAAGCTGATACATTATAGCATGCCAAATTTGAACATGCATACAGCCCAACTACTCTGGCGGCAGATTTTAATCAGTTAAAGGACAAACAGCCAAAATTGCTAATAACACATTAGGTGAGACAAGATTAATAATGGCTGCATGAGCACATACAACACTTTGGTACGTACAGTGGGATGCGGACAGTACCTGATAAAGTTCTATTCTCTCTGTCAGCCTCTCCTCTGTCTCTTCTAGCAGTGGGACAGCAGGCATACTGCCCTCCACTGCCTCCAAATGCCTGTACAGACATTGGTAGCCCAGCACTAGACGGCTCCATGTCTAGTAAATAAACACATACACCAAACACATACATACAAGGATCCAGAAAAAAGGCAGAGAGATTAACATTTGCAAGTATGAAATTACATTACTCAATATGTCTACACAACATGTTACTGACCTCCAGGATGGATTCCAGTTCTACCCCTCTTTTGTGAGCCTGCTTTAGAACACTCTGTGCTTGGGCAAGAGTCTCCTCTAGAGCTTGGCTCTCTCGTGGCACAACAAAGGCACTGATTTTCTTATAGAAAGTCTCTGTCAGGACCATATGCCATTCCAACCCTTGAAAGAATTCCTGGAAAATGAAGTGAAAGCTACTGAAACACAACCCAGACCCTTTCTAATGGGCTACAAAAACTATTGCACTTACACTGTATGTGCTACAGTATTTAAACAATAAAGTGTCTTAACACTTAGCTTACTTTGTGCTTGTCTAATAGTGCCTGGACTTCTTCTACTGAGCCAGCAATCATCTTTTGGTCAGCAGCCATTTTATCTTGAGCAGTATCTACCAGATCCACAAGGTCTTGTAGTGCTCGCTCATACTGGCTCTTCAGAGCCATGTTCTGGTTCAGCCCACTGCGGCGTGAGCCCACTGTCATCACTAGCTCTTCATAAGTGTCCTATATAATATAGTATACAAGGAAAACAGTATAATATCTTTTAGAATGCACAAAAACACATTAAAAGTACCCACTGGAGGCTGCACACTTCTCACACTCTCATAACATAGCTTAAGTATTTATTCCACAGCGGTTACCATATACTTCACAGTTCTCGAAAACAATCTTTACAATTAATATCAAATCCTAAAGTTTAAGGGGATTATAAATGAGTGAACATGTACCTGGAGCTTCAGCAGTTCATTGGTAGAAATCTGATCTAGCTGCAACTCTGCTCCTCTGGATTTCAGATCTGTGATTTTCTGCTCAAATTCTCTTAAGATTTCTTCTGCTTCAGCAATTGTCTGTAAAAAAAAACAGCACAGATCACATAAGCAATTTTATCCACCCGGTATCCAAGTAAATGAATAATAATGTTTTCCCGCCACCTCCAGCTGTTTTGCTGCTGGCTGATCAAGGATTCCTGCTAGCTTCTGCAGAATCTGGAACTTGCTCTCAGTGAGAGCAGTGAAAAGCCGCTGCAACTCGGTCTGTGAAGAACAAAACAGACAGTGAAGCATGAAAAGAAGCACTTTTGCTCTTCTGAGCAGAGAAGCTCAATATTTACTGGTACCTCAGACTGGCCTTGCATTACCTGGAAGCTTGTGAGCTCCTGCATCCTGCTTCTCATGGAGTCACAGCGGCGCTCCACTGCTGAGTCAAGGGCTCCTAGTCGCCGAGACACGCAATCAAGAGTGTCCTCCATTAGGACCTGCTCTTCTCCCTGCAGCCCTGCAGTGCTATCTAGCAGCCCCCGGCTGTGGCTCACCACTTCTGTCACCTCAGCCATATCTTTCCCTAAGGCCTGTGAGACAAGCAAACCAAGAAGAAATTGTAAAATAAATTAAAAATTTGAGATGCATGATATGAACATAATTCAGTCATGTTAACCCTTTAATGGATATACACTGAACACCTTCTATGCCAATTGACATACACGAAACTTGTCATTGGAGAAATTGTGAAATGTGAAGTGTCTGCCAGAGAAAGCATATGATTATACAAGCTGTTAGGATTTGTTCATTGATACTGTGGCACAATGAGCAAGTGTCCCTTGAGCGGCCACTCAGCCATTGATCCTTTTACCTGCTGCAGCTTCCATTTCACAAACACATGTCTGATGGACAGGACACTGTAAAACAGTGATGTCACATACATCAAACATGACATTCTTTTAGTTGAATTTTGTGGGAAAATCAGTTTCTTTTTTGTTCTCACTAGAATAAGTTGGGCACATGTCAGCTAACAGTCTACAATAATACGCAGAGACAAGCTCTCTATTGAAGTCAACATCAAAACTGTAGTGTGACTGTCTGTTACAAGCTTTCAAATGCCTGCGTTTAATCTGCTACATAATATAAATATTAACTATGCTAGCTTGGTGCTAACATAAAATTGAAGAGCCAAGTAGCAGGCTATCAGAAATTGGCATTATCTTAGCGGTGACAAAACAGCTACTTACAAAGCAAATTACACATTTCTGCATTAAACACTGGAATGACATGCTTGTCTGGAATATGCTCATCATTTTTTTGACTGTATCTGGCTTTCAGCTTAAGCAAGCAATAAGAGATGAGCATGTATTGTCTCACTATACTCACATCAAAAGTTACCTCATGTCTTCTGTTAAGAGCAACGTTTAAAAATCAACACCCAAAAATGTGTTTTCACAGAAGACTAAATGACAGGGTAAAACACATTACACAAATACTGAATTAAGATGTTATACATTTATACATATATACTCTTTACAGTTCCTCAAAAAGCAGAGGAAACTGCATTTAATTTAAAAGAAGAGTACACCGTGCTTCCATTAAAAGCTATCACTAGCAGAAAGATGATGTAACTTGTTTTTAATTCTATCATTCATAACTCATTCATCCCCTTTCTGCAGGCATCCTTGTGGCCATTCTGGAAATTAGATTCTTCATTAATATAATTAAATGAAACAGTTTTAATTGAAAATATAATTATAATTAATAAAATTAAATTGGAATTAAGGTATTTTTATAAAATATTTATGTCTAAAAATATTTATTTATAAATATTAAAATTCAAGGATGAACTAACCAAAACAAGCAGAGATTCTGTTGAAAGTGCAAATTCAGACTTTTCAAAACAAATCATATTTGTGTTAGTAAGTAGGAGAAGAGTTGGTTTATAACTTCATGAATTCAGGAAGATTTTATTGTTGCTTCTACAGACTTGTTTCATGTAAAAACGACTTACAATTTGCTGTTTGTCATTGTTCGATTTCAAAACAAATCAAATTGAATGCAATTAATTACACAATTTCTACATAAAATCCAATTAAGTACTTATATTTGAACAATAACAAAAACAGACCTAGAAATGAATAATTTTAACATATCTAAAAAACAACAACAACAACAACAAGTCACTGACCTCATGGTTGAAGAGCTGTGTATCTGCATTCTCTGTCAGAAGCACTGGTCCAGAAAACAAGGTGTTCTCCACATTGTCCAGCCAAGATGAGGTGGCTGTGACTGCTGAATACAGCTGCTGCTCCATCTGAATACCTTGCCTTTCTTCTGAACTTGCAGCCTGCATGCCCAACAGCAAGAATAACTGTAACAGTAGTTCTGCATTCTCAAACACAGAGGGTTTGTACCAAGACCACAGATTAAGAGATAAAGATGACCACTGTGAGCAGTATTACCTGATCAGTAGCGTCCTCCACAGCCTGACTGAATCCACTGTATAATGACTTCAGTGTGGACTTGTCCTGGACCCGCTCATCTCCTTTGTAGATTGGAGTGGCAGAAGCGTTTACTCGAGCAGTTCTGGAGTAAACCTGGTAAAAACAGCCATGATCACTACAAACCAATCAATATTGTAGTTATGTGACAGAAAATCAAAGAAACTAGTTTTATACAGATTTTCATGTATGATAAGAGAGACTGGGATAACAGTACTGGTTGCTTTGTGTCCTGCTCTAGGGTGCTCTGCAGAAGCTGCAGTTTGGTGGCCATGTCTTTTCTCAGGCTTTCCCATCTCTGCCTCCTCTGCCCCAGGGTAGCCTGGCTCTTTTGCTCTGGCTCTGGAGTGGCTGCTTCATTCACACTGCAGAGAAAGTGTAAGCGGTGTTAAAGATAGGGAGAGTTATGCTCATGACACACTAGAGTGAAATCTAAATATGGCTACACTACTACATAAGGTACACTGCATTTGTCAGTCACCACAGACTCAATTATTAAGTTAACGGGGAAAGATGCAGACAAAAGTCCTTCAGACCGATGAAATGCTTCATACTAGACAAACTTATTTAACACTGTATTCTCATTATTAATATTAGATATTGAACTCAGAAGATTCACTGGCCATTTGGTTAATGAATAAAATGACTTAGTTTGTACTGTGGACAACACAAACCCTGTTCCAATCACCACCGTTGTAAAGAAATCTGAGTCGATAAGTTTCTGGATGGTGTACCGTTTCATGTCAAACCACTCTGAAACCACTCTTAACAACTGAATAACGCAGAACATGTGTAAATTGGTGGAATTCAACTTTAAATGCCAGTTAACTGCAGTAAACCCAAACTCAAAGGTCACAAATCTAGATCCCATCATTTGAAAGAGATAGAATTATTGTCCAGAAATAATAAGATGGCTCAAACCTGGCACTGATGGGTGAAGCCTGCTGGGTGAGGATCTCCTCTCCACGGCTAGCCACAGATTTCAGTAGCTTCTTCTGCTCAGCCAGCTGCTCCTCAAGTTCCTTATTACACAAAGAATTTGATATTATTATATCAATTATCATATATTATTATTCATATAAATATATATATTTTTATTATTATTATTCTTAAATTCTCAAACTGGGGTGATTCATTAAAACAAATTAATTTAAAAACTCAAATATGAGCTATTTATGGGATTCCTAACAAGTGGATAACACCACAACGAAAAATCTACTAAACCTTTTGTCTCTGGAGGGTGTCCTGGTGCTGCAGGCTCCGTGTGGAGCGGGCCTGGGCCAGCCAGTCCTGTACATTAGGACTTTGAGAGAGACTGGAGTCCGACTCACTGTCAGACTGCTCCTGTTGCGAGCCCTGCAGTCAAAATGTAAATCCTGAAATCACTTTTTTATTCAGTATGAGGTTTAATAAGTACATCATAATTACTTTTGCCAAAGTAAACAGCTGGCCAAAAGATGAGTGTAGGTGATTAATTGCTCAGGCAGATCATTAAAAAAAATCACTTAAATTGTGAATTAGAGAGAGCAGTTCTAAGCTTTCACAGCAACTGTAAGATCATAAAGCAAAGATCATTTTGCTCATTCCTGGTCTTAAGTGAGTTGAATGGAGAAAATTAAATGTCATGCACCAAAAAATTAAATTCCTTGTCCCATTCACCAAAGAAAACATAATGACATTCAATTTTATTTGTACAGAGAGAATTGCCACAAGCGCAATGAATATGGATGGAGCAGAAATTATTTCATTCATTACATTCAGTATCTGCCATTTCAGCTCTTCCCATGCTAATGTAGCCTTGCAGGACACATAAGTTTAAGGTTTTGTGAAAGGTGGGCGTTTCAAAACAGTTGCACTATCATGGATTATGAATAATAACATTGGCCATTTGCAAGACATTTTCTTAAAGATTAAGAGAAATAAAGGGATTTCACTTTCAACAATCACTAGGCATCATTATGCATTTTGCTAAAAGTTACTGTAATGTAGTGTTCATGACATCTTAAGATATTCTTCTGTCAGGTGCTAATTAATTTTGCTTTCATGATAGGCCCAATACAACTGTGGTTGCATGGAGACCGTACCTGGATATTGATCTGTTTGTTCTGGAGCATCCGCTGTAGCTCCAGCAGGCTTCCCTTTAAGGTGCGCAGTTTCCTGGCTAGCTGCTCAGCCTCGTCCCTGGTCTCAGGCTGGCCCTCCAACAGCAGAGCTTCACTGTGCATGGACAGCTCAGAAAGTGTCAGCACCTTCTCTTCAATCTCCAATAGCATGTTCTGCAGCAGCAACAGGAGAGACGCCAGTTCAAACATGGCTGAGAGCAAGAGCTAAGAGCTACAGCTAGTGGTGTCTGTAGTTCTGCACAGGTTGCTCTCATCCTAGGCCCCTATCCACCACACCATGAGCACAACACATTAATCTTAATCCTTCACGTGCCATGTTCCCAATACACATCCGTTCTATAGAGTGAAAGTCCAGTGTTCTAACATGGTGCTCCTTTCACTATTTTAAATGTTTTGTTCAGTGTTTGCAAAGGTAGCCAAGGACCAGCAGTGTTGCCCAAATGACCAGGATCCTATCAGTTTGTAACCTTCAGCCACTCCCTGCAAGGTAGGTACTGACACTCCCACACATTCTTCTAGCCAATGAGCAGCAACCTGATACATGAATATGAAAGCAGGGCTGGCCAACTTTGCTGCCAGCACCAATCCAGTGAGAGGAATCTGCTAATCACCTGAAAGCCACCACAACCACCAGTGACCATTTCACTGAGACATATGCATAATCTGCTTAAAGCTCGTGCTACAGCAGCTTAGGAACCTAACCATCTGAGTGCTCTGAGGTCTTCTAATACCACTATTATTTCTTTAGTTCTCCTCTTCTGCAAAGAACTGAGGAAATAATGAGCACCACAGTATCCTATATTATTTTACTGGGTCTGTAGAACTGTGTGTGAAATTAAAAATGTATATGGTCAAGCAGTAAATTGTGCTGCATGGTGGACATTTTTGCATGTCTGTACTAAATGTGGCCAGTAGAGAATGCTCTAACCTGACAGTCTGAGAGCTGCTCTTCCATGTCTGAGTCCTGAGGGGTGGAGCTGAGCATGCTACGTGTACTCAGGAGCCATTGGTCAAGCTCATCCACCTGACTGAGGTAGTGCTGTAAGGCCTGTTCCTGCTGCTGCTTCTCCAGACGATCGCTCAGACGCTCCTGCACAAGCCACACCACAAATCACCTTTTATTACATGCTTTAAGAATATTACTAAATGTAACTTTTTCTAACTAGGGCAAAGGGTGATTGCCTAATTAAGAAAAGAGTCACAGACTGCAATAAATGGTGGAGAAAGGAAACTGAATTGGCTACGATTCTGCACTAAATATGGTAATAGTGTACCTCTAGAAGCTGTTGTTTTCCAGAGGCTTTCATTTGGATTGTGGCCATACGCTCAGACAGCACTGTGAGGGTAGACTGCATGGCTAGCTGCTCAGCTGTGTCAGAGTCCAGTGCATCAGAAATGAGCTCCTCTGCAAAACTGGACTGAAGATCATCAATTTCTTTCTGCAGCTTGAAAACGTCCTCCATAATACTCTGAAACGATCAAGATAGATGGCTAAATGAATACTTCAGAGAATGCAGTGGCAACTTGGCTTGCAGAAACCAAATATATCAACTTTTTGAAAAGACATCATATGCAGAATATGAACAAGTCAATTATTTGAAATGAAGAAGTACAGAACCTGTCTGCAACAGGAATCTCTCACCTGATGCAGGATCATCTGTCTGTCTGGACTAAGATCAGGCAGAGGTGGTTCACTCAGTTTGGCCTCTATAGACTCCATCTTTGAGGAAACGGACTGCAAAGAGCCTTGGTATCGCTGCTGTCTCTCCAGGGCCTCATAAAGTGTTCTTTGCTTTTCACTGATCTGTGACATGAATGAGGTGCAATCTAAATTGCAACATCTAGTTCGATATTTAAAAGCAACAGCACCCACTGGTCTCTCAGCATTTATATCACATACCACATTTTTCAAGGTCTCCCATGAACGCTGAAGGTCTTCTAGGTTAGCAACGGACTCCAGGGTAGGATCATACAGCTCCTGTATAGGAGCTCTGGTGAGAGTAGCTCGACCAATGCATGACTAAAACAAGAAAGTACCCAAAACCAGTGAACACCCAGTACATGCTATACATTACTAATGAAAAAAGACACGAGACCACTGACACATGGACAACACGAATCTCTGCGGAGCTGAAACCTGAAAGGAATCTAATTTGACATGCCTGATCAATCATGAAGGGTCAAGTCAAGCTCAAGGATTTCAGTTAAATATAAAATTTAATGGAAGCAAAGATCTACTGAGCTCTGAAGGAAAATAAAGCTGTAAGTAATTAATTGTTATTAAAGAAAGCAAAGTGCATGCAACAAGTGCTCTGCCATTAGCAAGAGTACCTTGCTAAGCGAGGCCTCAGTGTTAGTGATAGGAGAAGGAGAGCGACAGAAAGGAGGAGAAGAGATCTCGCTGTTGGTGCCCTCTTCTCCAGACTCCTCCGTAACAGGAGACAGGAGGGTGTGACTGCGACCAGCTGTCATCTGACACCACATACAGCAATAAGGGTTGAAAGAAGACAGAGGAAAGAATCAGATGAATTCGGATACTTTGGCCTGGACAGTTACAAAGGGTCCTGTGATTGGAAACTAAGGAAGAGTTCAGAAATGTGTGAATCTGGAATTTCTCAGTAACTGTTAGCCCAGACCATGCACTTCAGTACGATGCTCTGCAGTATTCCCCACAATGCAAGACAAATGGACTGCTGCTCACCATGACCGTGGAGGGCTTAGCTTGTGCAGGTCTGTCCGCTTCTTGCACACCATCAGTCAGGTCCTCTGCATCACTCACAGTCAGCAGCATGGTAGCATGTTTAGCTTTGACTGTCAACATTTTACATTTAGAGTTCAGAGATGCAATCTGCTCCTGATAGCCTTTGATTTTCTGCGCCAGATCCTGTTTAGGAAACCAATTATTACCAGTTATTTCAATGGACCTAAACGTTCACACAAAAACGTCTTCATATCAAAAAAAGCTGAGGTGAATTACAGAATTGTAAGAAATCACAGCATAAGCAGGGCAAAAAGGTGTGCAATTTCGAATTCTTTTCTGTCTGTATTAGTCCATGCTAACCTCATGGTGGCGTATCTGCGTCTGCAGCTCCTGGATATTGCTGGAGGGAACAGGTCTATCCTGGATGACCCGGTGAGCGTCCTCAATCAGGCCCTGCAAATGCCTCACCTCTTGCTCATACTGCTCATACTGGACCACTGCCTCCTGACAGTGAACAAACAGATTTATTGAAATATTTTTTATCACATAGATATATCATAAATATAGTACCTTGCATATTTCTGTCACTGCTAAAACCGCTCCCCAATATCTTCACAACATCAAATTATAGCAAGACAGTGGAATTATCTGTGAGCTTTATAATCCTTACAATGTGATTTGTACAGCTGTAATTGAGCCAACATTCTCAGCATGGTCTGTCTATAGATGTATGAATGAACAGCCAGAGCGCTAAATGAAACAAAGCCATTACAAGCTGATTACTCAGAGGGTAACTGTCAGGGCCTCCAAAGTAAGCCTGATAATTTGGTATAACAATTTCTGGAAACAAAAATAGTCTGTTATTTTTAGTTCATTTTATTTAATAGAATTATTGTGCTTGCTGTACTGGAAATCTGTGTTTTAATAGTACCTAATAATTTAGAGTCAGAGGAATCAACCAATCACCAATCAACATTGGTGGGATTAATTTTATGAGAAAAAAAAACATCACTCTCTGCATTCTCAAAATCATAGATATGCTCTAGATACGTTTTAAGAGCCCTAGATAAGCAATATTCTAACCAGGATTCAGTCAGTTGTAAGACAGCTCTATACCAGGATACACAATATATACATACATACATACACTACAAGGTACAATATATGCGAATGTCTGTTACAAGCTTCAAATAAAACATATTAAATATTTTTTGCAAATTTCAAATGTCCATGTTTAATATAAAACAGCCAAAAAGGTTAATGCGCACTAGCCTTAGCTTAGCACTACTATACTGTAAGAACTCCCACAGCAGAAATGAACATTTTTGAATAGATGTTTTTATTTTTTCTTGTTTCTGTTGAGCAATATTTGACATTTATGTCTCAGACTAAAGGCCTACATCTAACAGTGACACTTTGCCACTGGTGCAGTTGTTGGATACATTCATAATAAACACTTAAAAGACCAAATAATCGTAGTGGCCCCTACCTGTAGAATATTGCATTGTTGAATGGCAGTGTGCTGCAACTGGCTGGCCTCCTGCTGGAGGCTATGGGCAGTGCGGCAGATAGACAGGCTCATCATCACCTCCACTGGCACACGAAGAGCACTCTGACACACCTGCACTGCCTGCACCTGCTGCTTGAAGCTCTCCATCTCTGACAACAGACGCTGCAAGACAGAAGTTCCTCTTAAGCACAAACTTTTTTTTTTTCAGTCATTTACGTAAAAGGGCTGGATTCAGAGACCTTACTAGAGAGAAATGTTACCTGTCTCTGGGCTAGCTGTTCTTTGAGGCTCAGGCGGGCCAGTTCAGGTGAGGTTAGGGTGGCCTGCACCTGATCCAGAGCTACATGCAGGGTTTTTACTTCAGTCTCAAATTTCTCCATGTCCTGATGAAGAGAATTCAACATGTGTTTACTATGCTGCCTTTCTGCTGCCTAGTTTTACAATCTACTTTTTTCTTTAACAGGCCTTCAATAAACCCACAATATATGTCAAGAAGAGGTTGCACCAAAAAATGTGGGAAGAGAAAATGAGAAAAACATATCCATGATAAACTGTAAAAGCTGTAAAAGATACTATTGACAACTGAGTACATTGATTTAGTGTGATGTAATTTATAATGATAAAATATCGTATATACACCTAAATTTTATATAGCTTCCTTCAAATTACTTGAAACTGCACCAGCATGACTGTTTTATTTAAGAGACAAAATTGGTTTTGATATTCCAAACTTTTGAATGGTAATTACAAATTTTTGAGCAGCAGTGCAATGTTTAACTGTAGGGGGAAAAGGTAGAAAGCTGAAGCCACAGCACCTTAGCAGCATCCTGTAGACTCTGCAGACGTGACCTGATAGCATCCTCCAGCTCCTCCGTGTGACGGCTTAGCTCAGCCACCTGCTGGCCCATAGCTTCCACCTGCAGAGCCTCAGACAACAGCTCCACCTTCTCATGCATAGCTTCCAGGTCACCATGAAGCTCCTTTGATTCACGCAACACAGACTGCAGACCGAGAGATCACATTACATTATTGCATTAAAATCATTGTCTGTCACCAAAAAACGCACACTGTAAAAACTTCCTTTTATGCAAAATGAGCATGCAATGCGGCTGACCTGATACATTCTGATCTGCTCCTGCAAGTGTGAGGAGGAGTTCCAGATGATGTTGGCCTTAACAAGGCTTCTAGCTCGCTCTGTCCACTTCACTATAAACTCCAGCATCTCATTGTACTCATCCAGATGTGCATCAGCCTGGTGAACAGAGAGTATAATTTTTCACATCAATTTGTTATTCCTTTTTTTAGCATGTGGTAAAACAAATAAATACATAAATCATACAAATATATAAAGTATTTTGTCAGAGTTTCTTCTAGCTTGAATAGAGGTTATTTGTAGTTTAAAAGCAAAAACAATTTAACATAAAAAAGTCTATTTAATGCTAGTCCTTACCTTCTTTAGCCAGACTGTCCTATACTCAGCAAGGCGGAGAGTGTGGTGGTGGATCTCTCCTAACTTAGCAATAGTATCACCAAGTTGTTTGGCCAAAAGTGGGTTACGTCGACTAAAGTCCTGCACAGCAGCGTCTAGTTCTGCAAGTGTCCTACCACAGCTCTCTAGCTCGTCACAGAAACCCTAAATAAAAACAATGGTAGGGAGGAACACATGACATTAGTACCAAACAAAACTCATTTATGCATTTAAATATAGATAACACGCAACAAGAAAACAACATACTCGTGTTTCTTCTTTGGCTTGATTAATGTCAGTGGCCTTTTCTTTCAGTGTTGTAGAAATGTTTTTCATTTTCTCAGACACATCATGGATTCTGGAATTAAACTCTTCCTTGATAACTCTGGTCTTCTGAATGTCTCTTTCCTTGGCTTGGACCTTGAAAAGTATATTTAAACCATTTGAACACAAAATCACACAATCGTAGAGTCTGAAGGTGTTTTTCTGTTATACCGGTCATTCAACAGTCAAATACTTAACAACTCAAAACAACTGGTTTAAATATTACTGAATATTAATTTCAAGGTTATGCATTAAGTCCACTTGCCTTGGTGTACTAGATCATGGCAAAGTAAAAAAAAAAACAGCACAAGCAATTCAAGCTATTGTGAGAGACTTGAGACTGATGATCTACCTGATCTTCAATTGAGCCTAGTGCCAAGGCTACTTCAGCCAGTTGCATGGAGATTTCTGATGGCAGGATTGTGTACAAGTCCAGATACTTGCTCTGTTGTTGCTCTGCGATTTTATCGACATTCTGCCGATGGATGATGAGTTCTCCGTGCATTACCTACGCACAAAGAAAATAGTCCATTCCACCTACACTTCATGATCTTAAATAAAAACGTGTCTTAAGGTGTTTGTCAAAAAAAATGGCTACAATTGGGAATGTCTAAGACTCAAACTAAAAAATTTGTCACCTCCAGCTCTTGTGTGAGAATGTCCATATCAGCAGTAGGGTTGAGCAACAGCTCTCTGGAATTCTGGATCCAGCTTTTCACCAGGCTCAGGCTTCTCTCCACATCTTCTCTGTCTTTCAGTTCCTGATAAACACGTGCTCTACCTGCCCTGGACTTCTGCAAGAGGCTAAGACAGACACAAAACAAACCAATATATGAAGTTTCTAACTGATGCATATCAACTGAAGATCAGAATCTTCAACTGGTTAACAACTGCCCAATATGCAAAATCTTACACTGTTTTGATCTTTACCTCTCAAACTGATCTTGCACAGCTTTGATCTCTTTTAGGCTGGGCAGTTGATCAAGGTCAGCAGTAGGTGCTGCGACCTCAACATCATGTAACAAGCTGAGGGCATACTGCCGCAGGAGTGTGAGTGAGGACAGTTCCCTCTCCAGGTCCTGAGTGACCATTTCATGCTGCTCCAGATGAGACTGCAGTGTGGCTTTAGATGCTTTTTCTACAGCACATTCAGGAACACGACTCCTTAGATCTTCTGCCACAGCTCTTTCCTTCATCATCTGATAAAACAAACAAAAAAAATTAATAAGACTTCAGCACAGTAAGCAAATGTATCACTGGTAGCTTGCATATCCCTGTTGTTGAAAGAAAACCTTGCACCTCCAAAATGGTAACTTTACAGGAGAAGGAAAAAACCTACTAATGGAACTAGATGTTTTTCCAAGTCTTTCTGGGTCATGTCTTTTAGTCCATTCATCATGAAATTCACATACAATGTAAAGGGTAGCAGGTATTTTTAAATTATATAAAAAACTGAAAAATGTCAAAATTGCAGATACATGGTTTTCTTCAGACAGCAGCAATATGCTCTATGCCTGTCCTACATATAAGAGGGTACCTTTTCTCTGAAAGTTTTCCATTCATGAGCTGTATCCTCCAGCACCCTCTCTTGGCCTCGAGCCACACTGCGCAGTCTAGTCCAGCGCTGCCATACTGTGGTCATTGATCGACTAATGGTGGCTTTGCTGGCATCACTGCCAATCAGCTCCAGCTGAGACGCTTGCTCTTCCAGACCAGTCAGCTTCTCCTGGAATCCATTCACCATGGACACCAACGACTGCAGGACAAAGAAGAACTTGCCAAATGGTCAAATCTTTTTATTTATAGCAAAGAAAAAAGATTATTTCATTATATCCTGATTTAGCTGTACATGTTCTCTTTACCTTATGACTCTTGAGTTTCTCCTCTGCCTCCTGATTAGTTGCAGCCTTGGCTGTAGAGAACTCAGTAAGCTTTTTCTCTACCTCGTTCATAAGTTCAATAACTGTCTGTCTGGCCTCTTGATAGGTTTTCCATTGTACCACACAGCTGGCAACAAAAATATGAAGAATATTTGTTACTGGAAAATTATGCAACCTGCATGTTTCATGATGTGTGGACAGATTGTTGTGAAAATAAAAATGCACATTTTCACCATTTGACCAAAGCAAACAAAAGCAGCCTGTATGACAAAAATGATGCATATTGCAATAAGCCTTTGTAAATGTTTTAAGTAATTAATTAATACTTAAATAATACTTTATTAATCCCACAAACAGGGAAATTCCAACTCCACATTTAACCCATCCATGAAGTGAAACACCACATACACACTAGTAATGCCCTGTACCTGTTCAAGACATCCTGGTGACACTGAAGCTGATCTCTGACTTCTACTCCTCTTTGCTGAGCAGACTCCACGCTCAGCCTTAGCTGTTCTTTGGCTGTAGGGTTCACAAGGTTCTCCAACTGGGGTGGAAGTGCCTCAAGCTCTTGCAGGACACATAGGAAATCCTGCTCAGTGGCCATGATGTCCTCCTGTTGCCGCAGGCATTCTTCGTAGTTTTCTACATCAACCCCCAGACTGGCCTGCTGCAAAAAACCTACAGCATCTTCAAGCCACTCACATGCTGCCTGCATTCGTGAATGGTACTTCTGGCACAACGCCAGTGCTTGCTCCAGTGTGATCTGAAAAACAAGTAGAAAAATAAGATGGTCACTTTGAAAAACACTTAACTTCAAGGTAGAAAGTACAGTATGATTACACATAAATTCTAAACAATCAGAATAATCTTAGACTTACCTGCTTAGAGCTGAGGGCCTGTTGTACATCAGCTTCCAGTTTTGCCATTTCTTGCAGACTAGAGTCCACGTGAGCTGGGACAAGTTCATTAGCACTAGTATACTTCTGCTTCTCCATGGTACTCAGAGCAGCCACGATCCTAAGTCGAGACTGTACTTCCTCCTGCATGATCTGCTGCTTCCTGATCTCTTCCTGAACCTTCTCCACCTTTACATCTACGACCACAGCACAGCCCAGCTCATCTCTGATCTGCTGTAGCCAAGTCAAAGTGCGCTTCACTTCAGTTTCAAAGTCCTTACTCTGCACAAACCTGTTCTCACACTCCACTATCAACTCCCCAACAGCTGACTGTAGGGACTGGAGTTCCTCTTGCCAGGATATCACTCGCTGCCTAGAGGCCTCATGAGCAGCTGGGTCCATGTGGGTAGCAAGGTTGCCTATCTGCTCCATGAGCCTGGAGAGGTGAGCGCTTGCTCCCTGAAGACTGGCAGCGAGGGCATGGTAATTCTTCAGTCTCTCTTCAGCTGACTGAGTCTCAGCATTGACTTTGACGAGTTGCTCTTTAGTGGCTTTCAACTCAGAGTCAACTTGCATGGCCATTGCTTGATGGTCCTCAAATGATTCCAAAGTGTCATCAAGGTGCTCAACTCGCTGTTCTATCAGCCTCTTTAGACCATTATAGAGGGTGACTAGCTGAGTCATTTCCTCAGGTTGCCAGGGCTGACCGGTACTGCGAAAGCCCTCTTTTTTCTGGTTGAGCTCACTAACTGCCTGGCCAAGATTTGTCAACTCCTCAAGCAGTGCTTTATAATCACGCTGCAAACTGATGACTTCCTCTGTCTGTAGGCCAACAGGCTGAGTCCCAAGGTTGTGGAACTGTTCTTCAAGTTCTTTCAATGCTTTGTGGGTTACATCAATGAACGAGGCATATTCCTGACGTGCAAGAATGGCTTGATGTATTTTCTCCTGTTTTTCTTTAGCTAGTGCCAGGACATTGTTGTACTGCATTGGAAGAGCATTAAGCTTCTCATCTAAGTAGCAATGATCAATCTCATTAAGAGTAGGCAATATGTCTTGACCTGCCCTTTGGACAATCAGCAGGAGATTCTCATACTCTGTTGCTTGATCCAGTATTTGTTGGTATTTTGTAAGCTGTGCACTAAGTTCTGCATCTCCATTCATGAGATTTATTTCTGGAAATGTCACAATATCTGCTTGTTTCAACCACTGACATATCTTCTCTAGATCTGCCTTAAAGTATTTTCTAGTTACCAGTACTTTTTCCAGTTCCTGAAGTCTTTGGCTGCACTTTTGCAAAGCTACCTCAAAGATATTTTGCAATTCCTGTAACTTGGTTAGCATTTCGGCCCTCTCGACCTCAGTAGCATCTTTCATCAAATCTCTTCCTTGGGACCATAGTGAAGTTAGCTCACTCTGATAAGCTCTCAGGCTGCTCTGGATATTCCTGCAGGTCCTCACCTGCTTTGCCAAGTCATCTGGTAAAAGGGCTATGTAGTCTTCAGCCTGTGCTTTTTTCTCGTTCTGTTGTACCCAGGTGATAGCCTGGCTCACAGCAAGCAGGAACTGGGTCCTTTCTGTGAACGCCTTACTAAGATGTTTCCTTCGCTGGGCCACTTTGATACTCAATGACTCTACCTCAGCCTGGGTCTCTGTAATGAGTTGCTGCAGTCGCTGTCTTTCACTGAGGCCTAGGTGTGCTAAAACCCTGTCTGCGTCACTCATAGCCTGGGAAAGCAGCAGCTGCTTTGCTTCAAGCTCACTGCAAATGCTGAGGTGGTCAAAGAGGAAGCTCTGTGCCAACTCTGGTGGCGGACTCATTTTCATAGCCTCAGATAGAGCAGGCTGCTGCTCCTCAGCCCATTCTCTTGCCTCTTTCAGCCGAGCCTCAACTTGGCTCATGTCCTCAAGTGTCAGGATAGAGTCCTGGATCTTTCTCTCAATGAGGCTCTCTAGATGGGCCCATCGCTGCTCAAAGTGACTGATCTGTTCCTTCACCAGCTCTTTGTCATCCAGATTTAAGTAGTACATCACTTTCTGCTTCTGGTCTTTCAGATCATCAAGAGTACTCTTCTTCTCTTTAAGAGTAATTGACAGTTTCCGGAGAGCCTCTAGATGCTCAGATGAGCTTTCGGCATCAGTTCTGTAACAATTATAGTTAGAATATAATTTCACATTACTTCATCGCGAAACAAGAACTGTTTTTAACTCTGGATTAAGAGCCTACCTTGCTAGATTGTCCCACTCCTTGGAAATCTGTTCAAACAGGGCTTCCATGGCACTGATGCAGTCATGGTAATCCTTTGTCCTCAGCAGATCCTCTTCCCTTTGGGCTTGTAACTTGTTAGCCTGATGGCACAGCTCTAGCCACGCATGACTCAGACGATTAATCTCGGCATGTTCTGGAGAATCCATGCCTTCTGTAAGCTTACTCACACTCTCTGTCATCTTAGTCAAAGTACTCTGCCTGCTTTGCAGCTGCTGTCCAAATTCCTGTTGAACAAGTACATCCGAACAGTAAAAAGTCTTAGATCAGCATACAACCCCAATTCCAATGAAGTTGGGACATTGTGTAAAACATAAAAAAAAAATGAATATGATGATTTGCAAATCCTTTTCAACCTATATTCAATTGAATACATTACAAAGACAAGATATTTAATGTTCAAATGGATAAACTTTATTGTTTTTTGCAAATATTCACTCATTTTGAATTTGATGCCTGCAACACGTTCCAAAGAAGTTGTGACAGGGGCAACAAAAGACTGGGAAAGTTGAGGAATGCTCAAAAAACACCTGTTTGGAACATTCCACAGGTGAACACGTTAATTGGAAACAGGTGAGTGTCATGATTAGGTATAAAGGGAGCATCCCTGAAAGGCTCAGTCGTTTAAAAGCATGGATGGGGCGAGGTTCACCACTTTGTGAACAACTGCGTGAGCAAATAGTCCAACAGTTTAAGAACAACGTTTCTCAACATGCAATTGCAAGGAATTTAGGTATTTCATCATCTACAGTCTATAATATCATCAAAAGATTCAGAGAATCTGGAGAAATCTCTGCAAGTAAGCAGCAAGTAAGCAAAAACCAACACTGAATGCCCGTGGTCTTTGATCCCACAGGTGGCACTGCATTAAAAACCCACATCAATCTGTAACGGATATTACCACATGGGCTCAGGAACACTTCAGAAAACCATTGTCAGTGAACACAGTTCGTCGCTCCATCTACAAGTGCAAGTTAAAACTGTGCCATACAAAACAAAAGCCATATAAACTATATATAAAAAGCCAATTATATATAAAAATATTTGCTATAATTTAATACAGATTTCTACCCCACATTCTAGAAGGATAAGCAGCTTAGAAAAAAATGTACGTGTGTGTGTAGATTTACCCTTAAAATAAAGTTGAAATTCTCCACTTTAGCCTATAGTTATTGTTTTATTTCAAACCCACTGTGCCAAAAAGCCAAAACTGTTTGTTGCCAAACATCACTGTCCTAATGCTTAATAAATTACACCGTATGTTACAAAATCTATGGCACAAGTGGACTTACTTTAGCTTGATCCAGCATGTTCTGGGCAATCTTAGGCTCCAGTTCAGCAGGTCTCCTGGAAAGGCTTTGTAATTGCTGTTCCAAATCTTGGAATAGTGTAGATAGCTCCTGCTTTTGTTCCTTAATCTCTCTCCAGCTATCTGACAGTTGCTGTGCTCTGGCCATCCTCTCTTCAATCTGTGGCATCACATGATACATCAGGAAGAGGGGTTAGAGCTATGAAATAACAATAAAACTTGGTTTGGTTTAAGTTATTTAAAGTTTCAGTCCAAGTTACCAAACTCACCATAGTTTTGATCTGCTGAATTTTAGCAGCAGTGGCTCTCACAGATTCATCTGATAAGTCACACACTGAGCAAACCAGATCAAGATAGGTACTGGCCTGCTCCTGCAGAGCCCTGAAGTGCTTCATCTGCAAAAAAAATAATATTAATAGTATTCATTACAAACACACACACATTTTGTCATGATTGGCCCCTCCCAGTCCTGTCCATGTGTGTTTGTTTTGGTATCTGTAGTCCTGCCCCTCGTTTCGTGACTCCGCCCCTGATTGTTTTCACCTGTCCCTCATTTTCCCTTTGTTACTTAAGCCCTGTGTTTGCACTTTGTCTTTGCTGGTCTTTGTATTTTTGAAATCCAATTATATTTGGATTTGCCCTCAATAAAAGTCGCTTACCTGTTTTAGTGCTTCCTGAAGACCAAAGGGGGTCTGTGAATGTAGTTGTATCTCCTCTTGAACAGTGGAGAGCCAGGTCTCACACTGCTGCAGAGTGTCCTGGTGACTGACGTGCTTCTGTAGTTCTCGGTCAAGACTCTGATACACCTGATGAGGTACAGATTCAGTGTTCAACTAAGGCTACTCATAATAGTACCTATAAGAGAATAGGGTTTGAATAGTAGAATGGGTAGGATGCTGACCCGCTGAGCTGTGCTGCAGATAGCAGAATAGCTGTCTTTGGTTCCTTGCTGGTGAGCCTGAGTCTGCTGGCTGATCTTAGCCTGAACTTGCTCTGAACAGGAACTGACAAGACCATCTCCTTTGTCTTTCAGACTTGTCAAACGCTCTTCAAAGCCAGCTATCTCTTCCATTATTGCCTGAAAAAGAGTAACACATTGCACTATGTTAGATATCCAAGGTAACTTGAGATCATTTAAATTTTGGTCAAAAAACAAATAAAGTAATAAATAATCATTATGTGGTTATGTGCATATAAATGACAAAATACATACCTTGTGTCTTGCTAGCTGCTGTGTGGCCATCTCTAGATTGCCACTTTGCATTGAGTCAGAGGTCACCAGTCTGCTAGACATCTGTAGCAGCCATTTCTCCACCTCTTGTAGTTCACTGTTATAGTGCTCATGCTCTTTCACCCCCTCCACCAACTTCTGTACATGGGCCTGTAAACAATACAACTCCACTTACACTTTCTGATATTCAGCTGACTTCTATTAATGCTAGTTATAAACAGCAACTGTGACCATGGCACAAAAGATTTTGTATACAACACAGTGAGATTCCAACAAAGTTACACAGTGACATAACATGACACAGCTAATGTTAATTACACAGCAAATGCTACGCTCACATAAAATATCCAGTAATGTTCTCACAAAAGCTGACAGCTCAATGTCCAAAACAGGGTACCAAGTTGGAGAGAATTACACTGGTGCAACATGTAACATTACAGGAACTTTAGATAAGCTCTTCAGCCTGCAAAAATCCACTATGGGGCAAAACTGACCACGTTTTTGGGAAGGGCACTATCAAAAGGTGACTGCTAAGCTCCAAGTGCTTTAGTAAGCTCCCTTACTTAGTGCTCAAAAGCAGAAAGATCATTCAGAAGCCATGCTAGCATGGAAACTGGTTTACTGGGCATAGTGAATGACTAATCAGACTTCATCTACGCACATGCAATCATGCACTGAATGTGACCTGTGTTACAGCAAAAAGAGGAAGGAGGAAGTCTGTCACTGAGTGCCTTTGTTGGTTTAAGATCTCGAACCATGTGCAGGTGCAAAAGGAATATCAACTGTGCTTCAAACCAACTCTAAGGTCAGTGGGAATGCAATACAACACTGAAAGTAAAACTGTAAATTTGTGTTTTATTCTAAATTATCATGTAAACAAGGATTCAGTACATGCTCAGGAGAATACCTTGGCTGTGTTGCATAGATCATGATAATCAGCCTGCAGCCTGGTCATGTTCTCACTTATAGTGGGGTCACGCACGGTTTCCAGCAGAGCTTCTCCTTTCTCAATGACAGACTTTACAGCAGGCTCATGAGACTGCACAGTTTGTTGGATTGTCTGTGGAGAGACAACAGAATACTAGAATGAAGTTGCTGTTAATTAGTAAGGTAAATGTATGGTTCCCAATATTAGTCCTGTGGTAGCCCTGCATTACACAGCTTACTGTTTCCTGCTCTAATGCAACTTTTTAAACTAAAGAATGGTGTGATAGTTAGCTTGTAAGATGAATCAGCATCAGGAAATGTCATGAGGTGACCAAGCTTATTAAATGCAAATTCAGAGAAAGACACAACAAATGTATACATAAATTATGCAATATATGTCTTGGGGTGTAACAATTTGATTCATGATACCGAGTTCACAACACATTTTTGCATTGAGATATCACATATCATCATGATATTACATATTCTAATATGCTTTGTTACACCCCTAATACTCATAGCATTCCAAAGGCATCATGTAATTGCACAGCCACCATTTTGGTAGGGAGCTTTAAGTTCATTTGGCAGTGCAGGGGATGTTTGAGACAACAATGTCACAAACAATCCATCAAAAGTAGTAAGCACATTTTTGGAAATCTCAGTTTAAAACTAATTTTGAATGTGCATGAACCAATATATGTGAGTGTATTGCATTGATTGCTGTTGTTGTAGTGATAACAAACGAAGCTGAATTCTACTTACTTATTGAGTTATTTATGCTAAGTTCTAAACTGCATACTAAATAGTATGCAAAAATAGTACACTACCATTAGAAGTGACTTCATTAGGGTAGTAGGTGAAGTATAGCTTTGGGACACGGAATTAGATCAGCCAGTGAGATTCTATGTGACTCACCTTGTATTTAGCTAATTGGGCCTTTTTTTGGTAGAGTTCAGCTTTAAGTTCCACAGGTGAGGCTAGTAGAGATTTGGTCTCTGCAAGCCACTGGCTTTGAGCCTTATACTTGTCTAGAAAGTCTTTAGACAGCTGAATGCATTTCTCCTGAGAACTGATTTCAGCCCGCAGGGCTCCCATTAGCTCCTCTAGCTGAGAGAGACGGGTGTTAATCTCTTCTTTCAGCTGCTCGGCTTCCGACTCCTCCAGAAAGGCCATGGCCCGTTGTGTTTTCTCCCGCATGGTCTTCAGGAAAGCGTGACCCAGCTCCATATCACCTTGTAGAGCCTGTGACATCAGATTGAAAATAGCAGAGGTAAATATGAATATATACAGCTAATAAGTTTTTTTAAAGCTCTGTGAGTGAAAAGCAAACTGAGAAAGCTGTTCATACTGCTAGGGATCATGACACCATTCTTTCTGTACCTCTAGTTTTTTCATTTTCTTCTCCATAGCAACACGATCTACAACATCAATACTGATGGCCACACTGCTGAAGTTCTTCTGGGCGGTGCTCAGCCAGTCAGAGAAGGTGCTGAATACGCTGTGAGCTTCTTCAATACCAGACACTTCCTCCTTCAGCTGTTTGATGGTTTCCTAAACCATGGAACAATGGAAAAGTCTGTATTGTGTTTGTGTGTATCATGTGTATGTACACATGTGTGTGTGTGTGTACATGAATCATACCATGAGATGCAGTAGTAGGGCATGATAGCGTGAGGTAAGCTGTGTAGCTCTTGTGCTGACTCGACTGCTGATGTGAGTCTCCTCTAGGACTTGCTGGGCAAGGTCACTTAAACCCTCTATCTCCTCCTGGTAGACCAGTACTTCCTCATGCCATCCCTACATAAAACAATGAACATCACTTCACTTTAAATACAGGCACAATGCACATACTATACCATATTCTACTCCAGTGTAATTAATGTATTTTGTCTTCTAAATCAGAAATTTAACATCCCAAAGAGTTAGCATCTCCATGAGATAAGTTGCAACACACCTTCAGCAGCTGTAGCTGGGCCTCCTTGGTGGCTCTATCAGAGCGCCTACAGCTGCGTAGATGGCCTTTACTCTCCATTCCTTTTAGCCAGTTATCAAGCCGCTGAAACTTCTGTTCAATCTGCCGGAGCTTGGCTAGGGCACTGTTGAGCTGAGATCTGGTCTCACTAAGCCGGGCTTGGTAACTGCCCCACTCTTGCTGCACTGTTTCCAAAGTGCGATCCTCCAACTGGGGTGCTCCCCATGGGATAACCTGCTCACGACTCACCAACAGTGTGTTGAGCAGAGCCTGTCCCTCTGTGCAGTGTACCTGCAGCTCCTATAGATTGTCAAATACAGATTATACTACAGACTTAATGAATCACAATAACATGCTTCCTATCCTTAAACAAAAATGATGCCAACAAAACTGCAAAGCAGGGTTGCAGAGATAAAGGAACTGTTAGCCAGTGCAAAATCCGACTGGAGTACAAATAAAACATTTATTTCTATTGGACTACAAATGGTGTAAAATCAACAAAATGTAGACATGTTAGTGGAGCAGCCTATTATTACCTAAACATGTTGCTCTTCTGCAGTACAATGATCATTAAATATCAGTTTTAAATACTGGACAAATGGAAGCATCTGTCCTATGCTGAAAATTTAAAGCAAATATTTTTAAGCAAATATTATTGTGCTTGCCTACTACAAAGCTCTATAATAAGACCACTACCACATGGGATGTTATTCCATATAGAGCTAATGAGCAATGATATGCTTTGTGTTCTGACCTGAAGTTTTTGTAGAGTTTCTTCCAGTGTGTCAACATCTCCCTCCAGCTGTGTGTAGCAGCTGAGTTTCTCCTGCTGCTGCTCCAGCCAATCCTTAAACTCATGCAAACAGTGTTGGTACTCCTGATGGGCCAGCACCAGCTCCTCTGCTTTTCCCACTGCCAGCTAAGTAAAAAGAAAACCAGACTTGATTAATTAATATTGCAACATGCTCTGATTGTAAGACCATAACTTGCGACTTAAACTGTATGTGTAAATGTACCTGGGCCCTCTCTTTAACAGTGTTGTACCGCTCCTGCAAGTCTTGAATCTCCAACTGGGTGACATAGTGCTCAGCCATGTTGGAACCTTTCATGGAGATGGTGTCCAGGACAGAGGTATGACTCAGCACTTCCTCATACAACAACTAAAATAAATAAACAAACATTAGTTTACATTAGATGCTCTGGTCAGAATGCATAGTGCCACCTATATTTTCACAAGTTTCTGACAAAGTCAGAGTCAAGGCTCAAGGCAGCAAGTCCTTTGTTGTTTGCAGTCGACTACTGCAAGTAGGTAAGGAAATATGGTATATGCTATGATAACTATTGTGTATAATACTGTATATGGTGCTGCTGACAAAGCATTGACAGATTGAGAGTACCTTGGCCTTGCTAAGGTTGGCAGTTTTATCTCTCATCTCAGAGCACTGCTTGTCTGTGGAGTTAAGACTCTCTTCCACTCGATCAATCCAGCTCACAAACTGCCGCACATCCTCCTGATAACTTGTCCATTGAGACAGAGCTCCCTCCAGCTGACTGTGAGATCACAAATGCAACAACTTCACACACAGCAGCCCCAGAAGCGTATTTACACACATTCTCTTAAAGGTTTGAGTATCATGAGTTGCTCCTCTCATGTTGTGAAGATCGATAATGGCTTTTTGCAAAGGGAGGGAAATGCATCTTTTAATCTTTAATCATACGGAACTGATTAGAGAATTTAATAGCAGTAAACTGGCCTTTTACACTGAATGGATGCAGAGAGCAGGGCATCCCAGGAGTCTTTCAATTCCTGGATCTGTTTACGGACCAGAGGAACTCCCTCAGCAGATGTGTTCCTCTGCACAGATTCGCCCCTAGTGACCAGCATCTTCAGTTGGATCTCCTTCTCCTGGCGAGCTGTTAGCAGGGCCTAAGACAACACCAGAGTAACCAAAGTTAGCAGAGTCCAGATATAAGCAAATCTAGAGTGGAAATCATATAATGCACTCTCCTTTGGTATACCTCAAGTTTGATCATCCTGCTGTCCAAAACATTCTTATCTGCTGTTGGGGTGCAATAAGTCTGCAGCATATGACTGGTGTCTGCTACCCAGTTCTGTAGCTCCTTCAAACCCTGAGAGAAAAGCTGGTGCTCTGATACAATCCTTTCAATTCTGGAGGTTTTTTCCTGTTGGACAAATATAGTATATTACAGATCACACCTGACACTTTGCCTGTAAAAACTGAATCACAGTGTAGAATTTATTTTATATATTTAGTTGGATAGTTAATAATTTGCTAAAGAATAACTTAACGAAAATGTTAAAACTGTTAAACAGACAGAATCATTCTGTTTTTTTCTCAGATTGATCTTTACAGTTAATCATTGTAAGTTGTCTTTCTTAATTAGTGGTCGAGCCTGTGACAAATCCACACTTACATTGCCCTACTCATGCACAACAGACTGTATGAGGGGAAAAAAGCCTTAATGTCATTTTTTTTTTGAGAAAATTATGACAAACAGAATAAACACTACAGATACACTATACACAGAACTGTGCAAAATTCAGTAACCACCCTTCGTTTATTTAAAATCCAGTCTAAACAGCCATTAAGCACCAGTTACTTCAGTGTCAGCAAAAATTACACAGAAGCCTAATCTAAATATAATACAAAATTTTCTGGTATTTTTGTGTCCACCTTTCCATTCTTTTTGGAAGACTTGCTTTCAGGTTTTTCAAAGAAATCTGAAAATGTGCATTTTTCCACACTTCTAGTCTTAGAGGTTGGTTTCATTTTCTGATTCTCACAATCCAAGTAATTCCAAACACATTCAGTAATGTCTGGGGTGGTTAGGCCTTTAATCTGAGAAGACTATCAGCTTACTTGATTATCTGCAGTTTTTTTGCTTTTTTTGTCTATATCCTTTTGTCAGAAAGGGCTTCTTGACAGCTACACATTCTTTTAAACCCATTAGCACTAAGCTGTGTTCCTACAGTTGAAATATGGACAAAATACCTGTGGATTTTTTCAGATCTGAAGCAAGAGCAGATCTTGATTTTCTCCTCTTTCTTAAAGATGAAAGCTTTAAGCACTGTTTATCTGTTTTGGTGGTCTACCAGGGTCACAGTTGTTAGGACTCCCATTTTCTGAATACCTCTTAATAGTTGTTTAAACTCAAGTTGTCAATACTCTACAAAGCTCCTGAAAGTGAATAACTTAAAGGCCACACTGACTGTGAATTACATAAATTATATTAATTAAAATAAATTAAAATAAATTAAAATAAATTTACTTTTGCACACTACTGTATACAAAACACACAGTGTAAGGATGCTGAGGTATTGACTATGAAATTTCAGATATTCAGATAACCTGTTTATGTTACAGTATAACAGTCTAGCCTTCAGGCAGCAGTAGGGTCAGTTTGGCAGCAAGCAGGCTGACATTACCTTGGTCAGGTTGCTTAAAGCTAGGTAGTGAGCGGAGAGCTGCGAGACGCGGTGCACAAAGCCCTTTCCGGCTGTGTGTCCGTCCCACAGCTGCTGGGCCTTTTCTCTCAGCCTGCTCAGCTGAACCTCCTGAGAGGCCAACTCTTCAAGCACTGACTGTAAATGCACAGGCACATTAGCACAAGCATGCAGCTTAAGACACAACACAAGGACTCTTCACCTCCATTAGTAAGACTGAAGGGTTAACGTGGCTACATGAAAGCAGGCTGAAGAGATTGATGTGGTTAGTGCTACAGACACATTGCAGCAAAATGACATGCAGCTTGCAGCAGCACAGATTAAAGCATGATGCAAAAGTAGGTGGGCACCTATACACTATGGACTTTATTAAACATAACTAATGATTACCATTGTTACAGTGCATTTATCAAATTAATTGATTACAGTTATATAAACCAGTATAAACCAGAGCCTATGCCACAAGTCTGTGTCAGGGGTGTTGGGCAAAAAAGAGTTTGGAGGGAAAAAGGATGAATGATGGATGAAAGGTTGAATAAATGGTTAGGTATGTGTATGGGTTGAATACTTTAAAGTACAAGTTATAGATATAAAAACCTATGTATGTGACTGACACGTGTATATGTGAGAAGACATATGGGAAATGTTGAAATGTTTTTAAAACAAAAATAAACAAATAAGTAATAAAAACGATAAAGCGATGATTATGCTTAGCTGTGACAGACGTATGGCTTTGTCTGCGTTTATGAACGGTCATGACAGCTTCACACCAGGCCATACCTGGAGCCTCTGGAGTTCATGTTTCTTGGCTGGGAGGTCATGAAGTCGACTGCTGCTGTCTTGCACTGCTGCCTCTGTCTCATTCAACCAGTCCTGCAGTGGCTCCACACTGGCCTCGAAGTCCCTCATCTGAGCCTGCAGGTTCTGTCAAAACACAGCTCTTATTTATTTACATTTTTTGAGTAATTGATAGATTACTCACAGCTCTTATTTATTCACATTTTAATACAAGGTCAATACATAATCAACACACTACTAGCATTTGGAATAGGATTATTGGAAGACAAATTCGACATTTGAGAAGCATACTTGTAAAGCAGTCTCTCTCTGATGCAGGTTTGTCATTAGTGTCTTCCAGTCCTCTCTGGCACTGCTCACTTTAGTTCGGACTGCTTCTATTCGGTCTTTAGCAGCGATGCTGATCAACAGGTCTCCACTCACTGCCACTGCGTTTAGTTTACCATGCCCTTGTTCTCGGTCACTCAGGAACTCCTTCACATCAATATAACACAGTTAACCTCGAACAATTTGCTTCAGGTCATTCTCAACCAATTGCAACACTTTATTGAAACTTAAAATCACTTCTTTTAGATATAAGAGGTAACGGCATTTAAATAAACATAGATTTTGGTAATAAACAGTACCTGGATCTTCTGCAGACTAGATGTAGCCTCAGTGAGGTTTTGAGGGACGTCAAAACACTTGGCTGTGTTAATTTTAGCATTAACCAGCCACTGTTGAAAATCTCGAAAAGCTGCCCGGAACTTCTGCTCCAGAAGCTTCTCTTTTCCCTGGCATTCCCGGGAGGCCTTTAGGCTGAGACTGCACCAGAATGTCGCAATCATGTTGCAAAAGTAATGGCACATTTTACATTTATGTCGTTGTGTTCCAATATGTTAAACTCAGCATAAAAATGAGAAATTGTGCACTAAAATTAGCCAAAAATACCATATTTAAGTTTGTTCCTGGCAGAGGATGTGTTAACTGCTTTTCACTTAGAAAATCAACAAAATATGTAATTTGACTGGGCTTGCCCAAACCTTTGCATACAACTGAATGTATCATCAGCCTTTGTCTCATACAAACTAAACCTTCAAAAAGCTTTGTTGCACCCACCTGTTATACTCCTTGATGAGGCCAGACACCCTCTCAGACTGTGTTCCTATGTCTCTGGAGAAGCGGCATAGGTCGTTCAGCTGAGACTTCAGACTGTCTGACATGGGCTCCACGTTGAGTAATGCTTCCAGGGTGTCCTAATTCACACAAGAGAATTTTGGTCAGATGTGACACTGGACACCTATGAACACTGAGGTGCTCATGATTCTTATTTTGTAAGTACAGTGGTGATTTTGGTGTTTCAAATGTGTTCTCAGTAATAAGTCATAAATGTGCTGACATGTCTGATGATCTTGTTCGAAATTCTGTATAGTGCACATTACCTTGGCAATCTGCCAGCCCTGCACAGCCTCCTCACTGGTGTTCATGGCCTCCACCTGCTTCAGTGTGTCACGGCACTCATTCAGTCGGCTGCTGAAATCCTGCAGGTCCTGCTCCAGCTGTGATGCCAAACTGTTGAACTCCTGCTCTGAGCTGGCCATCTGAGACAGTGTGGCCTCCAGGCCTGTGCGCACATGCTGGGCCCCGCGCTCCCACTGCTCCCAGGCAGACAGCAGGCCAGCCTCCTCTCTCTCTAATACCTCACAGCCCACAGTGGAGGTATGGTCCCGCGCTGCAGACCCACAACGTTGCACACGAGACAACCGCTCACTGCCCTGCTTCCTGGAGTCCAGCAGCTCCTGCCATGAAACAGGCAGTGAGATATCACAGAACTACAGTGAGCAGATTTCTAAAACTTTCACTTCTTATACTAATACAGAATTATGCAAGTACTACCACTTACTTTTCTGCTTTTAATATACTCTATAAAAACCTTTAGATGTTTACAAATGAATAAACATAAAGGTGTATAAAACAGGCATGTATAGATAATGAAACATAAACACTTGGTCTCCAAAATAGTAACTTTTCATGAGAAGAAGAAAAAAAAACATTCTTAAATTTTTGACGGCCCATCTCACATAAAACCTTAACATTTTTTCTTGCCTTTTTAAAATAATTTGATGTTGTATGCAAACACTGTTAAAGTTTCAAAACAGATATTTCATTCTCCTGTTTATATAGTTCATATATGGGAACTAAAAAGCATGTTTCATCCCAGATTGTCTTTTAAACAAGGCACAATACACAGCAGCCTTTAAGAACAGAGATCATGTACATACATCTGTTTTAAAGGCACAGCAAAAACAGTCTGTTTATACTCAAAATAAAGAGGGGTTGAAAAGTAGTTAAGTACATATTAATTACGAATGGCATTTAAAACCACACAAATGTTATGAAAATAATTCTACATGAGTATTCTTACCCGCACTTTGGAAAGCTTCTTCTGAACAGAGGTTGCATCCCCAGACATGTCAGACCAGCGCTGAAGTTCCTCTTTAGCCGAGGTCAGCCAATCATTCAGCTCCCGCACAGCCTCCACATACTGCTCATGTTCTTTCACTATCTCCTCCATCTGCTGCACCTTACTCTATAGGACATCATATAAAATGAGAACTCATCAACACTGCTTCTGTCCCTGTTTAAGCAGGTTTTGATGCAGAGTAAACAGGAAAAACATTTGTTGGAAAACCACAACAATATGAAGGTGTTCATCTGCATTCATTTTATCAAGTTCAGCATCCATAAGATCATGCATATTTGGTTTGTACCATGACTATGATTAAAAATGATCATATCAAATGTAACGTAATGCATGCAAAGATAGGAAAGCCATCATCTTTACTTTGATGACCGTTGTGATGTCAGAGAACTGGCTATTTATTTCTTCTCTAGGCTCTTCAGCAAAGGTCTGGTCTCCAGTCTTCTCATGAAGCTCTCCAGCTTTCTCATTCAGGCGACTGAGCGCTGCTGAGTGGCCTTCCACATCAGCCTGTATGGCCCGCAGGCGCTCCAGCAGAGAGACTTTCTCTTTCAGGCCAGGCTGCTGAGGCAGAGCCACTCCAACCTCCTGCTCCACCGACTCCATCCACTGCTGAAGCTGACCTTTCCCCTCCTGATAGCTGCTCCACTGAGACACCGTCCACTCCAGACGACTGAGCAGTATCCACACATAGGGTAGAAACAAACATGAGTAATAATGAACCATGAGGTCATTTATTTTTTATTATTTATTAAAAATTACTAGACATACTCTAAACATGCTAAATGAGGCAAACCAAGTGCAATGACTCAGGAATGTTAGATTTATGATTATATTCTTTAAAGTTTGCAATAAGTTATCCGACTATTAACAGTCATATACAAAAGTTTGAAAACCCCCAAAATATGTTGGAAAACAAGTTAACAAATCCACTAACTTAAATATTGATATAAAAATTATCATAAAAATGTATATATATGATCATTTTATATTATAATAAAAATATTAAAATAAAAAATGTAAAAAAGATATTTAGGAATATTCCTAAAATAATCAAATTAAATTGAATCTGAGCAATAAACTTGAATTATGGTTATTGCACGAGCTGAAGCACCATAACCCTACCTGTGACAGCTCATGGCAGTCATGAGCATGTTGGCCCAGGAATCTTTCAAACTCTGGAGCTGAGAGCGGATGGCCTTCTGTTTGTCCTTACTGCAGTTCTTCACAACCTGCTCCCCCTTCCCTACTGTCATATTCAGCTTGACCTCCCCTTCGCCCTTCATCAACAGGATATCCTGCAACACAACAATCATAATCTTCAATGCTACAGCAGCCTGTAATGGAATAATTGATCAACAATATCTTTAATTGCATTAATCCTTCTGTTTTGAGCGCTAATAGTTTAGAACTGAGTAATATTAGATGGTTTACCAACCTGTACCAGCCCCAGCCTCTTCTCCAGAGTTTCTTTGTTGCCTGTGGTGCTACTGAGTGCTGTGACTCGTTCTTGGACACTGTTGAGCCAGGCCCAGGTGCTCTGCAGCGTCTCCTCAAAGGCCTGCTGCTCCTGCACGCTCTGCTGCCAGCTGCGCAGGCGCTCCCTCACTGCCTTCAGAAGACTCTGCTGCTGCATCTGCAGCTGCGTAGAAACCCGCAGCTCTGATCCACTGCCATGACCTCCATCACTCAGAGCCTGAGCCTCCTGGCACAGATTCTCAAAGGAGTCTCTGCAGGAAAAGAGGAACACTAAATCAATAACAGTTACACATCCTCTATATATTTCTGCATGTGTTCATCTTTTAAAATATACTCAGTGCTGATAGTATATGAACAACAGATATCTGTTCACATTAACAGTGCCTGACCTCTCTTTTAGAGCTTCTTGGTAGAACGCTTCTACTCGCTCTAGTGTTGCTTTCTCCTGGTCGCCGTGTTTGCCCTCTAGAAACTCTGTACTCAGTCTCACTTCCATACGCTCTAACCAGCGACTCAGCCTCTGCAGATGGTTCTCAAAACTGAACAGACAAGAACATGCACATGTGCTAATTTAAACCCAGTATGGCTTAAGTATCAAGCTGTACATTCTCTCTCCAGATCCACCATCCATTATCTCTATAGAAATAATCAAATGCTGTTAATTACATAGACAGACAGATAGACAGCAGATAGATAGTAGACAGATTAGCCATCAACTATAAAATACAGAACAGACAAAATGCTTACTAGACAAATAATACCACTGATGTACAATTATGTGTTACAGCTGATTTACATATTTATATATTACTGAGTGAATAAAAATTTGAGCACTGTACTATCCTAATACTACATAGATGTTAAACTCAACCACTAAAAGGGCCATATTAAAAATCTCAACAAATCAGAGGGCCAGAAATCAACTGTTTTTATTGCATGTTTATATAAAATATGGCAAATAGTGAAATGTTATATATAAACTTGATACATTAAAAAAACATACAATACCCATGTTATTCAGGTGAGAAAAGCTGAGAATACTTAATGTGATGTAAGTAAGGTTGTATCCTCACCCACTGAGCAGATTAGCACTCTCTTCCAGGCTCTGCTGGTTCAGCCTACACTGCTCCACATAACTGTCCCAGTCCTGCTGGATGGCTGAGAGGTTCTGTTGGACCTGGCCAGCAGAAGCTTTGGGAAGGTGAAGCAGCAGCTTCTCTCCCTCCTGACACACCCGCATCAGACGACTTTCTCCATCCTCAACCCGTTCCAGAGCCCCCTGCAAGACATAGGAGTTTTCTTCCAATAAGTCAATGGGAAATGTTCAAATGTTCAGGAGTCAGTACAATGTCACTGCATTTGAGTTTATTTCTAAGGCAAAATCAATTGTTATACAAAAATGTACTGCAGGCTGGTTTAGGCCAATTATCACTTCACTTAACAATACCTTCAGCTTCTGCAATTTGCGCTCTACAACACTAGTGTCCCCAGAATGGTCACAGCATTCTCTCACTATGTCCTTTTGTCCAGCAAGCCATGTGTGAAACTGCTTCACAAGATCTAAAAAAGCATGACATAAAGAAAGAGGGGTGTGAGACTGGGGAATATCAACTTACTGTAATGCATATATCAAAGACGAGCAAGTCATTTCATGTTAACTCTCACCATTGAAAAGCTGCTGTAGCCCATGCTGCATTGACCCAAGTCTTTTAACACAAATCTGATTGACAATTTCATATTTTTTGATGAGATCAGTTAAAGCAGAACCAAGGCTAGTCAGTTCTTCTGAGGGGTACTTCCTACAAAGGGTGTTAAGGCTCTCTCGTGCTGAGTCTATGCTGGCCAGCTGGTTTTGAAGCTCTTTCTGGATATCCTGCAAAATATACAGAACATATATAGTTTGGGACTAAGCTATAATGAAATTCAAAAAGCACATTTAACAGTAACATTAGGCTCACATGAACAACTTAAGCTGATAAATACACCCCACTAGAGCAGAATATGTAAATCTGCAGATGACTGCTCTGCTATTTATACTGTCTCTGACTTGCTACAAAGCCCATCTTCAGTTGTCCATTCCACCTACATCTGTACAGTGCTACACTGTTTGTTATTAGTCGTGAAGCAACTCATGAACCTCACTCAGTGTTTAGCAGGCTGAAGACTCTCCACAAGGGGGTGTTGTTAGCACTCAAATAGCCTTTGTTGCATCATGCTGCTTTGCATCAGTAACATTGTGTGTCCTCTATTTTTATATGTGTATTTTTATTTTTATAACATTTAGTATTTTTTTCTTTAATGTTCTTTTATTATCATGTGTTATTAAGCACATATGTAACAAATTCCTTGTATGTAAAAACATACTGGGCTAATATATGCTTTTAATTATGGTTCTGCTTTTCTGTACCTTCACTCTGCAGATCTCCTCTGGAGGTGATGCACATTGCGTATCCAGCAGAGATCCCTCCACATTTTTTAGCCATTCATTCATCTGAGAAAGGAAGTCCTCCAGCTGCTTTTTCTGAGAGCAGAAATCTTTCAGATTGTTCCTGGCTTGTTCACACAACTCCTGCACATTGCTTATCTTCTTCCTCAGATCAGCTTCCATGACCTGGCAGAAATTGTGATGGTTAAGGTTTATAGACAAAAATGATGATGACCAAACTTTAATACTGTTCTTGGATTAGAAACCATACCTGCAATGCCGGGGGGATGTCTTGGGAACCACTCAACTGTTTCAGCTCCGACATTTTTCCCTGTAGGCTGTCTAACCTCTTTTCCTTCTGTTCTACCTCAACCTATATAGACAAATAAAGACTAGATCAGACACCAATAGTTTAACTACAGTATGAAATAAGGACTGTGTGTGTCCATCACATGCCTTCACTTCAGCAAGGCGGTTTTCAGTCTTCTGGCTGTCATTGAAGTTGCTGAGGCTGTCTGTGAGTTCCATCACAGAGCTATTGGACCAGCTCTCAATGTCCTCACTGATATTGTAAATATTATCCCACATGGATGAACTCTTTTTTAGATTCTCAAGGTTGTCCTCGATTCTCTCAGATACCTGTAAGTGGAAAGGAAATATCTACGCTTGTGCCAAATTACACATTCTCAGACCTCAATAAATTTCATATGGGAATCATGAATGTGTGTGTCTCACTCACATCTAGCCACTGGTCCACTACAGCCTCCATTTCCGTCTTTATAACTTGAGTCTGACAGTCTGGAATCCTGTTTAGTTCACTCAACAGCTGCTTCCCCTTACTTGAGAAGCGATCCAGTGCCACCTGATTACTTGTGAGTTCAACCTTAGCTGATTCATGCTGAAAAAATGAAAGGAAGAAACCCATCAGTATACATTTTAAAAAGTGCAAATTTCAGAAATGTAGCAAATGTATGTGCCTCAGCAAACTTGTATGTAAATGATCTTTCTTATTGCAGTACAGCACATAGGAAATGCATTTTGCAAGGACAGGTTTTGTTATGAGGAACGTGTCTTACCTTAGACAGTGATCTCTTGGTGTCTTCCTGGTCCTTTATAACAAATTTAATGTCAGCTACAGCCTCTGCACTCTCCACTATTGCAGTAATACAGGATTTCATACTCTGGTAGTCCCTCATGAGCTCTATCAGCGCATTGCACTGCTCCTGCCTACAACACAAAAAATGCAGTTGACTTTCAAGGTAAAGAAAGATATGCATCATGATCAGATGAATGTGGATGGAAAGAGCAGGCCACCTTTCAGTGATGAGTTTCTTTGTGTCCTCCCAGGTGGTTTTAAGGAGGTTGATCTCCCTCAGCACCTCTCCAGCTAGCTCTGCATCTCGCTGGGCCAGCTGCTGGCCTTTATCTCTCAGCCACTGTTCCTCATGCTGGTGGGACTGAAGCTCATCCTCCAGCTGGTTAAAGCACCGAAGTCTGTATATCATAAAAAGGCAGCATTTTTCAAAAAGATAAGATAAGATAATCCTTTATTAGTCCCACAGCGGGGAAATACACATATAAAGTAAATAAAGTATGTAATACATAACACAGTGTTTCACTGTTAATTTGTTTTTTGTAACTAACAAGTATATGCAACCCTGATATTTGATCATTCTGTATCACTTATTAGTGATGTAATAGTGTTTAGTGGTTTTATCACCACCCTGATGTGTAAAACATTTGCTAAATTGCCACTAGCTGGTTAATACACCAAAGGCCAATAGAAAAAAGCAGGGTTCCAGTTTTCTAGTGCCTATTGTTCTAATACTTTGTGTGTACTTTAAGTGAGTGCAAAAAAGCTCATACTGACTCAGACAAATGCTTAACATCCAATTTATACTATATATTAACAGGGTGAAGTCTGCATGCCTGATATTTATACTATTTATTTTAATAAAGACTATATGCAAAACAATGCTCTTTCATTACATACAAGTCATAATAAAATATCTAACACTTCTAACTTTTACTTCTAAGAAAATATTTAGAATTCTCAGTTTACATAAAATGTCTGCTGATTTTAACAAGTTGCTGTATTTCCTATCTTTCAGTATTACAGTACCTCTGTTGTAACGTGAGCAGGTTGGGCTCTTTGAGGCTCTGCTGGTCAGCCTTTTCCTCAATATCCTCCACACTCTTGAGGAGCTGCTCTTTGCGTTGTCTGAATGAGCTCCACAGTGCCCCCAGAGCCTCAGCCTCACTCTGTTTGGAGCCCAGTAGGGTCCTTACCCCGTCCAGCTCTGCACTCAGAGAGTCAGCCAGCGAGCGGCACGAGGTGCGAGCTTCCTTGCCATCAGTTATGTGAAGGTGAGCCTTGCATAGACTGCTGTCTAGGCTGATGGCCAGCGTCTCAAGGCGGCTTATGTCAGGGACAATGCCCTCTAGGTCTCTCTGCAGTTCGTCTACCCGGCTCTTGTCCCAGCTGCCTGCACTCTCTACCGTGTGTCTGAGGCCCCGTAGGACACCTGCCGCCACACTGTGCGTCTGCAGAAAGGCCTCCAGCTTCTCCACACTCTCACCTCGCAGCATCACCAGCTGCTGGGCTTCTAGGTAGGGCTGAAGGCTGTTCTCCAGCCTGCTCTGGAGGAGCTGCTGCTCTACAGGCTCACAGGTGGCACAGAGGGCATCAGTCTGCTGCTGGAGATTCTCTCTCTCTCTGTTTTGGCTCTGGAGAACCTTCGCCTTCTCCTGCCGAAGACAAAACCCAGCTGACAATCAGTTAATTAAACAATGCAAAAGTTTTTTTTTCTGGATAAATAACTTCAGATAATTTATGATGTACACAACGATTTAGAAGAAGGGAATCAAAGGTTTGAAATCAACTTCTTCATCATTATAGAAATAATTTCTTAGTAAGAAAATGTGTAAAATGATTCTAACATGCAAGACTTGTTTCATAATGATAGTGATCAGATCAATGACTGCTGAATTTAACATACTGGAAAAGATAAAACAAACTATAAAATAAGTGTCAATTTGTATTAAAGGTTAAACCAATCAAATAAAAAAAATAATTGTGCATCAAAATGTGTATAAATGATTATGCGTATAGATGATTATAGTATAGTATTTATCATTCAGTATCTTCTTCATATTCACTATTGAAATATTCAATAAAACATCTAAAAATACCCCTGGTTTACAATATTTATAATGTTTATAATATGTAAATGACAAATAGTTGAAATTATTATTATACTTAAAATAACAACAGTAATACAAGTGACAGTAAAATCTTGAATGATACTGTGTGACTGATTTGAGGTTATTGCACAGATCCTATACTGATGACAGGACGCACCTTTATTTCCACAGCAATTGGCTGTAAGTCTGTGACATTCACTTGGGAGAATGAGTGAAGAGATGAAAGGAAAGACTCTCCCCACTTAAAGAACTTTTGCAGAGCTTGGTCAAAATCTTCTACCTGAGACAAGTGATCTTGAAGCACCTGGATTCTGTGATGAGAAGACAAATTGGAGCCAATTTCTCCACTACAAAAACCTAATCCTACTAAACAATAAACACTACAATTTTGAGATATGTCACTATAAGCATCTGACCTGTGGGGTATCGCTGTGCTTTGTGAATTCCATCTTTTCTTCAGCTGCTCCTGATTCTCTTCAAGTACCTCCACTCGTTCATCTGATGACGTGGGGTATAGGGCTGGAGCTTGGGACAGCAGTCCCTTATACACTGACCCCAAGGACTGCAGCTCAGATTGTAGGTGCTAGTAAATAGAAAAGTAATTATATTTAATTTAATTACTTTTTGGTTAAGTGCCAGATGCCCATATTTTTTTATAATAAAACTTAAGAATACCCTTTTCTGACTTACATTCAGTTCCATCAGCTCCCCATCCAACTTTGATTTGTCAACACTGAGATACTGGTTAGCAGAGGCAGACATGGACTCACATCTCTCCAGGCAGGATTGTAAAGACAACCAGTCTTTTTCATACCTAAGACAAAAAAAAAGTCAACAAAAGACTGAGATATCTTAATATCCTGCATCTTTTAAGTGTATAGTGTGGCAAACAGTGTCACAAATTTACACAATTTTATCCCAAATGCAACTGATCAGCAGAGACATGTTTGGTGTCTGTCATTTGCTTCTTTAGTTTTGCAGTGGAGCTAAACACGTCTTGACTGAAAATTAGGTTTTTGTCTCATGATAGGACAGATTTTGTCTCGTGATAGGGCCTATTAATAATAGGGCGGATTTGAGGATAGATGTCTAAAATGAACACAAAGTGAAAGATAACATACTTCTGCCAGAGTGACAGCAGATTCTCCATTTGGCCCTGCTTGTCTTTGGCCTGCTTTAGGCTCTGTTCATAGCTGTGCTGCAGAGCTGTTACTTCTTTTTCTGCCTTCTCCCTCTCACTTAGCCTGCGGGCCCCAGCACATAGGGACAGCAGGGTGGTCTTCTGTTTCTCCAGGGACTGGAATACATCCTGAAAACGAAACAAAGATATCATCAGAAAGAACAGAAGCATATGCATGTTCAATTAAATTTACTTCCATTAAACATGGCGACAAACTCTAACATTTTGTCGAAAAAAAATGCGAGTCACAGGGAAAATACCAAGTGATCCTGCAGAGCTTTGTAGGTCGCAGATGAGGATATACAGGATGTAACAGGTGTGTCCAGTTTTTTCTGCATGTCATCAATCTCTGATTGTACCTAAACAGATGAATCAGAGTAAAGGACTAAGCAAATGAAACTGCATTTCGCTTTGAGACCTTAATAATCCTGAATTTCAAAATATATAGCAGTAGCCATGTTTCCATCCAAAGGATGTTTTAGAAAAAATATTTGAGCAGAAAGCTGATTGAAACAGAATGCAATAAAACCTCAGACCTTCAAAACTATTTGTTTATATAAGATGTGAAAAAATCCTAGTGTGTGCTAGTGTAAAAAGATTTTTTAAAGTAATTTTGGACCATTTATGTTCTTTTCATCCTATACATATAACATGAAATCTTACCACAAAATAAACGAACGATGCAATTTTCAAATGGTGAAAAAAAAAAAGTTAAAACATTTAGATACGACAGCAACAATAAAAGTAGACCTACCTGTTGAAGGTTTGCATTGAACTTTTGCTGGTGTGAGGAGCTCTCTTCCAACTGTCCATTCAGATGCTCCACACTCTCCCTAAGCTCCTCCCAGTACCTGCCAATCTGTGTCAGACGAGCTTTGACTCGTGCAGACTCGCCTGATGACACAAACTGGGCCACTACCTGAGCCTTCTCCTCCAGATGGGACAGGGTCTCTGCTCGCTCTTGAAGCTCAGTTTTCAAAGCCTGGCCATCAAAGTAAACACAAGGGAAGACTGTATTATCTGATGATATTAGGAAAAAAAGTAATGTGTATATAATTTACTGAGATATGTGGATCACACATAAACATATGGTGCCTTTTTCTGTTCTATACACTTAAAACCACAAAATGTACCTTCACTGTGCTGATCTGCTGCTCCAGTGGTGCACTAGAGCTTTTTATAACCTCTACTTCCTTCTCCTTCTCAGTGATCCATGTAGAAAACTCCTCAAACTCACTCCCAAATGAGTCCCACTGAGCTTTCATCTCGTCCAAAGTCTTTACACTGAGAATGAGACAGTTAAGAATACATTAAAAATATGAAACTGTTTGCTCGTTTACAGACAACAAAAAGAAATAATATAAATCCAGACAGGGCAGAGGTCTTTAGCACAGTCCTTAAAAATCTTGTTTATGACAGCTTTTTTGCTGAATTCCAGATCTAAAAACACATTAGCAAGATATTCAAGAGTATAGTATCCAAATGGGGGACTATGTTGAAGATCTCTGTGCAGAGTTATAGTAACACAGATCTAGAAAGTGGTATGTTACTCTTTCTTGAGGCCAGCCTCAACTTTGTCCATTTGTTCACTAAGAGTGCGAGCTTGACTGTGGAGCAGAGACTGATTCTTAGGACCGAGCTGGATCTCTGCCGCCCTCTTCAGGAGGGTGTTCACCAGTTTGGCCTCAGTCTCACTTTGTTTCAGCAGCTCCTAAAACAGCAATATCACACATCAAAATATGGGTCCAAAAATGGATATGTGAAAAAAACATACTTTCAATATAAAATATGAAATATTCAGTTTTACGAAAAATATTAATTATTCATTATTACAAAAAAAATGCTTTTTGGAGGACATAATGCTGCTGTCACCTTTGCTTGCTCAAGCTCTGCAGTCAGGCTCTCTGGGCTACTGAAAGTCATCTCTCTTTCAGTAAATGAGCGTGCTCGGTTCACAAACTCCCCCACTGCTGCATGCTGGCTATCAAACTCCTGCCATGCAGCCAGCGTTGCCTGTCAACACAGAGAGAAAGAACAACTGTGGTAAGACTATATCTATTTCTCTTTAATTTCTTAAAGTAAAATCTAATTTGCATCAGTCAGTGTCAGAAGGCACAATAGCAAATGAGTCACTTAACTTTGTGGCAGCTGTGTGACAATTTGGGCATGCAGTTTGCATGATGCTAACTGATGGTCATCAGCTGGCATTGTTAACTACATTAGCCTTGTAGCTTCAACGTCAAACTAAGCAAGCCAATTTCACATAATTAACCAAACATTTCTTTTACATTGATAAGCAGAAAACTGTAATGTTTTTGTCAAACTGCTTTAACTGCATGGAAAATTTGTGGCCCTCTTAAACACACAAACTGCCATGGTAACACAGAAATGAGAGAGGGCTCATCACAACGCAAAACAGACAGGATGCACTAACTGACCTCCAGACTCTGCTCTTGTGTCTCCATGCTTTGGTCCATCTTGCTCAGGGTGGTCTCCAGTTTCTGAAGATCCTCTTGTAGACTCTCCCCAAGGCCCTCCTCACACTGGAGCTGCTGGCCTCGGCTGAGCTGCTGCTGCATGTCCTTCCTCTTCAGTCGCAGACGCTTGAGCTGTTGCTGTGTGATGGGAAAAATAAAACACAAATCAAATACCCTCAGATCTAAGGGAGGTAAATACACGTATTCTCATGATTCTATGCAACTGATATGAGATGGTGATACCTGGTGAATGAGCAGCAGTTGCTGGGCTTCTCTCGCAGACTCAGAGTTGAGAATTTTTGTTACTTCTGCCTGCAACTCCTGCTGCCCCTGCATTAGCTCATCCAGGGTGTTCCTCACCTCTTCCTGGAACTGAACACAGTCTCCAACCACCAGTACCACTTTCTCAGACTATATGTATACACAAACAAACACATACACGCACCAATTATTACTGAATATCTATTGAAACAAATAAATACCTCAAAAAATACTATACAAATCCTGAGTGTGGCTGTGAATTTTCAGCCTCAATTATTGACAAGAAACATTTACATGATAAATAATTTATTAAGCGTTCGAAGGAACTACTCTAATAGCGAGAACTCATCTCTCTTGCTGGGTATTACCTCAGAGAGGGAGGTAAGCAAGCTCTTGAAGTCAGTCGAGAGTTTGCTGAGGGCAGCTGCCTGCCTTTGAGCATCACTCTCAGTGCAGATCTCTATGAGCACAGCCAGGCGAGACTTCAGCCAGCCCATGTTCCCTTCCTGCAACTCGGCATCATTCCTCAGGCTCTGTACAACAGTAGAGGGTTAAAGAGATCTTCTGTACTTACACAAATACAGTGTTCACATTCTGCTCTCTTTTTCTTACCTCTATGGTGGATTTGACCTGGATAAATTTGCTGGGGTCACCAGCTCGGTTTCGCAAAAGCCTGAGTTGGCTTTCCTTTGAAGTTAACCATGCAGACAGTTCAGAGAATCTGTAATAACAGGAAAAGCAATACTAAAATCAAAATACATCACTCAACAGCAATAAAAGGCTCTGTTAGCTTACTGTACACTTCACACACAATATTAGTATGAGCATGTGTTATAAAATATTATTTTATACACAATATTTGTACTCATAACTGCATGTCTTGCAAAGACTGCATGACATACTATAAAGTGATGAATGAAAAAGTAAAATTCAATTTAAAGACTTATTTCATGACCATGGACTCAGACTTGGAGGTGCTGATCCGCATACCAACCGCTTTTCCATGCCCAGAAAAGGATGGCATGCCCACTCCAGGTAAGGGGAAAGGACCTGCCCCAGGTGGAGGAGTTTAAGTATCTTGGGGTCTTGTTCACGAGTGATGGGAAGAGGGATCGTGAGATCGGCCGTAGGCTGGGACAGGCGGCAGCAGTAATGCGGTCACTGTACCGGACTGTAGTGGTGAAGAGGGAGTTGAGCCAAAAGGCGAAGCTCTCTGTTTACCGGTCGATCTACATCCCAACCCTCACCTATGGTCATGAGCTGTGGGTGATGACCGAAAGAACGAGATCGCGAATACAAGCGGCGGAAATGAGCTTTCTTCGTCGGGTGGCGGGCTACACGCTCTGCGATAGAGTGAGGAGCTCGGTCATCCGGAAGGAGCTCAGAGTAGAGCCGCTACTCCTCCGCATTGAGAGGAGCCAGTTGAGGTGGTTCGGGCATCTGATCCGGATGCCCCCTGGACGCCTCCCGGTGGGGGTGTTCCAGGCACGGCCTACCGGGACAAGACCCCGGGGTCGCCCTAGGACCCGCTGGAGGGATTATGTCTTCAAGTTGGCCTGGGAGCGGCTTGGGGTCCCTGGGAATGAGCTGGAGGAAGTTGCGGGGGACAGGGTCATCTGGGATTCTCTGCTCTCCCAACTGCTACCGTGACCCTGTTTGGACTAGCGGGCAACGACGATGATGATGATGATGATGACTTATTTCATGTAGCAGATGTAAAGAAAATAATTACCTGGTGTTAAACTCTTTCCACTTGTCTGGGTGCTGCATGAGTTTCTGGTGAGTACTCTCTATGTCATCTTTAACCTCAGTAAAGGCAGCTCTGGCATTTTCCAGGGTTTGGTGGGCCTGCTCACTCTCTGGAAGCTTCAGACAGAGCTCCTCCATGTGCTGCAACCTCTTCTCGCACAGCATCTGAGGGCCCTTCTCTCTAAAAAAGGCCTGCACACAGACAAGCAACATGAATATCAACCAAACCACCACTAAACACTGAAGCCGCACCAAAAATGCAGACTTCTTTAAGTCCTTTAGAAATAAGTTACCCATGTGTTGTGCACAGACATTAATCAATCAAATTGCAGGATATATGACTTTTAAGAGTGACTCACCCTGTGCTCTTTGACCAGTCTCTCGCTACCCATGCCTGGCAGGCTGCGATTCTCTCGGGCCAATTCAGCCTGGCACTCCTGCAGAGATGTCATCAGACGACTGCGCTCCAACTCCACCTTCAGATTCAGCAGATGGTAAGGAATCTCTGTCTGTACATCCTGAGGACAGAAAAAATGGTCATTAGATGAGGGCCCATCTTGACCATTTCATAGTACAGTTCCATTTGCATACTTCCTTGATTGATTCTACTCTAATAATTCATGACAATTATACAACGCTTTTCACCCAAAGATGCTTATAGATTACAGTTTGGACGCCTGCGAGCAGAGAGGTGCAGCAAAGGGCTATAAATGAAAACAGGGTTGAAAGTTTCAGCAGCAGGCTGAGAAAGAGATGGTAGGATTTTGGCAATATGGCACAGGTGAAAAAAAAGAGGTTTTAACAAGGGAGCTGACATGAGAATGTGAGATTAAGGCCCTTCGTTCCTACCACTTAGCCCTTAGCCCTCTGTTTTGCACGTTCATGTCTAGGGTAAGGGTGTCCCAATTTTTGTTGAGATAGAAGAGTAGAGCGAAGTGTTGGGGCTACATGGCCCTCCAAACGGAGGTCTTTCAGAGGCACACTCCAAACTGAGTGTTATGAGAACAAACTAAAAAATACAGCAAGATGAGCGACCAAACAAACCCACAAATATTAGTCTCTACAAAATTACGAGAACCATTGTATTATCTTAATTTAATGCAGTTTCAATGTATTATGGTTCCTTTATAACAAGCATAAAAAATGCTAATGTCTGTTCCACTTTAAATAGTCCAGCAGTGTTGATGCCTGAAGTGCCAGAATATAACTGCTGCACCATTTAAGGTGGAACAAGAAAATTTGAACAAGAATCTGGTAAACAGCAGACTTCAGCTTCACATCACCAAAGAATTAGTTGTGGGCGATAATAATTGTCTTATACCCCCTCTTCGAAAGCATACGATGCCCTAAATGTAACTAAAGCCCAGCAGTGAGGTTGCTGAACTTTTCCCTTCTCTGTTCATCACTAAAGACAGGCCAGGTCACCAGGGCACTGCTAGTAGCCTGTTTCTTTTTTTAATTTGAGGGTTGTCCCATTTGGTAGGGCAAGATTTCAACCACTACCCCAGTTCCAAGGGGTTGGGGTGACACTTGAACACAAGGGTTAGGGATAAAAAGAAGAAATGGGACTGGGCCTAAGTGTAGAATCAAAGATGGCACCCAGATTTCAGACAAAAGAGACAAAATAACATCATCAACTGAAAGAGTAAGAGAAAGAGTTCTATTGAGAGTAGATTTAGAACCAATGTTCAGTCTTATCACTGTTTAGCATTAGTGAGCTGTGCTTCATCCAGTGTCTAATTTCTGAGAGGCATAAATCTAGGCTACCAAGAGGAGGTTCTCTAATTTAGTTTGTCTAAAGATAAATCTGCGTGGTGTCCACTTAACAATGAAAGTTGTTTTACTCTAAAAATACTCTAAATTGCTTGACCTCTACAAATATGTCTAGTGGAAAAATACTGACCTATTTACACAACATTAAATGTCTGAGACAAAATACCTAAAAACATAGCAACAAATAGGCTAATTCTTTTGAACGGTGATAAATGTTACAGAGCTGGCATGTTGAAAGAGTCACCTGACCTTCCACTGTTTGTGCAGTTTCCTGACTGTTTCCTGTAGATTCTGCTGTTCCTGCTCAGGCAAAATGTCAGTGAGCTCATCACAGGCCTTCAGAAATGCATTAAGGACTCGCTGATCAAGCTGCCCAAAGAACTCCTGCAGAAATGTAAATAAACAAAAAAAGACCCCATGTTCAATATGTTTATCCATAGGGACCTACTGCACATATTGGAGAATGAACACTGTTCTTGGCCTACTTTAAGTGAGTTAGAATAGATTGTTGAAGGTTTCATCTTACAGTGTGCTTTTTGAGCAGGTCCTCTGGGTTTCCTCTCTCTGTCATAGAGCTTCTGGCTATTTTAAGAACCTTCTCCAGCTCTGCGCGAGACTCCTCAAACCGCTTCAGCAGGCTGCTGTTGGCCTCTACGTGCTTCTTCCAATCAGTGGTCTCTTTTACCATCGCCTTTAGGTGCATGAATACATATAGTTACATACAGTACATACATTATTCATACAGTCACATAAGTGCTGTATTAGGTTGGAGTATCTAATAAAGCAATATACATGGTCCACATGTTTTATTAATGACAACGGCTACCCTCGGCCCTTTATCCTAAGAAAGATCAGCTCACTTGTGAGGAAGCCTGAAGTTCTGCCACTCTCTTCTGCAGCAGAGATGTGTCCAGGTGTCTCAAGGTTTTACTGCTCTCCAGTGCCTTCATTATGATCTGATGGTTTTTGTCAATCACTGTAAGACACTTTTTACAGCTTTGCTGGTATGTTACAAGCTCCTGTACAGAAAACAGCAAGAGATAGAGAGAACATTGGTGACAAATGTGATTTCAAAACCTAAATATGACGCAAATATGACGCATAATTCATACAGTCATATGCAAAAGTTTCGGTGCTCCTGCTCAAATAAAATTTTTGTTGATTTTCTAAATGACACATATCATATATCATGACACATATCATATATAAGCACATATCCTCTACAAAGAAGGTGAGGTCATATCTTACACACAACGAATAGAAATTGTGCTCTGTGAAGAATTTATTATTTAAGGTTTGTGCCCTGCAGAGAAGGTTTTAACTTATTTTCACATAGAAAATCAACAAAACATTTGACTAAGGGTGTTCAAACCTTTGCATACAAATGTATTATCACTGAATTTCCTGTAAATATGACTTATCTTCACACAACAGCACTAATGTTTGTCAAATCTGATTATTTGCCTGAACGTAATACAGATCTGATTTCTTAATATAAAATCACAATCTGATCTTTTCCTATCAGATTTGAGCCACTTTCATATGTGATCTTGGGCTATGTTTATGTCTCTTCTATTTTTTTGGTACAGAAACATCAGCATATATGTTTATCAGCCTCAGCAGAGCGAAAGTATGACAAATGTCGAGTTGGCCTGACGTAAAAGTTGCATGAATTCCGATCTGGCTGTTCAGACTAAGTTGCATTGCCGCAGATCAGATTCAATGTGTTTACTGCTGTTCACACAGCCACACAAATGACACATCTGTGTCACATATGAGGAAAAGATCGGATTTGGGCCACATTTACCTGCTGTGTAAACGTAGCCTTAGATCAGACACATATCTAACATGAGGCCATACACAGGTGTGGAAAATGTACAGAGAAATGTACTTAAGTGAAAGTGTGAGCATTTTGTCAAACTCTTACTCTGTGAAATAAAGCTTTACCCAACCAAAACACATGAGACTGACTTGTGTTAATCCTTTTCAACAAACATTTAAGGGCTGGTTTCCCAGGCAGGCATTAAGTCTGGCCCTAGAGTACACAGGAATTTGAAAAGAGATTTTCCTTTCAAATAAAGCACAGTCCATGATGTGTCATCTAGACTCGTTACAGTCCTAGTTATTCCTTGTCCAGGAAGCCAGACCTAAATGTTCAAGTAAAACAAGTGAAGTGAGGTCAAAATTCATGTGTTTTTTTTCTTGTTTTTTTTTACATGGGCTGTATTAGCAGTGGTTTACTTAATATGTTTAATGATATATGAGCATGTGGGTCTGTTTTTAGGATGGACAGAGATGTATTCACAGATTTGTTGCTTATGAAACAAATATAAAGTGAGATCAGATTTGAGCAAAAACTCAGTATCTTCATGCTTTTTATACTATTACCAGTTCTAACTCATGACCTCAGTCACCTGACACTTCTGCTTGAAGTCTCCTGGAGTCTCAGAGTCTCGTGCGCTGGTGATGCGGCTGGCCTTCTCCAGAGACTGATAGAACCCAGTGATGTGCTTCTCCATCTCTTCCAAAGGAGGCAGCAAGGCCTGGGAATCCCTCAGCAGAGGCAAGGCCTTCTCCCTTATCTGACACACATTGAGGTCATTCAAGTCATGTTAATGAAAAGAATGAAAAGTGACACTCGTCTCTTTGATGCGGCAGAGCAAGACAGACACAGACAGAGACAGGCACCTTGCTAAGCTCCTCTTTGATGGTTGCCATGGCACCCAGCATCTGTGTGATCTCCTCCTGAGGAGTGTCTTTGGTCAGCTGCTGGGCGTTGCGTGTCGCTGTCTTATACACTGCCTCCATTGCGGGCACTTTGTGCTTGATGTCCTGATGATGATTTCATGAAAGGCAGAATGGAAATTCAAATTAAATGTTATTTTAAATAAACTGCTTTTAAAACTGACTGAACAACTCTTAGATTATATTTTACCTCAATATCTTGAAGAAATGTCCTTATGTTCAAAAAGGACACTTGGACTGGAGTATTCATCCTCTCATTGGATGTGTCCAAAAATATCTTTAAAGCTAAGATACCATCCTCATAGTCTTTCCTCAGCTTGTCCACTTCATCTGCTCTTGCATACTGCACGTGGAGAGATAGTATGTTATTTAATCTCATCTTCGGAATCCTTTTAGCAACACCCAAAATACATGAAAGGATTTAAACTTTAAAAGTCACATCTACAGGCAGCGATATGAACAGCATTTTGCAATTTACATTAATTGTTTTTTATTCGTAGTTCAGTGAAACAAGATGAGGAACTCTGTTGTAACTCCAGATTCAAAAGATACTATATATGTATTTGTAAGTAGCAGATGAGCTATTGGGTAACACTTCATTTGAGCTCTGCAACACAACACTGTTATAACCATACCATAAACATGTCATAGCAGATGTCATATGCTGTCATGAGTCATGATAACAAACTAATATAACAAACTGCTACCATAACCAATAATTGTCCTCACAGATGCTATAAAATTTGATGTCATGAAAGCTTATGCCACATGTTAATTTTACTCTATTTAGCCACCATGACATAAAACATTACAGGCCATTAAAATTACAGGTAATGTAAATCAAATGCAAATGTAATTAATTATGTATTCTATATGATGAGTTAACCATGTTGTAGTGTTCGAGTTTTCAGTGATAAATCTTTTATCGCTGACAAAAGATTGATTATCATCCATCCATCCATCCATCCATTTTCTAAGCCGCTTCTCCGTAAGGGTCGCGGGGGGATGCTGGAGCCTATCCCAGCAGTCATCGGGCAGAAGGCAGGATACACCCTGGACAGGTCGCCAGTCCATCGCAGGGGATTGATTATCACTTATGTGATATTCAGTGGTCACTGACCAGACAGTTCACTATATCGTAAATGCTATGTGGATACCAGTGAATGTGTTAACATGTGAACCATTCCAAACACAGCATAACTCACTATGCAATTAATTACATAATTCTGTAAATACATTTAAATAAATGTATTATGTAAATTAAAGGGATTGCAAAATGACAACAACTCACTAAAATGACAAGTTCAATACCACATACATGTTTGACTTTGACAAAAAGCTCTCTCCATCTGCCGTTGAGAAGGAGCAGCTGCTGCTTTAGGTCTCTGGACACAGTCTCATCACAAGTCTCGATCAGGAAGTTCCCTGCATCGTTCATGTCCATGTGCTGCTGTATCCAATGTGGAAGGTTTCGAAAGAATTCCTGCAAGAGACACAATACGGAAAAATTTAATTCCTTAAAAGATCCCCACAGTGTTTAACAAGTTTATTATTATAATTATTGTCATTTGCACTCCATGCCATCCTTGTATAATGAATTATATATATATATATATATATATATATATATATATATATATATATATATATATATATAATGAATTATATATATATATATATATATATATATATATATATATAATGAATTATATATATATATATATATATATATAATAATTAACACTTTCTTTCTTGTATTTTGTTTATAACAGACTACAATAAAACATGGAAATAAGCTAATATACTAGTACTAATATACTAATATACTATAACAACATGACATTTAAACAACCAAATATGTGTATTTGCAGTTAATATTTCCATGTGCATACTTATGCTACTGTTTATTACGCTAACTGCCTAAGAGAAAGCACTGTCAGTTCAGGCTATAATACTCTGATATCATCTCCCAGTTGGGAGGAGTATTAATTTACTGGATGGATGGTCTCATTAATAAAACTTTGGGCTTTCCTCCTACAGCAGGGGTACAGTAAATGTCCTGTAGCTGTGGCAGTGCCGTATAATTTTTGATGCCAGTCCTTTCAGTTGGTAGAGTTCCTAGGCACTCAGGTTGAATGGCACCAAAATGTGCTCACTAAGAATGTTTTTTATAATGGTTTGATAAAAGTTAACCAGGATTTTTGTAAACATTACAAATCTGTATGACCAAGGTTAATCTAAAATTACATGAGATTCAGGCACTGGCCAGAAAAATATATACATGCTAGGCCATGCATTGGTTTGCAGTTTAACATTTAAATATGATAGCAGCATAAATACTACAGTGGTCACAAAATTTTCCACTGACAATAGTGGAAATTTGCAAATTAATCAGCCTCGGGGACATGACAACAGAATGTTTGAATCTAACAGGGTATATCTGAGCCTGTGTTCTTGTTGCACTCACACGTTTGTCACTCTCTGAGTGGTTGAGCATCTGTTCGGCATCCTCCAGCCAGGCCTGCAGGCTGGCCACTGTACTACTGTACTTCTCCCAGTTGGAAATCACCTCCTCTAACATGCTGCGAACGCTGCGCACCTCAACTGACAGGTTCTTCCACTGCGCTGTCGCATCACTTAGAAACTTATTCAACCCCTCACGCTCCTCAGCTGAAAGCACAGACCACCTCATGAACACATTTACCAATAAGGGAGAATAGTCTTCCCAGAGTAGGGGAATAAATAAAATGAAGAGTCATGCAAAAACTGTAACAGAGCATAAGACAGTTACAGCAACAGGGGATTAGAGTTATATCATAGTCAGTTAAAAGTGGTTGTGAGCGTATGTGATTGTCAGATATGGAGAATCAAAGCAAGAGAGTATCAGTACCACTGAGCTGTGAGATTAAACATTAGTGCACAGTCAATCACAGAACAGTGCACACTGAACAGGGTCTAGTAGCAAGTGCCTAAGTGCTTCTAAACATACCTCTCCTGGAGATCTTACAGCCTAGAATATGAGATGAACAATTAGGTCCTCACAAATAAAGACCGTCTTTTTATTTGGCCAAATAGCTCATTCCACACCAATGGAATGATTAATTACTACAGTAGACATTTGCGTATGCAGTTAATTCCTGCAGTAAGTCAGTCTTCTTTAATAGTGTTACGACTAAGGAAAAAAAAGCTGACAGAATGAGGCTGTCATGATGTCTACCACAAGAAGGAAAAAATAGCACCTCTAGAATCACCCTGTGAATGAATTATGAAAAGAAGCATAACTCTACTGCAGTAAGGGCCAATAAAAGTGAGAGGGGTTTACCTGAGCTATCAGATTTCATATAGATGTCTGCAGCTTGTTTAAGGGTCTGAAATGTGGTCTCATACTGCTCAAAGAACTTGTGACCTTCAATGAATGCCTGTAGAGAACAGAGGTACAGTTATGACATGTTAATGATGTGATATGGCACATATCATCAAATGGCACAAAATTGACTCACAATGTAGTTCTGCAGAAGCAGCTCCACAGAGTCCCGCCGGCCATATTTGATGATCCATGATTTGAGCTTGGACTCAGCCAGGATAAGAAACGCCATGAGACGATACTTCATTTCCCAGAATTCCAGTTTAATTAGGTGAACATGAGACGAAGTGCACACAAAATTGAATCTGCGGGATATAATAGTTTAATTAGATGCTACTGAACTGTACCATGTATCGCATGGCTTAATAGTGCTCACAGTAGGGATGTATGAATGCATCTGGCTGAATTCAATGGCACTGATTCTGCAATGTTAAAAATCTAAAACTAACTAAATCTAAAAAAAAATGGCAAAATCTAAACAGCTCTCTTGGCTAAATTTTTACTAGCAGCACAACAGAAAAAAATTAACCAATTTCAAACCTGTAATTGTGCTGCAGCCAATCTGATCCTGATACTCTCCACATCATTTTTGAACATGTTCACTGTTCCTCGATTCATTGCTTAGCAACTCCTCATCTGTCTGCCATTACCTCGGTCAAGCCTATTTTTTTTTTCCAGCAACTTTATGTTCATGTAAAAGCACTATAAATTCGAAGCTCCATCCCATGGGGGATCTGAGACCTGGCACCCTAACAGAGCAGAGGATGCCCATTTTCCAAAGCCAAAGATAAATGATGTCAGTCTGAGTTAAAGAAAAACGTTGCTGCACCAAATGCAATGGTCTGTGACTGATCTTTACATTAGACTGTCTAACATGAGAAATTTTATTAGTTTAGTTTCTAGAATCACTTAGAAACTTGTTTATAGTGGTGATGGCTGTCTAACACCATGGTTACTATGCTACCATCATGATGCTGCACAACTTGCTGTGCTATAAAAAAAAAATTCCCTGACCAAAAACAAAAAAACATTTGTGCCCAGAGGAAAATATGAAATATGAAAATTCTTTGGCCAATACAATACCATTGTACAACCCCAATCCCAATGAGTTTGGGACATTGTGTAAAACATAAATAAAAACAGAATACAATGATTTGCAAATCTTTTACAAACTATATTCAATTGAATACACTACAAAGACAAGATATTTAATGTTCAAACAGATAAACTTGATTGTTTTTTGCAAATATTCATTCATTTTGAATGTGATGTCTGCAACACATTCCAAAGAAGTTGGGACAGGGGCATGTTTACCACTGTGTTACATCACTTTTCCTTTTAACAACACTCATTAAGCGTTTGGGAACTGAGGACACTAATTGTTGAAGCTTTGTAGGAGGAATTCTTTCCCATTCTTGCTTGATGTACAGCTTCAGTTGCTCAACAGTCCGGGGTCTCAGTTGTCATATTTTGTGCTTCCTAATGCACCACACATTTTTAACGGGAGACAGGTCTGGACTACAGGCAGGCCAGTCTAGTACCCGCACTCTTTTACTACGAAGCCACGCTGTTGTAACATGTGCAGAATGTGGCTCGGCATTGTCTTGCTGAAATAAGCAGGACGTCCCTGAAAAAGACGTTCCTTGGATGGCAGCATATGTTGCTCTAAAACCTGTATGTACCTTTCAGCATTAATGGTGCCTTCACAGATGTGCAAGTTACCCATGCCATGGGCACTAACACACCCCCATACCATCAGAGATGCTGGCTTTTGAACTTTGCTCTGATAACAATCTGGAAAGTCCTTTTCCTCTTTGGCCCAGAAAACACGACGTCCATGATTTCCAAAAACAATTTGAAATGTGGACTCGTCAGACCACAGGACACGTTTCCACTTTGCGTCAGTCCATCTCAGATGAGTTTGGGTCCAGAGAAGCCGGCGGCGTTTCTGGGTGGTGTTGATATGTGGCTTTCGCTTTGCATGGCTGAGTTTTAACTTGCACTTGTAGATGGAGCGACGAACTGTGTTCACTGACAATGGTTTTCTAAAGTGTTCCTGAGCCCATGTGATAATATCCATTACAGAATGTTGTGGGTTTTTAATGCAGCGCCGCCTGAGGGATTGAAGGTCACGGGCATTCAATGTTGGTTTTCTGCCTTGCCACTTGCAGAGATTTCTCCAGATTCTCTGAATCTTTTGATGATATTATGGACTGTAGATGATGAAATCCCTAAATTCCTTGCAATTGCACATGGAGAAACATTGTTCTTAAACTGTTGGACTATTTGCTCATGCAGTTGTTCACAAAGTGGTGAACCTCGCCCCATCCTTGATTGTGAATGACTGAGCCTTTCAGGGATGCTCCCTTTATGCCCAATCATGACACTCACCTGTTTCCAATTAACCTGTTCACCTGTGGAACGTTCCAAACAGGTGTTTTTTGAGCATTCCTCAACTTTCCCAGTCTTTTGTTGCCCCTGTCCCAACTTCTTTGGAATGTGTTGCAGGCATTAAATTCAAAATGAATGAATATTTGCAAAAAACAATAAAGTTTATCCGTTTGAACATTAATATCTTGTCTTTGTAGTGTATTCAATTGAATATAGATTGAAAAGTATTTGCAAATCATTGTATTCTGTTTTTATTTATGTTTTACACAACGTCCCAACTTCATTGGAATTGGGGTTGTACCATATCATATAAAAAATTATGATAACTGTCAATATCAGCTGGCATACTTTTGTATACTATTGCATACTGATTTACAATTTACTATATTTTTATATATATATTTATATATATTTATATATATTTTATACTCAAATAGCTTTAGTTAGAAGTGATTCATTAACATATGACTGGCAGTTGTCAATCATCACATTTCTTAAATCAACAGCAAAAATAAACAGTCCTAAACAATATTAATATTATAGCACTGGGAGCTGTATCACCTAGAATTCTTTGGTTACTGTTAATAATCTCTTATTATTATATTTTTTTTATCAGTTAACTCTCCATAAAAAAGTTTAGATACCGATAAAACTGCAGCTCTTCAGTACCATCTGGCAGATATACTGGTCATGCTCTAGTGTGCCATTATTTTTGGCCAAAATAAAATTCTTGGTTTGCTGCTGGGATAGGCTCCAGCACCCCCCCGCGACCCTGACGGAGAAGCGGCTTAGAATATGGATGGATGGATGGATGGATGGATGGATGGATGTTTTCAAACATAAACATCTGTTACTATTTTTTTTCTAGTTACATTTATTTATGCAAAATAATTCTTGTGCCAAATCATACCAAAATAATAATAATAATAATTAAACTGTGAATAAATTTCATTTCAAAGATTTCATGTTGTACTGAAGTGCTTCCCAAACAAATCAATTCTAATTTAATCAAACTGTTGTGATTTACGCACCCCTGCTGTTGCTGCAGAAGATTAAAACCCACCTTTCTGCCATGTCTTGGAGTTGTTCAGCTGGGACAGGGACACCGTTTACTGCTCTGTCTCTGTGAATCTGCTGGAATGTTTGTCTGTGCCCTTCCAAATTTGTTAGAACCTCCTGCAGAAGTGAGAAAGGCCACATCAGCACTTGTCCAACCTTGTGAATCAAATAGGAAAACAGTAGATAAAACAAGCGACATTTCCAGAACAAAATACCTTGTGCTGCTCCAGCTTTCTGTGGATGATGTTGGCTGTCTCCTCATGGGCCTGTTGAATTGGGATATCTTCTCTGAGAGCAAGCTCTGCACGATGCAGCCAGGCTCCAATCACTCCTAGTGGACCTGGTAATGACTTATCCAGATGGATATGCCAGTCCAAAAGCTACAAAATAAGAACAAGTCTGTTTTTAACAAAGCATTCAAAAAGCCCTCTTCTATTTGACAAGTGCCTTCTCCACATGATTGCACTCTGTTGGCTGGTTGATAGGGTGAGTTCAGTGGAGCCATGTGTTCCTCTAGACAAAACCCCCTCTGTGCCTGCTATCCTTCCACATTAATGAACTCAGAGTGAATGGTCTCCGCTCGCTCCACTTCACACTTCACCTCGTAACAGGCAATGATGGCTCACCCACTCAGCAACAACCAACAAAACCATTCAGAAATTATATGGATGGAAAAAATTAGCCACTGGCTACTGGATCGTTTGATCAAAAAGACACATTAACAGGAGAAGAAACAGAATCCTCAGACTCCTCCCTTGTCACTTCAGAGTGTTTGTGTGCCCTTAAACAAATGATATCATGGGAGGTGCGTACCCTGACAGACACATGATCCCAGGCCTGCTTCACCACCGCCTGATCCACAGAGAGTTTACCATCCTTGTGCACAGGCTGCAGCAGTGACTCCACCTGTTTCTTCCTCATCTCATACTGCACACGGAAGCTCTTAAAGCCCTGTGAAACAAAGCAACAGAAATAAGCATTTTTACTCTGTTACTAGTGCTGAGAAGGTTTTCTGGAAGATTTTGGCATTCACCAATGTTTTCTTTTTTGGACTTTGTTCTTAGGTAACACAGTCTACACACACTCAAGAGCACAAATGTGTGAACAATTGAGGGTGACAGTTTTGGTGGTCTACCAGGTCTTGCAAGGTTGTTGCAAGTTTTCCATTTACATTTTTAATAATTTAAATACACCAAGCAGACACTCAAGTATTCAGTGACAAGAACTCCAGTTTTGGAAACTCAGATGTTTTCTACTTACTTTCCTTTGACTGTCTTCTTCCTTATACTACAAAGACAACATATGTTGAAAATATATTTTCAATTTAATAAAAAACATGTTCCAAAAAAGTTGGGATGGGGGCATGTTTGCCACTGTGTTTCATCATCTCTTCTTTTGACAACACTCTGTGTTTGGGAACTGAGGAGACCAATTGTAGTTTTGAAAGTGAAATGTTTTCCTATTCTTGTTTGATACAGGAATTCAGCTGCTCATCAGTTCAGGAACTCATTTGTCATATTTTTCATTTCATAATGCAAATATTTTCAGTGGTGACAGGTCTGGACAGCAGGCAGGCTGGTTTAGCACCAGGACTCTTTTAATACAGAGCAATGCTGTTGTAATACATGCAGAATGTGGATTGTGTCACGATTGGCCCCTCCCAGTCCTGTCCATGTGCTTTTGTTTACCTTCATGCCCCTTGTTTCCAGACCCTGCCCTTGATTGTTTTCACCTGTTACCCTCTTGTTAACCACCTGTGTCTCGTTACCTGTCCCTGTATTTAAGCCCTGTGTTTTCCCTAGTCTTCGTACTGTTTGATGAACTGTTTGAAGTATTCTCATGTGTTTTGTTTATCCTGTGTTTTGTTATGTCTGTTCCCCGTTCTCTACGTGTTGGCTCTGTGACCCTGGATTGTCTTGACCCTGATTTTGGATTTGCCCATAATAAATCTCGTTTATCTCCACAAATGTGTCCGCCTCCTCATCGCTCCCAAACCTTACAGATTGACATTGTCTTGCTGAAATAAGCAAGGCCTTCCCTGAAAAAGACGTTGTCTGGATGGCAGCATATGTTGCCAAAATATGTATATATCATTCAGGATTAATGTTGAACTGTGCACTGTTAACAAGCTGAGTAGTCTTTAGCCCAGAGGACACAGTGTCCATGATCTCCAGAAAGAATTTCAAATTTTGATTCGTTGGATGATAGGACACTTCTCCATTTCCCCTCAGTCCATTCTAAATGAGCTCAGGCCCAGAGAAGGTGGCAGTGCTTCTGGGTCATGTTTATACATTGTTTCTTCTTTGCATTTTAAAGTTTTAACTTGCATTTGTGGATGCAGCGACAAACTGTGTTCACAGACAGTGGTTTTCAGAAGTGTTCCTGAGCCCATCTAGTGATTTCCACTAAAGAATCATTCTGTTTTTAATGCAGTGCTGCCTGAGGGCCCAAAGATCATGGCCAGCGCTGTTTTTCGGCCTTGTCCCCTGCATACAGAGATTTCTCAAGATTCTCTGTACATGTGGTGAACCTCTCCTCATCTTAACTGCTGAAAGATTCAGCCTCTCTGGGATGCCAAATCATGTTACTCACCCATTGCCAATCAACCACCAGGTGTTTTTTTTTTTGGGTTTTTTTTGTTTTTTTTACATTACAGCATTAGACAACTTTACCGGCCTTTTCCACAGTCCCAACTTTTTTGGAATGTGCTGTTTGCATCAAATTGAAAATGGGCATATATGTATCAAAAAACAAAAAAATCTTTCGACATTTCATATGTCTTTGGAATATTTTTAATGAAATATATGGTTTAAATGATTTGCACATCATTACATTTTATATTTAAATAAATACATTTTATATATATATATATATATATATATACATATATATATATATATATATATATATATATATATATATATATATATATATATATGTGTGTGTGTGTGTGTGTGTGTGTTTGTGTGTGTGTGTGTGTATATATATATATATATATATATACATACACACACACACACACACACACACACACACACATACTGTCTCCAAGCAGTATTCAACCCCTTGCAGATTTTGCAGGTTTACACAGAGGACTTTGACGTAGACTGTTTCAAGGTTCTCTGGTCTGATGACACCAAGATCGAGGTCTTTGGTGCCAACCACCCCCGGGTGTTTGGCAAGAGGATGGCACTGCATACGACCCCAAGAATACCATCCCTACGGTCAAGCATGGTGGTGGCAGCATCGTACTGTGAGGCTGCTTCTCTGCCAAGGGGCCTGTCCATCTGGTCCGCATCCACGGAAAGATGGATAGCACAGCCTACCTGGAGACTTTGGCCAAAAACTTCCACTCCTCCATCAAGGATCTTAAGATGGGTCATCATTTCAACAGGACAACGAACCCAAGCACACGGCCAAGAAAACCAAGGCCTGGTTTAAGAAGGAAAAGATCAAGGTGTTGCAGTGGCCTAGTCAGTCTCCTGACTTTAACCCAATTGAAAACTTGTGGAAGGAGTTCAACATCAAAGTCCACAAGAGATGCCCAAAGAACCTAGACAACCTGGAGAAGATCTGTATGGAGGAGTGGGCCAAAATTACTCCAGAAACCTGTGCCGGCCTGTCTTATAAAAAATTATTAATAGCTGTAATTGCAAACAAGGGTTATTCCACAAAAAAATAAAACTAGGGGTTGAATAATAATTGATCCTAAATTTTTATGTTTAAAATGTATTGGAATTTAATTGAGCGCCTTATATTTTTTGTTTTTAATATTTAGGCATCTGTTAATAAATGCTACTCTTGTTTAAAGTCTGAAGGCTCTAAATCGGCAGGGGGTTGAATACTACTTTGAGGCACTGTATTTACAGTGGTAAACATGCCCCTGTCCCAACTTTCTGGAACATGTTGCTGGGATCAAATTCAAAATGGGCATATATTTTTTTAAATATATAAAAAATTCTTAACTTTGAAGCTTTGATAGGTTGTTTTTGTACTATTCACAATTAAATATAGGGTTGGCCCACTCTATGCAGCTTTCACAGCCTCCACTCTTCTGAGAAGGCTTTTCCTTAAGATTTTGGAGTGTGTTCATTGGAGTTTTTGTCCATTAAATCCAAGACCACTTGTGAGGTCAAACAATGATATTGGATGAGAAGGTCTTGCTAGTAGTCATTGTTTCAATTCAGCCCATGGTGTTGCAGTCAGGACTATGTGCAAGACACTGTAGTTCCTCCATACCAAACCTGTCCAGAGGCAGTTCAGAACTCTATGTGGTACGTGCTTCAGCACTCAGTAGCCCTATCTGTGAGTTTACATGGTCTACTGCATTATGGTTGACCTGTCATTGTTCCAAGACACTTTCTTTTCACAATAATAGCACTCACAGTTAACTGGGGCAGACCTAGCAGGACAGAAGTTTCACAAGCTGAACTGTGGCAAAAGTGGCATCGTTATTGTCATTGAGTGCTTCAATATGAACCATTCCACTGCCAATATTTGTCTACTGAGACAGGATGTCTACGTGCTTGGTTTTCTACACTTGTTAGCAATGTGTGTGGCTGAAAACCAACAGTAAACAGAACGGGCATCAATATACTTTTGGCCATGTAGTGTGTGTAAAATATATATACACTACATGGATAAAAGTATTGGAATGCAACTCTTAACCACTGAATTCAGGGGTTTCATTCAGTCCCATTACAACAGGTGTATTAAATCAAGCACCTAGGCATGCAGTCTGCCTTTACAAACATTTGTGAAAGAATGAGTCATTCTTAAAAGCTGTTCAAGCATGGCACTGTAATAGGATGCAACAAGTCCTAGGAACCACAGCAACTCAGCTACATCGTTTAAGAACCACAGCAAGACCACGTAAAATTACAAAGCTGGGTCGCCGAGTGCTGAGGAGCATTGTGCATAAAAGTCGTCAAAGCTCTGTTGACTCAATAACCGCAGAGTTCTAAGCCTTCTCTGGCTTTAACATCAGCACAAGAACTGTGTGCCGAGAGCTTCATGGCATAGGTTTCCACGGCTGAGCAACTGAATGCATGCCTTACAACACCAAGCACATTGGCAAACATTGGACGGAGTGGTATAAAGCACGCCACCACTGGACTCTGGAACAGTGAAAACAGATTCTGTGGGCCTTGTTTTTCAGGGATTTGCCTAGGTCCCTTATTTCCAGTAAAGGGAAATCTTAATGCTTCAGTATACCAAGACATCTTGTATGCTTCCAACTTTGTGGGAACAGTTTGGGGGAAGCCCTTTTCTGTTCCTGCATGACTGTGTCCCAGGGCACAAAGCAAAGCCCATAAAGGCATGGTTGAGTCAGTTTGGTGTAAAAGAACTTAACTGGCTGTAAGGGTGAGAAAGTCGCAGACGCGCGCAGAAATCAGCGTGGTTATAATGAATGGCAAGATTATCGATCGACAATAGAACAAAACAAAATCATAATCCCAGTCTGAGCCAAGGTCAAAAAGGTATATATCCAAAACGACAAAGACAGAGGTATCCAAAAAGGGGCGAGGCAAAAAACGAAAGTCAGCAGAGCAATACGAAAGTTCAAACACTAGAAAACAAACGGTACGAAGAAAACGCTCAGTAAGGTTCAGCGGAACAATACTTCGCATTGTAGCAGTGCTATGTCTGGGCTTAAATAGCCCATCTAATTCAATGCAGGTGGAAGTCTTTAATAATCAGGAGACTTAGATCTCCACCAGGAGTGGGGTGGGGAGTATGAAGTCGTGAGACTCCAAACGACTCTGGGAATTGGAGTCCCTGTCTTGCGAGGCTGGATCCGAGCGCGTGACACTAGCCTGCACTGTGCCCTGACCTCAACCCCATCAAACCCTTGGGATGAACTATAACAGAGATTAAGAGCCAGCCCCTCTCATCCAACATCCGTATCTACCTCACAAATACTTTTCTGGATGAACTGGCATTCCTATAGACACACTCCAAAATCTTGTAGAAAGATTCCAGAAGAGTGGAAACCGTTATAGCTGCAAAGTTGGGTTCAACTCCATGTTAATGCCATGGGATGTCATAAAAGCTTCTGTAGGTGTAACGTGTAGATCCCAATGTTTTTGTACATACCTCTAAAGCTAAAAATCTATACTGCAGCGGAATACCAATATCACTATAAAATAATTGACTGTGAGTAATAAAACAAGAGCAGCAGAAACACTACGTGGCCCACCGGTCTGTTGTCTGCTGTGTTACCTGATACTTGTCGGTGAGGTTGCCTTCTGCTCCCTGTGCACGAAGTATATCTCTTTCCAGCTGATCCAGCCAGGCCTTCAGCTCCCGCAAAACCTTCCGTTCTTCCCTCTGGACACATACACATTTACACTTACATTCATACCAACCCCATTACTGACACCTTACTAAACTCTTTATATCAGCTAAGCAAAAAACACAATCAAAACCCACAGCACACTGACAATGAGTCAAAAGGCTTGAACGGGCTAAAAATAGTATTCTTATTACTAGAAAACCTGTCAATTCATTAGACATCTGCAAAATACTGTGTATGAACATTATTCAAGAACATACACATACCTCAAGCATTAGCTCAATATCTTGAGGATCATACTGTCCAGGGGAGCAAAGCACACAGAAAGATGCAAACACAACACAATCAAGATGTTAGCAGAAAGTGAGAAAAAGACAGAGAGAGAAAAGAGAGAAAATGCAGAGAGAGTCCACCACAAACAGCCACTAAGCATGCGAACATGAGGTGACGTCAGCACTTACCTGCAACGTGGGGATAGAGAGGGCAAAAGTTGGAATGGAACGAAGAAGCAGCTACAAATGCACATGACAGGTTAACAGATGCACACGACAGGTAACAGAGAGACAGAGTGAGCATGTGAAGCACGGTATTATGGAGCGTGGGATTGAAGAATGAAGAGCTGTTTCTTTGACTAGCTTCTTCACTGTGACTAGCTTGCAACACATGGTGAACAAGCTCGGCAGCAAATGATTAAGTAACAGCAAGTACTTCCATATTTTTAGCTAGCATGCGAGCATGCAGACATGAGATGACATTTGGTAAGGGACTCTGAGGCAAACCTCCTCTTGCTGTCCATCTGTCTCTGATTGGTGGGGGTCGGGGTAATGCTTAAGGAACTGAGCCACATAGGTCATTATGGACTTCTCATCAGGTTTATTCACATCCACATCTGCAGAAACACAGAGAAGGAGAAACCTCTAAAGTGCCTGATGGTATAAACATAAAAGAGCACAAGATAACTGTAAATTGATAAAGATCAAGCCACATGATCTAAAGAAAGAGATGGCAGATTCATTTATGCAGAAAATGCAGTGTAGTAGGCGTAAAAACCTCTGCCCCTAAAGAATTACAGTATATTTAGCCTGTCCCCAGAGCCAATGGCAGCTCCAGTAATTATGTCAGCCTCTATCTGATCTCCATCCGTGTCGTGCTCTTACAGAGGCATGGCCTATATTTGTGGTCGCTTCTGCTTGTAATGAGACCTATGATGTTCAGTCATAATGCCATGTCTGCTTGTATTATCTTCACTGTGTACAGACACTTCAAAAGTCAGCATGCCTCTAACCCTACACACAAAACCTAGCAAATCTGTTGTGTTACTATATATCTATAAATAAAAATGATAAATAAGATATAAGAGTAAATAAAGAAGAAGCACCTTCAGGATCTAGAAGGCGTGGAATGCCCAGCTCATTCTCTGCCACAGCGAAGGCTTCCTCCAGATTCTCACGGTTGCTTCTTCTCCTCACAAGCTCCATGTCCACCAGGTCTGGGCGAATGGCATATATGACAGAATGAAAGGCCACCCCACTCCGCCAGCTGGGACCAAAGTCTTTCACCTCAATCCCTATGCGCCTGTCAACACATCACAGCATCACTGTTTTGGTGCAGCCTTTGTTTGGCAAAAAATATATTTATTCATTTTTCTCCTTATGTCAAACCCAGTTGATCAGTTTGGTGTCCAAAGACTGCTTCTTTTTAATTTTGTGCTGAGGCCATGAGGCTAGTTTAGCTAACAAGTAAGAAAGCTTAAACACCACTAATTAGCACTGCTAATGCCTAAATCTTTACCTGATGCCACTTGCAAAATGGCCATGACCAAGGCTGGCATGCAGAATTGGCAACAAAAAATATGTGGTCTTACTATGTTGGAGCAGTTAGCAAACTAGCTAACTCATTAACTATAAACAGTAACAACACAAATGTGAACACAGTTATGTCATATGATTATTTACTTGTAGGACTAAAATGCTACATACTGACTTGGGCCAAAAATGATAACTAGACATATAGTTAGATAACTTGAGAAAAATTAATTGGCAAATGCAAGTGCATGTCTGACTGGGACTAAAATGAGCATGTGCTTCAAATGGCATTGAATCAGTGGATAACAGCATGTCATATAATATCAGAAACCACATAATGTCAGTGTCTGAACAAAATTTCATATCATTCTTAACTGTTAAAGAAAGTTAATGTAACAATATTTTATTCCGAGCAGTTCTGGACAATTTCTATTGGTCCATTTACTTTAATCCATATATTACATTTTGTTATAGTTGGCACTGATCAGTCTATTATTTGAGATTAATTTACAATAAACTTGACACAGTTTGAGGCAGGTGTGATGATTTAGGCATATAGTTTACATGATCTGCATTACTGGGGTATAAGCTTCCATTACTTAGCACCGGTCAAAAATTAAAACAGCAAACTTCAGACACCAAACACGTCTTGTTTGATTAACATCATTGAGGGTCATCAAGAAACTGCAAATTTAACTTTCACTTTAATAACAGATTATTGTGTGTAGAGTCTCACCACTGGACACACTTTATAGCTCACTGAATGGTCACACATTTGCTGGTTAAGAGGTACTGTATGCCTCTGCAGTTGTTACATCAACAAGTCTTGCAGTTTAGTAAAAGTACGACATACTTGGCTGCTGTGCATTGCACCCATCTGAGCAAAGCTCTCTTAGCATTGCCCTGGAACTTGGTGACAACTTTTCTCTTCATAGGTGGGCTGCCTGTCTCAGAACTGGCCATGCTGTCAACAGAAGATGCACTATTGGACAGAGCCTGCAGGGCTGGGAGGTTACTTGTCAACTCCTCAATCTGCAACAGGCACCAGAAAACCAGGGAACATTCATTGGTGGATGAAACTGACCAAATTTATTAAATATTAAAGGTATGATCTGTGTGTGTGTGTGTGTGTGTGTCTATATATATATATATATATATATATATATATATATATATATATATATAAATATGTTTGCCAGATTACCTGAAAATAGAGGATAATGGTCCACATTAACCCCAAGACTATGGAAGGCCTTCCATCAGCAATATCAGTGGCATTTATATTGACCAGTTTGATCTGCAAAAAAATAAAATAAAATAATAAATAACAACTATTAATTTTTTCCCCCAATACACTGAATAATGAACATCATAAAGGATGTTTCCCTTTTAACACAAGTCTGAGCAACACCTTTGTCATCATCGGCCATCAGTGACAGTACAAGCAAGCCAGGCAAAAAAAAGCAAAGCTCATTCATTGTTTTTCATATGCCCCACTGAGCCAGATACCAAACAAGCAAACTCTCACTCAGACAAGCTAATTTGTCTTTTGGTTTTCTTCTTCCTTATTTGGAATAAAATATAACAGAAAAATATGAATATGTTTTATATACAGTTAATTTCTAAAGTGCTTGTTGTGGTAAGAATATAAAGGCAGACTATTTTCTGCAATGGCATATTTATTGTACTGCAGCAAACTGATGACACTGAAGCAGAGGGGAGATACATTAGAGAGAAGAATTTCTCTCTATAATCGGCTAAGCGTGAGCAAACGACCATGAGCAAAAGTGAGGTGTAGCTCCTGAGTGTACTGACCGGAGATCCCCTGTACACAGACTGAGAGAAGGCATGCCAGGAGAGAGGGTACAGTAAGAAACAGGCTTAACATTGGATGCCCCAACACACAATAAAGAGGGAGATTTCTTGCACTTCACTTACTTTCTCCATATCCCCTTATGATTGAGTATTAGTGCAAGTAGAATGCAGCTGGGGCTGGGCATAAAGCTGGCTACAAAGTACCAGTCAAAGTCTGGACAGTGGACACAGGTACTCACTAAAAGATGCTCTTTACTGTTACTACTGTCACATTTTATAAGAACAGTTAAGATATCAAAAATATAAAGTAACACATATGGAATTGAACTGTGAGCAAAAAGTATTAAATTAATCAAAACTATATTCTAATTTAGATTTGTCAAAGTAGCCCCCCTCTGCATTTATCTAGCTTTAGTCTCGGCATTCTCTCAAGCAGCTTGATGAGGAGCCACCCAGGATGCTTTTCCACATGCTTGAAGAAGTGCTACATCTCACTCCTGTCAAAACAAAACCTCCTATCTCCAATACAATAACTCTAGAGGAGAAGAAGAAAAACATACTTAACTTTTAATGTAAGTCAATGTAACCAGACTTTGGTCCAAGTAATCTTGGGCCACTTCTCTTAGTCAATTCATCATGAGATTTACAGACAATGTAAAGGGCAAAAGGCATTTTCAAATTATGTCAAAAACTGAAAAATGGAGGTTTTGCTCCAACAACAACGATATCCTGAAACCTTGTTGGTTGCTGAAAACTACTGGTTGGGGCCATTCAAAAATGTAAATAAGCATAAACTTAATTCTGCATAAACTTACATAAGCATAAACATAATTAATTTGAATTCATTTTCTTAAAAACTATTTTAAAGCATGAAAAAAAGGAATCCTTTGCTAAAAAAAAAAATCTAATTTGCACAAGAAGCCGATCAGCCAACACAGCTTCTATAGTTTAGGACTGGAGCTATGAGGCTAACATTATTAACAAACACTAGAAGTCAAGAGTCACCCAAATATTTTCCATTAATACATTCCCAAAACTTCTCTCAACCTGATCAAACCACATCCAGGTCTTAATTAGGGTTGCAGAGACAGTCTGGTTTAGAGGCACAGTATGACTTACTGTGAACTATAAAAACGAGCAAAAGTAGACTGTGTAGCTGCGCAATGCTAGCAGCCATATTACACAAAAGGTGCAGTGCCTAATTCTGACTGCCTTGCAAAATCCAACTTCTCTTCCTGTGCAAATGGATGCTAAGTTGGGGTTGTGATTTCTGTCACTTTGGTTTATTAACAAGCAGTATCTCAAAAGTGAGTACACCCCTCGCATTTCTGCAAATATTTTATTATATCTTTTCATGGGACAACACTATAGAAATGAAACTTGGATATAACTTAAAGTAGTCAGTGTACAGCTTGCATAGCAGTACAGATTTACTTTTCTCTGAAAATAACTCAACACACAGCCATTAATGTCTGAATAGCTGGCAACACAAGTGAGTACACATCACAGTGAACATGTCCAAATTATGCCCAATTGTGTCGTTGTCCCTCCCTGGTGTCATATGACGTATTAGTTACAAGGTTCCAAGTCTAAATGGGGAGCAGGGCTAAATTTGGAGTTTTGGGTACAATTCACTCATACTGGCCACTGGATATTCAACATGGCACCTCATGGCAAAGAACTCTCTGAGGATGTGAGAAATAGAATTGTTGCTCTCCACACAGATGGCCTAGGCTATAAGAAGATTGCTAACACCCTGAAACTGAGCTATAGCACAGTGGCCAAGGTAATTATCCAGGACAGGTTCCACTCAGAACAGGCCTCGCCAGAGTTGACCAAAGGAGATGAGTCCACATGGTCAACGTCATATTCAGAGATTGGCTTCATAAATTAGACATATGACTGCTGCTAGCATTGTTGCAGAGGTTGAAGAAGTGGGACGGCAGCCTGTTCGTGCTCAGACCATACGCCACACAATGCATCAACTCGGTCTGCATGGCCATCGTACCAGAAGGAAGCCTCTTCTGAAGCTGACGCACAAGAAGTCCCAGAAACAGTTTGCTGAAGACAAGCAGTCCAAGAACATGGATTACTGGAACCATGTCCTGTGGTCTGACGAGACCAAGATAAACTTGTTTGGCTCAGATGGTGTCCAGCATGTGTAGTGATGTACCAAAACAATTGTCTCTTGCCTAGAGTCAAGCATGTTGGTGGTAGCATCATGGTCTGGAGCTGCATGAGTGCTGCTGGCACAGTGGAGCTGTGGTTCATTGAGGGAAGGATGAATTCCACCATGTACTGTGACATTCAGAAGCAGAGAGTTTTCCAACTTGATAACAACCCCAAATACACCTCCAAGATGACAACTGCCTTGCTGAAGGAAAAGGTGATGGATTGACCAAGTATGTCTTCAGACCTAAACCCAATTGAGCACCTGTGGGGCATCCTCAAGTGGAAGGAGGAAGAGTGCAAGTCTAATATCCACCAGCTCCATGATGCAAATCTATACTGCAATACAAGCTGTACAAGCTGTACTGACTACTTAAAGTTATGTCCAAGTTTCATTTCTATAGTGTTGTCCCATGGAAAGATATGATAAAATATTTGTAGAAATGTGAGGGGTGTACTCACTTTTGTGAGATACTGTATGTCTCCAGTCTGAAAATTCATGATTTAAGAACAGTTATTTAAATAAAAATACTTAATTTTATTGTTATTATAGTTCAGCATAAATAATGCATGCTGTTTTTAAACCTCAACAAGTTTGCACTACCTCAATGAAGACCTGGATGTGGTATGATCAGGTTGAGAGAACTTTTGGGTGAAAGATTTGGGTGACTATTGACTTTTAGTGTTCGTTAGCAACGTTATACCTTTTACCTCCAGTGGTAACTTTGGACAGAAAATGTGTTTTGGCTGACTGCATAAATCTGTGGTAAGTGAACAATACTGTAAATTTGATTTTTGGTCAAACTATCATATTCAGCCGTTTGCCAAACTATTATATGCTAAATGTTTGTCTGGTACTGTATCTTCATTTCTGGTGAGAAGAGATTAAGACAGAGAAGCCAGGCTGAGAAAGAATGAGGCTTAAACATGATGAAAGATCTCTTACCCTTCGGCCTTCTAAAAACTTCAGCGCAGTGCCAATGTTAGACACCCAGTGGATTCTCTTCAGCTGCCGTCCCTGTTCACATGGCTGTGAAGGAACAGATGGAGTTGTTGAAACCAAATTTAAACCACTACTGAATCCAACAGGCTTAAATGGCAGACAGTGCCCTCAAGATACACTAAATTGCAGCTCTGCTCAGATCGTCAGATGCAGAATGTTATTCAGAGGGATAATCTGTAGATTTGGTGAGACAACACCAGATAATGCATCACAGTAGCACTTACTAATCTCTGCCCAGACAGCACCTCCAACAGAGCCAGCAGTTTCACCCCATCCTTGATGTCCTCAAAAAGGTCATTGATTTCTAAAGGAGGGTTACGCTGCAAGGAAGAACACAAAAATAGCAGGAGAATAAATAACATAAAGTAATTGTTAGTGTGATGTGTTTAACTAGAAATGCATTCAGAAGATTTCACCATCTTGGCACCCATGTTAGGAATGGGAGCACATAAACAGCCTCTTTGCTTTCTACACTGTAATTACAAAGCCATGCTGTTCATGCTGTTACAGGCTCAACTGGCCAAAGTATACAACAAGCTCCTGGAAAGCTGAGGACAAAGCCCAATAATGGCATGATGCCAACACCTGCAGAAAAGCTATTTAAAATATTTTTGGAATAATCCCTTACACACCCACATTCTTGTTTTCATTGGTTGCAGTGACTATAATGACAGAAGTTATTTAGGTGTTTGTCTATTCCTTGTAGATATTATGATGGGTAACTCGAAGTCATAAGTGATATGAACGTTGTTCGTAGTGCTTTCACTTTTGACAAAGTCTTTATGAAGAAGTGCTGAGAAGTGTTGCATTACAAATAAGCCTCCAGCCCAACCATGCAGTACAGCTTAACTGTCTGCATGAAAAAAAAAAAAAAAAGGAAAATGAGGTTTTTGAGTGTTTTCAGAATGCAAACAAAGCAGCATCTTTGGTACAAAGAGAAATGGACAAAAAGCAGCTAAGTCTCTTTACAGAGGCTTTTCAGATGAATTTTTCACACTGAAAGCTGGGCGCCCGTCACAGCATCAAGGTTTTTTTCCTCAACCAAGATCCTGCTGTGTCATGGCACACACACACACGCACGTGCACACATACGGAGATGAGCTGTTAATTTCACAGTGATGCTGAAACAAAGCAGGAGACTACAGTACAGATACAGAATTAAAAGAGTGAGAAAACTAGGTGAGTTAGCCACATTACTATTGGGTCTCATGTAACTGGTACCCATAATGTCACCATATTCTAGTTCTCTTCTCTGAGACCAACTTATGACACTTGTGTGGTTTTATGTACCAAAAACAATCATATTTCATTTTTAGATGGCCAGTTTACAATCTCTATTAATCCCTTACAATTACAAGTGCTGTTTTTGATACTTTACTATTAAGACTTCTACATACCTCATTCAAAAACAATGAATTCGAGTTGTAAATATTTATTGTTTTTGTAATAACACTTGGCTCAGAGCAAAAAATGAATTCAAGTTGCATGGATTGTGGAGTGAAGAGGCAGTACAAATTAAAATTATATGCATTTACTAATTCAGGAGAGCAAAATTAAAAGAAAGATTTATTTTATTTGTGATTTGCTTTTTAAATTATGCTTTTGAATTAATGTAAAACTATTGACAATGCTTCAAACATGACAATAACCATGTTGGAATAGAAAACTCACAGAGAACTATTGCAATTTTAAACTGCTTAATAAATAATATTAAACATTAAAGGTTGCAAAGTTTTGAAAATATAATAAAAGATATCTAGGGCAATTAAAGCTGATTTCAACAGCTTTCTTGCTATAATGACAGAAAACACCTTGCTCTTTAATATGTGGCTTTGGAACTCTCAACTATCAGTCTGAGTTTTTTTCCAGTAGGGGTTGCTTTTAGCATCAAGTCATACAGAATAAACAGCCACAAATCTCAGCAGGATCTAACAAACACAAATGTTCTTAGTAATAACTTTGAAAATCAGAGGTAAAAAGCGTATTACTAAAACATACCAAATAACTCAGAATTACTAATGTGATTTCTATAACATTTAATTTCATCAAATCATTTAATGTTAAAAAGCATGCAAGCTAAAGACAGTATAAAACACTGATACAGAGGACTGTGTTTGAGCTTTTTGCTGTTGATCTGCTACTGCTCAAAATGTTTCATAGTGTTTTTAATCACTATTTCTTATTTTCATTATGACAAAATTCCTTGTTAAGAGTTCGATTTTAAGTGTTTATAAACTGCATTAAACTTTATTATTTAAAAAAAAAGTGAGGAAAATGACATAAGTCCTTTAAAGGCATGTCCTCTCTGTCAAAATGAAAATTCGTTACTGGAGCCACAAAAGGCTAAAAGAAATGGAAACAATGAGAAAAGTGCTGAGTCAGGGTTCAGCTCTAGCTGTAGTTTTCATGGGAACTGCAGAAAATCATGCAAGAGACACTTTCCGAGATGACAATGACACACAAAGAAACATCAATAACTGCTAAGGAGTGAATGAGAGAGATCGCAGAGTCCAACAGCAGCAGTCTGTAAGAACCACAGCTGGATACTAAGTGAGGAGAAATGCAGTTTCAGAGTATTCCCCAACTTGATCAGCATGCACGGAGCAAACAGCACGTGAATAGCAGCAATAATGCTTAACTGCAGCGTCTTCTCTAGCTGACCACGTAACAGAGAGTCTTGCAAACTTTTCAGTGCCATGTACTGCTCTGAGTCTGAATCTAGCTGAACAAAAAGACCCCTCAACTCAATCTGTGCTGACCGGAATACTTAAACCTCCCTCCCCCGCCCCCATTTATCTGAGATTATCCTCTCTTTGTGGGCAGCAAAATGCCTCGTCACCAAAGCAACCTATCATGAATAATAAGGCGACACTCTGAAAGAGAAGCAGCAAGGCAATACCTTTGTTAATAATTCGAGATGTCTTCACAAAATTCACTGGTACACTGGTAGAATATTCTAGCACAAATTAAAAGACCATCATCATACATCCATTATCTCTTAATGTTGTCTCATGCTTGTGTCAGGCAAATTCATAAAACATTATGCCAAAAGGCCTTGGGAGCAGACCTTCTCCTGCTGAGAAATGTTCCAACCCTTCTTGTCAACCATCTGCACACATGTACAGTTTCCAAGATCACCAAAACACACACACACACACACACACACACACACACACACACATTCTACACTCACACACACACAGACATTCCACTGGATGCTGGGAACCTGAAAGCATCAGTGAAATCAGCTTCAAAATAGTTAGAGACAAAGGGCAAAAACAGCATCATCTTCAACATTTTTGCACCTTAAAACACAAACATAGGGGCAAAAATGCACTTAAAATGTAAATAAATGTAATAATGCACAAAGATATCAGAATCATATCAGTATCGATGGATTTCAATATTTCAAATCATGACTTAACGATGCATTTACTGCAATTCAGAACAGCAGGCAGGTTATGTATGTTTCTAACATTTGCAATAATATTAATGCATTTGTAACCCTCTACAAATAAGTGATAAATCTCTCTGTAATGTTAATCCAGGCAGATGTAGGCCCAATTCATACAATGCATAAACGTTTATGTATTGGCAGAAATGTACATAAAAAATATCAGCATTGGTCCACAGTTTCCATTTCAGTGCATCCCTATAATCTATACGAACAGACTTAGTAGTGGGGCAAAAAAATATTTAGTCAGCCACTGATTGTGCAAGTTCTCCTGCTTAGAAAGATAAGAGAGGTCTGTCATTTTCATCATAGGTACACTTCAACTATGAGAGACAATATGAGAAAAAAAAATCCAGGAAATCACATTGTAGGATTTTTAAAGAATTTATTTGTAAATTATGGTGGAAAATAAGTATTTGGTCACCCACAAACAAGCAAGATTTCTGGCTCTCAAAGACCTGTAACTTCTTCTTTAAGAAGCTCTTCTGTCCTCCACTCGTTACCTGTATTAATGGCACCTGTTTGACCTTGTTATCTGTATAAAAGACACCTGTCCACAGCCTCAAACAGTCAGACTCCAAACTCAACCATGGCCAAGACCAAAGAGCTGTTGAAGGACACCAGGAAGAAAATTGTAGACCTGCACCAGGCTGGGAAGAGTGAATCTACAATAGGCAAGTAGGTTGGTGTGAATAAATCAACTGTGGGAGCAATTGTAAGAAAATGGAAGACATACAAGACCATTGATAATCTCCCTTGATCTGGGGCCCCACGCAAGATCTCATCCCATGGGGTCAAAATGATCATGAGAACGGTGAGCAAAAATCCCAGAACTACACGGAGGGACCTGATGAATGACCTGCAGAGAGCTGGGACCAAATTAACAAAGGCTACCATCAGTAACACACTACGTCGAGAGGGACTCAAATCCTGCAGTGCCAGGCGTGTCCCCCTGCTTAAGCCAGTACGTGTCCAGGCCCGTCTGAAGTTTTCCAGAGAGCATATGGATGATCCAGAAGAGGATTGGAAGAATATCATGTGGTCAGATGAAAACAAAATAGAACTTTTTGGTAAAAACTCAACTCAACAAGAATGCTGAGTTGCATCCCAAGAACACCATACCTACTGTGAAGCATGGGGGTGGAAACTTCATGCTTTGGGGCTGTTTTTCTGCAAAGGGGACAGGACGACTGATCCGTGTTAAGGGAAGAATGAACAGGGCCATGTATCATGAGATTTTAAGACAAAACCTCCTTCCATCAGCGAGAGCATTGAAGATGGAACGTGGCTGGGTCTTCCAGCATGACAATGATCCCAAACACACCACTCGGGCAACGAAGGAGTGGCTCCATAAAACGGATTTCAAGGTCCTGGAGTGTCCTAGCCAGTCGCCAGACCTCAACCCCATAGAAAATTTGTGGAGGGAAGTTTTTATTTTTTTTTTTTTATTAAAAGTCCGTGTTGCCCAGCGACAGTCCCAAAACATCACTGCTCTAGAGGAGATCTGCATGGAGGAATGGGCCAAAATACCAGCTACAGTGTGTGCAAACCTGGTGAAGGCTTACAGAAAACGTTTGACCACTGTCACTGTCAAACGTTATGTTACAAAGTATTGAGTTGAACTTTTGTTATTGACCAAATACTTATTTTCCACCATAATTTACAAATAAATTCTTTAAAAATCCTACAATGTGATTTCCTGGATTTTTTTTTCTCATTTTGTCTCTTATAGTTGACGTGTACCTATGATGAAAATTGCAGACCTCTCTCATCTTTCTAAGTAGGAGAACTTGCACAATCAGTGGCTGACTAAATACTTTTTTGCCCCACTGTATAAATATGAACAGATGTTCTTATGGTACAAATAAAATAACAAACACTTTGCTTTCGACTACAACAATGTTATGCATTGTTTTACCCCTTTACACCTCTAATGGTGACCTGACAGTGTGAAACAGGGCATTACAGTATTGAGATTTTCCTTTGAGTTACTGTTTTTGATTGAGTTTAGTTCTCTTTTTTTATTTTCAACTGCAGTTCAGTTTCAGTTATTTTAAGTGTGCTTTAATAGCTTTTTGACTTTTTGAAAAGGCATAGTTTGTTGTTTTATTTAGTTCAGCATAATAGTAAATATTTTATCAGAAAGCAGGGCACAAATTGCAGGTCTAAGTGGACTACTTCTGACGAGTTTCACAGAAAACAATGCTGGCTAGATTGCTCAAAGACATAATTTATATTATTTGAGGGCATAGTTATCAGCAGGGTTAAAGGTTGCTCTTAGAATCCACTTTAAAACTATCCTTGATTATGATGTTCATGAACATTTTTGAACTCTTTGTAATATTTATAGTGTTCACTCTTGCTCCAGTGGGCATTATAGCTCTTTTCAGCACTGCTGTGGTGACAATAAAGAGATTGTTTCCTTATTAAATAGGTTCCTTTCAAAATTACCCACCACTATTCACAAACTTTCTCTTCTTAGATTTCTTAAGTGATTTACTGCCTTCATTCGTAGACCCACCAGGTAAACAGTGGTACTGTAATACAGATTCTTAAATAATTTAAAAGTTTTAAACTTTTTTTTTTCCCCAATTTTCTCCCCAATTTAGTCGTTTCCAATTCCACCTGCTACGTAGGACCCCCCCAACCACATGATACTACCAATGCTAGGAGGGTAGCACAGGCTTCCTCTGAGACCTGTGAAACCAGCTACCGATTCTTTTTGATCTGCCGCTCACGCAGCGCCAACTGCCAGATCTGTTATGTCAGCTTATGACGCCTGCGCTGACTAGCATCACGTTAGGTGATGAGGGGAGAAGGGGGGCCATCCTACCCATCCTACCCCATCGTACTGCTCTCTTGGACTCCTGGCTATGGAGGGCTGTAGCATCACCAGGGATCGAACTCGTGATCTGATGATTAGGCGGTTGCGCCACTCGGGAGCAAAGTTTAAACTTTGAAAAAGGTTTTTCACTCTGATTTACAGAGAATCCATCCATTGAATGTTTCTTCTATGTCACTGCGTAAAAGCCTATTTGCCATATTAAAATTATTTTTATATCATTTAACCTAACAGTCTAATTTTGTTCAAACTTTATTTTGTATATTTTGCAAAGTGCATATAAAATGTACATGCATTTTATTCAGAGGTCAAAAATTAGCCATTAAAAATATATTGCTTCCTGCCCCAAGTAAAATGTCCATGCCGAATGACAGAGATTCCCAGCAGTGTAGCAAACAATCTCTCTCCTATCAACTACCATTTACCTGTTCACAACAGCCATGTGTATCATGTCCTGGCAAAATGTTCTCCATGCATTTAAGTGAACTCTAGCAAACAAACAATAAGGACAGTCCCCTACAAGGTCACGCTGTGCTTCCCCATTGTTTGAAAGTTGTGTGTTTTGAAGAAAACGTCTGCATTATTTTGGCCTGTCCCCATGGACCTGTTATGCTGGCTTTCAAAACCAACTGCTCTCTAAGGAAACACACACAACGTCACTGTGCACAAACTGTGACCACTACCCCGGCCAAAGCAGTAGGAGGTGTGCACAATACACTATTCATTCAGTAAGCATGGAGTATAAACAGCCACTCTTCATGCTACTTTGTATTATAATGTCACACTCAAGCACTGGCCATCTACCCTGAACTACTGCAGAAGATACGACCTTCGATCATTATTGCTGCTTCTCTTGATTACACGCTCACTTGCTTCTCAGAGCCACCAAGATGGCAGGTCACAAAGCTGATCACATGGCTTTCTCTGTCCACAGATGAATAAACAGGGCAACTGAGGTGCAGCCCCCCTGTTTAACTGACCCAAACAAGACCCATAAATAACAGCATTACGGCATGGCACAGTGAAGCTTTCGAGCAACTAGTTGCATGTTGTGAGTTGCACGCAGTTTAATTTCCATGCAACTTGACAGTTTCACAAAGAAATTCACAAAAAAACAACCAAAGTCGCTTGCATCTGCCAACTCCTCTCATATTTTTTAATATTTTGCATCGTTCTCACGATATAAATTCATCTATGCTGCATTATTTACATTCACGTATTTGCAGCATTTTTGCTGTCTTTATCTTTCAGCTGTCATCAGCATTCTTTTTAATCTATCTATTTCTTTACTGTATATTTGTGACTTTAATCTGTTCTGTGTGCATTAAGCCTTTGAAAATGAATGTTTAAGTAGCCATTACTGTTCTACATGGCATCTAACTCATCCTCGTCCTACAAGCCCTGCAAGTTCATCAAGGACTGCATCTCACTCCCCTCTTTTGCAATAACTTTGATATTGCAAATGTGTGAGAGCGTCATGAGAAGAGAAAATTAAAATTCTCATTACGTACGTTGCAATAACAGCAGGCTGAAAAAAAATAAATGATGGGCCTTGATGGGCCTGTTTCATGAAGTTGAGATGTTTGCAGCTGTTGCGGCTGTGTTTCAAACAAGATCGCAACTTCAGTGAAATTTTGTTTCATGTAAGTTTCAAGCAACTAAAACTGCATCAACATTTCACTGTGTAAAGCTAGCTAGATCTCACTGATCTCACCTGTACAAACACCGCAGGAACAAAAGCCATGACCTCCATTTGAAGAAGAATCAGAAAACAATCTCACCTTGGCCAAATGTGAATTAATCCACTTTGTGAAAGTTCTTTTCTGGACTGACTCCTGTTCATCTGAAAAAGAAGAGAAAATGAGTAAACACACGAGCCAGGCCATAAACTTCGACTTGTGTCTATTTTTGCCACATCCTCAGGGAGATATTAAAGGCTCATCCCTGAGTTCACCCTAACCAGCGAACATGACTCACCACGGCTTCTTCTGATATTGCTAAGATACACCCAGAAAGGATGAATATTTTACATAGTAAAGAAGCCAATGTGCTCAGTCTCAGCTAATGAATTTATAATAACAGAAATGATGTTCTGCAGCAAAGTACTGCAGAAATGAAACTCCCAATTTAGCAATAATGGCAACATTGACATTTGAACAGGTACACTGATCATTTTAAATAACCGAATGAATCATTACTGGACACTTAAGTAACCTGAGCTCTTCACTGAGACATTGCACACTTTTTTGCATACATAAAGCTTGAATACACATATAGCAGAATGCTTACATAAAGAATGAATACACTGCATTTCACACAAACTTCCAATGACATGTCAGGCCATTCAGATCAACCACAGCCATTTCACATTTATACAAGGGCTCAGACAGCTCATATCAAATGCATTCACAAAAGACAATGTCCTCTTTTTTCATGCATTCAGCTGCTGCAAAGTATGGGTCGCCATTTCACACAGCACATGATCTGCTATAGCAAACGTATGGCTGCGCATCTTCAACACGCTGAGGCCTTTTTAACCCAACATGCGCACTTCATATGCAGCTGCCGTCAGCGCACACGTGCAGCAGAGATGCTGGCTCGGCCCCGGGAGCGAGAGGCGCGCCGTGACACCGGACGGTAATTACCTCTCTGTGGAGGAGGATCTCAGCTGGCCAGTAATGTCTAGTGAGGCATGTGACCCAGTGCTGTGCCACTGCACACCTCGCTCATGCATCTGCTTCACCCTACATATGGCACAGTACATATAAACTACATATAAATCCGCTCTGCTGGACTCGCTCGCGCACACATGTCCTGCAGGATGACGTGACGTCCACTGGTCTACTTACCGCGCAAATACTGAAAGAACCCAGTCACCAGATTGAGAGAGGTGGTCTTTTTCACGGCTACGTCCTTAAACTGAGCCATTGTAGCGCGCCCACACTCCCTCGCTTTCTCAGCGGCGGTCAGCGCATGTATGTGTGCGCGTCTGAAGATGTCATCCAAAGACGAAAAGCAGAGCGGGAAAAAAAATCAGCTATCTTTTTCCCTTCAGGAAGCGAAACAGATCAGGCATGCAGTGCCGCTGTCCCAGTAAAAAAAAAACAAAAAAACACAGGAGCTCCCTCCCTCCCTCTCTTTCACACATGCACGCCCCTCGGCTGTGGCGAGGCCCCTAATGGAGGGCAGCTCTTGTGCGGCAGGCGGCTTCCTGTTATCGGCGGCGACGGACTCATGCTGGAGTGGAACAGTGGATGTGCACAACCCCCCGCTGCCCAGCTCCGCTCCGCTCGCTCAGCCTCCAGCACCATCCACAGCATCTCAACATCTATGGCGCCTTTCCTCCAATCAGCACGCAGGCAGCGGTGACGTCACACGGTGGTCTGTATTATCCAGGTTTATGCAGGGGGGGTGGGGTCTACACAGCTTACCATCTGACATGCCAGCAAAATAAGCAAGACAGGACCCCCATGCACAAAGTGGCTCTGCAAATATATTTACTTTCCCTACACTCTTAAAAAAGTTCCTCAAGGGTTCTTTAGTAAAGATAATGGTTCCATATAGAACCATCAACACTCAAAAAAACCCTCTGTCTGATTAATCTGAAGAACTATTTTGTAAATTAATCTTTTAATCATGCAAAGGCTTCTTTGAGTGCTTATGGTTCTATATAGAACCACTTTATTTAATAAAGAACCATCTTTTTTAAGAGTGATGTAAGTAATTATGAGTAGTTCTGGGCCATGTATCAGCACACTGGGATAGTGGTATTGGGGTATTGATTTATACATACTGATTTATATATACTGATAAGAAAGCTGTAAAATCAAAAGCAAAAACTTAATTAACTGCAACTTAATTAACTGCAAAACTGCAATGTCATTTTTGGGAAGATCAAATTATTTTGGAAGAATGGTTTAGAAATTCAGAACAAAAATGAAATATTACATTTCATTTCTAGAAATCTGGTTTCTGACTGGCTAATGTGTACAATATTGTGCAATGTTCCTCTCAGTGTTATTTAAAATGGACCAATCACAACAAGCTATGGCAAGACATTATTTTAGCATAGCATAATAATACACGGGTAGCACTGGTTCAATACCTTTATGTTCAGACTTATTATGGCCTGAGGCTTTCATTCAGGCTCTCATATATAATTTGAGGCCCATTCACTAAACAGAACATAGAAATAGAACAGTGTAAACTGACTGAGTTCATCTTAAAGGAAAATAAAAAGCATGCATAATCAAACAGCCAAGACAAAAAACAAAGTCATTCAAAGTTGTTTGATGTGAAATGTTCGAGGACCTTACCAAATCAGAATTGTTCACAATGGTGGTGATAGGAACCAGACATCTGAAGTGTGAAAGCCTCTAAATGCTAGTTATGAATACAATGCTTATTTTACCATTGCCAACATTACATATGAACCCATTAAAGGCATGTGTAGGTTCACTGGTCATCATGGATAGTAAATAAATTGGCAATATTTACATTGTAGACATCACAAGCCCTGGTTCTTATCACCACTGCAATAAAGAAATCAGAGTCAGTAAGTTTTTGTACAATGCATCATTTCACATTCAATTCACATCAAGAACTGGTGCAATCCTCCTTTGAGTTATAGGAGGGAGCCATGAAAGTCTGGACCTGTGGACCCAAATTTAAGGTTTTAATGTAAATTTAAACACTAAATCGGAAAATGTGATATTGTGATTTATTTTAAAAATGTATGATTTCAAAAAATGTGATATTAAATTCAATCAGTACTGTTTACCAGCATGAGTGCAATTAGGATTTACTGTTGCCAGACACTGACACTCTATGCAGATATAATAAACAGCACCCTGAAAAACATTACATAACTCATGATTATATCAAAAACTTCCTACACTTCAAACCAAAAATATCAGCAAATGCTCATGAATTTCATACAACATCTTACATAATTCAAGCACACATTATTGGCAGCAACTAAAGGAGGCATCAGCCAAAAGAGAGCTGTGAGTGTGCTGTAGGTCATTCCACATAAAGCCAAAGTCGAAGTAATGAATCATTTATGTTACGGCCACTGTTAAGCATCTGCCACCTGCTGCCTTACCATCCACACTACTACCCAGATACTCTTACTGAGACCCCTCAGCTTCCCGCAGTCCTGCCTCTATCCTAACTAAGCCATTAAGCAGCACATTCACTCATTGTCTTCTCAGGACAGCCTCTTAATGCCAGTGAAATCTTAATCCATTTTGGCTGCAGAGTCACTGCACACTGTTGCTGTGATACCAAAAGATACATGCCCATAATTCATTATGGCTTTTTAATTTTTGAGGCATGAGTTGCTTTAAAAGTATATTTTATTTAATTACATTTTAATCTCATGTTTTATACCTCCAAAACATGGGCAGCACGCCTTCTGCACAAATCCACTTCGCTGAAAAATACATTTCTCTCTTGAGCACTGTGTTGCATAGTTAGGTATTTTTATTTGAATCACTCTTTTGTACTTTGTACTCGATGCAGAAAGCCACCAGGAAAATGGCAGCCTTGCATAAATTATCATAAGCTAATCTCTGCTGTACATTGTTACTGGCAGCATTTGTTGATCTTGTGATGATACAGTAAAGCAACTTAGCTGAAAGCTTCTCATACTGTAAGCAGATAAGAGAATGGTGACAGACATGTTGGAATAACATATATTACTAATTGTAAACCTGTTTAACATTTCTGCCCTTCTTTCATATTGATTTTCAAAGATTTACACTTGCAGTAACAAACTATCAGCAGTTGCACCAGTAAGAGAAATGTAAACTGGGAAATAATATCATTTAAAAATACTTCAGAAATTATAGATTAAATGAGGTAATGACTGTAGTGAAAAAAATATATCTAAAAACAGAAAGGGAAAATAAAAACATATTTAGCAATGTAAGCTATGGAAGACTTCAGACATGTGAAGAACATAGAGAGAGAGCCCACAGACATCAAAAACCTAATTCACTTTCCTTCCAATGTCTCTTTAATACAGAAGTAACTACAGAAAGAAAGAAATGAATCCCGACAGCACCAATCTGATACCATACATAGGTGTCAGAACAACATTTGCAGAAAATGTTGGATTGGATTTATGAAGCACAAAAGCTCTACTTATGACTAATCTTTTAATTCTTGCTAGGGATAAACCCTGTGAACATATGAAAGATTACAACAAATTTTTAACTGTGAGTAAATCTGTAATGGCCAATGGATTTGCTTCTCATACACAGTTAAAATGATGATTCTTTAAGGGTTTTTTAATGAAGAAAACGGTTCTATATACAACCCCAATTCCAATGAAGTTGGGAAGTTGTGTAAAACATAAATAAAAACAGAATATGATGATTTGCGAATCCTTTTCAACCTATATTCAATTGAACACGATACAAAGACAAGATATTTAATGTTCAAACAGATAAACTTACTCGTTCCAATGAAGTTGGGACACTGTCAACAAAAGACTGGAAAAGTTGAGGAATGCTCAAAAAACACCTGTTTGGAACATTCCACAAGTGAACAGGTTAATTAGAAACAGGTGAGTGTCATGATTGGATATAAAGGGAGCATCCCTTAAAGGGAGCACCCACTTTGTGAACAACTGCATGAGCAAATAGTCCAACAGTTTAAGAACAACGTTTCTCAATGTGCAACTGCAAGGAATTTAGGGATTTCATCATCTACAGTCCATAATATCATCAAAAGATTCAGAGAATCTGGAGAAATCTCTGCAAGTAAGCGGCAAGGCAGAAAACCAACATTGAATGCCCGTGACCTTCGATCCCTCAGGCGGCACTGCATTAAAAACCCACAACATTCTGTAATGGATATTACCACATGGGCTCAGGAACACTTCAGAAAACCATTGTCAGTGAACACAGTTCGTCGCTCCATCTACAAGTGCAAGTTAAAACTCAGCCATGCAAAGCGAAAGCCACATATCAACACCACCCAGAAACGCCACCGGCTTCTCTGGACACCAAACTCATCTGAGATGGACTGACGCAAAGTGGAAAAGTGTCCTGTGGTCTGACGAGTCCACATTTCAAATTGTTTTTGGAAATCATGGACGTCGTGTCCTCCGGGCCAAAGAGGTAAAGGACTGTCAGGATTGTTATCAGCGCAAAGTTCAAAAGCCAGCATCTCTGATGGTGTGGTGGTGTGTTAGTGCCCATGGCATGGGTAACTTGCACCTCTGTGAAGGCACCATTAATGCTGAAAGGTACATACAGGTTTTGGAGCAACATATGCTGCCATCCAAGGAATGCCTTTTTCAGGGACGTCCTGCTTATTTCAGCAAGACAATGCCAAGCCACATTCTGCATGTGTTACAACAGCGTGGCATCGTAGTAAAAGAGTGCGGGTACTAGACTGGCCTGCCTGCAGTCCAGACCTGTCTCCCATTGAAAATGTGTGGCACATTATGAAGCACAAAATACGACAACAGAGACCCTTGACTGTTGAGCAACTGAAGTTCTACATCAAGCAAGAATGGGAAAGAATTTCACCTACAAAGCTTCAACAATTAGTGTCCTCAGTTCCCAAACGCTTATTCAGTGTTGTTAAAAGGAAAGGTGATGTAACACAGTGGTAAACATGCCCCTGTCCCAACTTCTTTGGAACGTGTTGTAGGCATCAAATTCAAAATGAGTGAAGATTTGCAAAAAACAATAAAGTTTATCTGTTTGAACATTAAATATCTTGTCTTTGTAGTGTATTCAATTGAATATAGATTGAAAAGGATTTGCAAATCATTGTATTCTGTTTTTATTGATGTTTTACACAACGTCCCAACTTCATTGGAATTGGGTTGTAGAACCATTAACACTTTGCATGATTAAAGTGTTCTCTGCACCGTGAAAGGGTTCTTCAGATTGATGGAGAATGTGCTGTACATGGTTCTATATTAAACCTTTTTTGAAAAAGATTCTATATAGCACCAAAAAGGGTTCTTTATTGTAACAAGTGGTGCTATACAGAACACTGTTCAAAAAGGTTCTATGTAGAACCTCCTCCAGCACATTCTTCATCAAGAACACTTTCAGAATGCAAAGAATCCTTTAATCATGGATAGGGTTCTTTAATATCCTTAAATTTCTCTTACAGCTAAATTAGAATGTGAAAAACTTTTAATTTATACAGAAATTTAAGAATGCAGGGTAGTCATTGACAATCACTGTGCATATGTTTTTTTTATAGGACAGAATAAAACAAACCAACAAAATGAACTGGTGATGATGTCAAATTAGTCCAAAAAGGTGTCCATCCTTGAAACTAAATCAAGAAGATATGCACAAACTAGTTTACACAAATGAGACCCTTTGTAGTACAGCAGTTCACAAACAAAACAGGGGCACACAAAACCACAAAGCACAAGATATGAATTTGGTTTAATTAAAATCCATCTAACATGACTTGTCTTTGCAGGCAGAACGATTGTGAGCTCTTGAGTTACAGAAGATGAGCCTCAGGACTGAGCACTAAATGAAATTATGTCCTCCTGATCACTTGCAATTTTTATAAGTGCATTTGGTACTTAATGTAAACTAGAGGACAGGCAATACCCCTGGCAAGAAGTCAAATGTAGATGTAGTCCGCTGACTGGGGCTGCTCACATTAAGGTTTCAGGCATAGCCTGGAGGTTTCAGTTGCCCTCCTGGGACCACTGTAAAAGGCAAGACTCTTAGTTGCAGCATTTAGTCTCAGCACATCCACCTTGGTGCTGTCACCAGCTGGAACATATCAGTTCCACACTGCGAGTGCTATAGCTTCACAGTGCTACTGCAACTGGCCTTCAGCTACAGACTCTGCTATTCCAGATAGCCTGATTATAATATATACCACATCCTGACGTACTGGAAGGAATCTGATTAGGTAACTACTTACAAGATATAAGCATATGTAATCAAATTTCAACAATCAGCATCTTTAAAAAAAAAAACTCAAATCAAAGGCCTGGCTGCACATCCTCCACAGTGACACAGAAACATTGCCATCTAGTGTTTAATATTACAACAGTGGTAAACACTGCCTCAATAAACAGCAATGCTTTATAGTGTAAAATGTGTAGAGTCTGGTGTTAGGGTGCAGACGCATATAATATATTGTCACTTTTACCACAGAACATTGTATCTCTAAAATGGCAACTTTTTAGGAAAAGTAAAAAATGTGTGCACAAAAAAGTCCACATATTAAAACAGCCAACATATTAATTTGCTTTGCATCAAAAGAAAAAAACATCCATTTAACAGAAATTTACACAAAAGCTTCAACAACTAAAGGAAATATATTTTTTATTAGTATTTAGTGTCCAACATTTAGTGTCATTCTTTTTCAGAGACTTATTTTTTTTTAAGAAATTTGCAGGATTATTCTCCCACTCTTCCACAGTTCAGTGTTGGACGTTTGCTGCATTTTCTGCTTCTCAAGTTCCAAATGATCCCAAACACCACTCTGTGGTGATCGGTCTATTGTTCTGAGAACACCAGCAACTTCTTTGTTTGATGCGCACATTTTCTTCTCTTTTGTCCTTTTCCTTTTCTTGGTAACAGCTTCTTTACAGCTAATTTTACTGGGTCAAACGTTTGTCTGGAGTCCCATTTAGTTTGTACCATTTGGAAATGTAAGAGGTACGTTTAATGTAAATTTTATTTATAATTCACTTTTGACCATATCTGGTGGTCCATTCACCATGAAATGTTCACATATTGTAAACAAACATTATCAAATATCAATACAAAATACAGCTACTTAGTTTTGATATGAGCAACAATGTTGTTGATAGTTAAACTACAAATTGTTTAAAACTCATCTAGCAACTATAGATAAAAATATATGAATAAAACTTCAATCATATTTCCCTCAGTTAATCTCTTACATTGCCAGGACTGGTTTAAACTTCTATTATACACGTCAATAACTTAAGCATAACTTAGTTGGTTTGTATTGTAATGCAGCCACTTATTGCATAAAAATCTTTAGGACATGGTTTGGACTTTTAATTAAGTAAACAATCAAACAGCAGGTACTGTAAGGCTTAGGTCAGCAATTACCATTTAAAACAGGAGGTATTAATTAGTATCACATCAAGTGTGTCTGTGTAGTAGAGATGGAACTTAAGGAGAATTGTGTGGTCAGCAGTGCGATGACAAAGATAACATCACAGTAAGCTCTGCCTCCCTGACATCCTGAAAGAGACTTTCAGTAAAGAAGTACTGGGCTTTCTTCTTTTACTACAGTATGATAACGTACATGAACATATAGTGTATTACAGTCTTACTCACGAAAGCTGTTCTATAGTGCACATAAACATATAATCATAATTCATTGCATTTTGATTGCTAAAACATGAAAGCGAAGTGAAATGTCTGACAGTCATGCAAAATGTGGTGGTGGTGGTGGAGGTACACGCATGGCACGCTATTTCACCATACACCGTTCACTGGAACACGTCAGTTGCCACTTGGAGGAAACCACACATCAGCTCTCGTTCTGAAACCAAGAAATGCTGCACTAACCACAGCCCTTCCCTTACGACACCAACACATACTCTTATTTATTACTGTTTTCGCCATGGCAACACAGTCAAAGTTTTTTTGATCTACCTTTTCACCACAGCCTGACATTTCACATTTCGCCTTAAATGTCAAACATTATGTATCAACTGTACACAAATACAATGTATGTTGTGCTGGACACTCCTGTTGATCCAGATAAGAAAGTGGTGTACAGTATTATGAGTCTTTTTTTGAATGCAAATGCTAAGAACATCAGTCAGACAACTCACTCAATTTGCATTTTGCTCTCTCAAACGTTTTTCTTTTTTATTTCGGCAATTGCGCTAAAACTGGCTGATATCTGCAAACATCACTTCCTTCCTGGCTTGTTAAGATAGACAAGTCTAAGACAAGTTAGTTCCTCCCTGCGCTGTCACTCACTGCTGAAGTTTTATTTAGAGCGTTGTGGACACATGGGCATCTCCATGGAGATCAGAGCCACACATTAACCCACTGACTGCAAACAAACTTACTTCTTTCCTACACACCACACAGGAAACCCACCTGATTCAAATTATTATATCACTACCAAGCCTTTCATACGCTAAACCAGGAATGTTAAGTTAGGAAAAACATTTAATTGTGCAAGTCAGGGAGCCCCCAGTGCAGTGAACCACTTCCACAAATTATTACTGAGAGAGTAATACCGAGATTCTCTATGATACCCATCTGAGAGCCTATATGTAGGTCATGTAAACTGTATCCAAAGCAATACGATTATAATCTGCATTGTAGAGCTGGGTGGTATATATGTATACTGTGACAATGACTTACCATACTATTGAGTTTCAGTGATATTTTTGGCAATTTGAGTAAATTTACATTATATCTATCATAAAATATCACTGGCAAACCGTGACTATTAGAGGTAAGCCTTCAAGTTGGGCCATAAATGTTAAAAAAAAAAAACTCCACAATAATAGCAATTTCTGCTAGCTCTCCCTATGGGATTCAAAACATATGTTAGCCCTAAGCCTATGGTTTACCATCAACATTTATTGGCCATTCAAGACATGGACATTTGATGCTTGTAACAAACACTAAACTATATTTTACCTTATATGCAGCTGTTATACACTGATGCCTTCAGTAACAGAGCTGCTGCTGTTTCTGACGACTAACTGAAATGAACTTGCAAGACTATCATTCGTGCACGCAGTCAGTGATGTATGTATGACTTCCAAAAGGCTTAGAACGGCACATTCGACTCCTGAAGTGATGTGCAAGTTTGCTTGGCTATATGTACCTAATATGCTACTTTTAAGTTTGTAAACCCTTTATTATTGTGTGAATTTCCATATAAATGTGATCTAAAATGTGACCACATCTTCATGTAACACATAACAATATATAAAGAAAACCCAAATAAACAAATAACAACAAAGTTTTTTCATTCATTTATTGAACTAAGTCCAATATTAAATGGTTTTGTTTGCCAAAAGGATCTGCTTTCAGTAACTGGTGTGAACCATTGAGCAGACTAAACAGCTCCTGTAACTGTTAATCAGCCCTGTGCATTGTCTTTAAGCAATCTCGGCCCACTCCTCCTTACAGAAGTGCTTCAACTGGGCTTTCTTGCATGAACGCCACACCTTAGGTTCTGCCTCAACTTTTAGGTCTGGACTTTGACCAAGTCATTCCAAAAAACATTTCTTCTCCTTTATCTATTCTTTACAGACTAACTGGTGTTTTAGGGCTGTTGTCTTTCTGCTTGACCCACCTTCTTTGTGTGTGGTAATGACCAGATTTGGATGGTGAAGGCTCAGGTTGATGTTTTTCAATATGGTAGGTTCAGCCATTCACACCTGATTGTCATCTGACTGATTTACCCTCCTGACTTATTATCTTAATTATCTGAATTATCATTGATATCATTGATAATTCTAGAGGTTCACATTCTTTCACCAACAAAAAGATTTAATGTTGGATCACTTCGGTGAATAAATAAATAAAAAAACAATATAATTGTTTGTGCTATTTCTTTCCCTTTATTTATTGTTAAGGGGTTAAATGAAGATTAGATCGGGCCACTTTTATGGTCAAGCGTCATATTCAATAAAACTAAAAATAGAACAAAAAATTACTGGCCTATAATGTCTTGGTTGTTTCCCATTATATAAAACCCATAGATTACCAGTTCTGGGTTTGGGTTGCAAAGCAGTTTTTTTGTTTTTTCTTTACTCCATTTTGTGTACTTTATTCTTGCTATCCAGGATGTCAAAGTTAGTTAATGAGAAACACTGCTGCTAAGTGCTTCAGACTGCTTTGAAATAACAGTTTACAATCCATAAAACTTAAAGAAAAAGTAAGTTTCCCTTATAGGAATTGTATAAAAGTATTCTTTGTATTACTAGTATGTTGGTGTCATGTTATTTACAGAATTTTGCCCATGTCCTTGCCATTTATCAAACTTAATCAAACCAAACCCAGTGACAGTGAGCATTATTGCTTTGTGAGAAACAAAAAAGCAGCATAAGAGGGGCTCCTAATATCGACTTCTTCATGTCCGAAGTTCTATCTGTTTCCATACACACCATCCATTCGTCATGGAGCCTTTCATGAGACTTATTATATCGAGAACTGAGAAAAAACTAAACAATCGCTGAAACCAATATGAGAATGAATAAATCTATTAGTATCTCCTTTCAAGACACAATGTAGAGTATTTGAAGAATTATCGACTTGCCAATTATTATATGTAATATCTAGAATCACGGTGGGTGTATATGAGGTATTTTTTGTTCTGAAATGGGTGGTGAGTGGAAAAATCCATATATCAGCATTAGCTGCACCTGCAGGATCAACGTCACTGTCAGGTCCTTGGAGAGTAATCATTGCTAACTTTCCCCTCTCTCTCTCTCTCTCTCTCTCTCTCTTTCTCTCTCTCTCTCTCTCTCTTTCTCTCTCTCTCTCTCTCCCACAGTCAAATCATCTGGAATGTCAAATCATTTAGAATGTCTACGTAAAGATGAGTAAACACATCTTCTAAAAGACAAAACAAAAAATAAGACATAAAATAGAAATTGTGCCATAACTTTCACACAGCCCTTTTTTATTGTTTTCCTATTTTGTAAAACTCAGCAAATAAATAGTAATTATGAATTACAGAAGTGGGTTCTCTGAGGAGAACATGTTAAACTTTAAAAATCAACTAAATGTGTTTTGACCAGGGGTGTCCAAACTTTTGCATGCGCCTGCATATAACTGAATTCATGGGGATTCATTGTATGCAAGTGATTGGTTTTACACTCTTGACAAAAGAGTCCTTGTGCAAACTGTGACATTGTGACAGAGGATATGCATGTCAGAGTCATCAAAGGAAGCCTGGGTAATGTAGGTTTGTCAAAGCTTGGCTCTCCTTGGTGACCAAAGTGTGAAATGAAAACATTCTACTACTTCCCTCATAGCACAACTTCATAAACCAAAAGTAAGTAAGAACATGGCTCACTGAGCTAGGAGGGAGGAGTGAAAATCTGCACTCGGTGCTTAAGCTAAACATAGAGGAAATGAAAGCGATGCCTAAAAATGAGAGCCATTCCTTTTATTAAATATATTCCTTAAGCAATAACCTCAATGAGATTTTCTCTGAAAAACAGTCTCATCTAGGACAGTTCAACAAAGCAGTGCACTGCAGCTTTATGAACACGGCTTCTTGTGATCCACGTCTGGCTTAATTCAATTGAAACAGCCATTAATCTGGTAGCAAGAACACATGACTTTGCCCAGAAACAAACTAGAGTCCTGTCCAAGAATAAAACTGATGCCCCTTACATCTCCCAACACCTCCCTGTGCATGCTGGGGCCTGAAACCTGGCGTGTCCTACAGCACTGCAGCACAGACAGCCAGCACCAGTCAGTCTAGACACCTTGCCGCTGTGCCACAGGGTCATCTTTTACAGGGACATTTTAACAAAACAACGTGACAAAAGGATAGCATGGTCTTATTTGTGTAATTACAGTTGACTCCAAGTTTTTATTCATTACTAACAAGATGATCTTTTGACTGAGAGTTGAGAATTCTTGAAATCAGGTTTGTCCATCCTATCTCTCCTTCCTAAACTAAATTAGCCATCTCCTGCAGAGCTCACGGTCAATGCCAGTACTAAACAAATATTAAATATTTATATTTGCTTAAAAGCAAACAAATGCATTGCCACGTACCTCACTGGTGAATGGACAATGCAAAAAAACATTAGCCCTTTAACCTGTTCCCGAAGTACCCCTGCCCTGCACATTTTAGTGCTTTCCCTGCTCACACTGCAACTCATTTTAATCATTAGATGATTAACTAGTCTTTCGTGAGCTGAACTGGGTGTGTTAAAGCAGAGGAAAGTAGTGGTACTCCAGGACCACTGTAACCACTGCATTAAGAGAATTAAAAATGAATGAACAGAGTAATGTCAGCCAGAGCAGGTGTCTTTGCTATGGATCAATAGCTGCTGAAATGTTCATCACTATTACACATATGGAGTGTTATATGGAGGGTATTCTTGTTTGCGTGACACAAGCATCTAGCAAACCTCAAGCCAGGAGCCACTGAATCAGCAAAACCTCACCCTGACCTACTGAATCAGAGATTGGTTACAGTAGATAAAAAACAGGAAGGCAGCATCTCTTACCTTGCAGTCTTTGCATCACATTCATAATGTCCTTGGCGGACCGTCCAAAGGGGCTGAGCGAGGCCATGGCCTCGTCTGCAGCAGTGGGTTACCCGGGTCTGTCACACTGGATCTCTCAAGCAGTCAGCAGAGCAGCTACTGCACTAGTTTAGGAGGGCATCCCCACTCAGTCTTCCTGCAGCGCTCGCTCTCTTTCTCTCCCATGCAGAGTCCAGGAAATTGATTTGCTGCAAAGGATCCAATGAGAGAGTGAGTTTCTTTTAGGGGCCTGGCTGTGTCTGCTACACTGTCGAATCACAAACCTTCTTCCTTTTACTGTCTTAGCACAAGAGAAAAGCAGTAATCTGCATATGACTTTCAAAATATAGTACAGCACATATATAGAATACCCCATTTGAATATCCACTAGCCATTCATATTACAGCTGAGTACTACTGACTGAACATATGTAGAAGAGTAGGCATTGAAAAATCCTGATGTCCACCAATGTGAGCTTTATTAAATGATCATTTGATCACTTTATCTGAATGTAGGAACGTGTATCTTACCTTCCTCATCACAAACATGAAAGGCCACTACTTACATATACATGGACGTGTGTTGGAGAATTCAACCCCCCGTGGTCCACATTATTCCACCGCACCCCTTCATTTCAGATATGAAGTTAGTTAGCTGTTGATGTTGAACGTAGAGGTTGTCACAAATTCTGAATCCTTGAGGGCAACGGCAGGAGCCTGAGTGTACAGCAGTTACATTAGCAGAATTCAAACAGAGCTGTTCCGCCTCTGTGGCAGCAAATAGCGCTGCAGCTGTTCGAACTTTAATAACGGTATTAAACGTGTCTTGTGAGAAGCCTAAACTACTAACATTGTAAAGAAATTATATTGATTCCGTACTGTTCACCTTTTTCCGGACGTCGAAACGGTGGTGGTGGGGGTCCTCAGACTATTTTAGGTAGTTATTTGTTTAGGGTTAGTTTGGTATCGGGTCCTCACTCGTCTGTGCGTAGTTGCCAATGGAAACGCTCTAACAGTGTTCAGTCAACCGTCTTTTGCGTACATTGTCGCCACCTAGTGGTTATCTGAGTACACTGTGGCAGTGTTTTTCAACCCTGGTCGTGGAGGCCCTTTGCCATGCACTTTTTAGTCTTCCCCCTTCTCCCAACACACCTGATAAAGCTAATCTACTCATTAATAGCCCGTTATTGAGTTAAACTATGTATGGAAGCAGGGAAAGCTGTAAAATGTGCAGGGCAGTGGGCCTCCAGAGCCAGGGTTGAGAAACCCTGCACTATGGGTCGGTTTCCTTAACGGTGATGAAGCCTAGTCCTGCACTTTTTCTATTAATTTTTCCCTCTATGCTTAAGAGGTGTCTAAAGCTCAATGGGCTATGGAAGAGTGGAGCTAAGTTCTGTGGAGAGATTTAACGTGAGACAGAGTGGTATTTGTTATCCAGAACTAATCATCTAACATCTGTACCTGACCTCACTGATGTAATTGTGACCCTCATAGCAATGTTCTAAATTCTAGTGTAAAGCCTTCCCAGAAGACTAGAGGCTGTTACTGCAGCAAACTGGGAAAACTCCCTATTAACAACCTTTTCTTATGAAATGGATGAGCAAACTTTAGACATATAGTGCACACGGCTGCACAGAAATTCTGCACATCCCCCCCAAAGGTTCTCATTTCAGCCTATCACACACCTAAATTCTGTACATCAGCACATAGCTGACGTTGCAAAGCCTAGCCTACAATTTCTTGCTGTCTCTAAAAAATAAAACCAGCATTCAGCAACACACCCATCTTGTACACTCACTTAGAAGCTGTGTTATCAGGTATACCTATAGTTCCACCTTGTAAATATACAATTACTGACTGTAATCACTTGCAGATGTGCATAATTTGATCTCCTCTGACCATGATATGGCACGGGACGTGTTTAAATTTAACCGATATTGCATATTTTATTGACGAGTTTATTGCGCATTTAGAAGATGCTGGGCTAAAATGTCTGTTTATTCATTTTGCCACAATCATACAAGAATGTTATATTTGTCTGTAAAGCGAATACATAGTCCCAATGTACGCTTCTTATAAATGTTTTTTTTTTTCAGCATCAACAAACTGATGAATAACTGCATCTGCCCACAATTCCCATAACAGTGCATCCCAAATTATTTGGGTGGCATATCATTCTAAGCAAAGCAATGACACAGGCTTGGTAGTGTGTGTTGCGTTGGTACAAATGTATCATTACTGGAATATTTAAATGACTACATTTAATGCTCATGCTGGGTTGAGAATATTCCGCCAACAGATCTGAAATTGACCACTGACGAAGGGCTAGAAGATGACCAACACATATTGTGAACAGAAAAACAAGTGCTGTCGCTGCTACATGTACACTAACAAAGTGTATCAGCAAGGTAGGCTTGTCCAACAGAGTGTGCAGTAAATGTACACAGTGACTAAAAAGTCCAGTAACACCATCGTACATGATACACTCACAGCAGCATACACACAACCATACTACTGTCATGTTCATCTGCATCGTAATGTACAACCAGTTAAAACAGGCAATCGGGGAGGGTCTCAGAGCTAGCTAAGTGTTTTTTGCTTGATGATAACTTGAGGTGTTGTGAGGAGGTGGCATTATTGATCAATATTATTAATTATTGATTATTATTGACTAATATTATTTTTCCTTGCCTGCTGGTGCGCGGTGATAAAATTAAAAGATGTCATTACATTTTGATGAGTGTCTACTGGAAAACAAGACTTATGTCTTTTAAATGGTAATATATGATAAGGAACTATCAATGTGAAAAAAATGTCCATTTTAATTTCAGGTTGACTTGAATTAAACACTAGCATTAAGGTGGTTCGTTCCCTTGAGATCATCACAAAAATATGCAGTACTTGTAGCTGTAATTTAAGCTGGCCAGCTCAAGACAGGATGGAACAGAAGCGGTTTATTGATGGCTTATAGTGTATTGCACAAAAAATACATCGTTAAATCTTATCCACAAAGGGTCAGTGTGGCTGTTGGCTTCTGTTCCAACAAAGCAGGAGCACACATGATTACTTCTTTGAAGACTGAGCAATTAATTGAACAAGTGAAATCAGGTGTGCTCCTGCTTGTTTGGAAAGAAAACCTGCAGCTACAGATGTGAATAAGACTGGACACCCCTGATGTAAAACCATTAAAAGGGTTTCAGTTTGTAGATGCTCAAAAACTCAAGGTGTTCCCAGAGAACACCAGAAGCAAAACAAGGCTATACACTCAATAGTAAGAGGTTATTTCTTAGGCACTCTCAATTTTTCATTAGCTTTAATAAAACTGCAAGAGTTACACTGAAGAAAAACTGTAGTTATCCAAACATCATTCCAAATGACCACTAACCAAACTCCCAGTAGCAGTCAGTTTAGGCCAATTCTCTGTCTAAACACTGTTCACTTCTAGTCAAATGAATAGCTACAGAGAAGACGTAATCTTCCTTATAACATAAAGCAGGCTTGAAGCCATTGTATTGTATGGAGTGAAACGGAGGAAATGATGTGAAAGGAAGCAGCTCTGTTCCTTTGGATTTCTGTCCCACACAGATAAGCCAAGGGTTTGCTAATTTTAAAAGCAGAGAAGCAGGAAACATGACGGCAAAGTTTCCGTTTTTGCAAACAAAAAAGAACCAGCCCCTCTGAGAAACAGCACAGAAAGTGTTTGTGGGTGCTCTGTTCCTCTTGGATTTGACCACATGTGATTTGCCTTTCTGTTCATTTATGCCATGGCTGCAAATGAAAATGACAAGGACATTTCATGGATACAAGAAATGATAGACGTTGGTAAGTCTGAGCAACATCTTGAATGGATTTACCTTTACTAAAGAGGAAATGCAAAGTCATCAGTCCAGTTGAATCAATATTTTCAAATCAATTTTTTTCAGACAGCATTTACTGAATGTTAAACCGTATTTGTTCATTCAGAGGAACTGACACTGGCCTTCTGCTTATCAATGCTCGTTGGTCTTCTGATTGGAATCCTGATTTTCATCTTCCTGACGTGGATGTCCAGGCGCAGTGCCTCAGTAAGGATTACCACACGTCCCAGTCGATGGTTAAGGGCTGCCAGGTCTCACAATCTCCATGGTCAGATGGGTCTCTACAGCAGTAATGGCTTCAACCTAAGTGAGAGCACAGGCAGAGCTACGTTAAACCTTCACAGACAGACATCTGTTGACCCCAATGAACTGCTGGGCCGCAGCCCCAGCTTTCAAGCCTCCACCTTTCGGCCACCGCCGAAGAAGGGCAGCAATGGGTCAGAGGACGAGAGCCAAACTGCACTGCTTCATAATTCCACTGGCACCAATTCAGCGGTGACAGATCCTTACAACATGGGCCAATCAGAGTCCTTTTGGTTGGGGAAAGGCAGTCTGAGAGGCTACCTCCCTACACAAACCCCTCCACCTGCATACGACAGTGTTATAAATATGTTTCAAGAAACCCACACCTGACTGAGCTGTGTGACAAGAGACTTGAGCATTTTCCAAGGAATTTCTGTACACAAATTATAGTTTACTGTTTGCTACAACAGTGTATCCCAGTGCTGGTCCTGAGGGCCCAATGTCCTGTACTTTTTAGTGTCTTTCAGGCTCCTAACAAACCTGATCCAACTAATCATCATATGAGAGTGTTATTAAAGTTTCAGGAAAATCATGCCTGATTGCACTGTGTGACAAGAGACTTGGGCATTTTCGAAGGAGTGCTAACGGAGTTCATTTGTGCATGATTGTTTTTCCCATTTCATTTAAAAAGATCTATATGAATACTATTGGAATTTCTATATACAATATACTCATTGCTTGAGCAGTGTTTCTCGGTGCTGGTTCTGAAGGCCCATTGCCCTGCACTTTTTAGTGTCTTCCCTGCTCCCAACACACCTGATCCAACTAATCAGTTGATTAACAGCCCATTAGTGAGTTATTGCGGGTGTGTTAAAGCAGGAAAAGCACTAAAATGTGTAAGACTGTGGGCCTCCTGAAGCAGGGTTGAGAATCCCTGTACTACAGGACACCCAGGTATTGTAGATTACTATAAAACGGTACTAAGTGACTATTACACCGAGACATATACATATCATAATTACTATAAAAGTATATACAGCACAATAGCAATCTTACAGTTTCTGAGGGTATTTCTTTAGTTCTTGTTTGTAAGGGATCTCGCCTTCTTATTTCCTAAGTAGATGTCTGAAGCAAAACCAAGCGAAGACGATCATGACTGTATATAGTCTGTTTTGTGCAAGTGCAAACGTTTAATTTAATATGAAACAATAAAATCATGCCACTAACACTTGTATTCAGAATGCTTTGACACATCTGAAAATATGGACTGAAACTGTAATTAACTCCATGCTATGATCACAACCATTTCTGCTGATGCTTCCACATTTCTGTCCTTTTACAAGAGAAGGCTGTATGAGTCTCGGTGCTAAAGCAGAGGTTCATACCATCTGCAAATGTGTAGTTGCTCATCAATAAACGGAACAAACATCATGTCCGACCTCTCTTTCCGTGTTCCTGCATGGACTATCTTACTAGTGAGGAAACAAGGTAAGCAAACGGGAAAATGTCAACTCCTATCAGCACAGTTCCCTTGGTCACCGCAGTGCTAATCCGTAGCCCCGTACCCCTCTGGATGGGCTTGCCCCTCACGTGGTCTCATCCACTCCTTCGTCAGAGTTTGGGTTGCCTTTACCGGGTCTAAAATCCCTCAAGTAGAGGTTGTTTTTTGCGCTTCATCCATCATTCGTTTCCTTCAGAGGCTTTAATCCATGCTGTGCACTTGGCAACCATTTAGACGCATTGATAGCGACTTGGAAAAGGTGAGTTCGCTTATATATTTATGGCAGGGTATAACATTATATTAGGCTTTATAGCGATATAAAATGGCTGTGTTGGTTATATTTTCCATACAGGTTCTTTGCTCGGTGGTGGTAGTTGAGCGTTAAGGCCAAATGGGGATAACATTTGATATGCTGTTTGATTAAACCGCCTCCAAACGGGTCTAGATGGGGTTGTCTTTAACACAGCACTGGTTAATTACGGTTGTGTGGCCCAGTCCTATTTCGTCGTTATGAGGCGGTTATAAATATCCCGTACAGATGATGTACTTTGACACGGCTTCATCGTCACCGTTGGTTATAAATACACCACCGACCGACAGCATAGCTATAGGTGTGGGCTAGAGTGTGTAAATGTGAAATATTTTGGTAAGAAAATCTAGAAAACGAGGGGACAGGGTGAAATGTCATTAAAATTCAGCGATCGTCGCCTTCGTGTTGCCATGACGGCTGCGGAGCAGCTAGCCTGTCCTCATCCTTCATCGGCTCTTCGAAGCTGAAGTCAGCTTCTTATTCGCCAACCCCTTGTTCGAATTTTCCCATTCCACCTTAAATGGTGCAGCAGTTACATTCTGGCGCCTCAGGTCCATTTAAGGTGGAACGTGAACATTCGAACAAGCAGCTGACGAATGGGAACCAACTTCAGCCTCGTATTTGCTCTCATACACATTCACAGGCCCTGTGTGAGTGACCCTAGGATTTAAATAGGAATTAAATGCTTCAGACCGACCGAAATGAGAAATAGAACAGCGGCAGGGATTTTGCAGTGATTTTTTAACACTGCTTACCCTCTCGTGACGTAAGAGCTGGAAAACGTCAACAGAGAGAGGACACAGGCAGCTTCATCAGACCGGATTTTTCGGGTCTTTTTCAGCTAATATTCATGGCCGGTCACGTATTGTTTTGTCCGCTCACTGATGTGTTTTGTTTTTTTTTCCCACAGAAAACCTGGTCTGTTGAAAACTGGCTGCTGAATATCTTCACACTTCGAAATTTAACAACGCTTTGCCTTGCAGTCAGGAAAATAAACCGTGTCGCTCATGACTTGATATAATGGCGTGATATCCTGTGATAACACTTATAAATACATCTCTGCAAGTCAGTGTGGACTCCTCAGGTGCTGCTACACGTTTCTTAAATCTGCAACAAAATGGAAGACACCTTCAGAAACAAAATTCCAACTAAGAATGTCCAGGGACTATGAAGAGGTCAGTATCTTCTACATGGTGGTTTCAGTTTAAATGGTTCTTGGCATGGTGAAATGGTTCTTGAGATTGATAGAGAATGTGATGTATATGTTTCTATATAGGACCTTTTTGAAAATGGTAATATTGACATTTAAGCAATATAATAACTATTTACATATATTTATGTAACTAGTTACATAAAACTATTAAAAAAAAATATATAGATGTATATGTAGAGCCACATACAACACATTCTCTGTCAATCTAATGAACTATTTCGCCATGTAAATAATTACAGAAGTATGACATGGATTTAAATAGAACTCATGGTTAGAACAATTGCCTTTCTTGAAGAACCTGTTTTAAGAGTGTACAGGTGGGCAATATAATGATGCCTGTCATTATTGTGATCGGTTTTGTGGTTTTTCTGAACATATTGTGGATATCATCATTACCTCAATGAGTACATTAAAAAAAAATTTTAAGTGGCACTCTTTTTTTTTGTGCCAATTGATCAAACTTCAAGAAAATAGCATGATGCATATTGTGTGTCATAAAAAATGAGTGTAATGTCATATTTTTGCCATATCGCCCACCTTTACCTAAAATGTTTTTTGAACTGCTGTTTTTAATCAGTTCTTTCAGAATTTGTGATGTCTAATTATTTTGAAGGAAAACTGTGTTTTTCAGTCTAATCTTTATTCGTATCATTCAGGTGATCACCAGTGACGATAAATTCAACTTGTTTCCTTGTATATAGTTAAACAACCCCACTGATTCAAGACACATTTACAATAGAAGCCAGAAAGCAGAACACAATGCCCATTGCCATCTATTGTAGGTATGGTTTGAACAAACAAGGTTTTCTGTTCTTTTATGTGGAAAGTACAAGGGAACATGTTGAATTTATATATATGGTAATCGTCACTGCTATAGCTGCAGCATATATAGATTAGATTTAAAAACAACAGCATATTCCTTTAAGCTCAACACACTCTCTTCTTCACTATGTAGCCTGGTCACTCAGTAGGGATGTTGGCTGCGGTGGAACATGGTCCCGTCCTCTGCAGTGACTCCAACATCCTCTGCCTCTCATGGAAAGGACGAGTTCCTAAGAGTGAGAAGGAGAAGCCGGTGTGCAGGAGGCGCTACTACGAGGAAGGATGGCTGGCCACTGGAAATGCAAGGGGTGTTGTTGGCGTGACTTTTACATCCAGTCACTGCAGGAGAGACAGGAATACTCCACAAAGGATTAATTTCAATTTAAGAGGGCACAACAGTGAGGTTTGTGTTTTACATTGGAAGATTTGCCATTTAAGAACTGATTCTGCCTGCATCTTTTCTAAAAGGTCATATATAAGGGGCAATATGTTATTTTCACTGTTATGATAAATTACTCCACATTAAATTATGCTTTTCTAAGTGCATTATGAATAACATCAGTACTTGAACAACACTGAACAATGTCTCATTACAAAGAGATCACTTTTAGTCCTTTTTACTTGGATTTCATGGAGCACAAACAATGAATAGAAATCACTTTATTCATAATTGTTTCAATATCACAATGCATATTGTGTATCGTGAATATGTGTTCTGAATTATTGTGATGTAATATTTTTTTTCCATATTGCTCACTCATTAGTCATATATCTGTCATTATAGTCCCTTGCAAATTATAGAACATCATCACAGCAACACACAGCTATTGCATGTGCACTGGGAGGAAGTATTTCTAAATGTTGTCATAAATAGGCATGAGATTGTGTTTAAAAAGATTTAAAAATGCATTAAAAACGATTTCTACCACATATGTTTTATTAATGGACTAAAACTTTGATTTAATACTTCAGTATATCATTAAACCATGAACCTTCCCATTCCTAGTCATGGATTTCCCTGAAACAATAGTGTAAGAGCTGTCTGTGTCTACACAGGTCGTCCTCGTCCGATGGAATGAGCCATTTCAGAAGCTTGCTACTTGTGACATGGAAGGGGGGATATTTGTGTGGATACAGTATGAAGGAAGATGGTCTGTGGAGCTGGTTAATGATCGAGGGGCTCAGGTACTCAGTCACATTTAAGGAGTCATTTTTCAACTGAAGGTTAAAGGGTCCATTATTAAATAGCAACGACAATGATCTAACTTATGAATGGTGTTGCATATTATATATCACAAAGCAAAAACTAGAATAGCACCCCATGTTTGGCCATTCTGGTTATTTATTATATTTGCAATGTCATAATGCCTAATTTCTGGTGCATCTTAGGTAAGTGATTTCACTTGGTCACATGATGGCACTCAGGCCCTGATTGCCTACAGAGATGGCTTTGTCTTGGTGGGCTCAGTCAGTGGTCAGAGGCACTGGTCATCTGAGATCAACCTGGAAAGCCAAATTACCTGTGGGATCTGGACTCCTGATGACCAACAGGTAAATAAAGAAAGATAATACATGTTGTGTCTGAATCGAATCGCTATCTGGAGATAATGAATATACTTGCTTTCACTGTATGTGTATAGGTGTTGTTTGGAACAGCAGATGGTCAGGTGATTGTAATGGACTGCCATGGTCGCATGCTTGCTCACGTCCTGCTGCATGAATCGGATGGCATTGTTGGCATGTCCTGGAACTGCCCTGACTTCCTGGTGGAAGACAGTACTGAGAGTGATACTGACTCTGATGACAATGCCCCAAGTCAAGGTAAAACTTGTCGCATTTGCATGATTATAAATACACTGCATTTCATTAGTATTTTTGCTGCTATTCTTAACCACAGATAGATTATAAGAACACTGAGACCATTGAACTGTCTGTCTTATCTGATCTGTGACTTCAGCTCACTGTAAACTGTCTTTCCTTTAAAGTGCGGAATGTGAAGCCACTTCTCACAGTGAGCTTCATTTCTGGAGACATTAGTCTGATGAACAACTATGATGATCTTTCACCCAACATAATCCGCTCAGGACTTAAAGGTACAGCAGTAGTGTCCTAGTTTTGAACATGCGTGAAACACTGATATGGTTTTGTGGCTAACAGTGATATGTAAGTCAACATGAATTTTGTTCCATACAACATAATCCACTTAAGCTGTTCTTGTACAGATGTGGAGGTGCAGTGGTGCTCTCAAGGAGACTTGTTAGCTGTAGCTGGAATGGAGAGACATGGGCTCCCTTCTGAATCAGCCTGTGCCTCTATAATGAGAAATGCTCTTGTCAAGTTCTACAACGTTCAAGGAGAACACATATACACTTTGGAAACACCTGCACAGGTGAATTCATTAAGTCATATGTCATTCAACGTGATGTCTTATGGTATACTGATAGCATCAATTATCTGTATCTTATTGTCATTTTTTAAAAACATAAATGTACATTTCATGTACATATTTGCTGATTCCAATATATATGCCCATAAATGTACATTTATAAAAATTATACTCTTATACCCCACAAATTAGCAAACTGCATGCCTCAAACTCTATGTTGATCTTGTGAATGATATTACGAATGAAAATGCTTGTTGATAAGGCCTTTTTTCCTTTTATCAACAGTAGTGATAAAATCGGCATCATGACAATACTAAAATTACTTAAATTTCAACTTAATGAAAACAAGATGAAACAAAAATAATGTATGACAAAAAACAACCCCAATTCCAATGAAGTTGGGACATTGTGTAAAACATAAATTAAAACAGATTACATCCATCCATCCATTTTCTAAGCCGCTTCTCCGTCAGGGTCGCGGGGGGATGCTGGAGCCTATCCCAGCAGTCTTCGGGCAGAATACAATGATTTGCAAATCCTTTTCAACCTATAGTCAACTGAATACACTACAAAGACAAGATATTTAATGTTCAAACGGATAAACTTTACTGTTTTTTGCAAATATTCACTCATTTTGAATTTGATGCCTGCAACACATTCAAAAGAAGTTGGGACAGGGGCAACAAAAGACTGGGAAAGTTGAGGAATGCTCAAAAAACACCTGTTTGGAACATTCCACAGGTGAACAGGTTAAGTGGAAACAGGTGAGTGTCATGATTGGGTATAAAGAGCATTCCTGAAAGGCTCAGTCGTTCACAAGCAAGGATGGGCCGAGGTTCACCACTTTGTGAACAACTGTTTAAGAACGTTTCTCAGTGTGCAACTGCAAGGAATTTAGGGATTTCATCATCTACAGTCCATAATATCATCAAAAGATTCAGACAATCTGGAGAAATCTCTGCAAGTAAGCAGCAAGGCAGAAAACCAACATTGAATGCCCGTGACCTTCGATCCCTCAGGCGGCACTGCATTAAAAACCGACATCATTCTGTAATGGATATTACCACATGGGCTCAGGAACACTTCAGAAAACCATTATCAGTGAACACAGTTCGTCGCTCCATCTACAAGTGCAAGTTAAAATCCTGCCACGCAAAGCAAAAGCCATAGATCAACACCACCCAGAAATGCCGCCGGCTTCTCTGGGTCCGAACTCATCTGAGATGGACTGACGCAAAGTGGAAAAGTGTCCTGTGGTCTGACGAGTCCACGTTTCAAATTGTTTTTGGAAATCATGGACGTCGTGTCCTCCGGGCCAAAGAGGAAAAGGACTTTCCGGATTGTTATCAGCGCAAAGTTCAAAAGCCAGCATCTCTGATGGTATGGGGGTGTGTTAGTGCCCATGGCATGGGTAACTTGCACCTCTGTGAAGGCACCATTAATGCTGAAAGGTACATACAGGTTTTGGAGCAACATATGCTGCCATCCAAGCAACGTCTTTTTCAGGGACGTCCTGCTTATTTCAGCAAGACAATGCCAAGCCACATTCTGCACATGTTACAACAGCGTGGCTTCGTAGTAAAAGAGTGCGGGTACTAGACTGGCCTGCCTGCAGTCCAGACCTGTCTCCCATTGAAAATGTGTGACGCATTATGAAGCGCAAAATACAATGGAGACCCCAGAATGTTGAGCAACTGAAGTTGTATATCAAGCAAGAATGGGAAAGAATTCCACCTACAAAGCTTCAACAAATAGTGTCCTCAGTTCCCAAATGCTTATTGAGTGTTGTTAAAAGGAAAGGTGATGTAACACAGTGGTAAACATGCCCCTGTCCCAACTTCTTTGGAACGTGTTGCAGGCATCAAATTCAAAATGAATGAATATTTGCAAAAAACAATAAAGTTTATCTGTTTGAACATTAAATATCTTGTCTTTGTAGTGTATTCAGTTGAATATAGGTTGAAAAGGATTTGCAAATCATCGTATTCTGTTTTTATTTATGTTTTACACAATGTCCCAACTTCATTGACATTGGGGTTGTAATAATAAAATATTAAATATAATGAAAGCTTAAAAAATTTATAATCTAGTCACAGACATACATGATGTCCAAAGTAGCACTCGTCACTGTTTTAAGGCTCAAATGTCACAGAGATGGTGCTATTTATTATTAGTGCTCTTATGGCCTTTTCAATGTTATGTCAGCACCAAGCTATTGGTGATTTATGAACGTTCTACTACACTGCGTTTAATACTACTTATGGTAAGCATTGCCTAAAAACAAATATGTGAAGTTGGTAACAGCCATTCAAGCTGGCTGGCAAAAAGAACTTGTGTAACAGACAACCAGTCATTTCTTCTGGGAGTACGCAATTTGTAGCTACAATTTAGTAGCAAGTCGGGTTGAAATTTCCTGCAAATTAACTATGGCATGGTGAAGCAACAATCTAAATGATTGGCTCAAACAAATTTGTTTGGACCAGCTGTATATGTGGGGTCTGAGGTCCCCACCCTCCACTGTCTAAACATTTTGTTTCTACCGGCATTTCATTCCTATTCCCAATGCTATTGAATGAAAATTGTAAAATAAATGTATAAACTTATACCTGCAGGTCATATTTTAAATAAAACCGCTAAGGTGGTATTATTTTCTTTTACTAAAACTGTTTGCCATTTGAGTCCAAGTAAAATAGACTAAATTTGAATGAATATTGAGTTGTTTGTGTGATTTCTGACACTGTATAATCTACTGTTTTCTAAAAACAAAAGTACAGTAGTGGCAGCCATCATGAAACTTGAAAGTGTGTCAAGAAGCTTGAAATGCACTTTTGTGCATTTTTGTATATAGCACTGTCATATGTATGAGAAAACACTCAGACTGTGCAAATATCTCTCCTCCAAGCATTTCCCCAAGCTTATCAGCTATTTGGGGTAAGGGTAAACTCATATAAATTAGATTTTTTACCAAACTGTCACATCAAATGTGAATTTCATTTCATATAATAATATAAATAAATGGATTAGAGGTTCACATAACCTTTTCCACTCTGTCAGGACCAGTGGTAGATCAATTTGCAAATGCTGTGTGGCTGTTCTAATTTCAGAGGCCTATCACTACTATCTGCTGGGGTCACCGGGACTCGCGGCTGTTTCTGGCATGTGGGCCAGCGCTGTATGTTGTGCGTGTGGAGCACAGGGTGGCCAGCCTCCAGCTGCTGTGTCAGCAGGGCATAGCCAGTGCCCTGAGAGAAGAGAGAGATGTGGGCAAACTGAACATGCCCTCCCTCCTCTGTTCCTATGTTACCAGTGCATTCATCCCGACTATCAAGGTAAATGACAATGTATACTACCTCCCAAAATGTCAAATATTTATTTAAAACAGCAGCTCAGTATTGATCTTTCTTTTATATCTACAGCCTCCTATTCCTGATCCAAACAACATTCGTGACTTTGTCAGCTACCCTACAGCGGGAAATGAGAGACTACACTGTACTATGAAGCGTGCAGAAGAGAATCCTGAGGCTGGAGGGCCATGCTACACCCTGTACCTGGAGCATCTGGGAGGTCTGGTGCCTATTCTCAAAGGCCGTCGAATCAGCAAACTGCGTCCAGAGTTTGTTATAATGGACCCCAAAATGGACAGCAAAACGGGTAGAGTTTAAATTAGACGCCACTTTTTTCAGTACTGAAAAGTCATGGATCTTTTCAGATACAGCAAGGCAGCTCTTTCAAAGCTAACATTGATTTGTCATTGAATTACAGATGAAGTCTGCATGAACGGTATGATATCTTACATGACTGATAGCTGCAACTGCTCCGACTCTAGTGATATTGAGTTGAGCGATGAGTGGGTTGGAAGGAAGTCGCCAAAGCTTTCCAGAGGAAACAGGTCCCCTAAACTTCCCAGGTACAATTTTGTCACTGCCTGCTCTGACATTATGAATTATCCATCTCCCTAAACTATATAGTCAACTCTCATCATTGTGTCATAGGTAGACAATTATGTGAAGAATAAATTCTGTAGTTTTGCTCTTGATCATTTTTGAGTGTTGAGAATTGTTCATGGTTGACTAACATTGCTTATCCTTTAGTTAGACAATGAATGCAGCTGAGAAAAAGCCAGAGCAAGCCAAACTGTCAGCGAGGTTGGCTTATGCTAAAGCTAACATCAAGCTAGCACTGATTAACCACATCAAACATAGATATACAGTTGTTTCTCACTTTTTTCTATCATTATAGCATTTGAATATGAAGTTAATAATACTAAGAACATCTGACCTTTTCACAGACTAAATAATTACAAATTATTTAAAGATCTCTGGATATGTTATTGTAGGCAATAGCGCATAATCAGAAGTCAAAGCTAACTTCTTGATTGAGTAGAGATCAAGACTTCACACACCAGATTGACTTTTTCTTGCTGTCTTTTTTTGGAAGCCATAGCCAGCATTGACTGCTCATACATATTATACTGGCGGATTGTCAACAGTATTGCTGCAGGCGCCGTGTTTTGTGAATACTGTCTATTGTGTACCATAAGAATGTTTTTTGGTGTATTGCCCATCCTTTATTAGAATGTGCATATTTCCTCAGCTGTTCTTACTGTGTTTTATTTACTAGAATCAATATGGAATCAAGAAAGTCTCCCAAGCTTGCCCAATCATCTCAAGAAATGTCCAGGTCTCCAAGGTTACCAAAGAAACCTACCATACGGTCTCCAAGTCTGACTCGCAGAGAATTTCCAGTAGATGGAATGAGTGAGGTATGAGAATGGAAGTTTTTGAAAACTGAATACTATCCTTGAATACCCTTTTATCAATCAACTTTTTAAAATGATTACTTTGTTTACATTGCAGCATAATTATCTTGCTCAAGTCACCTCTAACATTTGGGGCACAAAGTTCAAAATTGTGGGACTTGCTTCCTTTTTGCCAGCAAATTTGGGTGCAGGTAAAAAAAACTTTGTCAGAGAAAATCTCAGATGTTGTTTTCATGATATATTGTGCTACACTGAGTTCACTATATCATTGATAATGTCTCATACTGTTATGTTTTCATTATGTTACAGTTATCTATAAAACCAGTTTGCTGCACTTGCAACCACGTCAGATGACAATCTATCTACCAGAGGTCCGTAAAATTTCCCCAGACTTTATGAGTTTACCAGTCTTCAATCCTACTGTATTCAGTGAAGATGAAGATGATTTACCAGGTGAGTGTTTATAGAATACATTCTTTTTAAATATGAAAGTATTACAGAATATATTAAGTGCTTATATGTATGTAGGATTAATGGCCTGGCACTGTGATTTTCTTTTCAGTGATGGGACCCTCAGGGGTGTCAGGTGATAATCCTCCTTGCACAGTTAATATTCCAATTGCTCCTATACATAGTCCAGCTCAAGCCATGTCACCCACACAGAGCATAGGACTTGTCCAGTCTCTCCTGGCCAATCAGAATATTCAGCTCGATGTCTTGACCAATCCTACAGCAACTGCAGCCGCAGCTGCTGCAGCAGCAGCGGCAGCTGCCAACACATCAGTCCCTGATCTTAATCCTGACAACGTGACAGCACAGTACACTGTGCCGACAAGGTACTCCAGCCCTGGACAAGTAATTTTCAGTGGCCTAGAAATGGGCAACCTTTTAAGTGGGACACTTCCACCACCACCTCATCATTTACCACCACAACCTCATCAGCAGCGTCAGCAACAACAGCAACAAGAAGATCATCATCAAACATTAAAACATCAGACTCAAACACAACAGCAGCATCTGAAGTTGCAGCAGCATCAACAAGCACAGCAACAGCACCAACAACCAATGCAGCAGCATCCACAGCACATGCAGCACCAACAGCAAATGCAAACACAGCATCATCAACAGATTCAACAGCACATACAACAGCAGCAACTGCAACAGCATCAACAAATGCAGCAGCAGCAACTGCAACAGCATCAACAAATGCAGCAGCAGCAACTGCATCAACAAATGCAGCAGCAGCAACTGCAACAGCATCAACAAATGCAGCAGCAACAACTGCAACAGCATCAACAAATGCAGCAGCAGCATCAACAAATGCAGCAGCAGCAACAACAACTGCAGCAGCAGCAACAACAACTGCAGCAGCATCATCAGCAAATGCAACAACAGCAGTTGCAACAGCAAGTGCAACAGCATCAGCAGGTACAGCAACAACATCAGCAACAAATGCAACAGCAACACCATCAGATGCAACTTCAGCATGAGCAAATGCAACAGCAGCAGCAACAAATTCGGCAACAAATTCAAGAGATGAGGCAGCAGCAACAACAGCTTCAGCAGCAGCACCAACAAATGCAGCAGCAACATCAACAGATGCAAAGGCAGCATCAACAAATGCAGCAGCAACTCAAAATGCAAATATCCTTACCACCGCCTCCTTCATCATACACTGCTATTTCCATGCATCAGCTTCAGATGATGCCTCAGATTCCTCACCCAGACCATCCACCAGACAGAATGGAGCAAACACATACTCTGAAGGTCCCTTCTAGGCCACAGTCATTCATTGAAAGTGACGCCTCTCTTGAAATTCAAATGCGCAAAATGAACCCTCCACCACCATACCCAGGGACAGTGGTGTCTGCAGCAGCTGCTGTCCCACCTACAGCCCCTCCAGGGCTCATCGTTAACAGCGAGAATGCTAACGCACTGTCAGCAGACTCGTGCTTAACTAAGGATGAGTTCTCTCTTCACCCAGTGAGCATCCAGTACCCAACTCCATTGGGTTATGAAAGGATCACAACTTTTGACAGCAGTGGAAATGTAGAGGAGGTGTGTCGGCCACGGAGACGTCTTATACGGAATCAGAATGCCTACAGTATGCAAGGAATGGGCAGTTCGGCTACACTGAAAGTCACCTCATCAGAAAACAAGAAAGTCCAGCTTCCATATAGCTCAGCAACCCTGAGCCGCCTTTCAGTGCCTCGATACTCGATACCAAGTGGAGATCCGCCACCATACCCTGACCCTGCTAACCAGATTAATGTCATTAGGAGTCCTACACAACGGATTGACAGCAGTCTTATACATGCTACTATGCGACGGGATCGTAGAGAAACTGCTCTGAAAATTTCTCAAATGGTGGATACGGTAAGGACTTTACCAACCAAATCTAAAGTTAACAGTGCACTTGCACTTTCTTACCAGCCCAGGATCCCCACCGCTTTGTACACTTGCACTCAGTGCAGCAGTAACAGCAGCAGCTCTAGTGTAAGTGTCAGTGGTGGCGGGAGCAACAGCAGTGGCATTGCAGGTGGCACTGTAGTGAGACAGGATTTCCCCCCTGGCAAAGGGGCTCAACACAGTACTATAATTGTGCATTCCAAAAGTACTTCACCCCTGGCCTCACAATCTTCTTACAACCTGTTAAGTCCAGTTGACAATAGCCGAGATAGGACTGTGTATATCAACTCTGCTTTTACTGAAGATGAGACACTAAACCAGCAGTGCCATTTGGAAAAATCTGTCCGGCATTTAACACTCGGTGATGTCAGTTTAACAGTGAAACGGCCACCACCTTACCAGTGGGATTCTCCTGCTTCAGATCAAATGTGGATGCCCCAGGATCAAAATATATTGACTAGTCCACCAGGACCTCACAAACCACCACCACTTTTACTAAGCCAAGCACAGCACTTAGACATAACCCGAATGCCTTTTGTTCTCTCAACAAAACCACCCTCCAGTCCTAGTGCTATGACCCTGCCATCAGCTTATCAGATTTCTCTCTCTCCGTTTCCCCCTGGTGTGGCCCACGGTGGACCTCAGCTTCAGTCTTTGCAAAGTCCTCCCCAGGCGTGCGGGACAAGTGACATGGTAACATCAGTTCCGTTCAGTCAGCAGGATCCATCTCTAGTTTTGCCTCCTGGTTATGCAAATAATATGGCCAATCTAGCTTGTTGCCCACTACCACCCATGTACCCTGGTGCCAGCTCATGCACCAACCTTCAGCTGCATCCAATGGCCTTACATCCCTGGAGCACATATAGTGCTTGCCCTCCCATACAGGACCACTCAGCGACCTTACCAAGTAAGATGCATCAGGGTTTGGAGAAGCCTGTTCTTTCACCTCCACCGCCGCCTCCTCCGCCACCTCCTCCACCACCACCTCCTCCCCCTCTCCCCCCTCCTCCTCCTCCAGCTGAACTCCTGAACCATCAAAGCACCTCAGAGGTGTTAGCTGACTCTGGTGAGAGTTTTCAGGAACAGTCCTCGCTTAATGAGAGTCCAGTACCGCAGGGAGCAGACAGGTTCAGCAAAAAAAGTCGCAAGAGACTTGACAGCAGGGCAGAGGAGGCAAACATGTCTACTGTTTCTGAGAGCAAATCAAAAAAGGAAGGCCGTGCACTGTCTGACTTCAATTCTCTCATTTCCAGCCCAAGGCTTGGAGTACGAGAGAAAAAGAAGCCTAAGGGACAGAAGGAGCAGCTGAATAAGGCCAAAAAGTTGAGCAGGACCACAAATGAATTCCAAGACAGCTCAGAAAGTGAGCCTGAACTTTTCATTAGTGGTGATGAGCTAATGAATCAAAGCCAGAGCAGCAAGAAAGGCTGGAAGAGTAAACGCAGCCTGCGCACAGCAAACGAACTGGAGGAGATTAAGTGTCGCAAGGCAAACGAGAGAGAAGATCGGGGCCTTGGCAGCCAGGGCTTTGTATATGTCATGGCCAACAAACAGCCCTTGTGGAATGAAGCCACCCAAGTCTACCAGCTTGACTTTGGAGGAAGAGTGACGCAAGAGTCGGCCAAAAACTTTCAGATAGAGCTGGATGGACGACAGGTTAGGCTTTGTTTTTTTGTTGTTCATCTTCTTACTTAATTTAAACCACTATTTCACATTGGTTATAACAGTTGTTACAATCATTTACTGGAAAAAAAGTCTTACACATAGGGGTTGGTAATATGACAATATTTAACATTTTTATGATCCACTATATGTCCATACGTTTTTAGACACATGCTTATCCAGAGCTTCTTCAGAAATCAAGGGCATTCAAGGGACTTGCTAAAATAACAGCTTCTAGTTTTCTGGGAATGCTTTGCATTAGATGTTGGAACATTGTTGTAAAGATTTGACTGCATTCAGCAATAAGAGCATTAGTGAGTTTAGATACTGATGTTGGATGATTAGTTTTGGATTACAAAAGCCACTCCAGCTCATCCCAAAGGTATTGGGTGGTGCTCCATCACTCCAGAGAACACATTGTCATTGCTCTATGGCCCCTCAATGCTTTATGCATCCTGAAGCCCCATTTTATTGGCAATGCTTTTCTTTAAAGATGACATAAGTTATGTGAGTGCCACTGATCCATAGGTTCACAAATTCGGTAGCTGAATTCACTTAGAAGAGGTGTCTTTATACTTTTGGACATATAGTTTAAATTAGTAGTGGTGTCAAAGTTATTGATAAATTATGATAATGGTGCTATTTTCTTTTGATGCAGTTAGCGTATTTCCTAGTTTGACTCCAAAACCATCTGTAGCTCCAGTCTAAAGCACAGCTGCTTGTATGCTGTTTAACCACCGTAGCCCTCTCATTCAAATACAGCTTTGTATTGACATCTTTTATTAATAGCTCTCTTAAGTTACTTTCAGCTGTTGCTATGCCATCAATTTATCACCAAAATACATTGAGTCTGAAGTGTCAGCAAAGTGCAAGCAAAATACCCAGATGATGCTGGCAATGTCAGTAACGTTAGCTCAGGAGGACAACTTCTGAAGACTATACTGGACAGTGCTTACAGGAAATAAATCAACAACCTACAAACTAATAAAAGTAATAGCAAAGTAAATCAAAGTGAGCAAGGTGAATAAGACAAATGTGATTAATCATGATTAATTATTTTAATTGTTTGACAGCCCTATAAGTTACATCTTATTACATCACAGTATGCTTTTCCCAGCATATTGTGGATATTATAAGTGTAAACCAACTGCATGATTCATTACAAAGAGAGCATAATTCGGCCTGTTTAGCGGATTTTGTGCAGAGCAGGTTTTGATAGCATTTTTAAATGGGGCAGTACTGGTTTGTTTTTGTCTGTTGCAACTTAGTAAATCTCAGTATCAACCTAAATATCAGAATGCATATCGTGTATCATGAAAATGTCTTGCAACATTATATTTTCACTATATTGTCCACACATACCTAGACATTCATTTGGTGTTTTGTACAAAGCAGTATTAGACATTAACGTTTTTCTGTAATATTTGGCTCATTTTAAATTAGTACATGCATTATACATTTTATAACCTACCTTTTATCTTCTATTTCAGGTGATGCAGTTCGGTAGAATTGATGGTAATGCATACATCCTAGATTTTCAGTACCCATTCTCAGCTGTGCAAGCATTTGCTGTCGCCTTGGCCAACGTGACTCAGAGGCTTAAATAAGGACAGCTCCAGCCATCTTGTTTAAGACAGCACAGTTAATGTTTGCTGACTGCGCATTGTGAAAAAGGATGCAAAAGAATGCTTTGTGTTGCCATAAAATGGTAGGCTCCTGCTTGTCTTTTGCTGGGACATACAGTTAACTGTCAGGGGGATTCGGACAGTCAGACGTAGTACACTTTAGAGGTATTTAAAACGTACAGAAATTGTCAAACCACCCACATATTAGTGTTTTTTAAGTTGAAGAGACAAAAAATATCAATTTGATAGACTGCTGGATGACTTCTTGAAAATAAGGCAACTGAATGAAAAATATTTAGAGCTGGTACAGATAAGTTCCTATTTATGTTTTTCTTTTAGTGTGTATGTGTATATGTTTCATAACATTGATATATGAAAGGCTAAAAAAAATGCATGCAAGACAATTACCAATTCAGTTACCCTGTGCTAATAGGATTCCCTTATTGAGGACCCTTACTGCAGGTTGTTTTCCAAGTGTAGACTGCGTTATAAAATTGGCAGATTATTTACGATTGCCTACAAAGGGGATGATGCTATGGGTGAAAATACATTTAAACTTTTGTCTATTACTGAGGTGCCTGCACCCTACAAAGTTTAGTTCCAGCACTAAAGTAGCACACCTCATTTACCTAATCAGAAAGGCCAGGAACACACAGATATTAGTCACTTGTATTAAGTTGGGGCTGAAACCTTGTAGGAGGGTAGACATCCAGGAGTAGGGTCGCCCTATGAGTAGTCATACATCAGACATTACTAACACTCACTTTAATGTGCCATTACATTCACTGTTTTCATAGTTATGTGTCTTAATTTTTGTACACAAAACATCTCATCTTACTTTACTGTGTTATTAGTAGTGTGTTATGGTAGCAGTTTCCCCTATAGAACTTTTAAATAGATGTGTGGAGATGATGAACCAGAAGGTATCAATATCATGTGAATCACTGTAATGTGTAGAATTCCAATAGTACCACCACATCACTGAATATCACCACTTGTTATAGAATTGTAAACAAAGGTATGTAGTGTTTGGTTTTTGAACAGTATGTTCACAATGCCACTAATACAAAATGCATAAAATTAATTTTGGACAAAGGAAATTTAATTCAGTCTAAATGCATATGATGCATTTGTCATAGTAATTTATCATAACATATAAACTGAGGTAAAGGGTGAAAATGAGAGTGCACATAAAACTAAATAACAGCTACACTCATGGGTGGGATATGATTTTTTTTCTCATTCTTAAAAGTCAATTTTTTTTGTATTGTGTTTCATCAAATGTAGACAAAAATACCTTATGTATCTATTTGATGGGATTTATGTTTAATTTATTTGTTAGTGGGGCAGCTTTCTGGCTACATGTAAAGAATACATTACACTGGCAAGCCTTTTTAGTCTGTAGGTTATTTAATGTCTGGAAAACTGTCTCTATATAGATAATCAGTGAAAAAATAAACATGTTTATTGTTTTGTTTAATTAGCAGTTACATATATTCATGCCCTTTCTTATTGAATTTTATCTGTTTTGTTCATTTTTATATTTCTGGTGTAAGCTAAAACTTTGCTGAGAGTTAGTGTGTCGACAGAAGATGGCTGATATGAGCGTTCTCTTGTTCTTGGTGTTGTATATGCTTTGATGATTTGCAAATGCAGCAATTTCTAATTCTATTATACTGAATTATTCAGGCCCAGTTTGAATTGTGTGGAATGTGAGGCTTTAACTGTGCTACTGCTTTATTATTGTAATGTAAAATAAACCATGATAAGCTTGTCATATTAACTCAAGGATGTTTCTCAAGCATTAGGAAAGTGTGTGCAGTAGCTGATGAGCGAACAGAACATGCGTCACTAGAATAAAGTCAAACTAGTTTGAAGAAATGAGAGATGTTTATCGATTTATATCTATTTCAAGTTGCCTATGCATTTATAACCTTTACTAAAATGTTTATAGTCAGAGACATGTCATATATATGGTGCTAGTTGTGAATGTTACTTTGGTTCTCTGAATTCCAGATGCCTGTCAGAGGACGTGCAAAAATATAGTGGATACTCATCATATGCCTACACCCAAGCTACTCAACATGCCAAGTAATGTAACCAGTAATATAAATGCTGATCTCACACTGAAAGCCACTACTGAACTCACCGTATGAGGAGGGCTACTGTAACTCTGTGGGAACAGGAGTATGCACAGTGATAACCATGTAGCTACTGCACAGTATCCTCCAGTGAAGGATGTTTTAACAATGCCTGGGATGTAGAGAAAGATGACGTTTACCCTGCAGGTAGCCTCTGGATGAAGCTAGAGGCCATAAAATACAAATAATTGGCCTATCTGACAAATATCAGTGGTAAAGTCCACAAGCCTCAAAGCCCTGGTGTAGCAGAGAATGAATGGGAGTTACCCTATTGTGAAGTAAGCCAGTTAAATACACTCATTTATGAATTTAGGGGATAAGATCTTGGGGGGAAAAAACTGGATGCACAGCTTGGGTCCATCAGCCACAGCTCCAGCCTAGTAGTCCCAGCTGTAACTGACGGAGACTTGGGTGCAGGTGCCACACTGACAGCCTGGCAAAGACGGTGTCCTCCCTGAGTGCAGATGAGAAAAAACTTCTTTAAATTAATTCACATATTCCTCACTGTTACTGGTTGGCAGTTTCCTTCATGCCATTTTTCCGTTAACACATGTCATTTACATGAAGTTCTGAAAATCTTAGCTTTTTCCCTCTCATCGCCCAGTTTAGTCCATTGCTAGTCTTCCGAGCAGGACTCCAGTGCCACACCAATGCTAAACTTATCACTTGCAAACATGTCCATTACTGAGGAGATTATTAGCATGATTGTTCAAAAAAAAAAGCTTAGTAATAGTTAGAGGAGTAACTGATTATCACATGATTTATCAGTCTACTCAGGCTTTAGTAGGAACTTTTAAAGCATTTTAAAGAAGCCGCTAATCGAGTTCCTCCTAAGAGTTTGTCTAATGAGCATGTTTGCTACATACGTTGACTGTTTCTAAAATGAAGATTGTTTTTTTTTTTATTTAGTGGGTAAAATATTCCAAAAGGATTATCCTTAAAATGCAAAAGTTAACTGCGTTCTGCACAGTGCCTTTGCAAAATGTAAGCTGGACTAAACAGAACCTAACGTTTGTATTCTAACTACGCATTCCCAATACCCGTATTACGTTACAGCCCAACTCTGGAGACCGATATAGTTTATGCTGATGCATTGTTAAAAGTAAAAGTCACACGTGGAGTGAAGCTCCTCCCTGTAAGCAACAAAGTCTACGTGAATGAGCTCAGCCGGGCCCGCAGTGCCCTTTCCCCCTCTGATAGCGCACCGCTGGCACACATAGCCTCGCCCACATCGCCCAAGCACAGCGGTCAGCCCGAGGTTCTAGTTAAAAGTCCTCTTTTCTGGTTTTACCTGCAAACTCACCACAAAGGCAGTGTTGTCTCTTTTTTGGCAGTATTGTCTCTGGGGGAAGTCACAGTGTAAGTCACAGGGAAGTTAGTGAAGACACAGGCCATGGTCGACTACTTGCGCGGCATATTTTGTTTGTGTCGGCCACGCAAATCCCGCCTCCTGCTCTGAGATTGGCTGGTAAGTACTGGCGCTGTCCTATTAGCACTTACCGGCCAATCCCAGAGCAGGAGGCGGGATTTGCGTGGCCAAAATGGTTCTGCACCATAGGACGGCCTGTGGTGAACTACTAGCCAATCGGAGCGCAGGAGGCGGGTTTTGTCAGAATACGCGTGGGGAAAATATTTACTCATTTACTCACTTTCGTTCTGCCAAAGCTTCAACCTCTGTGACTTATTCGTTCACCGAAGAGATCCGGCGATATGGCCACAAGCGTTGACCAGCTTACAGGTTTGTAAACTGAGCTTTCTGTCATTGTTTCGCATGTAGTGTTATGGCCTGTGTGTTTATTCACATTTACCTTGATGCTGGGTACGAGGCAGAAATTAGCCTACCTGAGAGCCGAGTTAGCTAGGTTAGTGCTTCCCGAGGGAATTCGTTTTGGTGCCGCAGAAAGCCTAAAGTGCTTCTTCTTCATTGACAAAAAAACATGGCCTTTCATGCAGACACCAAGTCATACGAGTGCTCCAATGCGTTAGTTAGCATATTACTACTTTATCTGCCTGGAAACACGTCCTGTCTCGCTTGTCCTGACCTTTTTGTCAACTGTTACACGCAGCTAATCACGTGGACTGCCCTTGTCCTCCTGAGACGCCTGGCCCAAAGATGACCCGACAACAGATCTTAACTCTTATCGCCATGGCGTCTATAAACTTCAGCTCAATGATATGCTATTCGATATTGGGACCATTTTTCCCTCATGAGGTTAGTGCTCAGGCTATCTACGGATGGCCAGTATGACCTCATGTAACGTTGTGGTGATGATTTGCGACACAATATGGATTCCTGAGCATGTCGCCGGTCAGTCTTATTTCATTAAAAAAAGCATGAGTTGTGAAATGCTGAGTAAAAATAATTGCACTCATATTTTTGGTTGTTTTAACGAGGTTTAAAAAATGTTTAGAAGTATGTTTATGTATTTATTTATTTATTTATTGCCACATTGCCCACTCCTAGTTGTATCCATTTTCTGTCATATAAAATAAGTATCATTAACACGTCTAAGCAGATGGCTACTGATTTAAATTTTGTCACTCAATTTCATTTCCCATAGGCAGAAAAGAAAGGAGTCAGTCAAGCAGTCATCGGTTTGATATTTGGATGCTATGCTTTCTGCACTTTGGTTGGATCGTTAATACTGGGCAAATATGTAAGTCATTCTCTTATTTTGAATTATAAAAGTGGTTTACAACCAGTCGTCCAGTGATAAGCTATGTTTTGCTTCATCCATGGACTTCATTTCATTTAGATTGTCCAAATTGGGGCCAAGTTTATGGTAACTGCAGGCTTGTTCGTTTCAGGAGGATGCACTGTAGTCTTTGGGTGAGTATGGAGTTGTTTGTGTGCTTGTCATTAGCTTGGACATTAACGTAGCTTACAGCTTTTCCATTATTAATAAACATATCATGGCTGTAGGAACAAAACCTTGTATCTCCAACTTTTATCATTGTTTATTTTTTGAAATCATGTAAAAATACCAGCTGCCTTTTATATTCTGGAATATATTTGAAATATGTTGAATATATTTATATTTATATTGCATGATAAATGCACCAATAAAATGGTCCAAAATGCCTTGAATTAAATCTTGTTGAACATGTGCTCACATTGAAAGTTCAGAATGTTTTTGTTCCTGCCTGTAAAGTTACCATGTTGGACACACAAGATTTCTGCAGCATGAAATATTAAAGTTGGCTGAAGTCATTTTCAGACATAAACATAATTTTAAGGTGACAAGACAAAGAAAAGTTACGTGCTAATACTATTAAAATCTATTTGTTTTTTTTTCTTTCAAAACATCCACAGCTTCCTTGACAGAGCTCCTGAAGGAACAGTTTTCATAGTGCTCTGTTTTGTTGTAAGGTCTATGAATGCAGTGGGCTTTGCTGCTGCTGTAACATCATCTTTTGCCATATCAGCAAAGGTTTTTCCCCACAATATTGCGACTATTCTGGTGAGTTTTAGTCACTTGTTTTCCAATGCATTGGTATTTAGGAGAGAACTGCCCACTGTTCTGCTCATACAATAGTGCCATTAAGGCTGAAATTAGTGGAATGTTTTATTGTACTGGAGGAGCATCTCTAGACAAGAACTAGTCAGCGTTCTCACGAGATCAAACAATGTTCATCACTTATCGCTTATACTTCTTAAAAAAACATGTGTAAAGTTATTGCAGTGTATAGTTTGTTAAATATCATAATTCCCATTTTACAGGGCTTTATGGAGATATTTACAGGAATTGGACTCATACTGGGACCACCACTGGGTGGATGGATGTATCAGTCATTTGGATATGAAATTCCATTTATTGTTTTGGGATGTCTTCTGTTTTTGACCGTTCCCTTAAACATGTGGATTTTACCCAGCTTTGGTAGGTGTGATGCCCTTTTCTTTGCTTCTTTGCCCTTTTCTTAGATGGTCACATTAATAGTATAATAACTTACAACCCATGTTAACTGGTCTCTTTTAAACCTGGGTGAAAGCAAGTGTACATTAGGCTTTCCTCTCACTGTTAAATTAATTTAACAGTTTTTAATGTATGATTTATGAAGTGACTGAAAAAAAAATGTATTATTGTTGTTTTCACTGTCTAATGCAGAAATAAATATGTCTACAGTTATGTTCCTTTTCAGATGCGGTTGCATCGCAGGCCTCTTTCTTCAGGCTGTGTACCCGAGTAAAGATCATGCTTGTTTGCTTTGTGGTGTTCACTCTCAGCTCAGGAATTGGCTTCCTGGATGCAACACTGTCATTATTTGCCATGGAGAAGGTAATGAAAATGTTCTCACAGAAAGCTTAAAAACAGGTTTAAGTAAATAGGAAAGAGCTCTGATTAAAGGGGAATTTTTGCAAAAATTTCTGCATAGTTAAATGGTTAAGATGTAAGGTTGAATTCCTCTTTAAAGCATGCACTAAAATGTAGGGGTGGGCAATCTGCAGATAATTTGTTATCATCATGATCATTAGATTATGCATTTCTAAAAATATTGTGGTTATCATCAGTACTTAAAGAACACTAACTATGTTCCATTATAAAGTGACCATAATTGGAACTGTTTATTTGAATGGTGCAGTGCAGTTTGTGAAACACTGACAAAAATGTGTAGTATAAGACTTTTATTCGTATTAGTGTTTTTAGATGTTCTCTATTTTATCTGTTCCAACTTCTTAAATCTCAGAAAAATGAAATATCGTGGTGCATATTGTTTATCATGAAATTGTCTTGAAGTATTGTGATACTGTTTTTTGCTATATCTACCCACCCCTTCTGAAATGATACTGTATATTAACATGTCCTTTATGGCATTGTGTGAGGCCTGTAAAATTATTTTAACCTAACCAATGTAAATGCAGGAAAAAGCCTAAAGGCAGTCACTTTTGTTTTACTTCAATTGTCCTATCTCAAACTGTTTAATTCTGTAGTAAAAAGTGCTATAACTGATTCATCAACTTCTCTGCGAACAGTTTAGCATGAGCACTGGATCAGTGGGTCTCCTCATGATCGGGGTGTCATTACCTTATGGTGCTGCGTCCCCTGTTTTTGGAATAATCAGTGATAAGTATCCAGTAAGTAAACCTATATTTTGCCACTGCTAAGAGATGCTACACATGGTTAGGTGCCTTTGAGGTGGAACTTAGTTAAGTCTTTTACTGATATTGGTGTCTTTTTGTATTCTTTATGAAATTATATATATTAATGTCATTGACATGAGCATTCATTTCGGTTTTGTTGTGTAGTTTATAAGGAGGTGGATGATGGTGTCGGGAGGAATGGCCTCCGCAGTTAGCTTTTGTTTACTTGGCCCTGTTCCTGTTTTGCATATTAAGAGGTAAGCATATAACACATCAGTGTGGAATCTATGATGCTATTTCAGTATGAGGCTGTACCTGCGTGGGCTGAAAATAGTATATTTTGAAGTCTTCTGATTTATCTTTTGTTTTCTTTGTCTCTTTAGTCAGCTTTGGCTTACTGTCGTCATGCTGGTGGTCATCGGCTTTTCTCTGTGTATGACTTGCATCCCCACCTTCGCTGAGATGCTGATATGTGCTCAGTAAGGGACCGTGCAAGTACACCAATCCTTTACATGCTTGTTTGCACCCTACTACATGTACTACAGTACACATGAACCAATAGAGAGGCTAATTCATTGTGTTAAACCCAAATTTTACTTTAGCTAGATTGAAGTGAATTCAATCAGTCATTTTAACCAAATCAGAATTTAAATGCATTTAAACCCAAAGTAAATTAAGAAAGAGGGGACAAAGGGGGACCAAATATTTTATTCTTTTTCCCCTTGCAGTGAAAATGACTTTGAGGAGGGTTTAAGCACGCTGGGTTTGGTATCTGGGCTCTTCTCAGCTGTGTGGTCTGCTGGGTATGTGTGAAACAGGTTAAGCTTTTAAGCTTTTTTTATCATTTCTTAACCCTTTTGTTAAACCTGAATTGCTGTTTTTCATGTTGTGAAAGGATGTTCTTTGGGCCCACTGTTGGTGGATACATCACACAAAAACTGAATTTTGAATGGAGTGCAGGAGTTCAGGGAGCACTCGCTTTTCTTGCTGTAAGCACAAATATCTCAGGAATAACTTCATCACAGAAAATACTGCATTACTTAAGACGCTAAGCAATTATTTCCCCCAACCTTCTTCTAGGCATTTCTACAAATAATATATTTCACCAATGAAGAAATACAGGAGAGAAGGTATTTTTATGTTCTTTATCATTTTCTTCACTATCATTTCAGACTTTGAAGAATGTTGGTTCTTTTTCCTTTGTTGTTAAAAACCTGGAGTGCTAATCTAGATGCACTGAATGTTATTAATACAGACATCAATCGTTTGATACATATGAATCCTGACATCACAACTGCCTCTGATTTCTTTTTTTTTTTTTTTTCCTATTTTGCTAAAAGGCTACGGCAGAGCATTCGAACTGAATCCACACTGTATACAGAAGAAAAATCCCCTCTTCTGTCTTCTGCTCATCATTTATAGGTACTGAAATATGATATGCCAGTGCATTGCTACTTTGTACCACTATCAGAAACGGGGAAAAGTCCCATGCCAACCAATTTTTTTCTTAAGAATACAGAGAACACAAATTTGCTATTTTTTACTCCGTGTTATGGCCATTTACAAGACAATGGTGCTGTTCAGTAAAACCTCATTGGAGTCAAAGCTCACTGAAGTGTCAGTAAATCAAAAGATATGTTTATTTACTGTACATGCAATTTGTTAGTGTTTGCACTCAAGCTAGCCTGTGCCTTAAATTAATTAGCGAAGCACAAGGTTATTGGAATTAAATCGGTATCAGCAGATAATTGTTTGGAAAAAATATCAGTGTGGAACAGATGTTTTTGATTTCACCAATATTTCAAACAGATATTTGATTACACATGTATTATACTCTGGGAGAGCAGAATGTTTAGGCAACGCTGGATTACTGTGCATTGGGCCCAAAATTCTAAAATGAATTGACCTTTATAAGACATAAGAAGCACAGGCTGTAAATGAGAAACACATTTTTTTTCTGTGTACCCCTCTCGCTCCACAGAGACAGTGTAGAACTTGTTAGTATTTCTATACGTATAGAGTTTATGAAAATGTGTGTACACTCTTAAAGATGCTACAAAGGTTGTTTTTTTTTTTTTTTGAGCAATGCAATAGAAGAAGCACTTTAGGTTCCCTAAAAGTTAATGTTTGAAAACGAGAATTGTGTGAATAATCTTTTAAAAGGTTTTTTAAAAACCTTGATATAAAGCTTATATACAAACTTAAAAGTTTTTCCTAGATCCTTTACATTATACGGAAGGTCTTTTAAACTAAGGTTCTTCTCACGTCTCATTTGCAAATATCTGCCTCCTTTTAGAACATAAGTTGTAGTGATGATGTATAATGTTTTAAAAACATGCTTAACGTTTCAGATGTTCTGAACACTCCTATTTGGTTACATTTTTCTTGAAAGATCCTTTGATCTTCATTTATTATTGTTCACCAGGGAAATATCTCTGAATGTCATGTTATTTTAAAAGGAATGCTGGAAAACATGTTTATAACGGTTGTAGTAAAATAAATATTTTACCAAAAGTGGTGCCGTCACATCTTAACCACTATTGTAAATTGCTCTGTGTTTTTGTAGACAACGTGTCTACATAGATGTTCATGTAACTAACGGTGCAACACAGTGATCAGAAATATATAATGTAAGAATCAGACGCTGAAGATGGTGCTTTTGTTGAACCGAGGTTTCTCTGGGACTGCCACTTTAAGCATCTGTACCTAGCTGAGGAGGTAGTTTTGAAATAAGCTATTTCTCTTGATCAATTTGTGTGTGAACACATTGTAAGTAAATCAATAGATGGCTTTTATTGAGGCTTATTGCTCAACATGGTCACTAAAACAAAGCAAAAACGTGAAGTAACAAAGATTAGAAATTATGCCTGGGCATGATAATATGCTGATTTATCAGATTCAAAATAGGTACGATTCTAGAGATCTTTAGTTAAACAGGGATTTATTTGTGGTAAGTTGTAGGTGTCCAAATCTGGTCATGTAAGACACCACAGCTCCCAACTCTTCAGGAAGTGGATTAATAGATTTGTGAAACCACACTAAAACTGTGCAGGCAGTGTCTCATTTGTACACATTCCTGGTGTAATTTTAAATTATACAATTTTTACCGTTTAAACAACTTGTGGCAGTGCCTGATTGCCCACACTTTTTTTGATATTTATTACAATTTTTAGACAAGTTATCAAATATTGGCATAAATAAATATTACAGCAGTGATCAATGTTTTTAAAAAGTCAAAGAAACATAATAAATCTCTTTTGTAAAACTAATTATTACAAAATCCATTAAAAAATTACAAAATACATTCAGATATAAGGCTTAACTACAAAAATAAATTAATAAGCACTCTTGATATTTCAATATGCATAGGAATCTCTTATGCTTAGCACGGTATATTACATCAGGCTGGTCCTTGCTCCTGATCTGCAGCAGATGGTTCAAAAGCACTGTTGGTGTGACCTAACCTTGGAAGTGGTCTCCTTTTCCTGGTAGAGGGTATAGGAGCTTCAGGATCTGATGATGGGGTCTGAGATAGATCATAAGTGATCTCACTTTTCTTTACCTTTTTCTTCTTCTTTTTGGTCCTTCAAATGAGAATAATAAAGAGTACAGGTCAGACCACGAACTCTGTTAGAATACCTTAGCTTCTCAAAAAGAATCAAGTGAATACAGACATGAGTAAGAAAAAAAACATGAATTAAATAAAACTTGGTGAAACACAGTGAAGATAAAACCATGGTGAAAATGTCAAATAAAACTAACACTCTGATTTATATATGGATAGGGCAAGATGGAGGCAGATGATCCGCTGTGGTGACCCCTAAAGGGAGCAGCCGAAAGTAGAAGAAGAAGACTCTGATTTATATATGTAAATTGCATTAATAACCCTAGGTTTAATTAATGTCATAGAGAGAGTGGTGACGAAATGCAGAGCCATACTTTGTAGCAGGTGCCTCAGCGTCAGTGTCCTGTTCAGAAATGATCTTCAGTTCTCCGGAGGCACTGATGGCGGCAGACATCTGCAGGAAACATATGATGAAAATCCAATTTCACAGAACCACTTCTTCCCTCCTCAAACACACCTGACCGTACTTATGAATACCTTGATCATTAGCTGATGAATTAAATCAAGCGCAGGGAACAATGCCAGGTTTAGCAACACTGTAGTCCTACACGACTGAATGTTGATACCCCTGCAGTTATCATGGTGACACTATGAGGTCTAGGAAACACTGAGAATAGAAGCACACAGAAGAGTCCTAGATAAAACATAAAACCTTGTAGCCTTTCTCTCTCCAGGCCTATCTACTTACTATTTCGACCCATATAAATAAAAAAAATCCTCAATAAACACCAAGGCAAAAAAGCAGCCATTTCTCTCTTGTAATCTACTTTCCTTTAATTACGCTGATTTCTCAATGATATTGGTGCTTTTAAACAAAAAAAAAAAGACCTAATGCTGAAAACTTGCTGATTATTTTTATTCATCACAACTACCAATTTGAGCAAAAAATATGAATAGGAATGTTTTTACATTTTAATCATCCTTTATTATTATAAGTGGTTCTGATAGGGTGCACAATCTTGTTAAGAAATATGTAGAGAAAGGAAAAAAAAAAACACTAGAATGCCCTGGTTGTACATACTGCATATATTTTACTGTGCAGAATATGGACATGCATGCATTACAACTACTGAGTCATGTGTGTAAATATTACTGATTTAAAGACTTTAATGAGAGACATCCCCAAGGTCTATAAATGTATTGTTAACTAAAATGTAAGACAGGATTAAATACTTGTAAAAAGTGTAGAAAAATACAGTTGGACCAACATTCACATTACCTTTGTCGGCGTGGATCTGTCAAGTCCATGTCTTATTTGCTCCGAGGGTCCAGGTTGCATCTCTATAGCCCTTGACAACTCTTCATCAAATCCCTCTGTGTGGACAAAAAATGCTCACTCAGGCTACAGCAGTAAAGTAAGTAACTAAGTAAGCTATACTTTAATTGAAATTCATTGTTAGTTGACAAAAATGTTCTACTGACTTTCATCAGCTACATAGGCAGCTGGGAAGTAGCCCTTTTGTCCACTGGCTAAGTAACCAAACCACCAACTGTCATTATCTTTATACAGCACATGGATCACGTCACCACGTTGTACTGTTAGCTCATCAGATCGATTGGCGATGTAATCGTACAGCGATACAACCTACAAGAGAGATCACATGACCCAGCCATCAATACAATAGTCAAATCCAGGCTCAAGAGAAACGTCTATGCCGATAAAACATTATTAAAGTAGACATAGTGTAAGCTGAAGATGTACCGTCTGCTGCACTTGTGCCAGGTCATTCTCAACTTGTTGAGGAAATTCATAATCTGGAAGACTCTAAAAAAATAAATAAAAACAGAATTTGCTGTTAATAATAATATATAGTTGTAACAATGCATGAACAGCAATTGGATAAATGGACTTATCTAAACATTCAAGAATATTTAACTTAATTCTCTTTTAAGTTTAACTTGCTATAAATTCAGGCTAGTGAATAATAAATCAGAAGGTCTCTAGTCTTACCCTTTGCCTTAGGAATGGAGCTCTTCTAATAGGTTGACCCAAAGCGCTAAATCCATCTGTGAAAATGAAAAAGAAATTTTCTGAGAAAAAGGCTTCTGAAGCCCATGAAGCTGTGTTACAGCTATGTTCAAAGATCATAAATGAGTACAGAGAGCTTCACGTACAGGTTTGGGAGCTGAGTGTGGCCTGAGGAATAAGCTGGGCACTGACTGAACTGGATAGCTGTAGCTTGGAGTGAGGGGACAGCAGAGATGGAGGAGGGAGAGACATATTCATGCTCTGAAACACAGCAAAACCATAAGGAAGTTACTTCATTTCCAGCTATAGCTCCTAATTATAGTCTAGAAGAAACATTTTCAATGTACACAATTGTAATACAGTACACTGCAGTTTGTATTGGTGTTTTTTTTTTTTTAACCACTGCTACTTGCCTCTTGGGTGAGCTCCCTCCCCAGCTGAGACATGCTTCCTTCAAATAAAATAAAATTGTGTTAATCATAAACACATGTATACATCAACAGAGGGAAAGTACTGCATCAGTTTGTCATTCACAACATGAGAATTCTAAGGATCTGGATCTTATGAAAGGTAGTCGACCAAGTGGGATATTAATGAGCTAAATATATTTTGATTTAACTGATCAGTGAGTAGTATTACTACACCTTCATTTTACCTTTTATCACCCTTTACCAACATTTCTTACTACATAACTTAAGCACTACCAAAACACTTCCAAAGACCATGGTCTGTGAACACAGTTTGTCACTGCATCCACAAATACAAAGAAGAAACCATATATAAACAGGATCCACAGCTTCCTTCTCTGGGCCGGAACTCTGATGAAAAACTGAGGTGAAGTGAAAAAGTGTCCTGTGGTCTGACAAATTAAAATTTGGAATTCTTTTTGGGAATTATGGACACTGCATTCTCCTGGCTAAGGAGGGCCATCTGGCTTGTAATCAGGGCACAGTTCAAAAGCCAGCATTCGAGCTGTTATGGGGGTGCATTAGTGCACATGACATGGGTGATTTGCAAATCTGTGAAGGCACCATTAATAATGAATAATATACAGTTCATGGAGCAACATATGCAGCCATCTAGATGATGATTTTTTTTTTTTTTGGCAAGGCCTTATTTCAGCAAGACGATGTCAAATCACATTCTGCGCATATTACAACAGTTTGACTCCATAATAAAAGATAAACTGGCCTTCCTGCAGTCCAAATCTGTTACCTATTGGAAACATCTGGCCCAGTTTGAAGCTATTTGAGACCCCGAAATGCTGAGCAGCTAAAATCCTATATCAAGCAAGAACAGGAAAATATTACACTTTCAAAACACCAGCAAGCATCTCCACAGTTACCAAAACATAGAAAGTGTTCTTAAAAGAGGAGGTGATGCAACACAGTGGTGAACCTGTTAAACATGTTGTCATATTCAAACTGGGCAACAATAAAGTTTCTCAGTTTCAGCATTTTTGTGCTGTCATGTTTTAATTGAATATAGGGTGTAAATTTACACATCATAGCAAGTTTTTATTTACATTTTCCAGTGTCCCAACTTTTTTGGAAATGTGGTTGTACACAAATAAATTCTGACAAAAATGTCACATGTAACCATGCCATTCTAAGTCCATGAGCTCTTTCTTTACAATCCACAGGATTCTACAGGAAATACTTACCCTGTTCATAGAAGTACTCCATGCCAGAGGGGTTGCGATATGGCTCCTGAAACAACAGAATAAATCATGTTTTGTTTAAACTGGCTTCTGATTTTCTATAGCCACTACAAAGTAACAAGCACAATTATGGTAAATATTTAAAACTAAAATTAATCAGCTGTAAAGACAAGATGGAGGTTTGCATTACCAGAACTGAGTCAAGTTTCTGTTTAACACGCTGCATCTTCAGGGACATGCGAGCAGCACTAGCAAAACGGTCCACCCCAGAGGCTGAGGTATCCTGGAATGGCAGCAGCTCGGACTGATTCCTGGCTGTTTTATTACCAACAGTCTCTGACCTGTTCAGCCCCCTCACACTCTCCAGGTCCAACTGTGAAACTGCACAATCAGCAATAACTTGTTTTACTTCTCATGTTACAGAGCTAAAACACTGAATACATTTCCAAAAAAAGCATGGCTAGACAGAATTTGTTAAGCACTCTAATCCCTTACGTTAGGTTAAAAGGGGTTTTGCATAGTCCTCTAATCTTACCTTTCCGGTCATACAAATATAAATGAATTGGTTGATTTTGAGCAAAGGCACAGAAAGCCACCATGTGTTCATGAGGATGGAAAGCCACACTTCGGAGAGCGACTGGATAACACAGCTCTGAGTACACAGCCACCTGATCACCTACATTGGATCGGAGAGCACAAACAGGTTTTCAGGTTTTCTTGCAAACATTTAATGCAATGAATATGCTAAATTGTCGTACAGGAGCAATAACGTGTTACATAAAGTAAATTGCTAATAAAAATCTGTATTACATAAGTCTTGGGTTAATCTGCACAACAGTAAGAAAACAACATATGCCTTAAACAAAACATAAACTTTTGCTTAATTGCTCTTTTATGTTAACCTTTCCCCCTCCTTAATCAGCTAGTCTCTAATCCCAGTCTGTCTTCTGAGTAGTCAAACACTGGCCTAAGCAAAAAGCTTCATATGCTTTTCATACAGCAACAACAGGTGCTTACCTGTCTCAGCATTCCACACATAGGCAAGTCCATCCTCACTGCCAGAGAAGATGAAGCTTCCACATGGAGTGAAGGTACTGTTGATCCTCTCTCTGTAGTTTGTGGCACCAATGTATTTCTTTACAGCAAAACTACAGCAAAAAATACAAAAGGTACAAATCTGAACAACCTGACAGATCCAAAAATGCCCTTCTTATTCTATGAATATCTGCACTGTATGTCTATATATATTGCATGTAATAAAATCTCTTTACATTAAATTGCATTGAAAGTAAAGAATGTTTTGCCATTGTGGAGAGTTTTTCCTTTGGACAGTGACATGTATGTTAATAATGTTTCACATTAAATGCTACTTTAAAGGATAGTTACATTCTCAAATCCATCACTCTTAAAACGCTGTCTTTGGCATGAATTAGAAGACGCCTTCCATTGGGGTGCACTTCTAACGAGTTGATGGGAATTCCATTCAGATCGCTTTCCTTTATTTCCTGTGGGCACATTTTATTGTCATTGATGCAGTGTTCACTGACTCCGTACATATTGATATGCAACACTCATAATGACGTTAATGGCACATACAAAATTTTCATAACCCTTAAAATCACTGCATTATTCCAAATATTACCTTCTCAATTTTCCAATGATGTGTTGACTGATCCTCAATCTTAGTAGTCCACACAATAATCATGCCAGTATTGTCCGCAGAAAACATCCTGGTTCCTGCATCAGTACAAACATTCATTTTACTTATTACAACTGCTTATTAAATTACACTAAAAGACATTAGTGACAAACAGCAACAATGACCAATGCCCCAGAAGTGACTCTACCTTCATTGTCAAAGCACAGCACATTGATGAAAGACTTGTGTCCCTCAAACTCTTGCAGCAGTTGTCCATTCACATCTTTTACATCTAAATTCCACACCCGGAGCAGGCCGTCATAACCACCCGTAACCACCAGGCTCTGGGCATGTGGGTGGTACCGAGCACAGTATACAAATGATGGGTGCGGTAGGACCTTCTGAGCAAGACCCTGGAGTCTTTCAATGTTCCACACTCTAAGAAAGGTGAAAGGTTTTTTTTTTATTATTATTATTTTTTATCACAATGCATATTTTTAGCTCACATACCATACTTAACAATGGTCACACTTTAAAAGAGCTTTTACCTGACTGTTCCATCAGATGATGCTGAGAGCAGGCACCTGTCATCTCTGGTCCAGCAGAGATCGTAGACAATACTGAGGTGGCCATTAAAAGATGCCAAGACTTTGCCTGAAGGTATCTCATACACTATAGAAAAAACACAATTCTTATTGCATGGTCTGACCCCATGTCAGCTTATGCAAGTTATCTAGTAAATATATACAACTGGTCATGTTTACATGCAAACATTTTTGCCAATCCGATTGAATACAATCAGATTACAGATTCAGACTGAGGTGTTTATATGCTTACTCTTTTCAACAATCTGATGAAAATCTTTGTTTACATGCTCGCTACATATAATCCGATGCAAAATGAAGCACACGCGTAGAGTAGCGCTTTGAGTAAACGTTACCATGACAGCGAACATCACGTGAGGTCCAGTCAGCATAAGATGAGTTTCCAGTTGGCGCGCTTGTGTTTTTAATTGCTTTAAACTGATGTCAGACTCAGAAAAACGTACTTCACATGTACTTATAAAGGAAGCGGCGAGAGGAAGACGTCGTGCTCTGAGACACATAAGCTGGACGTCCGTCCCACTGCCGTCTTTTAAAGCTCAGAGTATAAAACTCGTCTCCTCTGCACACCAGTTTCTGCTCCGCGGTATAAATGGTATAAACTTTTCACTATGACGCGGAATCGGAAAGAAATTGTATTCCGAATGGCCTGAATCGGATTACTCTATTCTGATTGAGGTGTTTACATGGACACGTTCTATTCCGATTATTAACGGATTATCAGGCTGCATGTAAACGTGGTTACTGTAGCTGAAGTTAGGCTCAGTTCCTCACCTACAATGGGGAAAGCATCTCTGTCTGCGCAAGCAGCAGCCAAGGCTCTGCCATCATAAGAAAAGCGTAGAGTAAAGCAACCCATCTGACCTCCACGGAATGACAGCATTGGCTTGTTCGGAATGCGACATACCTGGCAGCATAAATGATTGTTTTCTAATTCCATAGAGTTACATAACATCCACAAATTAACAATGTGTTGTTGTGAAGCCTTATCAATAAAACATTACATTATTCAGTAATTAATAAGATAATTAATAATAAAATACCTGTCCAGGTACGCGACTCCACTTAATAGCCTCTGATTTTCTCTCCAACAGTTGTGTGGATGTTTTCTGGTTAAGTTCAGTGTGGAGCTCACTGTACGAGGTGCTGCCCCTCTCCTGCTGCAGAGCCATCATTGAGCGGATACTGGGGTCTACCTGTACAGCAAAGTCAGGTCAAGCAGAAACAGAGTAAATGAAACATCTGTAATTTTAGTCCTAGTTCTGGCATGCACATACATGTTATAGTAACAAATATAATCCTGTGACAAATTACAAATATAAAACATTATTAAGCATTCTCAACACAACTTTGCATTGAAGTCCAGTTCCACCCTGGATTAGCTATCCTCAATTCACAAATGTTTCCATTATCTAAGCATTTAAAGAGACGACTGATGTTCCACAACAGTGTAAGCAAAGTTTTACTGAAGAATAAACACCTTCATTTGTTAGCCTTTTTTCAACAAATCATTGGTTTGTTTTAGAATTTATAATTGGATGCAAGACCTAGATGTAAACCCACATGTTCAGGTAGTTTGAGGCCTTTCACTGTGACATAGAGAGTTGAGGCATATCTGTTCCTAGGAAACTTTGACCACCACTGAAACACTTCAACCGTTTGTAGGACCTTCTTCACTCTAGAAGGAGGGCTGTACAGCTGGAGACGCAGTTTACTGTCAATGTTCAGCACACCGTTGGTTCCTACAAGCTAACAAAAAAAATAACCTTCAAGTTTAAAAAGTCATGCTACAGTGTTTAAGCTATGGTTCACAACAGACTGATAATGTATTACATTTTAAAAACAAAAAAGACATGCATCGAAGTTACACAGGCAAGTTCTGGTACCTTCAAAAAAGCCCAAGCAATTTTACGAAATCCACGCTCATGCTGATCAGCAGAGACATTTGCCCTGGCCTCTTCCATGCTGATGAAGTCAAGAATCTATAACATAAAAAAATTGGTTTATTGTTCACTGTTTTGTGCAGCATTAACAATAGATAATGTACTCATCAAAAACATTATTAGACAAGGCTGGCTCACCTCAAAAAAGAGGATCACCTGTGGACACTCCTCACTGTCATGAAGGAAATAACCAAATCTCTCATTGAAGATGACCTGCTCCTCCCATTCTGGGACTGTTGACTTGTTTTTCTTGAAGTCAAAAGGCTGCGTTATGATTGGCAGGATGTGCTCAACATTCTCTTGTTCATAGAAAGAAGAGACTCGACGATGGCTGTGTGTACAAGATAAATTACAGAAACACAAATACATATTAATGGTAATGTAGCCTTTTGTCAATCTATTGCACAGTTAGGACAAAACCTACAACAAAAGAAGGTCAAATCCCCACCTGTCCTCTTTCTTCACATACTGTCCAGTGATCTCGTCCACAACATGGACTTTTACCATGGGGTGGGACACCAGAAGGTCAGTCTTGAGTCGGTCTGTACGGTGAATGTAAACTCCCAGCACCAGGCTGTCATCAAAGGCCCGCCTCCGAGAAGCCTCCACCTCTGCCTGACTGTCCTCAACTAGAACTTGAGCCAAAGGAGAGCAAACAGCATGGAACGAGAACCATATGTTTAGTGAATCTGTGACAGCATTACATATACTTTAATATGGACATTTCTGACTATCTCGTAATTGTCATCAGAATGACCAGCAGGCATAACATGTTATACCTTCCTTTCTTTTCTTCTTCTTTTTCTCTTTGGGTTTTACTGCATCTTCTTTGTCCTCCTCTACAGCATGACCTTGAATACTTTCCTTTGATTTCTTGTCAGTTGTTAATTCAGAATGGCTTTGGTAGTGTTTCAGTAGAAGGTCATTATAATAGCAGTAAAGATTGAACATTATGAAGACAAAACAGAAAAAAAGATTATATTGTGTAAAGATATTAAGAACACATGTAATAAAAAGTACACACTGATTAATGAATTTCTGTCATATTACCAATTAATTAAAGAGTGCATTAATCCTTAAAAAAAATAAAATAAATAAAAACAGTTTTAGCTGTGTGCTGTACATTCCTGTGCTACATTTTTGTTGAATTGTACCATGTCACTGTATCATGACTAGCCTGTCAGCTTCCCGCTAGTATGCTAGCTTGGGGTTAATATTAGCTTGTAGATAGAGCATGAATTTGGGAAACAAGGTCATCTTCAAATACTCAAATTTAATAACACTGACTGCTCTAATGAACTAAACATTGAAACATTAACACACTGATATAAGGCACATTTTCAGGCACTCCTCATTTCTGTTGTATCAAAGAAAATGTATCAGTTAAAGATATTCTCTGCATCGTTACTCCTAATAACAGCCACAGTCACCTCAAATCTATTATCAACATCACACACACTTGTCATATTTTACCTTTCATCTTCATCACTCGCTCTTAGGTTCTTCTTCTTTTTCTTCTTCTTACTAAGCTCATTGTTTAATACCAAAACTTCTTCACTGTTGGGCAACTTTTCGCTGTGCTTCTTCTGAGTGGTCTTCTTAAGGGCCCTCTCCTCCTCTCGTGTGATCTGTTGCTGATATTCCTGAAGAAGATCATCTTCAGGCTCAGATTCTACTTTCTGTGCCCCATCACCTATTCCTCCTCTGCTCTTTCCTCTTTTACCCTTTCTATTCTGCCCCAAATCTGGTTCAATAGTAACTTTTGTTTCAGCCTTCCCAGCATTTCTGTCTTCTTCATCCTGAACAGGTGGTGGAGGAGGCAATTTCCTTTTACTCTTCTTCTTCCCTGAGGTCAGTGGGGATTTCTCATCATTTACATTATTGCTGATGTTTGCCTTCTCTGACACCTCCACCTCTCTGCGCCTGTTCTTAGTGAATCTTGGGCTACCCAGTGCAGGGTCATATGTGTTATTAAGAATGGTCTCATCTTCTTCGGTGGTTTTACTCAAATCTAAGTTTTTGCTCAAAGTCTGAAGCTGCAAGAGATAAGAAGAGCAAGACTAATTTGAAAAGGATGCAAGACTGACAGGGAAAATCTATCAACAGCATTATGCGTTATATACTACGTATTATGAATGCCTTGTTAATGTAACAAATTAGTAGTGAAGAAAATGAGATGGCCCAACCACATACCACAACATTCTCCTGCAATTCAACAACTTGCTGCTTGGACCTTTTTTTCTCTGAGGGAGGGTTTGTGTATCTTTTCAACACCTCGTCAAAGCGGGCTCTCGTCTTTGCTCTCACATCACTCTGACCTAAAACAAAAATATGTTAGTTACCAGACCACAGCAAGGTTTGAGTATAAACACAGTATGTGATGATCAAGTGGATGCTTTAAAGTGTTATTACCTGCAGGCATTCTCAAACACTGGGAGCAAATTCATTCTGTACACAAAAGACCCCTGAAACATGCAAATATGTACATGTAAAATGTGTGTTAGCCACGCTCTTAAAAAAGAGGGTTCTTCAAGGGTTCTTTAGTAAAGGCAAAGGTTCTATTTAAAACCATGAGTTCTATATCGATCCATTTCATGCTTATATGTTTTTTTGCATTATGAAATGGTTCTTCAGATCGATGGAGAATGTGTTGTATATGGTTCTACGCAGAACATTTTTGAAAATGGCTCTATATTGCTCCATTGCATTGTATTGTTACAACAACATGTAACAAAGAATCATGAAACTAAACCATTTTGTTGCTATACAGAACCATTTTCAATTAGGTTCATATAGAACCACACACAACAGTCTCCGTCAATCTTAAGAACCATTTCATCACGCAAAGAATCATTTAAGCACGACATGGTTCTATATAGAATTCGTGGTTCTACATATAAGTATTCCCTTTACTAAATAATCTTTGAAAGGTTCTTGAATCTTCTCAACATGTAACAGACAGACAAGTCGACAGTGTTGTGTTCTTTGTCGTGCGGGCTGATGCCCCAGTTAAACTAACCTCTGGTGAATTCTGATGGATTAAGCTCATTCAAAATAGCTCGGCAAAGAAGTCATGATGTAACGTAAGGGAGCTAACGCTGGGTCAGTTAGCTAACCGGGTTATCCATCCAGCTTGCCGTGTTAACTCTCGTGAATCGCAGTCAAAAACAGCTACAGTGCCACAAATTAAACTGAGTATATTCTTACAGGCTAATCCAGAGTAAACAGTAGTCGCTGTGCTTGGCTAGCTATGGCTGCGACGACATTAGCCGCCCACCGAAAGAGAATCTCCGCTCTCTCACTTAACGCCGCTAGCCACCTAACGTTAGTGCTGGCTAGATTAGCCAGCCAGCCTGCCTACACTAAGATAAAATGAACACTGAACTTAGTGTAACAGTCCACTTTGCCTTTTATGTAATCTGAGACAAAGCAAAATGATTTGCTGTATAAAATAGCTCAGCTACCTGAAAAACAAACCATGCCTTTTGTAAATGTTTGGAGCCCGTTAGCCACGGAGTCGTTGCGATGGCAGCCAACAATAAACACAGTTTAGCCCAGCCTCGCTGGTGACGTTGTCTCAGAGAGAACCAATACGAATGGCCGTTAATTCTCTAGCCCGACAGCGCCATCAGGTGGCAGAAATGAATAGACGCATGGTCTGGGTCCTGTAGCCATAGCCAAAACGGCTTCGCTGAACAGTTTTAGGTTGTCCCTGTGCTAGCACATCTGGTCCATCTGGAGACGTATGCCTAATGGCCGAATATAAACGGCTTTTAAAGCTACATAGTACACACATAGGAGCAGGGGCATTTGAAATTCGGTATAGGTGTCCTTGACTCGAAACTGTTCAAAGCAGAGGTTCCTCAGGACTGGACTTTTAAAAAATGCCCGAGACATTATAGTGGTGCGTATCCACAGGTATGCGATGTAAACTCACCTCTGACGTGACTGATTTAACGTAGTAAGAAACCATGCTGTTCAAAATGTCATTTTTCAATGTTTTTTCTTTCTCCCCACCTTTAGCCACAGGTAAGACTCCATAATATAATGCTAGCTGGTTAACAACTAGTTAGTCGTGGAGGCAGACCAGTGAGGGAAGTGGGGAATACTGGCCCCTCAACCTTATGGCGGCTTGTTACTTACCTGATGATTCTTTAGGAGAACTAACCTAAAACGCAGTGCACTGAGAATTTAGGAGCACAGTGGAAAACACTGACCTGCTACAAAGTGGGTGAGCTAATGTTGAGTTCAGCCTTGGTTCTGTCTGGCTCTAACAGTCTGGTTCTATCAGTCAGATGTGGATAGAACACACTGGAGAGTTAGCATGCTGTTCTATGCTACATTTCTGTAAAGCTGTCAGTCCACACATCAGGCAAATTGCATTGGTTACAGGCCAGAACACTGGCAGAACTTAAATAACTTTGCAAAGGACTACTGTAAAATTAGGTTTTGAGATCTACATGATAAAAATATCATGCTTTTTTATTTAATCAGTACAGCACAGCCATAACTGTGTATTCCTGTTTCTGTGTAGGGCAGATTTAGATCAGGTAAGCATGTGATAATATGGCAATATGGGACACGCGTCATAGACACACAAATGCTAAAGTCACACTCTTATTGATTTTTTATTTAACACTGTTCTGTACTTCTATTAAATTAGCCAATATATAGCATTTGTATATTTAGAAAGAATACACAAGTAAACCACAGATGAAATTGGACAGTACAAGACTTTCCTAAAGCACTTATTACCTGGTGGCCCAGAATACATCCATACAAAGACATACCAATAGGGAATTTGCTGGTGGTAATTTAGTATTTTTGCCTCTCTTTCAAATGTAAGTGAAAAAGTTATGTATAAAACTGTTGACGTGTTAATGGGTGATTTGCGTGAAGTGAGTCCATTTGCATTTAAATGAAGTTTTATGTTGATAATTCACACAAAACTAATCCGCTGTTGTGGATTTAAAGGTTGCTAAGAACTATCTAAAACTGTGAAATTCCTCTCTCTTTTTCAAACCACCTGCTTCAAGTTCTCAAACATCTTGTAGGGTTTATGAAATGATTAAAATTACTCATAAGATTGTGAGAATAAACTGATTTTATTTTCAAAAAATATATAAGTGAATCACACAATCTTTTTATAGCGCAAAACAAAAGTTACATTTTTTCAAGATTATATTATACAATCTTATTTCAAGTGCTTAAGTGAACAATTGAATGTGTCCATATTTCAAGCTGTGAATAGTTTGTCCATGGAGCATCCACACTTTTCAACAATCATGTTTGGGAATTCAGCCACCTCGATTGCTGCGTGCTCGCCTTTCTTCACCAGGTACATGACAGGCAGTGGTGCAGTTTGTGCGACTCCGCAAGTCCTCCGTCCGTAGCCATAACTGCGCTTGGGCTGCTTGCACCCTCCTGTGCATCGGAAAGCCTGGTAGCCAGCAGGTTCGATGATCCAGTACTGTGTCCATGTAAGCTCTCTGAAGTTTATGTAATGCTCCTCCCGACAGCACATGACACTGTCTGTGTTCTGCCTGCAGTCTCCTGGAGACCTGTGGAGATGGAGTCATTAATGTCATGCCCATTATTGACTACTTATATGAGCTACTTGAATTGCAAAAGCTTTTACTGAAAAAAAGTTGTTGAATTGATGATTTAAATGTGTTCGACAGTTCAACACAAATGAAACGTTCAACATTTGACTAAGTTAAATTAAGTATGTACACATAGTAATTATGTTGATGTAATACATTTCAATCAGATTTAGCAAATGTAATATTCATATGTAATAATGTAAATTCAAACCAATGTGTAAGCAACTTTTCAATGGATTCAGTTAATACAGGACAGAGTGGCAGGTTAAAGCAAAAGTTGTTTTTCTCATTTAAATTAGTCTTTTAGTCTTTTTTTCCATTACATTTTATACTTTTTTTCACTCATTTGGAAAGTATAAACTAGGTGATATTGGAATAAACAAGATTTTTTAGGTGTCGCCTATTACCTGATGGCTTAGAATACCTGAATCCACACAATTAAAATTATTTTGTAGCTTTATTATTCAAAGCACTATCATCTTCCCAGTGTAACTGAATGGACGTGTTAATTATGGCACTTCACAGCTGTAAACTGCACTTCACAGCTGTAAACATTGATTGTTGATTTAACCAAAAGTTAACAAAAGCAACGAAAATACAGATCTTATGTTATCAGAACACAGTGATTAACCTGATTTGACTTGACAAAAAAAAGTATAAAAAGAGTAGCAAACTTACCCATATTCGTCTAAATTTAAGGTGTATAAAATAAGCTCCGGTGTGCCTGCACTCTTGTCAAGGGTGTTTTCAGATGTTTGTTGCGTGGTGAAGCTCACTCTTTTTGCCATTTCAGCTGCGTATCTGCCAGGCCTCTCTCCCTCAACCCAGACCTCCAAATGCAGTGGCATATTCTTCTGGGACTTTGACCAGTAATGAACTGCTTGAGTCACATCAAAGTTTCTCCAGCCAGACTCATGTAGTGGCACTAGCCTGTTAAAACACAGGAGTTAAACACCATTCAAAGCATTCTTATTGTGTAATGTAAGCATCTCAGATGTTAATCATGAGTAAATATATCAAGGCATTCACACAATAAACACACTGAACAAATGTAATCTTTAACCAAGACACAAATGTGTCCAAATGCAAATTTTTAACAAAAGGTGAGTAGCATTAAATGTACAATGTGTAGACATAATATGTCTTCAGAAAACATTAAAGGAATTTCCAAAATATCCAACATGTCAGGGTTTAGCTTTACAAAAAGTGTGCAGCAATGTAATAGCTATGTTATAACTGTTTGTTTTATGTTATTGTACATTTGACAGTATGAATTTGGCTCATTCTTGTGCTCACCTTGAGTCTATCAGTGCTGTTTGATTGGAGCCATTGCCCAGGCCCTCCACCCAGTAAATGCTGACTCGGGCATTGCTGACAGGTCTCTGTTTCTTTTTCTCGAATGTGTGCTGATGCCGTGGAGCTGTCTGGTAGAGTTTGAGCTCTGCCATGGTGACCTCGCTGTTTTCCTGCAGCCTCGTCTCCATGTCAAATACAAGGCGCTGCTGAGTTCTGTCTGAGTAATGAATTTCCCCTGGTATGTCTAGAAGAATGTAAAAGGCATGTTAAAAGATATGTCCATGAGTTATTCATTACAGGTATACTCTTAACAATAAAGTTGCCTAAAAGGGGTCTTTAGACAGAGGCTATTGCAGAACCACTATAGGTTATCCAAAAAACCTTGCAATTTTAAATGACATGCGCAAGTCTCAGTAATCTTTTTATATGTCAAGAAAATTGTTCCATAACAATGCAAGATTTTCCTACAGTCATATGTCCCAACAAAAAAGCTTTATAAGATTTGTTAAGACTTAGGCTTAGTTTAAAACAGACAAAACAGACATTAGTTCTTCTCTTCAAAAGAGAACCTACCTGTGCCAGTGTGACTGCGTCTGAGAATTCCGGCCAGGCTTGGCAGAGACCTCCTTCTTCTGTTGTTGTGTTTCCTCAGCATGGAAACATACTTGTTCTTGACGTGAGTTGGGATGACCAGGTTCTCCAAGTCTCTCTTCTCAATCTTAGGGAAGTCCATTAGACCGAGTTTTTGGAGCACTGCTTCCTTCATATCATCATCAGCCCAACTGTGTGCTGTGAAAATAACCGTAGCACACATAAACAGGTGGATGAGGAGAGCCATGTTCATCTGGCTTACTAGCTACTGCTGAAGTGACTAAAGCTGAGTGACCTTCCCCTTTATATGCAGCTGCACCCTCTGCATCACGTCTAGACGAGGCCATGGCCATAAGTGGGTGGCAACCCAATAGGACAGGTCCACTTCAAAGGCACAGCACATTACAGTCACTAATTGTGGCTCATTACTTTGTGTTTTTTCTCAGTTAAGTACAGCCATGAGGGCTTTTCATCAAATTCAAATATACATTTTCTCTCTGTTGCTTAAAATAAGCATCTGAATGGAGCGTTACAATTAACATAATGAAGGCTCAACTATATCAGCATAAACTGAAATCTGTAAATTTAGCATACACCTTGTGTAAGGTTTTAGCAGTATTTGCATCTTACTAATCTGTTGAATGTGGCCTAATATACATAGCAAAGTAGTGTCAGAATTGCTGTTTGAATTTTAGATATATTTTTTTCACGGTTTATCAGTCTACTGACATTACTTAGCTGTGGATTAAGAAGGACACAGGGGAAAATAAAGCATATTAATGAATGACTTATAAGGTTCAAGTAATTATTACAGAAACAGACAGTAAAGTTAAGCATGGGCTCAAAGATGTGGATTGGAAGATGTTATCTCAAGGGGGTGATTATCTCTTACTGCTGTTGGATCAGTCAGACTTTTTTTGTCCCACAAGAGGGAGGACTAAAGTTGGCCTCAGTCCACCTTGTGTATTGGCTATAGCTTCTTCTGAGATGACAGACACAGAAGACTAGAAAAGGTCTGTTGATGGATCATCTCACATCAGACAACTAACTAAATAAACTCAGCATAGTCATGTTATTAATAGTAGCTTTTTGTCATTTTTTTAAATGTTTAATGTCAATAGAGTAACCATGTCAAACAGGCCTTTATTAAATAGTGGAAACAATCGAAAGGGAACTGATTTTAGTTAACAAAGTGTTTATTTTGTATTCTGCAGTTATTTTTTATATTTTTGAACTATTTTGAATTTTACTACTTACTACCCCATGACACAAACTGTATTCATTTACAGAAATTATTTTACTCAATTACTTACCATACAGTGACGTACATTTTTCTTCACTTTGCCAATGAACAGCAATGAAGCAACGATAATAAAACACAGAAATTTCATATTGTATTTATTGTATTACTTTGGTTTTTGTTTCATTAACAACATTAATAACAGTTTAAAATAATAAATAGCCGCTTAACTCTTAACTATATATATATAGGTTACTAATGATTATGAATAATTGAATGATTGTTATGTATACCTTAATAGATGTTATATTTCAATTATTAAACATTTATTCAGTGACATATAAGTGATCATTTTAATGATAAAAAACTAAATATTTTATCAATAATTGTTGAGTCATTTGATACCCATAATATACAGCTAATAAAATATGCAATTGAAATTGTAATAATTTATGTAATTGCATATTTACAATTCATAAAACTTATAAATAACTACTTAGGAATTATCATCATCTGGCTTTGTTAAATAACTAATTATTTATTATATTAGTATCAAACTTGTGTTGTCACACCAGTCACAATTGCAACCATTCACATGTTAATATCTCCCATGAACACAATAAAAATGTGACAGCACAGTCTTATTCATAGACCTTTTAAAGAATATTTGTACCAAATATGTTACTTGTGTCTGTATTATAACCTGTTTTATTAATTTCGTTTTTGCTCATAAGAAATCAAGACAATCTGTAATTTAATTTATGTTTTGCCTTTCATAAAAAAATCCCAGATAAATGACTAGCGGGATTAAATGATTTAAATCGTATATTTAATTACCATATCAGTAGTCTATTAGGTCATAAACTTTAGAGTGTTACATATATTAAAGTGCAAGAGAGTAATAAAGAGTGTTAAAATGTTAAGTCGATATTAATTTTATTAAGAGCAACTTGTTAAATCTACTCCTAGCAATTAATCCATGAATATCAATATAAAATATCCAAAGGCACAGAACCAGGAACCATGTATCTAAAATTCCCCTGTGGTATTTTTCAGATTATTAAAACATGATCTACATGAACTGTAAGCCCATGCCCTGTAATGAAGTCCAGCATTGAGGTGTTCATGTGTTTTGATGCCAGTGGACAGTTAATGCTACTGACTAGACCTGCAATTCATTATATACTCTGCCTATATGTTTTACTTGACTATCTAAATCCAATTAGAGAAAAAATGCCAGTCTGACATCTTAATTGAATAACAGTAGCCATCATTTGTTTCTTCTGTCTTATATTCTCCTTGAGCACAGGCTACAAATTTCTCCAGCCCAATGTGAATACACATATTATTTTGCTCTGAATACATAATCTTCCATTTGCAGTTCAGATTGCCCCCAGACACATTTACATGTTAATAGCCCATACATGGATTGAAAGCTCCTGTAGTATGTTTTGTTTGCTGTGTTTGCTATCTCAGTCATTACCTAATAATCTCATACCTTGTTTGAAGATTTAATTAAATATTATTTTAATCCATTTAGGAGCCTTGTTGTTAAATTTGTAGGATTTGTAGGCGAATGTGATAAAGAATGGTAGAAACTATTGTGGAGGCTATCAGGAGGATTCGGACTGGTGAATTTCCCATCTATTACAGCAAGATTGCAGGTTAAGAACCAGTAAAATAACAGAAAAAGTCTGAAACAAGCTCGTCTGTATTCTTTCCACAGCATTCAGAAACATGTTATGATTTAAAAATGGATAAATACATACTATGAACATTGGTTTGATTTTGTGTCAGGTAGACCAATTCCGTGACAAGTCCTTTAAAGAAACTCACGGGCTCATCTGACCATGGGACGAAGCTTCAGGTGACCTGTGCAGTTGTGCACAAATAAAGTGCTGGCATCTTATTTTAGTACATGAATAATAGAAGTAGGCCTAGTAACTGAAATGTTTTGATAAATGATCCTACTTTCCATTTATTTAAAATTCCATTTTACTTAATATTTCCTTTTGAAATCCATAGACTACAGACATAAGTAGACACTGGTCTACTTTTCACTACTTTATAAAGACCATATTCTGGAAATTCATACAGTTTCAGTGAGATAGTGGAGATGGAGGGATTTGTGTGAATTCTCCATGTGGAAAACAATAGCTCAGTGGGATAAAAACAACCAGCGCACCGTCCTTTTCATTCCTCTTTTTAATCAAGACGCAAGCCCCAATAAACACATTAGGCTACGTGCTAATGAGGCAGAGCATGTAGGCTATTAGCATTACAAAATGTACCCATTGAAGGAACGGCAGCCTAGCGGCGAGGCCTTCATCTACACGGGCTATCACGGGTGAGCACCTCGAATATTCACACAGGTACATCTGTTGTAATGTTTCTGAACTGTGAATATCTGAATGCACATCGTCGCAAAAGACGATTCCACTATCGAAATATACAATTATTTTAACATACAGTTATAAACTGAGACATAATTAGGTGATGACTTATTTTAACATGCAGGTGAATGCAATGCTGGATTTCGCAAAGTACTTCCACTGATTCGGATAGCAGCTTTTTAATTTGGTCAGCAGGGGGCGCCATTGTACCATTATCATCTGTAGTACCAGAAGCAGCGAAACGCAACTTCATTTCTTACAGCTAACTTAAAAATAGATTTTACTGTTGGCTTTTGAACCCATGCTATCTTCTGGTTTAGCCTAGACGGTATCGCCTTGGAAAACGGGACCGTATTCTAAGAAATCCTGGCTTTTAAAAATTGAATACTGTTCTGCATTCTCGCTCTTTCTGTATTTTACTATAATTCTACATAAGAATAAGGTTTAGTCTTGTTTATCTTATACATATATGGTCTACTGCTACTACTACTCCGTGTGTGTGTTATAGTGGCTCCCAAACCAAACCACATCCCCTGGATCTACAGCCAGTCCATGTTTTTGTTCTGTTCCAGCTCCCAGTGCACCTATGTCAGGGTTCAGTAGTAATTTAGTCAGATGTAGGAGCTGGAAATCATGTCGCACAGGATAATTTGCAGATTCTGGCTACATTCCAGGCTGCTCTGGTTGTATATTATGGTTTTTGTGTCTTACACAACTGCCTCACAGACTGCTCTTCATACTTTTTGCCCTTTTCTACTGACTTGCATTCCAGCAACCCCGTGATTAAGAAACAGATTAAAATAGGATGCATTATATGTAAACTCAGTGCTGATTTATACTCGTTTTCCATAATGAATCTTTTGAGACTCTTATTGTTTGCTATTTATCTGGAATATGGTTAAAATGTATGATGATGATTATTATATTATTATTATATTTTATATAATATTATTATAATAGTATTATTATTATTGTTGTTATTATTATTGATCCCCAAGACGGAATTGGCATGCTACAGTAAAATAATAATAAAAAAAGAACTGGACATTACATAATAAATATGTACTTATTTACAGTTACATATTGCTTGGATGTATTTGCCTGTCTATTATTATTATTATTATTTTGTTGTTGTTGTTGCCATAGAAATAGCAATCATAAATTACTGCATTCACAGAGGGCACAATAGCCACCTAAACTTGGTGTAATTATCTTTGGCAAAACTACATGTGACTTATACATAGGATTATGTGAGCTCTAACTAATTCACGTAGATTGTAGCTTGGGTTTATTAATAGAGGAAGTTAAAATTTGAAGGTGAATCAGCATCTTATTTCACAGATTGACAGAAAGGACCAGGCCAGTCAGAAAAAAGGCGACAGGGGCAGAAACCACTGTTCACAAATCATCAGTCCTTTTTTCTTCTATGTGCGAAATGTCTAATATTTAAGGATCTATGTAAATAAGCAGACGAGAGGTCAGCGATAAGCAGAGCTGCTCACATCGACTAAAGAGACAGTACAGTCCTCAAAATACAGTGAGAAAAATAAATTTCTTGTTTATAGACTAATTCGCATTATTTTGCTTAAAGTACTCATTAGACTGTTAGAAGTCTAAAATATATATATCAGACTCCTGTAAGAACCGTCTGTAATGATGCTTTGAATAGCAGGCTGAGAGAATGTCTTCTGTCCTCTGTCAGGGAGGTTAACCCACTGTTGTCTGTATCTGAAATCGTATGTGTGTGGGGTCTACATGGATCTCTGAGCTTGCCTGAGAAACAAACCTGAATGGATCAAACCATATGGCTTTTAAAAAAAATCACTTTTATCACATCATATTTTCATTTTTTCCCACATACTCGTTTTAGCAAGCAATAGAAAACCCAAATTTCATTGCTAATAAATATTTTTAGAAAATTATTATTTTGTTGTTTAGAAAAAATAAGGAGAGAAATTGTATGAGCAGTGTTAGATGTTTATTCAAGATAAGTTAAACAAAAATACTTCATATTTTATCACTTTACAGGTTTTCTTCTTTATTATATTTTATTTAGTTGTTTGGCATGAGTGGGTTAATGGAAAATGATCAATGAAAGTGTGTCTTTATTGGTGACGGATGCACATAGCGGGAATGCTTCCAGCATCCCTGAATTTTCCATAAAGTAAAACAGCTGTGTGTGTGTGTGTGTGTGTGTGTGTGTGTGTGTGTGTGTGTGTGTGTGTGTGTTGGTCGCCATGTTGGTGTGGGGCTCGTTTCTCCCGTTTCTCCTGCTGCTGCTGTGTCCGCAGTGTGAGTGAACGGAGCGGGGTTTCAGGGGGAGAGACACAGCGCCCACTCCCCACATCGGCACTCTCCCTCCGGCAGGGAACCAACTACAACTCACACCGCCCACTCTCGACCGAGGACAGGACTTGTTGCTAAATCGTCGGATTATTATTATGGACTATTATCCGCACTGTCTGCTCCGAGGAGCGAGCTAGCTCATTTTTTAGAAGTTGTGTCAAGTTAGCTTTCATCTGGCTAACACGGTTTGTCGCCCTGCGTTAGCTTGTCGGCTAGAACTTAACTTTGTGGGCAGCTAACCGTAGTTCGCTACGGTGCGGCGTTATTGTGGTTAACGTTAATGCTAACGTAGGTTACCATATATGGATTTATTATGCTAAATAATAGCCGAACAGAATAGTCCTTTTGGTTATCTAAGCAGTCGATAGTTACCTCCGTGTTTTAGTTTTCAAGCAGTCATACCGCTAGCGAGCTTATTAGCCACCTAGTGTATGCTACTCAGCTGCAGGGATACGTTAGCTAACGTTAGCCGTTGGCCACCACTGCAGCTGAGGTAGAGTTGATGTCCAGTTTTAAATCTTGACAAGACACTAACTTTTGATAATGAGCAGCTTCTCAGCGTTCGGTTATAAACCAATGCTGCTTAAGAACTGAGGCGTTGTGGTGGTCGGGTTAATCGCCAGGGTTGTTTAGTTCAGTTATTGACTAACGTTAGAAGCTCAGTGTCGGTCCTGGCAGTGCAAAGGACATTTCAGTTTGTTTCAATGGCACATAATTAAAAATTGCCGACTGGCTTGAGGCTCAAACAAACATTCAGAAAATGTAGCGGAAAATTATTAGCGACGCAAAGTGATTCGCAAGCCGACTTAGCTAGCTTGCTAGCTAATGTAGTTAGTTTGGACGCACAATGGTTCGCTGCTGCATATGAATGGGGGTCATGAATTGTTTTCTTTTGTGGCTAAGCTAGCTGTCTGCTTAGCCCCACCATCGACGTGGCTCGTTGACCACTTTTCATGTTATTGTTTTCAGTTGCAAGAATATTCTCTCACATTTTGAATTAAGACAGGGACCACCCTCGTTTGAAACATGTCGGGGGAAGTTCGTTTGAAAAAGCTAGAAAAAATGGTCCTCGACGGCCCCGTCCAGTCTAATGGACAGTGTTTCAGCGTCGAAGCTCTTCTGGATGTTCTGGTTTGCCTTTTCGATGAGTGCAACAACTCTCCGCTACGAAGAGAGAAGAATATAGCCGAGTTCTTGGAGTGGGGTAAGTGTACCGAACGGAATCAGTACTCGGAAATGGAAGTTAAGGCGATTGGCATTGTTCTCGTAGGTTTGAGTGCAAAACACCAGAGTGCTGCATTCTTTATAGCCGGAATAGGACCACATGCACACATTACTGGTAAATGACAAGGCTCACAATGTCAGTGACAAGGCAACAGAAAACTCAGTGTCAGATTGGGACAACTGCATCGTCATTTTCTGAACATGCTGCTGCGTAATGGCTAAATTACTTTTGCCCCCTCTCATCATTCTTTTACTCCTTTAGAAGTCTTCATTGTACAAAGTGAAATGCAGATATAATTAATTAAATGCGAAAAATCATATTTCAAGAAATTTGGTGAATTATGACTTTTATACTTGTTGTGAACATTACTCTCATGCTTTCTTCGGAACCACATTGGTACAGTTGTGAAATTTTTTTTGTGAACCCTTTGGAGTTATTTGGTTTTAAGTTAGTAAAGAAAATGCTGTTTAATCAAACAAACTGCAGACCTATTTTTATTAGACAAATGGTTTAAACAGTTGAGGAAAAGAAAAAGAAGTGAGCACGTATTTAGTAACTAGTGGGACCTCCTGTATTGTCCTCTGTGTCTTGTGCAGGAGTCCTCTTCAAAGAACTCATTCAGCTCAAGTGTAATTTGGGTCTGTCTTGCTTGAGAAATGCATTTAAATGAGATTGAGATCAGGATCAAAATAAGGAATTTCTACTTTTGGAGTTGCTGTTTATTTACTGCAGTGTTTTGGACCGTTGTCATGTTGCATGACCTAATGTGTTTTGAGTTGAATGACCCCCCTAACATTGTTGCAACAGGATTTTCTGATACAGCTTGTTTCCTAATTTTTGGCGATTCTACAGTATATCCTTACTCTGATCTTTGTGTAATCCTTGAGAGAGTAGTGTCAGTGCTGATTTCATTGATAAATAATTGGTCTGTCCCAGTGTTCACACTTGCAGTTTCTGGTGCGAATATGTACGCGTCACAGATATTACCAAAATGTGATAAAAAGGAAAAAAAGTGCGTTTAGTGTGGTCTTGTGCAGGGATTGTTGCAAATTTGTGAGATGGGACACAGTGGTACACATACCAGAAAGCATATGAATGCACGAACAAATGCATAAAACATTGGAAATGGGGTTAGTGTGTGTCTGAGGACTTTTTTGGTAACTTTTGCTGCTCTTATAAGCAGTCCTTTTATATCTCTTTTGATCAAGTTATATTGCGCCTTAACAGAATTCTGTTTTTAAATGTTGGGACAGGTCATTTTCACACCTGAACTGATTAGAATACCCGATTCTAATGATTTTTTTCAGGAAGTAATTATACTGGCTGTTCGCACGATTTCTCTTTCAGTGCAGTTAAAGGCTCGATTGTATAAATTTCATAGATGAGAGTGGCTATTTCATTTAGACATTATCATCACACCAAAAAAAGTTAAATACGCGGTACATTAAACTGCTGTGCAAGCAATACATGAAAACGCTCCCAGACATCTAATTAATCAAAATTTGTTTACGCTAGCCATCTGTCTGGTTATCGCTACTGAATGCAACTGAGTGTCATTAGCACTGCCATTAGCTTGGTAATTTACAGCCGACAGTCAGTGTCAAACTTTTTTCTGCCGTGTTTTAATGTTTGGAGTTGTAAACTCGAGGTAGGATTGGTTTAAATTAAGCTGCAGAAAGTACAGGTAATTGCTTCCTTCAGGTCCTTTATACTTAAGAAGAACTGCAAAAACTCTCCACAGGAATTTATTGAACATATACAGACATTTCTATTCTCGTAGCATTAATATAACCAGGGGTTATTTCTGTGGCTTGTGTTACTGATGTGGGAGTGCAACATCCTTTAAAAATTTCTGACATGAAGGGTTTGGGTGGGAATAAGAAATACGAGTAATAATCCACTGTACTGCACAGTTTGATATTCTCTGTTCCTGCACAACTGAACCAGCTAATATTATCAAGCCTTTCTTTAGCTGGATTAGGTATGATGATGAACAGTGCAGAGGAGAGTGCCCTCAGCACTGGAGATGATAACCCCCTGATGAAAATTAGGTCATATTTTAGGAACTATGCAGATTTTTAAAGGGTTCATAAGCTTTCCCAACTGTATGTTCTTAAGAGTCATCAGCATCTCTAAAATGTCATGGAGGTGCAGTCTTTACATTACCATAGATAAATATTAATATTAACATTAATAATATCTTAATATATTAAATTATATACTCAGTAAAAGCTGCACATTTTTGTGTTTTATTTTAGTTGTTTTTAATAAACCAAGTTACTCTGTATAGTCAAAACTTCAGCTGTGCTTCAGATCTGCCTATACATGGTGATTTGCTACTTTGTTATTCAGTGCAGATTTCATCTCACTATAATAGTCCATTAGTTAAGCTAAAGCTATAAACTCTTTGTTTGACAAGTTGCTTTCTTTGTCCTGGACAAGTGAGAGTAAATCTTTAGAGAAGTTTGTTTATGCTCTAAAAGTCAAAGGTTGAGACTTTGGTTAGGTTCAGGGGAAATTATAAACAGCGTTTTCTTCAAGGGAGCTATTCTTATTCTCATAGCATTCCTCATAGTCAAAGCTTCACCTATACTAAATATGGCATTTGTGAGTTGTATTCCACTGTAATAAACTGGAAAGTAGGACTAGGACTGTGCTGCTATAATTAATGTCAAGGCTGGAGTGTAAATAAATATCTTTAGAATTAAATTTTTTTAGCAGAACCAGTTGCTTTACTGTTGGGGATAATTATTTTATTTCCAGCTACTCGTGCTCACTTGAGTTAAAAAGCTGTGTTGGTTACATTCCTTTCTGAAAAATACTATTAAATTGTTGTGACCCTGTCACAGCACTATTAACCTAGAGTTGAGGACTGTGCTGGAACAAGCTGGAACATGCATCCCATCTGTCAGCCAGATTTGTTATCACTGTCATGACCCTGTGATAGCCACGTGCTTCAGCGATGTCATGCTTTACTGACTTTTATCTTTACTGACTGGCTGTAGATGAAGTGTGTACACTGTTCAAATTACTTTCATTTTTTCATGGTATATATCATGGATTTGATCAGTCGATGTTCTGCAGGACTGTGATGTGACCACAAGTTCTCACATTATTAGGCTCAGAAGAATTTTTTTCTTTTTTATACATAAGGATGGATATCGTAGCACTGTTCGTCCAGGAGCTTATTAATATTTTGGTACTAAGCAGTCAGGAACCAATATCCTGAAACACATCCTTCTCTTACTAAAGCACAAGGATTTAAAGAGCATAAAACCATCAGCCAGCTGATTCACTAGGAGTCAGAGTATTACTGATAATTACCATATTATTATCTGATAATGATTAAAATAATAAAGTTGGTATAATCTGGACATTTGCCATCTGCATCAATAGTGAGGGCTAATATGTGTACAGTATTGTAAGCATTAAGATCACGCATTTTTAAAATCTCCATTGAACTATGTTAATTTTAAAGGAAAGATTGCCCTCTGACAAGGATTAGCTAGAGATTCTGTGTTTACTTGGCTTTATATTGGACAAACTGCTTTAACCCTTCGAAAATAGATGAATTTATTACATTTCCATTAAATTATGTGAGTGAATTATACAACATTTATATTTCAGACTCTGAGGTTTAGCTTCAAAGAGCACTAATATGCTGAAAGACTAGGGCTGTGAAACAAATTAATTGATCAACCACATTTGTTTTTGTTAACTAATGTGTTGTTAACCATTACTTACATTTGTCTTATTACTCAAATTTGACCCTAAAGATTTTTTAAAAATAAAAAGTAGTGCTTGATGTTATAGACATGAGTGGACGTAAGCACGATGCAGCTTCTGTGGAGTTGGCAAAAAATGTCCTGTATGTTGTTTGATGGCCAAATTACTCGGAGATTTGGCTCACATGTACGTCCTACACAGTCACGCTTCCATTGACGTATGTTCTACATGTCACAGTTTGTTTAATAGTACAATCTTTCACAATATTAGCAACTGTTGGTCGAGGCCAGGACGCAAAGCATTCTGTTTTCTGATGCAGGCGCGCAACAGGCAGTGTTAGACAAAACAGTAGTGTGGCTAGCAGGATGCTAGGCTAATCCTATGCTAAAGGTTAGCGATACCCCAAGAGACTGGTGGCTCCTTCTCTTTAATGTTCGCTCTCTTGATTAAAACAAACCATGCTAACATTACATCTGACCGCAACTAAATACATAGCAGGAGATGAGGGATTGCTTAAAGAACCCTCATTTAGACATTTAAGTAAAGGGCTACCATTAATGAATGTTGGTCTGTTTTTATGTTGTGTTTTCTGCGTTTCTTTTTGACTAATACATTAGGAATAATTTTAACTGCTATGTTGACCACTACTAATGTCTTCCCTTTAAATACTGGTGTTACAGATTTTGCAGTAAACACCTTTTCTGCTCTTGATCGTCTTAAATGTGAAATATCCCCATACTATCAGTGTTGCTCACTTCAGTTAAGGTGCATCAACTAGCACACATACGTACATCACTCACTAGCGTGCATGTGCCTGAGAAATTGCTTCATGGTATCTATATCATTGGTACTGCTGGTATTAGCAGTGTGTTTTGCTTGTAAATTAAACTTTGGGCTTGATGTACTTCAATGATAAACAAATTAATGGAATGACAGTAAGTGGAAATGACTTTTTATCAATTGAGCTTGAACTTGCCATTTTGAACAGAGATAGTGTGCGAGAAGCTCGTCTTAAAGCTATGGATTATTAAATTTAAAATTATTAGATTATTATTAGATTAAAATTAAAATTTAGTGTTCGCATGTTATTCATTCCTTAACTTTGACACAACTACTAGATGCTAAAAAATAAGAGTGTGTGGCTATTAAAGAATGTTACATCCTTGGTAAATCTCACAGTTCTGTGATTGCTGAAAGCGCATGCATAGATCTGTTCATGTAGCTGAGGCAGAGCACACCTCATCCTTGTTTTGGCCCAACTGTTTATGGAAAATGCTGACTAGATGAATAGTCTCTGACAACTGTCTTCTGGTATTTCATGAAGGGTGATTGTCTTGATGGGCATGTGACAGTAAGATTTGGTCTTACTGAGCTCTCAATCATGGCTTTTATGTTCAGGCCAAGAGTTACTTTGAATTTAAGTAAATCTCAAATCAGGGTTATTTTGCACTAAACGTGGTTGATGGAATAAAGAGTCTAAAATAGATAAATAAAATGTAAAAACATAAAATTGACCCATGCAGGTCCCACACCTAAAGAAAATAGAATGTAACTAGAGTTTCTGGGTGTTGCATGACTTTAGGCAGAATTGTGTACATTTAGAATTTTGCTGGTTGTAAAGATGTTTTTGATCTATGAATCTGTGATCTAATGAAATTAATAAGTGAGATATCTTAAATATATATTGCAACTGGTGTTGGTAATTTGTTGTAAAATTAGAATGACAGGGATGGGAGAACACATGTTTAAAAATCAGTGTCAATATTAAAATCCATTATCAGTAGTTACATTGACAAGCAGACACTATTACATGGCTGTCGTGTAGTCAAACTGCTTAAAAGTGCGCATACTCTGATTTGTTTAGAGACCGGAGTCATAATTTTAACTACTGTTATGTTAATATCAAGTTATATGTTAGTATCTAATACATAAAAATGCAAACTCAAAGACCTTCTAGGATTCTTTTTCAACAGCTCTGGATGTGACTTATCCACTTAATTGCATAACCTTTTTGCAGTATGCTGTAGTGGCTCAGTGACTTTAAGAGAGTCTTACCCTCTATGGAAGTAGTGTTTTACTGCTCCTCCTGTTCCTTTGCCTTTATATGGCCTTTAGTTGCAGGGCATCCCAAGAGATGGACAGTATGGTTCATTTAATTTATAGCCACATGCCTCTTCAGCTACAGAGTGAAACACTGATGTACACACTGACGTTTCAGAACAGTAACTAATTTATGCTGGAAATGTTTTGTGAGTGAGAGACAGTCTAACAATAGCATGATGATTGTTTGGGCATTCTGACTTCAAAGAGGCTTTGTTTGATGTCTTTGTGAACAGTTTTCGTTTCTCTTTGATTTGTTGCGCTATGGGTTCTTTTTTCTCCCTTGTATTTTGCTCTGAAATTGGGGCTTAGGCTAGTAATTGCAGTTGGTGGTTTGTTCTTTAAGCTTCCGCAGAACCAAAAGAGAGAAAAGAAATTTGCATTAGTCTGTAGCTATGCTTGCAGTGTCTACAGGTCATATATGTGGAGGGGACATCTGTGGGGGACGTCGTGTCCACCGGGCCAAAGAGGAAAAGGACTGTCCGGATTGTTATCAGCGCAAACTTCAAAAGCCAGCATCTCTGATGGTATGGGGGTGTGTTAGTGTCCATGGCATTGACAGTGTGCAAATGTCCTTGCACATTTGTGAAGGCATCATTGAAGCTGAAAGGTACATACAGGTTTTGGAGCAACATATGCTGCCATCCAAGCAACGTCTTTTTCAGGGACGTCCCTGCTTATTTCAGCAAGACAATGCCAAGCCACATTCTGCATGTGTTAAAACAGCGTGGCTTCGTAGTAAAAGAGTGTGGGTACTAGACTGGCCTGCCTGCAGTCCAGACCTGACTCCCATTGAAAATATGTGGCGCCTTATGAAGCGCAAAATACAACAACGACTGTTGAGCAACTGAAGTTGTACATCAAGCAGGAATGGAAAAGAATTCCACCTACAAAGCTTCAACAATTAGTGTCCTCAGTACCCAAACGCTTATTGAGCGTTGTTAAAAGGAAAGGTGATGTAACACAGTGGTAAACATGCCCCTGTCCCAACTTCTTTGGAACGTGTTGCAGGCATCAAATTCAAAATGAGTGAAGATTTGCAAAAAACAATAAAGTTTATCTGTTTCAACATTAAATATCTTGTCTTTGTAGTGTTTTGCATTGAATATAGGTTGAAATGGATTTGCAAATCATCGTATTCTGTTTTTATTTATGTTTTACCCAACGTCCCAACTTCATTGGAATTGGGGTTGTATATAGATATTCAGACTCATCGCTGTATTTTATTATTTTTATTTGTTAATTAGGAATGTAAATAAGGCAGGGGTATCCGGTCTTATACTCAAAGGTTTTCATTCCAACAAAGCAAGAGCACACATGATTTGAATAGTTTGAAAACCAGTTGATTGAATAAGTGGAATCAGGTGAGGTCCTGCTTATTTGGAATGAAAATCTGCAGCCTCACCCACCCTTTGCGAATATTTTTGGACACGCCAGCTCGTATAATTTTCAGAAAATAAAATTAAATAAAATATATTTTTAGTTTTTAATGTCTTTCTTTTCTTCCCTAGGCATAGATCAAAAAAGTTGAAACAAACAGCTGGTACTGCATCTGGTGTTGTACAAATTGCACAATATTCATAACAAATATAAAATGTTTTGGAAATTGTTCAAATGAGACAAAATATACATGGGTACTGTCAACATACTTTGGGGGGGGGGGTGTTGAAGTATAGCCCATGTATCGGGAAATACTGACTTGTTTGCACTTTAATATTCCAGTGCATAGATTACAGTATAGTAACTTAAGCACAAGTCAAGGAAATTTCTCACTCCTGTCAGATGTTCCCTATGTTTTTAAAGGAATAATACTCAAATTATTGTATTTGTGATCCACATTGATCACTAACATCTCTAGAGGGTTTCCTACCTGCAGAGTACGAACCTAGTAGTAACACAATTGATTCAGATAGTGGAAATGGTATGCCTGTGCCACAGGTATTATAGTGAATGTGCATCATGTTGTTGTAGTATTATAGAACAGACAGAATTCTGTGTTGCATGTTAGCCTAGAGAGGATAACATGACCATGCTTCTCATGTGACATTCATTATGGCCATGGGAGGAAAGCTGCATTCTTTACTGCATGACCAGTGAATGGTTTTACATGAGATACGAGTAGAGTGTTGTGGGAGATCCTTGAGGGGCTGATCAGTATTATCACGTTGTGGGAGATCTTTAAAGGGCTGATCACTGTTGTCTGAACATGAGCTGTAGGTGTGAGCTGAGCTGTAGTTGAAGGTTACATTCAGATACAGTATCAGCTTATCAAGTGACATGGTTGAGTTGTTGAGATGGTGACCTTATAAAAGCCCAGTGAACCATAAGTCAGTGCTTCGTATTTTTCTGTAATGCTTAGTGGTGTTTTTTAATTTTTCTTTATTTTTCATTCCCATTACATGGGAATAAAAAAAAATTATTCTTTGGTTAAAAACTAAGAGCTGGAATAAATTAATATCACCAATTGAACTAAATATCAAGCATTCACTTAAAAATGGGTTAGAGCTGTTCATTTTGTGGTTATTCACTAAGTAGCAGTATTTGTAAAGCTGTGATAGGTAAAAGCATATGATGGTAGATATGAATTTCATCTATAATGACCATGTGCCATTGTCTCTTTTTTTTAGCTAAACCATTCACATCAAAGGTGAAGCAGATGAGACTGCACAGGGAGGACTTTGAAATCCTAAAAGTGATTGGCCGAGGAGCTTTTGGGGAGGTAGGCACTCATTCTGTTTCATCATATGTCCTTATTTAAAATGTAAATGTCCACAAGCATACTGTCCAAACTGGCATTTTCTAAATTATCATTCAGTAGGTCATATAATTGATTGAAAACTTTGAAATGGTCATGAGTAAATGTCATTTAGTACAACCCCAATTCCAAAAAAATTGGGACACTGTATAAAATGTAAATAAAAACAACACAATGATTTGCAAATCTCATAGACCCATATATTATTCACAATAGAACATAGAACACATATCAAATGTTGAAATTGAGACATTTTACAATTTCATGATGAATGTTAATTCATTTAGAACTTGATGGCAGCAACGCATCTCAAAAAAGGCTGGAAAAGTAAGTGGTACTAACAAATAAAACAGCTGGAGAAATTGGAACAACTCACATGACTGGGAATAAAATAGCATTTTAGAGTCTCTCAGAAGCAAAGATGGTTTAAGTTCACCAAACTGCAGAAAACTACATCTAAAAATTGTGGAACAATTTCAGAAAAATGTTCTTCTCAGAAAAAAAGACTTTGGATATCCCACCATCTACAGCACATAATATAAAAAAATTCAGAGAATCTGGAGAAATCCTTGTATACAAGCGACAAGGCCAAAGATCAATATTGGATGCTTATGATCTTCGGGCCCTCAGGCAACAGTGCTTTGAAAACAGGCATGATTCTGTACTGGAAATCACTGCATGGGCTCAGGAACATTTTCCAGGAATCATTGTGAACACAAATGCAAGTTAAAGCTGTATCATGCAAAAAAGAAACCATGTATAAACAGGACCCAGAAACGCTGCCAACTTCTCTGGGCCCAAGCTCATTTAAAATGGACTGAGGCTAAATGGAAAAGTGTCCTGTGGTCAGTTTAATCAAAATTTGAAATACTTTTTGGAAATAATGGACACTGCATCCTCTAGAGAAAAGACCTCCCAGCTTGTTATTAGCACACAACTCAGAAGCCAGCATCCATGATGGTATGCGGGAGCATAAGTGGACATGGCATAGGTGTCTTGCGCATCTGTCAAGGCACCATTAATGCTGAACGAAATATGCAGCTTTTGGCAACATATGCTGCCATCGAGACAGCGGTCTTTCAGGGAAGGCCTTGCATATTTCAGCAAGGCAATGCTAAACCACATACTGCATCCATCATAACAGCATACCTTCACAGAAGAAGAGTCCTGAGTGCTGAACTGACCTGCCTGCAGTCCAGACCTGTCACCAGTAGAAAACTTCTGGTGCAGTATGAAACAAAAAATCCATCAAAGAAGATCCAGGACTTTTGAGCAGCTAGAATCCTAAGTAGACAAGAATGGGACAGCATTCCTCTCCCAAAACTGCAGCAACTGATCTCCTCACTTCCCACACAGATGGTTGTTTAAAGAAGAGGGGTTGCTGAGATGCTGCACAATGGTAGACATGGTTCTGTCCCAACTTTTCTGAGATGCTTTGCTGCCATTGTTTATTTCTAAAAGAGTTAATGTTTTTCATGAAATCGTTAGTCTCACTGTCAACATCTGATATGTTTTCTTTGTTCAATTGTGAATAAAATATGGGTCTATTAGATTTGCAAATAATTCCATTTTGTTTTTATTTACATTTATTTACATTTTCCACTGCTTCACAACCTTTTTTGGAATTGAAATTGTATGATTTTTTTCATTTTGTATTCCTAAATCAGATTGATGAGTCAGTAACAGTTGTTTGGGTGTTTTGAGGCTCTGAAATCAGGGATGTGATCCATTTGCACCCATAGGCAGAAAGGCACATATTTTTCCATTTCATCATCCTGCCTGGAGAGGTAGCATTCAGATGTTGTCAAAGTTATGGTGCTCTGGAGCTGGGTGATATGGCCAAAAATGTTATCACGATAAACAAAATTCATATTGTTCAATATATATATATATATATATATATATATATATATATATATATATATATATATATATATATATAGCGATAAATGTCAAATCATTATTTCTTTCAAGTTTGAAGGCTGATTTTTGCTCCTGAGTGATTAATTGCTGTTTTAAACTGTCCATTATGGTCATAACATGACAAACACTCACCAAACAGTGGAACTTTCACAAATCTGTCATGGGAGAGTGAAAGATTCTGGTGAGCTGTTTTTCCCATCTGGAAAAGCACAGCCGCAATTTTTGTAATAGTCATAATTTAAGAAAGAAAACAGATTATTTTTAGCTGTCTGGTGACGAATGCTCGGCTGTGTTAAACAAGTTGCCAACAACAGTGCTAAATTGTTTAGTTTCTCAACAATGTCAACATTAGTACAAACAGCAAACATTGCTGCCATCACTCCTACCACATCCATGTCAGAGCATATCACAGTATTCAAACATCAGTTAGCAGATGTCTGGGTTTCTCTATTCTGTTGTAGTAGTTTAAGGGGTGAACCACACTATACCTGACGGCCGCTGTTTAAAAATCAAACAGAGTACTCTTTTTACATATGTTTAAGCTGAAAGTGGTGCTCTTGTGTCTTGTTTGATGAACATTACCATCAATTTGCCATGTTGTGTGGGTAACGGAGTACTGCTTCAAGTTGGCCAGCTGCTAAAAACAGCTAGCCTGGAAAGGTAGTGCTCTCCTGCTCTCCAATGCCTCACAGCTTCCTCAGTTTACTTTCCTTTAAATCAGGGCTGCAACTAACATGAACCCACTTCTTTCTTTCTCTTTTGTTGCTTGGGAATGCACTAATACTATAATATGACTTTAGCAGCACTGTAGTTTTGATGAACAGATATGATTTAACACTGCTAAAGCTTGTTAGGATGTACGGAAAAATGTGAGAAAAACTTATCTCGTCACTTGCGCTTGGTCACAGGACATCAGATCGCTGGTCGCTCCACTCAAACAGGAAATGCATAACTCCACGTTTCAGACCTCCTTCATCTCTAATCATGTCAAAAAACTCAGTGTGCCCTCTCCTGGCGACAGCAGCGTAGTTTTGCTTTCCTTGCAGTAGAAAACGCCACCATGGCTTTCGCTACAATGTGGAAGTGTGAGAATGGTCTATTAAATCCAACATTTATCAAACCTTTATCACTCTATCAAGGAAAAGTTGTATCGCGATACTTATCGTTATTGTTTTATCGCCCTGCCCTACGATGCTCCCATCATAATGGTTTGATTCCAGCTTAGTCTCTTTGATGCTAGACTGTGGCATTTGCAACAAATTGATAATGTTAACATCATTTTGTTTATTCAGCTTGGTTTTAAGTTTGTGCTTCAGGCACAAAGTGTTTCTCCAGTACACTTTTTGTCCAGATCGCTCATAGGGAAAAAGCCAAAGCTTTGACTACCCAAGATTTTCAATGGAGATTTTCCACTGAAAAAAAAATGTAGTCCATGACAAGGCTTGATCCCTGTCCAGGAAACAGACCCTCAGTGTCCTCTGATGAACTGCCGAGTTGATAATGACAACATGAAGCAGCAGAGCCAAGTGCAGAAGTGCATTTGCTAGTTTATTGCTGACACACATTCATGATTGCTACTTGGGTGCTGCTATTCTGCAAACTGCTCTTGTATCTTAATACCACAGGGTACAGAATTCAAAACTGGGTGATAAGGTTTTTCATTAGCATAGTATGTTTTCCCCATACAGTCAGCTGAGAGCTTGGGGTGCACAATCTAAATTAGCCAGAAATGGCAAATTTTTAAAATAATTTCAGCCAATGTCTGTTGCGATTTTATGACATGCATAATGTGAGCCAGCACGAGCAGAGAACTGAGGACCCAAGACCAGGCCTGACAAGTATTGCTAAAGCATGTGTATGTCATGTAGAGCAGCATGGTAACATTTTGATTTTAATTCAGTAGAGACCGATAAGGTGATTTAGGCTATAAGAATATATTGTTTGAATTTTCCTGTTCCACTTTAAATGATTTGTTGTGATTTGTGGTAACCCAAACAGTATGGACCCATGTGTGCTCTCTCCTTTTCTTTTTCTTTTTTTTTGTCATTCATGAGCCAATAATGATTTATCTGCGATTAGCCTATATCGGCTGGTAATATCAGCACCTTATTAGTTGGGCTCTAACATGTAATAGACGCTTTCTATTGTGTTTGTTTAACAGTTCTTCAGTAAACATTTCAGCCAAAAGCCTGTATCTGAATACTGGTGGATGAGCCTATTAGCATATTAGCAAGCCTCCAAGCATGTTATTAGCCAAAATCAGATTCTTTAGAAACATTTGTGTCAGGTACTTTAATGCACACCTAATTTATGACCACACATACACATGCCTTGCATTTCATCCTCTTCTGTGTTGCACAGGTTAAAAACTAGAAAGATGCTTGGGCTCATCTGATACATTTGTAAAGGCTATAAGAACAAGATTACCTGGCCATCTTCTCTGTGAAAATGTATGCTTCTCTGAAAGCTTGAAGTGTGTGCGCATCTGTACATCTGTTTGGATGGTTTAGTATCAGTGTTGTTCATTTAGCTTGCAAACTGTGTGCTCTGGGTTAAAAGTAAATAAGTAAACTTATTGTCTTTGTTGTCTGATGTTATATAAATGATTCAGAAAATCTTCCCAAACATTGGCCAGTTGGGCTATAAAGAAGGTGGAGTCGGCCATAAAAATTCATGATCATTGCACCCCTACTTATTGGCGCAAATTATTTTATTCTAATTATGTTCTTTTGCAAATACATTCTGATTGTGATTATTGAATATTGGTAGTAATGATTGTTTACTGATTACATAAAACGTAATATATTTATATAATATATATATTAATATATTATATATATTAAATATATATATATTTGATGTAAGGTTGTTATCGTTGATATTTAGGTTCAGCAGTGGCAAGCGCTTAGAGGCAAACAAAAATGCAAAGGACATTTTGATCCTGAAGCAGTCCTCGAGGGAATCTGAGTGGAGCAGGAATGTTGATGTTGCTCTATTTTTGTTTTGTTTTTTTCCTGCCTCCCATCATTCTTTTTTTAGGCTTCACCACTGTCAAACTTTATGCTACTGTAGATAGTTAGAGAATAATGTAGCTGTCATCCTTGAACCATGACTTGATTTTTTCTAAATGTTTTATTAGTTGCTTTGCTGTAGCCATTTGGAGGTTTTGAGCTGTTTGTAGCTGAACTGAAGGTGCTTCAGTGTCTCTTGCTCTGTCTGCGTGCCTCTCTTTCTCTGTCTGTTTATCTGTTATATTCTGTATAAAGCTTATCTTTAGTTTTTATAAACATTTTAAAGTTTTAGGACATTAATATTTATAAGGAAGTGAATATAGCTCACATGTAGAAAGAGAAGAGGTAGAAAGTAAGTTGACTGTAAGCTAACTGTAGTAACCCCACACTGACTGGAATGTGCAGAATTCTCAGTGACTGCTTGTTTTGGCTTATTGAATAGCAGGGAGTGAATCACATTGTTGTTTCACTTGGACACTAGTTTAAAATGAATGTTAGTCCCGTTTTTCTTCCGTTCTGTATTTATTTGTACTTTTTGTTATATATACATACCTGGATTTATAAATGTTGTGTTGAAAGAAGCTTATATAGAGCATATGATAGTGACTCTTTTAAAGCATACCAAGAAATCTCTGTCTGAAAAAATGGATGCTCTGCTTCACTGTGACTGAAGGGTTTAGATATTTGACAAATTGCTTTCAAGTGATTTTTGTTCTAGAAATCTTCCTGAGTCAAATGTTCTGTTTCTTAAATAGTAAGGGGATAAATGAGAGGCTTCTTTATGTTGTAAACATTAGCCTCAAAAAAAGTAAAATACCATTTCCAAAAAATGTTTGTACTTGGCAGTCTGAATTACTTTGTTTTTGACTTTCTACTTTGGCTGTTAGAAGTGGCACCTGAAAGTACAACCAAGCTCACAAGATTACAGCCAAAAGAATTAACTGTTAAAATCTGATGCTTGATCTCCCACTGCATGTAGGTCCTACCTAGATATTTCAGTGAAATGACTAGCTGTGGCATTTGAGTCAATCTCCGTATCCTATTCCTTGAACTTTATTTTCGTTAGTAAGATATAAGGCGTATTAACAACAGGTATGACCTGTCCAGGGTGTATCCTGCCTTCTGCCCGAAGACTGCTGGGATAGGCTCCAGCATCCCCCCGCGACCCTGACGGAGAAGCGGCTTAGATAATGGATGGATGGATGGATATATATATATATATATATATATATATATATATATATATATATATATATATATATATATATATATATATATATATATATATATATATATATATATATATGTGTGTGTGTGTGTGTGTGTGCAGTTTTTAATATGGTGGGACCCTCAGACAGAGTACAGTTTTTTTTGTTTGTTTAAAAACACTCTCATAATGCAAGAAGTGAATTCTTTGAGTATTGAGAAAAATTCATTCTTTTAAGACAGCAACATGGGGCATTCCGCTGAACATCTGAAGGTGTTTCCTATGTTAGAGGGGGAATTCGATTTTTCTGCTTATGCTTCTCTCATTAAAGATGAGTGCTCATTAGCAAGGAAAGGTCATAGTTCCTGATTTTTTTTTGTGGACATAAACAGAGTAGGATCTACCTAGATAAACTGAAGAAATGGATTTATAAACTTGCTGTAACACTTTAATTCCTGTATATTTCATTCCTATATATTTTTTTGACCTCCACTTTTTTATAGTTAGCATGTCTTATAAGCTTTTGCGTTATTGTACAAGCCAAATTGGTATTGAGAAACGTTGAGAAAGCAGGCTCTGATTTATAAAAAAAAATTACACAGCATCAAAGTCTGTAAGTTTTAGACTCAGTCTAGAAGATAGCCTTAACATATGTGTGGAAGTTTTTTAAAAAAAACTTGGTGTGTGTTGTTTTCTGTCTGTAAGAATCTGTCTCTCTATGAATAGACCTGAAGATGAATTATTCACCTACTGCTATTATGAAATATGTCTTGGAGGTAACAAACTACAATGACAATCAAGCAACTTGAGGTTTAGTGTCCTTCTAAGGGGCTGATTCATTGCAGTGTCAGCTAATGTTGGTCTTGGTAGTTTCTCAAGAGTCATGCTTCTGCAGCACCAGTCCTTGTTCACAAAGAATATTATCTCATTATGATATTTTGATGTACTCCATACATCTGTACAAGAGCATGGAAAGGATATTAACTGGTACAGCTTTATCTGGTATGGTCAGCAGTGACGTGATATAAGCAGTGCCACCTGATTGTTTGTCTGAAGCTGACAAGAAAGTCTGTACTTCAGTACTTTGTGATTCTTAGCTTTAACTATGTCTCCATAGCCAGGGCATGCATGCCTGCAGTAACCTGAGTGTAATTCCAGGTTTCCACCCAGGTGGCACTGCTGTCGGTCTTCTGCCATATTTGCAACAGAATCTTTTAGCAAACAAGCCAAAAATGCAAAGTACATTCTTCCTGTAGATCTCCACCAAGTTTGAAATTTCTCTTATCTCTCTGAGAGCAAACCTCTAAAAATCAAATCTCTGTGGCTGTAACCTATTATGCATATTGTGTTTCTGTTTGTGTATTACAGGTAGCAGTTGTAAAGGTGAAGAATTCAGACAAGGTGTTTGCCATGAAGATTCTCAACAAATGGGAGATGCTGAAAAGAGCTGAGGTAGATGTCAGATTGTTGTAAATGTTGCAGATATGAGGGACAATTGATAAGCATTCTTTGTAATTTGTTATTGATTGTAGTTCACTGAAATCTTGTACAAGTCTTTCTTGGTTGAATGTGAATGTAAAATTTTTTTGTATGTCTGTTTCTAGACTGCATGCTTTCGGGAGGAGCGTGATGTTCTGGTGAATGGGGATAGCCAGTGGATCACCACACTGCACTATGCATTTCAAGATGACAACTTCCTGGTAAGCAGCAACAACTGTGTGGGAGAGGCAGTCTCTGATTAGTCAGAAATTTTAATGAAAGTCTCTCTCATAACTCTTTCAAGCAAGTTTCGTTAATGCTGCTGTAAGACTGAATGATATGGTTAGTAGAAGACAACTTCACAAGTTGATTGTATTAATGCCTCAGATTGAACTCTGGTAATCACAGAAGTGTCTCATTCTAATATTATGCAGCGCCAGAAAGATGGCAAAAAATGTTACAAGCCTGCTTCTCTGCGCTAGGACCAAGCACTGCTCTCCCGCGTGGGAGACAAGTAACTCAACCATTTGGTCAGTTCAAATGATCAACTACAAAACACACACACACTCAGAGCCCATAACTCAGCTTTAGTGGAAATTCAGTTTCAAAACTGCATGTTTTTGGGAGGAGCGTGCTGTGCTGGTGAATAGGGATAGCCAGACTGTACTACACATTTTAGGATGACAACTTCCTGGTAAGCAGCAACAGGTAAACATGCAACACAAGCTAGCTTTGGCTGTTCTGTTCATCTGCTAGATGAACCAAGAACATGGTGCCTAACTGTGCTCAGCCGAAAGCATGAGGGGGTATTTTTAAACTAAATATAACCCAGCTTGTCTGATGCCATACACAAAGAAATACGAATATGTATTTGTTCTTTATATATATGTTATGTATGTGTGTATTTATTTATTTGGTTTGTTGCCTTTATTAAAACATTTTTTAAAAAGCTCTTGAGGTAATGCTGACTGTTCTTTAGCCTTTCAGTGCATAAAAAAATGCTTGCAGTTCTGATGTAGGCAGTTGTTCTTATTTCATTTCTTTTAATTTTGCAGAAATGTAAGTGGTGCAATTTTGTATTTTGCTGTTTCTTTAAAGAGAGTTTAGTTAGATTTCAAATCCCAAAAAAATGTCTGCACCTGCATTACATAAAGCCAGGGACTGTTATTTAAACAGTAATTTATCACTTCTCATATTATCATTGTGATATCCGCCAGTTTTATCGAATATCGCGTTTTATGTCACTGTTGTGCAGTCCTAAAATTAATGTTGTAGAAATTGTGCCTAGGTAGAGCTAGTCTTAATTACTGAGTTCCTTTTGTATATGCATCTGCATTAGCATTGAGAGATATACACATGTAAAATATCAGATAGCAACATTTGGTCAAGAATTCCTGTGTTACATGCATACTTACTTTTCGTTTGTAAGACTTGTTCAGTAACATGAATAATAGTTAGCCTGTCTTGACTGTGTGAAAGCATGGATTCTGACACGTCTGTATCTTGCAGTATCTAGTGATGGATTACTATGTGGGCGGCGATCTTCTGACTCTGCTGAGTAAGTTTGAGGACCGCTTGCCTGAAGACATGGCCCGTTTCTACCTGGCTGAGATGGTGCTGGCAATTGACTCTGTGCATCAGCTCCACTATGTACACAGGTAAGAATTTAGGATGCATTTAAAACGTGGCCAGCCTGCATCAGATGTACAGGCTCATGTATGACTGCTTACCTGGAATAACGGTTGTTTTTGACCAACATATGAGCTTTTTGACAGAAAGATGCTCAGGGAAGAACAATCAAGTGAATCCTTGCTACATTAACTCAAAATGTGTTTGCTGATTATTTGGGGTGGCTAAGCATTTCTGATTTCTGCAGTCACTTCAAGTTTCAAGGCTCTGTACAATATGTTTCTATTAGTGGCACTATATGCAGAACTTTCTTGCAGAGATTGTGTTCTGAGCTCATGTTGCAGCTGTGGATCAGCTCTGGTCTGTGTGTGTGGAGCCTGAAAGCAAGATTGAAGATAGTAAATAATGGTTTGCTTGTGGAGAGACCACTCCAGGCCATAAGAGACTGTTAACACAGTATAGCAGGGCATAAAGCATATTATAACAGTGTTATTGCAATTTTACAGAACCTCATTTACATCACAGAACTACTGCTAATGAAAATAAGATGTTCTTAAAGGGGAACAGATGTTGTTAATCTTCATATTATGAGGATTATGAGATCATAAACTTGTAAACTGTAAATGTATGTCAGTGTTTTTACACGATGTCTATTTTCATAGCATTTCCTTATTGCAAGAAGATTTTAATCACCAGAATACACCATTATACCACCAATAAGCACAGTACATACAGTACTTTTGAGGACACCAGCCAATTAGCTTAGATTCACAAGTCATAATTAGAGAGAAAACAGCAACTTGAATAATGGCTTAGCTTGTGAGAGTGCAGAAGCCTGCTGCTTGTAAAATGCAAAATGCAATGAAAATTTTAAAAAACTGCTCAAGAGAATGAAGAAGCCACAGTAAAGTTGTAGTATTTTGAAATTTGGCAGTAATGCCATCTTGTACCATAGTCAAGATAATATTAGAAACAATCCAAATTTAAGACAAATCTAGTGTATCAAGGACAGGTGTGTTTACATGTGCTTAGGGCTTTAAATATAGTCACCCATATATTTACACTATCATTGCTTTATTTTCAGAATAATCATTGTCATAATTTTATATATTACTTATTAAATAAAAGCTTCAAAATCAAACTCTTAAGTTTTTAAGCAGAGCATGTTGATGTAGTAATGAACACTAAAAAAACCATCACCACACCCTTTTTAGCATATCTGATATTTGGGCAACAGCTAATGGCTGCTCTCAGAAATGGAGCTTGATGCTGAGTAAGCATTGATTGGCTGGGTGGGCCTTCCATTGTTGTGATTAGGGGTCGATATAGGAAGAGGCCAGTCTTTTAGTTTCCTGTGGGTCCTCCAGTGCTAGGTAGTGAGTATGTGAGGAGGTAAGGAGAAAAACTAAACCAGTGGAAAATGCTGGTAAAATCTATGCGAAGTTTGAAGCATGCTATGAGAACTCAAGTGTGAATTTTGAACTCAACCAGACCTGAAGCTTACTTTGAAGATAATGTCCAAACACGACTGAACCTGATGTGAGCAGTTGGATCTCTTTGGTTTCAAATAAAGATTTCAAACTCTAGCATTTTAGCATGTCTCAGCTAAGGGTCTGACCCTGTGACCTCAGGTCACCAGATGATTTCCCACATTGCTGTCATACCCGACAGAGTCAGAGCTATAGAGCACAGACAGGTTATACTGAAAAGCCTCCCCTGGAACAGCCTTTCATACCAGCATTGGTATTGTTTCAAACTGATAATCTGAATGTGTTATTCTCTACTCCTCTACAGATTGTGTATGTTTATTTTAAAGAAAGAAAGAAATTGACAGGTCTGTTCCTCTGAGAGTCAGGAGCGTGTTTGAGATTTTGGCACCTCGTCGTCACCTCTCGGGCTCTGACATTGTCTGCACTGCCATTGAATGAAATAACACACCACATTACCACCAGTCAGCTACTGCTGAGATGGACTGAGGCAGGGAGCTGTTCTGTATTGTATTACCTCATCGTTGAATGGTTGTTTCACTTTGCTTATGCAATCCTGTCTATAACTGGGGGAAGGGATAAGAATTATGCACGAGGCCTAAACCACTGTCCTCCTTCGTATTTTTTTCCCCCCTTTTAAAATTTTACGGGCTTTGCTTGTGTTTGAAGGAGGAGGAGGAGAAGAGAAATACAGAAAGAGAGCGTGGAGCTTAGGGAGAGAATGGTACTAACTTGGAGTAAAGAGAGAGGGAGAGAAAGAGAGTGAAAAAACTGAAGGCAGTGGGAGGAATGCTGAGTCGGGGCGTGGTCAGCTGCAGCTGTGCAGGGTCTGCGAGTGTGTGTCCTGGGCTGGAATGCCGGGACCTCCCTCAGGAATGAGCAGTCCTGCGGCCCCAGCGTCTCTGTGGGAAAAAGGGAGCAGCCAAGCCTCGCATTGAACTGACCTCCAGAGCCCACAACCCCCATAACCCCAACACTGACTCACCATCAGTCACATAGAGCCGCAGCGACGGGCTAGAGCACATTCCTCGGCTCTCTTAGTATGAAGCAGACGAGACAACAGGGGAGTTGGAACGTGTAGTAGAGTTCTAATCTGTACTTCCTGCTCTTAGATTAGCCTGAAGGAGACTCATGAGCAGAGTTGATGAAATGCTTTAAGGGTTAATGACCTGGGTGGAGGAAGTAATTATGTGACTAGAAGATGTTGTGGCTTCAGTACTGCTGTACAGCTGTCTCTTCGCTGTCGTTGTGTAATAGCACTTAATATTGATTCAAGTGCAGATGTTTTCTGCTTGAACAAAATAATGGTAGGGAAGCTCAGTTGTGAGGATGGCTTTGATGGAGGGATTCTCCTCTCACGCACATGTACACATGCACTCACTGCCCTTCCTGGAGGTCCAGAAGAAACACCTGCCAAGTGCTAAATGGGGATAAAAATTTGCCTTGGCAGAAAAATAATGTTCAGCAGCCAGTTGGCTGGTAACCTCATTTGTTTTGAAATTGCAGCACAATGCAAAGCTTAAGTTGCTGTGTAAACATGATGATTTGACCCTTGCTGTCCATCAGTCCAGTGAAAGGTTGCAGAATCAAATCAGAGATGCATTGTGCATAGAGACTGGCTTCAGTATGATGCCACATCTAACACAAAGGATGCCGCTTTTGCCATAAACACACAATTGAAAAACAAAAGAAATATTCTTTTTTTATAAAGACACATGATGATGGAGCTTGAAAGCATAAATGAAAACACAAAGCCAGGCACCATCAAAAGTTCTTCACGCAGACCACATTTTGAGAGACAAAGTCATGGCTAGAATAAACTTCATACATGATTTTTAATAATAATTGTTGTTTAGTTGTTGTTTCTTTAACATAAGTGAGATTAGTCTGCTAATTATATTTAGTGAAACGGTTCAGTTTTATAATGGGTTATATTTTTACTAGTAAAATTTGTCAATTTTCAGCCAAATGACTGTTTAGGCCTTCATTATTCAGAAGTGGAATCTGATGAAGTACATCTGAGGTCACTTAGCCATTCTAATGTAGTTCTGTTATTGTGGGTTTAATCAGTTATTGACTGGAGATAATGTGTTTAGCATTGATCTGCAGGAAGTATTGATCTGACCACGACAGTCCTAACCCTTCCTTTTTTTAAACCTGTTTATTTATGTATTTGTTTTTTTGTTTGTTGTTTATTTTAGCAAGTAAGCTAGCCACTTAATAATTTCATATGCAAGATGTCATAAGGTTGTGACCTGTATCCTATAGCCCTCTAAATTTTTTTGCTGAGAGGAATGATCTCAGTCAGTAATATTTCTCGACTGTGATCTTGTTGACCGATTTAAAGAATTATTATTACATGCATATATTTGTAGTCTTTATTTTTTTGACACTGCTTTAGGTGGAATGCATGGTTTGTCTTGATTGTATTTTTGAAGGCATTTACTGGTCTGTGTAACTGTAAAAGTAAACACTTTTTGAGTTAATTTGAGCATAATAAATTCCTCAAACCTTGTGCTAACACTCAGCAACCATGTGATCATGTTAGCAGCTAGCTGATCATGTAAAAAAGTAGCTAAGTGATGCCCACAAAACAGGGAAATGGTATAAAAACTTATCAAAGAACTTCCCGATCACAGTTCCACTCTCCAGAATGTCGGTAAGGAATTATATTTGAGAAAAACTGTGGACATCAAGACCAAGAGAACTCTTGAAATAACTGCTTGTATGCTGACAAGAAAGGCAAAGCAAAACACCCATATGACAGCAAAGCACCTGCGAGAAGGTTTAGCTGACACAGGCACAGTGGTGCATTTGATGCTGCCCAGACATGATCTGCGTGGAATAGTCATCAAACAAAAACTTGTGATTTCCTCACAGACGGCAACATCTGAAGATGAAAAACAACATCTAGATAAGCCAGAGGCATTTTGGAAACACATGCTATGGACAGATGAAGTAAAAATGAAACTCTTGGGCCATATTCACTAGAGGGAATTTTAGAGGGGGGAAAAAAAGGATCAACAGATGATGAAAATAACATCTTGCTAGCTGTTAAGCATTGAGGTGGATCTATTATGCTATTACGCGTAGGTTTTGTGACCACCAGTGGCACAGGAAGCACTACACATAGATCAAAGAATGGATTAGGAAAACATCAGCAAATTTTAGAAGCAGCTGTGTCAGTAGGTCAAAGGACTGAAGTTGTAGAGACTGGCTTCTTCAGTAGGACAGTGATACAAAGCACACCTCAAAATCCAATATGAACTACTTCAAGGCCCGTACAGATCCCTAACTTGAATGTTGTTGAACGTTTGTGGGTAGAAACCTGTTCTGTGCACACACATTGTTCCAAGAATATTGTAGAGCTAAAAGTGTTCTGCAAGGAACAGTAGTTGAAAATGTCTAAAACTAGATTGGAAAAGCATTTGCAAGCTGTGATATCTGCCAGAGGGTGTGGCTGATATGACGCTAAGTAGTGTCCAAAGTTTTGCACATGCCACAATATAACTTCATTTTTGCAGGTAAATAAAATTAAGTAGTTTTCTGCAGAGGTTGAATATTAATTATTTTCACAAAGATCAACAAAATATGTAATTTGGTCAGGGTACCCAAACTTCTGCATACAACTGTACATTTGTGCACTATGCTTTGCATTTTTGAGGTTAAGAACTAAGGCTGCTTCATTTAGTCCTTGGGCAGTTTACAGTTACTGTAAATGAGTAGCAGCATCTCTTAAGTAAATTAAATCAAAATCGAAACAAGATATGGTGTTACTCACAAACCACACAAGGAGGAAGTGGTAAGCCACATTTTCTCATGTTACAAAGGAAATGATGCATGCTTGCAGGATATGAGTCTCTCTGTCTTTTGAGGGCCAGTGAATAGACACTGAGAGGTATGTATGTGTGTGGCAGCATGGCAGGTCTGCTGCCTGCTGGAAGTGTTAATAGGTTGTAAGCCGTGAAGACTCTGAGCCCTCCTGTGGCTTAGAGCCTGCTTGGTCTGTCTCTCTAGTCCTGTGGAGACGCTGCAGCCAAGGCAGATGGCCTCTGCATATCAGTCCTGCTGTCTTAAAAGGGATTACCCTTCTCCGACCCTATATTTATTCTTTCTTTCTTCACTCCCTCCCTAACTCTGTCTGTCTTTTTGTCTCTGTCTGTTCCAGTGCTGAAATGTGGCAGTTGTTGACAGCACACATGCATAGACACCTTTTCAGGTGCCTGTCATGTTTACTGCGGTCTAATCTTGGTCTTATTCTCTGCTTCTTCACAGTTTGTCTTCTACAGTACTATGCAAAAGTCACAAACCATCCATCATGTTCTTAATATCAAGTCAAAATGGCCATCAAGTATGAGTTTATTTTCAGGTGGTATTTTTGAGGAAATTAAATATAAGATAATCCTTACAACTGTACAAGACCCGATAGACGACCAAAAGATAAAACCTTCAGATAAACAGTCCATAACAGTCCCTGAAGGCGTTTTTGAAATGCTAACAGCAAGTATCCTGAAAAAGAATGGAAGCTGAAATAAAGACTGCGGTTGAACACACAAAATATTGAAAATGTGGATATTATGTGTAGTTATTTATGCCTCTGTATAATTTAATATTAAATATGCATTTTCTTGACACTGAAAAATGAATAACTTGTACTTCATAGCCTGTTTTGACTGGAAATGTCTCTGACATTTAATAGTACTGCATATGTGAAGCATACATCCTGCTCTTTATGGTGAATATCCCACAGCGCAGCTTTGACTGGTGCCCTCTTAGTTCTTGATGTGTCAGCAGGCTAACTTGTTTATGGGTGTGGGACTGGGGGGTTGGGGCCTGTGTATGGGCTTTTTTCTCTGGAATGTCATAAACAGAGGAAAGGGACACTGGTTAGAGCTTGGCTAGTTGGCGAAGTGGATAATGAGAGTTACATTTCTGAAGATTCTCTGAGATGTGCTCTCAGATACACTGTAAAGCTCAAAGGAAAATGTTCCTCCCTGTATTTCCTTTAGACAGGGAGGAAAATTGCTGATTATCACAGCAAGATTATTGCAGAGGGAGGAGACAGCTTTGTTTTTTCTTTTCTCTGACTGACATAACAAATGGAAGTAATGGAGGGGAATGCTGGGTCATGCTTAAGGGGAGAGGTGTTTAACTGTTGCTGATTTACTGGCAAAATTACAGGGTTAAAAAAAAAACTCGATGCTGTTCTCCATGGGAAAGTAGTTCTGTAGCTTATGCTCTCCTTTGCTCACTTTGGGTTGGGTGCGTGTTGAGAATGTGTGGAATATTCTCTCTCTCTATCTCTCTCTCTCTCTCTCTCTCTCTCTCTCTCTCTCTCTGTCTGTCTGTCTGTATGTCTCTCTCTCTCTCTCTCCCTCTCTGTCTGTCTGTCTGTCTCTGTCTGTCTCTCAGCAAGGGAGAGATTGGAGCGTCCTCTTGTGCAGTGCCCTGCCTCTGTAAACACAGCTTCAGGGCTTTAGAGCCGATAAGCGCTCAAGAGTCACCTCCCAGGCATGCCGCAAGCCAGGAATCACACACGCCTTAATTGGAAATCTCCAGAATTATCCTCTTTTGTTTTTGTTTTTTTTTGTTTTTTTGGGCCTCTCTCTGTCTGTCTGCCTCCATCTTTCTCTTTTTCATCCCCACTATGTTTGACTGTCTTTTCTCTCTCACTCTGCTTTGCTTGTCTTTTGTCTGAGGTACCAATTCTAACTCTGTCTGTCCACCTCTGCCCATTTGTTTGTTTGTCGTTTTTTTGTTGTTTTTAATGTTCAGAGAATCTAGATGAGTCTTTAACTTTTACCTACATGTTTGCTCTCTTTTTTGCATTCCACCCTATTAAAATGGTGTCCCTTGTGTGCTCCGTCTGTAAGTATGCCCATGTTTACACGCTCTAGCACGCCTCTGACGCGTCCTGCTCCTTAGTCTAGCATATGCTGCCAAATTTGGGAAAGCCTGGCTGCTGTGCTGTGTGGCTGGCTCTGCCAAGGCCAGGAACAGTCTTCTCATTTATTTATGTTTTCCTGTTAGGCAATGTTTTGTGAGAATAGCATAACTTAAAGTGGTGCCCTGCCTTCTGTGGTGTATATATGAAAACAAGTGTTTTGTTGTTGTATTTGAATTTGCTTTTTTAATTTGTTTGGATCTTAACTATTTTTGACAAAAATGGGTTAAATTTAACTATTGCCTGGTGCCCCTGGTCACAGCATTTTGCGTTTTGACCACTACAAATGTGTGTTTGTGTTCTTATTAATATAAAGTTACATTTTTTTTTCCAAAGCAACATCTGACTGACTTTTTTGTACTGTTTTTGTTCAATGTATTCAATTCAATGTATATACAATAAACATGTTTCTATAATTTTGGATAGTGGATAGTGGCCAGACTTTTAATTTTGGCCACAAGAGCCATTGGCTTGGTTACCTCAGTGGCCATTGCAAAATTGATATTTGTCAACACCTAAACTAAGATATTTAAAGAGGTTCATCCCAAAATGCATTACCACTTTCAAAAATGATATGCATTGTTAGGAGTAGACTTTATGCATACAAATAATATCAATATAATATAATATTTTAATACCATATTTATTGCAAAACTAAATAAAGAAATAAAATGTGTTTTCTATCATACTTTAGCTGTTATTCTTCTCAGAAAATCAGTATATTCAAAATTTTTACAAATGTATATAGAGCATTTTGGACTGAAGCTCTTTATTAACTTTTTAGTGAGTCAAAAAAGGAAATCCATTGTGCGATTGCAACACACTCGCCAAGAACAATAAGCAGGGTGGAAAATGTGCCTATTATTTACCAATGTATGTGGCTTGTATATATGAAGGAGAGTGAGATGGAGTGAGTTATCAGCAGTAATGTCTAATGTACTGTTTGACTGAATGGACCTGTCTCTGGGCTTTCTCTGAGGGTCACAGCTCTGACTGCAGAAGGTTGGAGTTGAATCCATGTGTGTCTGATCAGGGTGTGCAGAGGAAAAGTTATTTTTAACCCAGTAGTTCTGCTTCACTCAGGCTCACTGATCCTTGACCACACACAGACAGACATACACCCCCACTCTCCATTGCTAAGTCTACCACCTGCCCACCTGTGACACCTGATCCTAGCTAGCTCTTCCACAGATGCTTCATTCTGTGAGTGTTTCTTGCTGACACAGATGCTCTCTGTTCACATACTAATCTCTTGGTTCCCTTCAATCGAAAAGCCTTTTTTGTTGTCTTCATATTACTAATTGTAGGATTATTTGCCCTTAAATAAGCTATGTTAATGTCTGTAGACCAGCATTATTCTTCTGTGCTCCACCAACTCAGCACTGCGTTCTTCAGTGTTGCCTTGTCCTTATATACCCGTAATTTACGTTGTCGATCACTGAGCCGTTTAGATGTTGAATTAATTCTGTTGAAGAGTGACAAATGCTAAAGTGCAATATAGGATCATGTGGTTTCTCACCAAAACAAATGCACAGAAAACTTTGAGAATTACTGATGTTGTCAGCACTGTTAGAACACAGTAGTTGGTTATATGTGAAAATATAATGTCATGACACTTGACATTTATATATCACAATATTTAGTTTTTACTGAGTTTTGTAATGCTGTAATGACCATAGTACACCAACAGTAGTTTTGCACTGCTACTAAAAAGTACTGATACTTTCTTTGTTTAACATATTATTTGATATATATCATTTTGCACTATTCTGTCAATCCAAACTATGTCACTATGCAAACAGTCAAGACTTTTTGACTGCTGTGACACCTTGTCTGACAAAGACCTAATAACCTATTATGTCTAGATATTTGCACATTCATCAACTCAGTCAATTACATATTTGAACTAGATCAAAATCTAACACCTTTGTCCAAGACAACAGTGTCAGCTTAATATAAGCTATAAGGCTATAAGGCTATATTATGGCTATAAGGTGAGGAATAGCTTCCCCATCATCTCTTCCACTGGCTTCTCAGCCAAGGTGGTGGTGTTATACCAGAGCCAGTTTAAGGGGAGCCTGGCCGCTTTCTGTTTCTCCCATTATAGCAAATAGTTGACTGCATAAACTCCAGAAGGCGCCTGTGAATGAGTCCTCAGTGAATGGGGCTAAAATTGAAAACTAAAAAAAAGGTTAGTAATTATTTGCCCAGGACCGTCCTTTAATTTTGGAAAGCAGAAGTATGTATTTCACTAAAAAGGCAAAGAAAATTTACCTGTATATTTCCTTTTTTCTTCAGCAAACTGGTTTTTGGAAGTAGGATGCCAGCATTACTGCTACTGAGTGCTGATCAGTTGGTGATCGGAGTATCTTGTTGGCTGAACGAAAAGGTTCACATTCACTGCAGTCGTGAACGTACATAAGGCACTTACATGAGAATTCAGAAGCGCTCAGGTGTTAAAATGTTTTATGCTGCTCTGTGTTCAGAAAATGAATGCATTCTTTATAAGAATGTTCAAGCATTTGTAAACTATAATTTTGCTCAAATGCTCAATATTAACCCATTCAGCACTCGCTTGGGAGCGCCCTCTGGCATTTAAGAAACCCAAAAGACATTATAGAGTGGTAATTTTCTTCTTTATATATGCTCTGGTTACACCTGCTGACCAGGGGGGAAGTGAGATACCCTAAGCCTCCTATGGCTCTGTTACTGTGTGTTTGGTAAAGAGCTGCCACCTGCTGGGCTGCTGAGTTGGAATAGTGTCTGAGCCAGTATAAGCCGTCTCTAGTGGGGCCAGGAATGTGAAGGTCAAAGTCAGTCAACACAGCAGAGTTACTCTAGAATTGTAATTAATTTATTTTCTTGCATAAAAAAGCTTTGCTTTTTGTGTTAGTCATGTTAATTATGCTCCAAGAAGGCTGAAACAGTTTTGTATAGTTCATAACAGACTACATACTGAAAAATAGATCTAGAATTTTGAAAATTTTGTTCTTTGATTTATTTTAAATGTCTAATTTCATTTTTTGTACCTCCAACTAAGGCCGGGAGATGTGGTTAAAAAAAATTATATCTCAGTATTTTGTGGTATAACCCGCTCATAGTCAGAATACAAGCATCACAAGACTACTGCTTCTACAGTCTGCAGAACATGCAGCTGCCTGCATTAAACAGAACACACAGCTGCCTGCATGTTACACTCACCACAAAATTCATGATGTTGCCTAATGTAACATATCAGATAAATCGTCCATCTCCAAAGCTGTTAAGATCAGTGATCTCGTCTCTAGCTGGAAAGCAAAGTGGCGATGGTGAATTTGACAGCGAACAGATTAACCAGCTGAACCAGATCATAAGGTTTAGCCAGCAGGTTGTAATCTGCTAATATTCATGACATGCAGCATTTTAATTCAGCATTATTTTAAAGAATCTACACACATCTGTGTGAAATCTTGCTTGATCATACCCCCTTATCTCATCCTCTTGAGAGCATAACAATAAGAGTTTCCCACTGATGCTGGTTCTCAAAAGTATTGGTTTGTTTTGATTTCAGCATATGAGTGCTTTGCCCCGTCTTTAGCTATGTTACTATGGTTACAGATTGTCTGTTTTAGAGTACTTGCTATTGCTTAACCAGCTTCACACATGAATATATTTCCTACAGTCAGGGCAGAAAGAATTTGTTTGTGTATGCTTTGATAACAACTGTAATTGGTAAACATGACACAGTCTTAATTCAGGTTTTTTTTTTATGCAGCAGGATTTTTCACTGACAGTTTTTCACTATCCTGTGAAAACTTATTGAGTTGAGAAATCCCTGGAGAACTGATTGGAATGGCACCATGTTTAACCTTGTAGTGTGTGTTTCGTCCCGGTGGGTGATGCTTGCTAAAGAGTGGAGCTCCCGCTCATTCTTGCTTGATCCCTCTCTCTTGCACATTCTCTTAATTTTCTTGCTCTCATTTTCTGGTTTGCGTGTGAACAGTGCTCTGTATTCTCTTGGGCCAACAGGCTCTTCACAGTAGCTGAAGCTTTTTGTAAACACTGAGGGAAAGCAGACAGAGAGGAGGAGGAACAAATAAACAGCGTCTCTAATGAGGTGGAGATGTGAACCAATCCAAACTACTGCAGACGCCTCTCACTTTCTCTGGGGTTGTGCAAACAAACTCAGCCACAGGCAAAAGAAACTCTGACATCTAAACAAATGTGTAGAAGGCACATAGCAGTGTGATGAATTTCTCCCCAATTTTATATTCATTGCAAGACAGAGTGCTGGTGATGTTTGTTGAAGCAAAACATCAAAAATGTAGGGAGTGAGGTGCATGTTTTATTTTTAACTCTGTCATTTACTCTGTAGGGTTTGTACATCTTGTTCAGATTATTATAAACGTCCGTCTTGACAGATGTTCTCTTTCTAAAAAAACTTATGCAAGGTTTATTTTCTGTGCCTTTCTTTCATTTTCTTTTTTTTTTTATTTTCATTATTCAGCTGAAGAATTGTCTTTTTTGTTCTCTTTTTATCTCTTTTCCAGCTTGCTTTAAATTGATATTTCTGGCTGTCCTGATAAATCTGTATATTGTCTAGTATTAATTAGAATTAATATCATGTTGCTCAGACAGTTGGTGGCATGCCTAAAACTCTGGTACACAGTGTTTTGGCTTCCTTTGGACATGTAGTAAACATGACTCTTGCAGAGCGCTGCAGCACTAGTGGGACGTTAGAATTTCAGGTATAAATTCTTGTACTGGAGTCTATGGCCTCTTTTATGAGCTCTTGCAAGCTTGTCATTGGATGTGAACTGCAGATCTGTATTATGTGAAGAATGCTTTCCTGAGCTCATGACTCCAGAGTGGAGGAAAAAAAAGACTGCTTAGTGTTCACTCCACCTCTAACTCTTTCAGGACTTGATGGTTAATGTCCTTGCTAAATTATGTATTTGTAATTCTCCTGAAATTTCTTTTAAATGTATTAAATATGCATGAATATGCATGTTAGATATTGTGTTTATATTTATATAGCCTGCATTATGTGGAGTACTTAGTTGTCTCCCTCCCCTCTTGCAGAGACATCAAGCCAGACAACATTCTGTTGGATGTGAATGGGCACATTCGGTTGGCAGATTTTGGCTCCTGCCTTAAGCTCATGGAGGATGGAACGGTAAGGATGGCCAATGTCCCATTGTTCTAAATCCTAATCTTTAATCAGAATATTTAGTTATAGAATAAAAAGTGAGAACTTTGTAATGAGGCGTTCATGTTGCTATTCTTGAGCTCAGCTCTATAGCAGAGCAGGAACGTGAATCTCATCATTGAACAGGCGTCTCTAGGTAATTATTTTAGACCAAGAGCCTCTTACTTGGTGTCGGCAAGTTTAGACTTCAGTTTGAGTTTGAGTATCAGGGAAATGGAGAGAAATAAAAAGTATATGCACGTAGAATAGGCGTGGGCAATGTCTAAAAATTATTAGCACAGTATTTTCTAGATTATCAGTTATATTCTAGTCATTACAGCAGAGTGTGTCTAGAACACCACTATAGGTGCATGTGGGAAACCTAGAAGTTTTATATTCACACTGTATGGAACATGGTTAGAATTTTCTTCAGATGATATTCTGAGAAACTCCCAGCATATACCAGTGGTACATGTATTGTAACTTAATGATCTAGTTATGCTCTGTGCTTTAACAGTAAAGGGAATTAAACATTACATGTACATATTATTTAATATTTAACGTTAAACAGTTTGATAAAAAAAATCCATTCAGTTTTTCCCAACACATGGATAATTGCCGGTGAAGCATTGTCATCAGGTTTCCTGTCACTCAGTTCTGATCACAGAAAAGCTTATAGTGAAGTAATTTATCACGACAATGATAAAATATATTGTCATATTGCAAAGGCTTAATTAGAGGTGGAAGGTATGGCAAAAAATAAAATACTGTGATACTTAAATAAATTTTCATGATATGCCACAATATTTTTAAAAATACCATTGAACTGTTGATATCCACAGCATGTTCAAAAAACCATATTGAAACAATTTAGCATGATAATGATATATTGTCATATTACCCAGTCCTTCCCCTGATTACAAATGTTTCCTTCTATTTCCTTTACTATATTATAAAGCAAGAAATTGAATTTGAACCACTTCATACATTGAGAGAGACTTTTTATGCAAACCAAATCTCTCAAGTACAGTATGAAATTTGTATGGTTCCTCTGTCATAATTACCTGGCCAAGTCAGTGAAAAGTGATCCCAGGAAAAGACCACGAGTTGTGAAGGCAGTTTATATTCGTCTATAATAAATCTTGAGACATGTAGTTCAGTGCAAGACAGTAAGAAGTGTTCCTTATGACCTTTAACTAAGATTTGCTACTGTTTTTTTGGCACGTCACAGACAACTCGGCAGGATTTCCCCATTTCCCCCGACAAGACGAGTGTGAGTGCGTGCGTGTGTCTCAGCATGCTCACACGTGCGTGCTTAAAGCTGTTCACGTGTGTTTTTACAAGTGTGTGTGTACATGTAGAAGGACTGTATCACTGCAGGAGAAACGGCTAATTTGTTGCCTCACTTCAGCAAATTCTTCCAGCTGCACACATCTGCACAAAGGCTTCTCTCCAGCCGGCTTCCGCCTGCTCAGCCTGCTGATGTTCTGATGGGGAGCACCAAACACCCTGTCCTTCACCAGGGCTTCCTCTCTGACAACTATCTCTTTTCTCAGCTCACAGGGCTGGCTGCTCTTTGAGAGTTTATCTTGTGAAAAGACACTCACAGTAGTGTGAAACACATTTTTTCCGGAGGCCAGGCATGGTTCTGCTGGTTGTGTTCAGTGTGAGAGCATGAACCACCATGCTTCAGCACATTTGCATTTCATTGTGATGACCTATGTGGAAACAGAGAGGCATTCCTGAGCACTGATTATTTCAAAGCTCAGAAAGAGCTGAGAACTACCCTTTTTTAGCATTACCCACTGAGCTTATGATGAAATCTGGTCAGATGTGCTCTTAGACACAGGGGCTTTTGTTTGTTTCCCTGTTGTCATTGACAGCAAAGAGCTCATTTGATGGACTGTACACAATAACACCTGGTGTTATGTAAATGACCCCATCTTCTGTAATTCTGCCTCTGTCAATCAAGGCAGATTTTTGTCTCTGTGCAAAGTTTAGTGCTCAGGTACCCTTTCTTTGGATTATAATGTCATTAACAACATTATAACGTAGAGAAGAAAAGAGTATGAAATTCCAGGGAAAGTCTTCATGAGGTGTCTCGATATGTGCTTTTTTGATGTTTTTCCTTTGCTGCAACATGGTGCTGATGGTGTATGTTACCTTTTAGGTGCAGTCCTCTGTGGCAGTTGGCACTCCAGATTACATCTCTCCAGAGATCCTGCAGGCCATGGAGGATGGCAAGGGCAAGTATGGCCCTGAGTGCGACTGGTGGTCTCTGGGCGTCTGTATGTATGAAATGCTGTATGGGGAAACTCCTTTTTATGCCGAATCCCTGGTGGAGACTTATGGCAAGATCATGAACCACAAGGTAAGGAGTTAGTATAGGGTTTGGAAATTGTATTAGTAACCATCATTGTATTAGTAACATGGTCTCCCTCTTGCAAGTAGCCATGAATTAAAACACTGCCTTACATTATTTTAGGAGCGGTTCCAGTTCCCTGCTCATGTCACAGAAGTTTCTGAGAATGCCAAAGATCTGATCCGCAGACTCATCTGCAGCAGAGAGCACCGACTGGGCCAAAATGGTATCCAGGACTTCAAGCAGCACCTCTTTTTCTCCGGCATTGACTGGGACAACATCCGCAACTGTGACGCACCATATATCCCAGAAGTCAGCAGCCCCTCAGACACTTCCAACTTTGATGTGGAGGATGACTGCCTCAAGAATTCGGTGGGATATTTTTTTTTTACTTTGTCAACCAACCTTGTTGCATTTTTCACCCTTAATAGGTGAACTATAAGAACATTTCAGTACAGTTTGTCATGCTTGCATATTAATGATTATTTATCATCAATAATCAAAACGTGAGTTAAGAGGTGTTTCTGAGTTACCAAATATTTTGCTCTAGACCTTTGTGTATTAGAGCTAAATTAGAGATTTTTTTTCCATTTTCAGGAGACAATGCCTCCTCCTTCTATAACAGCCTTCTCTGGACACCACCTTCCATTTGTTGGCTTCACCTACACCAGCCAGTGGTAAGGTCTCAGCACACAATGGCCTCCAATTTACATTTACGGCATTTGGCTGACGCTCTTATCCAGAGCAACTTACAATTTGATAATTTTACACAATTATGCGAAGGTAGTGTTAGGAGTCTTGCCCAAGGACTCTTGTAGGGTGTTTACCCAGGTGGGGGATTGAGCCCTAGTCTACAGCGTAGAAGGCAGAGGTGTTACCCACTATACTACACCAACCCACTCCAATGTTTTCTTGACAAAACTTGTTGAATGTGTATATTTTAATCAAATCCTGCCTGGATTGTGAAACATGCTGTTTGCTATGTTGGCATGTGACTTAGAGAACTTGTAGTGTCTGTTTAAAAGTCAGAGTAACACAATGTTTAAAGCAAATAGAGCTATGAACAGAATACTTATCGTAGATAGTCACAGAAAGTCCTCATTTGGTGAAAAAAAACAACGCTGTCAGAGCTGAGATTGTGCCATGATTCTCATGGGAATGTGAGCAGAATTTCTCTGTTGTTTGCATTAATCTCTCTGACCTCATTAGCTTGGGCTGCTATCATTGATTTCCCCAGATTAGCATCCCTACTTATGAAGTGTCTGCTAGACTGGAACACTAGATTGTGTTTCGGCAGTTTATTGGTATTCGTGGGGTTCCATATTGGCTCCCTGTCCATATTGGTGGTGGTTTAGCAGTTTTTCTTTTGGAAATGCTCTAGTTTGGTAATGCAGTCTTCTTCACAGTGAGATCTTATACAACACTCTTGTCTTTGATTTCAGAAATGAGTAACAATTTACTCTTTCCACTAAACTGCTGGGAAGCTGAGCAAGTTTTACATATATGGTGTATTCCAGAGGTATTCTGGGCATAGAATACAGTTGCTAGGCTATGAAGGACCAACAGTGCTGCATCTCTAGTCAGATAAGAACCAAAGACAGAAGCAGCTAAAGAGTGACCTTACCCTGAATTTTTATCTATTTTTCTCCTAACAGATGACATAACACCATAATAGGTTTATTTTCTGGGATAACCCCCCATCCAGGAATTTTGATCTTGACCCATTCAAGGGGTTAATTAGGGGATCAGTATTTTGCACCTTGTGTATCACTTGGCCATTCTTACTGGTTTCCCCACACTAGCACCCATACTGGAGCAGCTGTCCTATAGATTCAGATAAAGCCATTTGGAAATTCTCTCAGTTTCTGCTATGGTGCTCTTTATCTGTAGCTTTGACAGACTCAGTTGTAGACACTCTTCAGAAGCAGAATCTTGTGCCTTGTGTTGGGCTTTTCCCACACTCTGTCTGATAGGGTTACCTTGAGTGTAGCACTAACTACAAAATCTTACTGCATGTAGTGGCACTATGGCTGGTTTCCTTTGTAGCTTGTGTACTTTAACACATACATTGTTGTACAGGAAGATTCACTCGCATCCTAACTCCTGTTAGGATGAAGCAGTCTGAACCAAAAAATACACTACATACCTTGACGAATCTGTAATCGATTGCATTACATGCGATACAGTGATCTCTGTTTTCTGCCAGACACATGGGGTACGGGGGTATGCACCTGGAAGTTGCAAACAGCTGTCCGGCGCCTACCTCCTCGCTCTGACTCAGGGGCATATCAACTTGTTCGAATCTCCATATACTGAGGAGCATATTGCAAGTTGTTTCATTCAGATAGCTTCCTCCTGGCGTGAGTTACTACGGAATATGTGGGGCCTCTTTCAAATGAATCTCCCTGTACTACACTTAACTTCTTGGCTCTATTGGGGCCGTGACACATTGCTTACTTATGGTTAACTTGTTGTAGTTGTTTCCATCGCACAAAAGGTAATTGATTAACCTTTCTGGTTATTATTGTAGCTGTGGCATTTAAGTATGCTTTATCAGATAAGTATATTGCTTGTTTGCTTTAGGGATTTCTCTGTTGAAATGAAGTCTTCTCACTTGGCATGTAGGTCATTTGTGTGGTGTGCATATCTATCTTGTAGAATGAATGGAGGTCGCTGTCTGGTCACTGTGCTGATATTATTTCTATGCACTGTGTGGGTCTAAAAGGCAATGTCCCGGCAGTTGTTCATGCAGTGCTGGCACTGCACATTCTCCAGGTTCTACACAGTCAGTGTGGCCTTATCTTATGCTGTAAACTCAGCAGTGCTACCTGCAACTGCCTCAGCTGCACTCTAGATGAGTCCTTTCAGCTCCACATCTGGCAGTCAGAAGGAGTGAGACAGAATGCTTATTGTATTGTAACTGTGTTTTGATGATTTCCAGATGGCCAGAGTTATCAGTCATTCACAATCTGTAATAAGATACCTGAAATACACATTTTCTTGAGCAGCTTATTTGTATTGCTGACTTTATTAAACATCACGCTAATTCACTTTGCAGGTACAAGGTATGCTTACAGCCCTCACACCCTCAACCTCTGGGAACTTGGACAACTATAGTTTTATCTAATGTTCTAAACAAAGACAGTGATTGATTTGCAGCAGTAATGATTGTGCTGTGGCAATTTTGTTATCTTTGGTCGTTCTTTACCAAAATAAAGAAGAGGCCTTTGTTGATCAGACATTCAGGCTACTTCTGAAACGATGTGGCTTGACACAACATGACGGTGACTGTGAGTTTCACCTCTGATCACTGTTCCTCCAGCTCTCTGTCAGACCGTGGGTGCCTTCTGCGTGAGTCCATAGCGCCTGTGCAGATGGATGTGTGTGTGCAGCGTAGTTTGGAGGAGAGTCTGGCCACTGAGGCATACGAGAGGAGGATCCGCCGTTTAGAGCAGGAGAAGCTGGAGCTCAGCCGCAAACTGCAGGGTCTGTCTCCCAGTCACAACTAAGCACATTAGTTCACATGAATAGCTGTTCGCAGTTAGCTGTTAACGACTTATCTTCAGTTTCCATTTGATTGCAGTGACTACTTTTTGAGCTGCTTTTTCAAGAAAGTTAGAGAGTTTTACTTTAATGAAGTTTATTTGAGGTTGTCCCTTGTTCACTCATGTTTATACTGTTTCTCAGAGTCTACTAAGACAGTGCAAGCTCTACAGTACTCCAGTGGAGATGGTCCTGTCTCTGCTAACAGGGAATTTGAGATACGAGGGCTGAAGGAGGAGATTGAGACTTTGAGGAAACAAATTGCAGGTACATGAAACTCCTGCCACATTGGTTATACCACTGGTATAGTATGTGCCCTGCAAAGTGGTAGAGCAGGGATGCATGTGCAATATCGCCTGATATTTCTCTTTTTCTCGTTTTTCTTTGCCTCTTTATGCTGTCCTTGGCCAATTTTTTTTATTTTTCTCTTTCCAGACTCTGGCCAGTTAGAGCAGAAGTTGGAACAGGCCAGTGCAGCCCGCAGGGATCTAGAGGAGGCCACTAAGCACATTCGCTCTCTAGAGAAGCAAATAAAGACATTGAAGCAGGAGAGAGAGGATATGCAGAAGGTACAGGTTTATGGTTACAAACATGTCACTCAGAATTGGCGTATTATGTGGCCCTTCTTAGGTCTGTGCTCTTTAACTACAATTAAGATATGCGTACTTTCACCAGACACTCTATGTAGTTTCTCTAAGTGTATACCATGTTTTATGATGATGACGACTAAAAATGATGACAGGCTTTATGAGCCTCTGCGTTTACTGAAGTGCTGGTCTGTTGTATTTGCAGGAGCTGTTGGAGTCTACAGAGAGGCAGAAGGCTCGGGCAAAGGACCTGAAAGAGGCAGACAGCCAGAGGAGGATGGCTATGCAGGAGTTCTCTGAGATGAGTGAGAAGGTGACAGAATTGCTCTCACACAAGCAGCGTCTCTCCCGCCAGCTCCGGGATAAGGAGGAGGAGATGGACGCGGTTAACCATAAGCTGGAGGCCCTTCGGCTTGATGTGCGTAAAGCGGAAAGGACAAGAAAAGAGGTGGGAATTAGCAGAAATGTTATGACTTTCACACTGTCATACCATTGTTTATCAGAGTTGTCAGAAATGTGCTGTTAAGCAAGCTTATGTGTGCTTGCGTCAGACGGAAACTCAGGCGGAGGAGCGAGCTGCTGAAGCCCAGAAAGAGAAGAAGCTGAGGGAGCGCAGTGAACAGTACAGTAGACAGCTGGAAGAGGAACTGGAGAGAATGAAGGTACATAAACACCTCCTCAGAGAATGAGGCCCATTGTTTTGTGTTGTGTTTATTGTATTATTGTTATGGTGTTGGATCCTTGCATTGATAAATGTTACACACAAAGTGAAACTGGGACATGATAAGTAAAGAAACTGAATATGAATACATCAGTCTTACTTAAGTGAATACTGTGTATGTAATCTGCTCCTCACTATACAACGAAGCAGCAAAAGCAGGCGGGTCGTTCTCCAGCTGCTGGGGCCCCCGAGCAGCACCAAGAACTGAGTAAACTGCGTGCAGACCTGGAGAAGAAGACAGTTTTCTATGAGGAGGAACTCTCTCGCCGTGACCTGCAGCACACCAGCGAGGTGAAGAACTTGAAGAAAGAGCTCCGGGATGCTGAGGCTCAGCAGGTCTCCCTAAAGAAAGAGATCATGATGCTGAAAGACAAGCTGGAAAAGACTCGCAGAGAGAGGTAAAACTGCTTTAATCTCAAAACCCTTTATTATTTGGAGATTTTTTTTCCTTTGATGCAAATGACTTTTGAAATTTGTTTAAAATTAATTTATAGGTTTAATGTGGGATAGATTAGTCATTGTGGATATGCCAGGTTCCCTTGACTGTTTTATTTAAGGTTTAAAAAGACATATCAATCTCTCACCCCACAGTCAAACCGAACGAGAGGAGTTTGAGACCGACTACAAGCAGAAGTATGAGAGGGAGCGGGTCCTGTTGACTGAGGATAACAAGAAACTCTCCAGTGAATTGGACAACGTGAGCATTTTGCCTATCTGTCTGTCCTTTTGTTTTGTTTTTTTTCATTTTTTCTTTCTTTCTTTCTTTCTTAGGTTTTCCCTTTTTCTTTCTCTTTGAGACACAATTTTCTGCTTCCTGCCTTCCCTGCTTTACTGCAAGGTCATATTACTCAAATCTAAATTCAGAACTTTATGCCATTTTGGTATGATCATAATGAACTAGGGCAAGTTCAAGGGCAGTGGCATGAAGTCTAATGAGGACAGCCAGTCTCTAGATGCTTTTTATTGAAGTCAAACATGAGCATTTCTTGTTCTAATTGTTCCAGGCATGCAAAACACATACAATAACTCATATAAAGCTTTTAAAGAGACTCTGTGTGATGCAGTATCCTCTCAGATAACCTGTATGCGCTCTCTGGTGGAATGCTCTGGCGTCTGAAATCCTGGCTGATGCTGCAGTAGATCAAAGAGAGCCAGCTCAGTGTGTACTGTCTTATTAGCTCCCGTAAATGGTGTCCTCTTACACCACCGCCGCCACCCCCCTCCTCAGCCTTTCTGCATCCTCTCATGGCTTATATTAGTGAGTCTCTCAAATCAAACAGTCTGTTTCACTCTCAAGTAAATGACATGGCCTTATACACTCACAAAAGAAGTCAAAGCGTTCTTGGACAAGGTTCTGTCAACTTTGGAAGAAAAGGAAACCAACAAAATCCGAAAAAATTGGCTCCTGTAAGTGAGATTGTATGGTTTTGTAAAACAAAAAAAGACTTTTTCGGATCCCTTAGAAAAATGCTGTAATGTAGCTCTTGATTGAGGAAAAAAAGAAACACAACCCCTCTCTAAAGTCTTTCGCTGCTTTGAAAGATGTGTGCCTGCCAGCATGTTCTTGGGAATTCATCAGTAGCCTCAGCTTGTGTAAGCACAGTGAATATGCTAAGAAACATTGGAATTTGAAAAAAAAAAACATGCACCCTCCTCTGTTCAGAACCACTGCAGGGGTTCAGAGCATGTGTCAGAGTGCACTTAAAACATGAAATGTTTGGAAAAATTTGTCATAATCACAGTGTGGTGGAAAACCTCACTAGCCCTTGAGGTAAACACAGAATCCTCTGAATTCCTAAGTCGTTGCGGCCAGCTAACAGACGTGTTTACAGCAGATAGGCCGAACCGTGACTCTACAGACTCATGTTTATGAATGAGAGTACGGCTGGGAGAGATCAGGGGTTTAGGGGAGTGCCTGCTATGCTCACCTTCCTTAGTGAGCATAGCGCATTACGGTGGTTCCATCCCCTCTTTTCTCTCTCTGTCTCTCTAGCATTTGATTATCCTCTTAAGGATGATTACTTCTCTGAACTGGTTGTGTGGATTATTTATTGTGTTCAGGGACTCAAACTGACAAGGTACTGTTAAATGAGGACTAGAAGTCCACATGGGTGCTTAAACAAGATTTATGAACCTCTCACATAAAGGTAATAGAAAGCAGGCTGATGTTGGCGATCACTACCTTTCCCAGATGTGTGTTCTTGCATCCCTGAGTCTGAGAGTATGTTAATATGTCCTTTACTTCCTTGTTTCCTGGTGAAGTATCTTCTGCTTTATAGTCTGCAAGGTCATGCATTTCCCTTGTGGATAATGCGGTTCTGCTGGGCTTGCTTCCTTTGGGCTACTGCTGAAGTTTACTTTATTGCGCCTATAGACCATATCCACATCCCTGAGGTTCTAATAGTATCGAGCCATTTCTTACTTGAGGTAACAATGTTTTGCTGACTCAAAGCAGTCAGTGCTCTTAATGTACTCTTTGTAGTCCTGAAGCTATAAGGTACCCTGTGCACTTAAAAGAAAAAAAAACATTACTGATGTTGCCATTTGTATTTAGAGGTATAATTGTTACTGAAGACATTTAAAGTATCTTTGTAATATCTTATTCATTTGTGTATGTCCCTGTATAGTTGGCAACTTCGTATGAAAAGCTGAGCTGTAGTCACAAGCAGCTTGAGGAGGAAATGAGAGAGCTGGCAGATAAGAAAGAGAGTGTGGCCCACTGGGAGGCCCAAATCACAGAGATCATCCAGTGGTGAGTGACACAAAGATTGGTACACTAAAGCTCTTTGGAAAGTAGTCTTTGGCAGTTGAATACTTTTTCCTGCTAAATCAGGCAGTATAGTTTCATAATGTCATCTAGTGGTAGTGAATGGTAATGCAGTTTTGAAACCATGGTCTGCAGGGTGAGTGATGAGAAGGATGCGCGGGGCTACCTCCAGGCTCTGGCCACCAAAATGACTGAGGAGTTGGAGGGCCTGAGGAACACAAGTCTTGGTGCCCGATCTACGGTAGGATCTTGGGTTCAATTTTAATAAAATAATTTTGAGCCACTTTTTTTCTTTGTTCAAGAACTGCAGGACCTGTGAGGTTTTTGCATGTGTAGTGACAGCATGTATTAACCACATTCCGGTGCTTATGGTAGGACATGCCATGGAAGATGCGGCGCTTGGCTAAGCTGGACATGTCTGCGCGTCTGGAGCTGCAGTCTGCCCTGGATGCAGAAATCCGAGCAAAGCAAACCATTCAAGATGAACTCAACAAAGTCAAGGCTGCCAACATGGCCACAGAATGGTAAGTACCAGTTTCAAGATTTTGTAGTCACTTGTAATGCAAATTTGCTTCTTTAGGATTTTAGGAATCCAGTGGGAAGCACAAATGAAGTGTGCAGTTTTGTTGTTTAAATATTAGTGCATTATAAGAGATTCTGAGTTCCACAGTCATAGACAGCTTTCACTGCCTTTTAATGATTATTTGCTCTCCCTCAGCAAACTCCAGGAATCTGAGAAGAAGAACCAAGAACTGCACGTAGAGATTGAGAGACTGAAACGTGAAACGGATGATCTGCGTATGTCTAAGGGTAAACTCAACCACTTGCTTATCACAGGTTCTTGAGACTTTCAGCCTCTCGGACTATATTGTTTTGACCTAGAACTTTTTTGCTTGCTTTATATGAAGCCATGTTCTTTGTGTTACAGGCGTCAAGCACCAAGATTCGCAGAACTCTTTCCTTGCATTCCTCAATGCTCCAACTTCTGCCCTAGATCAGTTTGATGTGAGTACTGAGAAATGGTTGAGCTACCTAACTATAAACTTTTATTTTTAAACTGCCATCTTAATGTTGGTCTTGCAGGATTTTCTGGGTGCTTCTGCTGTTTACCCCCATTTTTGGATTTTAATCTGGTTGCTGTCTTTATATTTATGACCAACAAACAATGACCTAACTGGTTTTAGACATGCTGTAGTTGCAGTGTAGATTTTATATTTTCTGTAGTCACTCCCTGTATTTGTGATGTATACTTTCCATATTTGTTTTTGTTTGTACTGAAGCGATCCCCTGCCTGTGGCCCAGCCAGCAAAGGCAGACGTGTAAGCTCCCTTTTTATTGGTGGTGTATTGGGTGAAGTTAACATTCTCTTTACATTCTCTCTGGTGTATTCCCATTGGCAGTGTGATTTCTTTGTGCATTGTGTGGCCTTGATGCATGTCTCTGCATCCTCTTTCTGCATGGCACTGGATTTGCATTATTGTAACAACCATGTGGATCACAGAGTTGGGTTTATATACTGCCCATTCATTAGTAACTATCCACATCAGTTCTTTTTTATGCACATTTCACTGAGCTGGGATTCATTCTACATAATACACATTTTCTTGGTACAGTCTTATCACTGTCATCAGAACTTTGTACTTGATTGAGCCCTGATCTGGGCATTTGAGGCTTGTCTCAGTGCTGCATGTGTGAAGAAGTAACCATTTCATATGAATATAATATGATCAGGTTTTAGACTTTAGCTTAAGCAATGTTTGATCAATTAATCATTTGAAGTTTTTGGTTTTTGTTTTGACATTGTGACATTTAAAGACACAATCATTTATTTCTCTAGCTGTTTTCATTTTATTCAAATTGGTAGTGTATTTACTCTTGAAACCTTTTGAAACCTTATATTTTCTAAGTGCACATATACTGTTGTGGTTATGTTAAATTATTCCAAACATGATTGATGAGGGCAACATGCTCCTAACCATACACTTTAATTTCACATCACTTTTATATTTAGTTTTCTTAAATCAATGATTGTGGCTTTACTTGTCAGGCATAAGAATGCCAATTTCAACTGTTACTTGATAACTGGTATGCATTCACATGATTTGTTATACAGTGGTTGTTTTGAATGTCCACTATATAAGCATGCATTAGCTCCAAATGTGAAATGTTTGGCCACTGACTGGTTAGTAGTGCACTAAAGATTTGCCTAGGATTTTAGAGCTTATCGTGATCTTTAGGGCTTGTGTGTATGTAACACATTTATTTGGAGAAAAACAGGAGCAACAGCAGTTTGCATTTGAAATAGCGTTGTACAATACTTATTGCAGGTACAACATTTAAATCCTGGGAAAGTCTTAAGTATGATACCTTTAAGGTTACTGTCTTGTGTGTCTAATCTTGGTCCTCTTCTCTGCACGTCTAGATTGACTCCATTGATAACTTCAGTCTGTCAAACACACCATCAAGGGACGAGGACCGCAAGTCCCAGCTCATGGCCCGCTCTCGATCTCCTTCAACCACCAGTGATGTAGAGCCTCTCGAGGTATCCTTTAAACCTGCTTTGACACATTTGTGTGATATACGCCATTATAATCATTGTGTTTAATGTAAGAACTTGCTTTTTGTCTTCAGGGGGTGGATCATCCACAGAGAGATACAAAGACCTCTACCATGCGTTCTGGAGGATACAGTGGCACTGGCCTTGCCACACCTAAGGTATGGAGTTGTAATTTGCATCTTGTCCATAATGAAAAAGGTAATTAAAGTTGTCTGAATGACAAAAATAGAGCTTGTCACATTAATTGCGTTTCATTTAATTTCTGAATTTTTATTTATTTATTTATTTTATTTTATTTTTACTTTTTTCCATGTAGCCAAAAGCTCATCAGTTTGTGGTGAAGTCTTTCAACACTCCCACCAAGTGTAACCAGTGTACCTCTCTGATGGTGGGACTCATCCGACAAGGCTGTACATGCGAAGGTGAGGGATGCTGTAACCAGTGGAGCTCGGGCTTTGTTTTTGAAAATCACCAAGACAGTCATAACCCCTTTGACCTTCATATCTTTAAGGCCTTGATCATAACTGGTTGCTTGAGTGATTAAAACATTTTATGTGCCATAGCATATCATTAGTTACATCTGTCTTAGGGGTTGTAGTGAAATTTAAGACCAGCTCTGAGCACTCCTCCCATGAAAACACAAAATATTCATAATTTCTCAACAGAGCGGCATGAAGAGAACACTCTCACTCATTGTAAACTGCATTGGCATCAGCTGAAAAGCCATCAGACCTGTAGAGAGCAACATTTGAATTTAGTGTAAAAGAACGTTGAATTTGTCTTAAAGCAATAAGCCGAGAAGGATAAAGAAATTGTAATTATATCACTTTTTAAAGTGGGCAGTTAACAAAGCCCAGACAACTGTGATACCAGTAACAGTAAAGTAACAGATTATATATCAGTGTAATACAATTTAAAATAAACAATAAACAAAATAAAACTCATCCATTATACTTGTTTGATCAGTGTAATTTAACTGCATCCTACAGAACTTCTCATATTTTCCTTTCTCGACATATTTTTTCAAAAAATAATCAAACTGCATGTAATCAATAATGATCAAACTGCATGTATGAAAAATTAATGAAGGTTCTCACTAATGTTTACACTATTTAATGAAGGTTCTCACTATTGTTTACACTAGGCTGAGGGTAATGACATGCCATGCGGATGGGCTTCCTCACTCTTCCTGTTGGCTGTATGTGTATTGATAATGTATCTACAGTCAGATGACTGTCTGACTTTGAGAATGACACAAAACTAGGATTGTTGCTAGTTGTTCACAAAGCAGTCCTAGGCTAAGAGAATAATAAGACAGCTGTTGTTAGTAACCCTCATGAAGCTTTGAGAACCTAGCTATTGGTCTGCAGAAGATGTTTATGGATGTACTAGGGCTACTGCTTACTCATACTTCTCTTTCTTGCAGTCTGTAATTTCTCCTGTCATGTGACATGTGCGGACAAAGCCCCTGCAGTGTGCCCTATCCCTCAAGACCAAATGAAAGGGCCTCTGGGTATTGACCCACAAAAGGGCATTGGCACAGTTTATGAGGGACAAGTCAGAGTAAGGACCTCTGCTTCAAAATATTGTCTTTGTCTTTGCTTTTGCTCATAGAGTTAATTAGTGCAGGAACTCAGTTTCAACTGTGAAATCCTGTAATTGCCTCTCAGGTTCCAAAGCCAGCAGGGGTGAAGAAGGGCTGGCAGAAGGCCCTTGCTGTTGTGTGTGACTTTAAGCTCTTCCTTTATGACCTGGCAGAGGGCAAGGCTGCTCAACCCAGTGTAGTTGTCAGCCAGGTCATCGACATGAGGTCAGTCATCTGTCTGATCTAACTTTTACTGCTCCCTGGTGCTTTTATTTTTCCTAAGGGTTCTCTCTTTGCTGTAGGGATGAAGATTTCTCAGTCAGCTCAGTATTGGCATCTGATGTCATTCATGCCAGTAGGAAGGACATTCCCTGTATATTCAGGGTGGGTTTAATTATGCTATGCTTGAGTTTGAGTTTTTAATTAAACTAGAAAGTGTGTTACTGCTGGAGCCTCTGTATCTGGATTTTCATGCTTTGTCTGCATTTCAGAATATTATCTGTGCCTTGTTTGTTTGCTCAGTTATAATGCAGTTTCTGTGCTGTAGGTCACAGCATCTCAGCTGTCTGCCTCCAGCAGTAAAAAGTGCTCCATCCTAGTCCTAGCTGATAGTGATCAAGAGAAGAATAAGTGGGTGGGTGTGCTGAATGAACTTCATCGTCTCCTAAAGAAGAACAAGCTGAAGGAGCGCTTTGTCTACGTACCTAAAGAAGCTTATGACAGCACCCTGCCTCTCATCAAAACCACTCAGTCTGCTGCTATAATAGGTATTGCTTTAGTTAGGACACACTGACAGTAGTCAAGACACTGTCAAGCTTCTCACAAAGCTCATGTACAGAGCCTTTCTCAGTGTTTTTTGTTAGTGCTTTATCTCCAGTTAATTCTAACTAGAAAAAGCAACACTTGGCTAGTTGTTTGTTTGTTTATTTGAATTAATTTAGTCTACATTCCTCTGATGTCATTCTTTACAGATCATGAAAGGATAGCCCTGGGCAATGAGGAGGGGCTCTATGTTATCCATGTCACCAAAGATGGTAAGCATTGTGTCAGTTTTTAACATTGCATAACTGAAGGTGTGATAACTGCAGTTATGAATTGCATCTGCTTTCTCTTACAGAGATCATCAAGGTTGGGGATAATAAAAAGGTCCACCACATTGAGCTGATCCCTGCTGAACAGTTGCTGGCTGTCATCTCTGGCCGCAATCGTCATGTGCGTCTCTTCCCCATGGCGGCCCTGGACGACCGTGACACAGACTTCTACAAGCTCCCTGAAACTAAGGGCTGCCAGACCCTATTTTCTGGCACAATAAGACATGGAGCTCTCACCTGCCTTTGTGTGGCCATGAAGAGACAGGTCATCTGCTATGAGCTTAACAAGAGTAAGACGCGGCACAGGAAGTTAAGGGAGCTCCAGGTGCCTGGTGTGGTGCAATGGATGGCTCTGCAGGGGGACAAGCTGTGCATAGGTTACCAGGCTGGATTTCTGCGCTACAACTTGCAGGGAGACGGACCCCAAACAAACCTACTGCATCCAGAGGATCACACTCTGGCTTTCATTGGGCAACTGGGCCTAGATGCACTGTGTGCTGTGGAAATCTCCACTAAAGAGCTTCTCTTGTGCTTCGGCAGTATTGGAGTTTACGTGGACTGCCAAGGCAGGCGCTCACGCCAGCAGGAGCTCATGTGGCCAGCTGTGCCAACTGCCTGTTGTAAGTGCTGTGCACACTGATACCATGGTGAACTCTCAGCAGTTCAACTTACCTCTATTAGAGGTGTTCAAGATGTTGACAAAGATTTTTTTTTGTTTTGCTTTCTACAGGTTATAATGCACCTTACTTGTCAGTATACAGTGAGAATGCTGTGGATGTTTTTGACGTGAACACTATGGAGTGGATTCAGACAATTCCTCTTAAAAAGGTAGATGTGTAGCACATGTATGTTGCGCAACTTAGGACTGAACAAGTCTTAGCCATGTGATCATTAGTTGGTACATATATTTGAGCATCAAAAAATTCTGGGTAAAAAGTGCAGGCTACATAATACACTTAAATAATACCTCATTGTGTACTCTGTAATGCATTGGTTGTGTTCTGTGATTTTAGGTTCACCCTCTAAATATAGATGGCTCTTTGAACCTACTGGGGCTTGAGACAGTGCGACTCATCTACTTCAAAAATAAGACAGCTGGTAAGATCCATAGCTGAATTTAATGCAAGAATTACTGTTGAATTCTAGCAATTAAATGTGATTAATATGCTACTATTACTGTAAAACATATTTCTGCACTTACTGTACATTTTATCAGCTCCATTTACCATATAGGTGCACTAACTGTAGTTCATCCGATTCTCTGCATAATTTATTCTCCTTTCAGCCTGTTCATCAATGGTCAGGACACAGCAGTGCTGCTGGAGATTTTAACACCTCAGTGTCGCTGCTGGACTGAGTATAGTCCACCAACTTAAAATATCCAGCCAACAGTGTCCTTTGTGCGGTACGCTCTGAAATTGAGATATTTGCAGAGTTCACATTTACAAGGTAGACCAACCAGGTAGATGTGTCTAATAGAGTGGACAGGGAGTGCTCCATTAGCACTAATTCATCTGATCCACTCATACAAGAGCAACACACACACACGCAACATGCCACCACTGTCAGAATCACTGCAGTGCTAAGAATGATCCACCACTCAAATAATACTTGCTTTGTGGTGGGCCTGTGGCGGTCCTGAACATTGAAGAAAGGGGGTTAACAAATTATGCAGAGAAAGAGATGAACTAAAATCTGTAATTGTAAAACTACACAGTGCACCTCTATGGTAAGTGGAGCTGATAGAATGTACAATGTAGAAAAAGGTAGCTGTATTTAATGAACTGGCTGGTCAGTGTATTTCCACACATGATGATGCACACTATTCCTAGGACAGAAATGAATATAAATTTAGAGCATATTATCCCTTCCTTATCCAAGCTCTGAGGAGCAGAAGTAGCTTACTGAGTGTAAGATAATGGCGTTGTTCTTGCTAATCAACTAATTAGATTGTTGTAATAGTAAGTCTGTACTGATAATGTCATCTGTTGCAGAGGGAGATGAGCTGGTGGTTCCAGAGACATCTGATAACAGCAGGAAGCAGATGGTACGCAGTATGACAAGTAAACGGCGCTTTTCTTTCAGAGTGCCAGAGGAGGAGAGGCTGCAGCAGCGGAGGTGATGAAACTTAACTGATCTATTAGACAAATCTAAGGTTTTACTGCACTGCCATGTACAATTCCCTGACCAGTGTGTAATATTATGTCATTTTTGTCACTTTGTACTTTTAGAGAGATGCTTAGAGATCCTGAGATGAGAAATAAATTGATCTCAAATCCAATTAACTTCAATCATGTCGTTCATATGGGCCCAGGAGATGGGATCCAAATACTTAAAGATTTACCAATGGTAAGACCAGTAAAATATTGTAGTTACATTCCCCCTTTCCTGCATCTTTCATGATTTTGCTGTCATGTCTGACCTTCATGATTTGAATATTGCATGCTGGGAATCACTCTTCCTTCCCCCCACTGTTCCATTTCTGATGAATTTGTCATACATCAGTCCTCAGTACAGATGAGGATGGCTTTTTTCCATCTCCCTTTCTGTTCCACCATCTCACTCTCACTTTGACTGCCATGCTCTCCTCAATCTTGTGCTATAGCCAGGGTCTCCTCTTCCCTCTCCCCACCTGCGCCTCATCTCTGCCCCTACCAGCTTTGAGCATGTCTATCACATGACTGTCACCTCTGCTGACAACTTCCTGTCCCAGGACTCCCCTCTCTCTTCCCATTCCCCATCTCTAAGCTCTGCCCCAGGGACCCCTGCCTCCATCTGCTCTCTGGTAGGACCAGGATCCTTCACATACATCATTTATCATAGACAGTGTGGGTGACCCATGTTTCATTTGATTGAACCTCCCTAAAAACTGTAACTCTTTACCTCATTCCATGCTATACAATAATTTATCTCTCCTGTTATTTAGGAAGTCATTTAAGTCATGATAGTGTGCTTAGGTATTTTTTAGCCTAAGAAATGCATTTCAAGTCACTTTTCTATGTACTGACCTCCTTTATATTGAATGCTCTTGTGCTGTGCAGAATGTGCGTCCTCAGGAGAGCCGTGGAGTACTGGGTGGCTCTGTCAGCATTCCCTCCATCAGCAAGGCCAGACCTGAGCCTGGACGCTCAATGAGTGCCAGCAGTGGCCTTGGCACACGTAAGTGCCGAAGCTTTAGTAGGGGAGGGCGATAGAAAGCTTGCCAGAGCTATATTAGAAATAATATGAGGCATTTCCTGAAACTAATAAGTTTCACAACCCTTTAAAAACAGCTCTTTAAATTAACTCAACTGAATCATGGACAGTGGTTCCACATGACTGAAATGAGCATTTTGAACAGAGAAAACCCGAATAAGAAATTAATTATAAGTATATACACTGCTCAAAAAAATAAAGGGAATACGACACAGTATAACTCCAAGTAAATCAAACTTCTGTGAAATCAAACTGTCCACTTAGGAAGCAACACTGATTGACAATCAATTTCACATGCTGTTGTGCAAATGGAATAGACAACAGGTGGAACTTATTGGCAATTAGCCAGACACACTCAATAAAGGAGTGGTTCTGCAGGTGGGGAGCACAGATCACTTCTCAGTACCTATGCTTTCTGGCTGATGTTTTGGTCACTTTTGAATGTTGGTGGTGCTTTCAAACTGGTGGTAGCATGAGATGGACTCTACAACCCACACAAGCGGCTCAGGTAGTGCAGCTCATCCAGGATGGCACATCAATGCAAGCTGAGGCAAGAAGGTTTGCTGTGTCTGTCAGCGTAGTGTCCAGAGGCTGGAGGTGCTACCAGGAGACAGGTCAGTACACCAGGAGACGTGGAGGAGGCCGTGGAGGGCAACAACCCAGCAGCAGGACCGCTACTTCCGCCTTTGTGCAAGGAGGAACAGGAGGAGCACTGCCAGAGCCCTGCAAAATGACCTCCAGCAGGCCACAAATGTGCATGTGTCTACACAAACGGTTAGAAACCGACTCCATGAGGATGGTATGAGGGCCCAACATCCACAGAGGGGGTTGTGCTCACAGCCCAACACCGTGCAGGACGCTTGGCATTTGCCAGAGAACACCAGGATTGGCAAATTCGCCACTGGCGCCCTGTGCTCTTCACAGATGAAAGCAGGTTCACACTGAGAACATGTGACAGACGTGACAGAGTCTGGAGACGCCGTGGAGAGCGATCTGCTGCCTGCAACATCCTTCAGCATGACTGGTTTGGCAGTGGGTCAGTAATGGTGTGGAGTGGCATTTCTTTGGAGGGCCGGACAGCCCTCCATGTGCTCACCAGAGGTAGCCTGACTGCCATTAGGTACCGAGATGAGATCCTCAGACCCCTTGTGAGACCATATGCTGGTGCGGTTGGCCCTGGGTTCCTCCTAATGCAGGACAATGCTAGACCTCATGTGGCTGGAGTGTGTCAGCAGTTCCTGCAAGATGAAGGCATTGAAGCTATGGACTGGCCCACCCATTCCCCAGACCTGAATCCGATTGAGCACATCTGGGACATCATGTCTCGCTCCATCCACCAACGCCACGTTGCACCTCAGACTGTCCAGGAGTTGGCTGATGCTTTAGTCCAGGTCTGGGAGGAGATCCCCCAGTAGACTATCCGCCACCTCATCAGGAGCATGCCCAGGCGTTGTAGGGAGGTCATACAGGCACGTGGAGGCCACACACAATACTGAGCCTCATTTTGACTTGTTTTAAGGACATTACATCAAAGTTGGATCAGCCTGTAGAGTGTTTTTCCACTTTAATTTTGTGTGTGACTCCAAATCCAGGCTTCCATTGGTTAATAAATTAGATTTCTGTTGATGATTTTTGTGTGATTTTGTTGTCAGCACATTCAACTTTGTACAGAACAAAGTATTCAATGAGAATATTTGATTCATTTAGATCTAGGATGTTATTTGCGTGTTCCCTTTATTTTTTTTAGCAGTGTATTATGTGTTTATATATTATGTCTATGTTAAACTACTGAAAGTAAGCAAAAGCAATATAATTATCATATTATTATATTATAATTTGACCCTATATCTAGCTAAATAAGCCTATACATTTAACAAAAGACTAGAAGGGTGATGTGCACATGAGGGAAGGTAGGCCAAGGTGGAAGACATCTCACAGAGTCAGAGTAAAACAACTAGGAAAGACATACCCAGTATGTAAATAGATGGTGCCAGGAGCCAGTAGAGAAATGAGTTTTACTCGGGCCAATTAAATTATTCATTTATTTTTTTTGATAGTCTCAAAAGAAGAGTGAACATTTTAAGAAGTAGTTAAGAGAATTGTTTCCACACCTGCTTACAAATGTGAAAATGAATCCCCTTTTAATGGTTCCTTTCCCTTGTAGGTTCATCTTCTCAGAATGGCAGTGCTCTAAGGCGAGAGTTTTCTAGTGGAAGTTATGGCTCCACCAAGCGACAGGCAATGACCTCACCCTCTGAGGGCTCACTCTCATCTGGTGGGGGTGTGGACTGCGGGGGTGATGCCCCCCTCTCCCAGTTTGACAGAGAGGTACGTAATGACGCAGTGGGGGCAGAGGCGGTCTTGAACTGACGTGTGTGCTATTGACATTTAGTAGATGCTGGTTTTAATGATTGCTAAATTATCAAACAAAATTTATCATTCTCAGTGTGTTACAGAACAGACTTCATAATTTATTTAAGTAGTGCGTTTTTTATGCATCTGTCTATGGAATCTCCTAAACTTGACTTTCAGAAAGCTGTTGACAGGTAAATGTTTTTCTACTCCTGGAGTACTCTGCTTGATTCTAATTTGCACTTGGCAGCAGTATTAGGTTACACTGGCAAAAAATTAGTGATTCATTTTGCTTGATTTAAATGAACATAATTTCCAATTTTGTGTGTGTGTGATGCATATATATATATATATATATATATATATATATATATATATATATATATATATATATATATATATATATATATATAATCTGACATTCTCTTGATGATATTTAATTAATGAAAATGATCAAGTGAACTTAATGCATTACTCAGTTCAGTGAATTTATTATGCTGGATTAGTTCACTGCTAGATAAATATTTGCTTTAAAGCACAGTATTGGTTTGAAACCATCCCTGTTATACATAGATAGGTCAAAGCATCCAATTCACACTCAAAAATCACTTTTTTTTTTTTTTTTAAAACAAAAGCTCTTTCTTTCCCACGCTAAATGCACGTAATGAGTGATGTGGCACCATGCCAAAGAATGAGAGCTGTTCTTCTACTAGCAAACCACACACACACACACACACACACACACACACACACTCTGTATCCTGTTCTGCCGCATGGTGTGTGGACTCCATTATGATATGTGGCCGATATGTGACTTTCTGTAGTGGCAGGCAGTTTCGCCCACAGGCAAGACCCCTGATGTGAAAAGGGCTTTAAGGACTCTGATTAGTAAGATAAAGGTAACAACTAGCAGCACAACATTTCCAAGCTAAACCTCATATGTCCATCCAATCTGCCTCAGAGGGAGCAGCTAGAGTAGTGCCCAGTGCTCACAGAAGAGCTCTTCATGGGTTTGTTTAGACCTGAATACCTAAAGATCAACTCATTAGGGTACAAAAATTCAGTTCGGCTGTTTGAATAAAATTGATAAATTCAGCAACAGTGATTGATAGGTGGATGGGTGGGTGGATGCATGTTAAGTGTGCAGATTCCTTTCAGTGGGTCACCTGCACTCTTGTTTGGCTGTAAGCCATCACAGAGAGACTTACCTTAAGTAAGTAAAGCCAGTTTGGGTCTGTATCATACCTATGAAGATCTCTATTTCAGAGCATTCCCCAGGTTCCTTAGAAGCTCTCTGCAAAATTGTGCTGTGTACAGCCATGTGTGTAGTCATAGTCAGCAGATGGACCTGACACTGATGTTGACCTTAGTGTTCTGTTTCTGTGAAGGCAACTGCACCAGATACAGTGCTAGATCCTAGTGTCCCTCTGCTGTAATTTGTGCTAAATTATTGTTGTCATAGTTTGACCAGGCTTTATATTTATATATATACTTGTATAGACTTTTCAGTGTGCTAGCAAGAAAAATGTGAAATACAGCCCCCCCCCCAAAAAAAACAACAAAAAAAAAAACCAACATATATATTCTTTGTTTTTCAAACCCTCAGGACTCTGATTCACCACGACACTCAACAGCCTCCAACAGCTCCAACCTAAGCAGCCCACCAAGTCCATCTTCCCCACATAAAACCAAGTCCCAATCCCTGGAACGCAGTGAGCACCCAGGCTGGGAGACCTGAGGCCAGCCCCAGTCTGCCACCCACTCACCCTCCTCCCTAGCTCTGCTGAAGGTCTCAAGAGCTTGAAAACCCCTTTTTTTCCTCTTAGGTAAAAATATAAGTGATGAACTGACTCCCAGAAGGAATTTATACACTACACATGGGGTAGTATGTTAGTAACTCCTGCAAAAATAGATTGGGTTATTGTGTTTATACAAGGTGCACATTTAAACTACACCCAAGCCTTTTTAAGCCTTGCTTTGGCATCACTTTTTTTTACCTGCCAGTGAAAGACCTGAACTAGTGCTTCACGTCTGGAGGAGAAGTACCTGGACGTGTGTTATGGGGGAAAAAAGAAAACATTGCCCCCTAGTGGGCTTTGTTTTGAGGAAGAAACACTCAGTACTTTGCCATCTTAGAGTTTTGCAAAGTTTTAATGATTTTATCTGCCAGTTGCAATATTATTTTAAACTTATTAAAATAATCAAAATACCTATACATCCCTAATTAAAAAAAAACACTACAGTCAAGTCACCATTCTTTGGTCTGCTTTTGCTTAAAAACATGGTGAATTCAGAGAGGAGTAGTTATAAACTGTTCACTTATTAAACCACTTCTACAGTGGCCACAAGACAACATAATGTCGTCCCCAGCCTCGGCACTACACTTAAACCAACTTCTGCACTCTGGTGCCATGCTGATCTTTCACATGTAAAGCTTGGAATACAGTAGAAATAGACTGCGTTTAATAATGTACATAGAGTTTAAGTAGAGTATAATATATTATGATAAATAACACGTATATTGTGAAAAAAGTGTGACTTGGAGAGTGGTATTTTCTTTTGACTTTGTGTGTCAAAACTTTGATGCAACAAGTTTTAATTTAACAATTTCAGCATTATCAGAGTAAGCTTTCATAATTCCACAGAGTTTGGCTGGATTAATTAACTCATTAGGCAAACTCTAGCAAATACTGTATCCAAACATTGCTCAGAAAAACCAGGCACATGAATGCACGTGTATGTGGATGTGTATGAATACACATGAGAACATATAAGAGCATAGAAACACAATTCCACAGTCACATAAGCCTTGTGGTGAATGTATCAGAGTTTTTGCAGCCTTCTTCTGTGTCCTCTTCTCCTTGCCTGATTTTATGTGCGTCATGGTTTCTTTACCAGAGCAATAATGCTGTTTCCAAAGAATTTTTGTTAAATCATCATTACAGTTTTTGTCTTTTTTTTTTTTTGTTATGGGCAATTTGTTTTAATGTGTGTTTATTGACTCACATGACTCAGAACACAGAAACCAAACGTAGCCTGATGTGTATGTATACATAAAAAGTGTAATCTGTATGTTACCACTGGTTTTATGACACTAAAGTCACTGTTGTGTGACACTCAGACATCACAATATGGTTAAGCTTTGGAGTGCTTCTTCCCACAGGGGAGCATTCAAGGGCTTTAACTTGATCTCACTGGTGCATATATCTGTTGCCTCTACTTCTGCTACTTCTTGTAGCTAGTAATGACAAAATGGGGACAGTGAGGGGAAAGGTTTTATCATACGTTGATGGCAAATTGTGAGATGAATTATTCATCTGCGAGGGAATAACGCTAAGCTGTTGTATTGATTTTTTTTTTTTTTTTTTTTTTATTGTTCAGGGAATGTATAGAGTGTAAAGTTAGACTATCAACCACCCCTGGGTCTCACATACCTCAGATTAGTGAGGCAAGCCATTCACTATAATTCAGCTACAGAGTACACCAACCCCCTGTCCCAAAGTTCACACTTGTGGATGTGTGTACTTGTGTGCGTGCTTTTTGATATTTCAGATGTTTCCACAGTGTGAGGTGCTGTAACTGAAGACTTCACTGAAATATTTGGCAAGGTTTGATGCTTTGGTGGCAGTCTCAAACGTTGCTTGATAACTATGTTAATGTCACATGTTCACATTCTGAGAATATCCACAACTGCCTGTCTCACCATGCAAAAGCGCAAACTTGCAGCCTTAACGAATGCTTGTGCACTTTTGTTAAACTTTTCTCACATCAGTGCATACTCAAGCAAAACCACAAAAAGCTTGTGTGAACTTTGACAGGCCCTATCTCACTCATTCCGTATAGTACACATTATGAAGTGGCAATTAATGTTTTTAGATGTAAGTATCTTATGTTTGCAGGAGTTTGTCTTTACCCGACAGGTTTATATATATATATATATATATATATAATCCTTTTGGCATATTGTTTAATGCTGATTATTCCTTTCAAGATATTCCTAGGGTCCAGTAATTCAGGCTCTTGGAGCAATTTATAAATTACCCAAATCTCAAATTTCAGACAGTGTTACAGGGCAAATTTTGCATCTTATAGAAAAAAAATATTTATAAAAGCACACATTTGAGTATGGATTTCACAAAAGTATGTATATCTAAAAGTGTCACAAGACTGAATGATTAAGTTCGGCTTTTTGTCGCAGTTCTGTGAAAACTTTGTCTCCTGAACAGCTGTTCAATGGAGAAGGGAATTTTTTGTATCTTTCACTCATTTGACCTGATTCTAAACTTTTAAGATGTATGGAGATGTTGTTTTTACTCCCAGATCTGTGAATTGCATAGAGGATATGCAGGAGACATTCAGCTGTGGGTTCATGAGTGGAAAACAAATCTAAACATTCTGGAGTTACAAGGTTTTCTGGCAACAGCGACATTTTTTATATACCTTTATGCAAACATTTACATTTTCACTGTGGACCAGTCTTGGCATATTGTATTCCTAAAGGAACAGTTTATTTGCAATGTTTGGTATTGTTTGGGACCTTACTTATGCCTTTGAGGTGTTACATAGTCATGTTAATTCCTACTGAATTTGAATGACCATACTCCATAGTGTAAGCTTAATTCAGAGTGCTTTTGCCTTGTGGAATTCGGGCTACGATGGGTAGAATGTTTATACCAGAATTATGGTATAATATAACAGGAAACCTGTTTGAGATGTTACTCAGGTATGTTAGAACCAATGATTTATTTTATTACAGTGAGGAATAGAGAGACAGCACAATGACGGACATGGCTATTCCTTTGTCTGTCATTTGGTGTTATTTTAGGACTGTTAATTAGCTGTTTATAGGGCAACATTAGAGGAAGGTGCCTTAGTTGACCTCGTTTGAATGCTGGGCAGTGTAGGTAGGAATTTGGATTAGATTTTAGAGCAGAATTGAGGGACGATTTCAAACACAAACGCACCTGCATTTCAAAGAGTGTTTACTCTGCCTTGTATGTTAACTGCTATTTCATATCATACATTATATTTTCTAGACTTTAAGGTTTTTTTGTAAGAATATGTACAGTTTTGCATGTCATAGGTGTAATCACTTGTTTTAAAGATTCCAAGGCTGGATTTTTTCCACTTGTTTCATTTTAGCTTATTTTATTGATCTGTGTGGTGTGGAAGCTTGGGGTGTAAAGACGATGACCCCACTACATTTTTCTTTTGTTTGTTGGGTTTTTTGGGCACATTCTTATTTAAGGTGGAATGTCATGGAGTTTATATTTAATTAGCCACCATTCTTTTCACATTCAGAACCCATAACATGACTGATGTATTACAATAAAATGAGGAGCTGTTACAAGACTGAATTTTACTCATGATTGTTCATTTCTGCTTGTCTCAAGGGAATGAAGGAAGACACTAAAAAGTAGAAATGAGAGCTACTAAGGGCTGTAAAACGTGTTTTCATAAAATTTTTTATTTAAATCTTGCTTGACCCTAGAACTGAAAAGAACGTCTATACACATTCAACATAACAGTTAACCACTGTTAAAGTGCTAAATCTTTTCCCTCTACAAAAATCTGCAATCTGTACAACCGACAAAGGAATTCAGCATGAAGATTAAGCATACTTTGGAGATTGAAGGCAAAGATACTGGAGAAGCAGTAGTAGCTGTCACAAACGTGGCCAGTTTACAAAGCTCAGGTCCACAGTCACATTTTCAGGCACTGAAAACCACAACGTTAAATCTCTTTTTTCAACAGGTAAACAAAAGCAGGATAATGACCCAAAATTTCGGTTCAGCTATATTTTAACAAACGCTAGACTTGGTGCAGCTCATAATAAAATGCCAGACAATACCAAATATTTATACCTTATCATAAATAACTCCAATTATATCAAATTCCGTTTTCGTCCCCAGATAAATCTGCCTGGAAAGAGAAACATTTTGCAGTGTTACACAAATAACATCTTACAGTAGGAGCACACATTGCATACTGAAGTGACCGACAAATTTCAGGCAGGAGTACGCTTTCCAAAGCTTTGCATATAGAGTGCTGCAAACAGACTAAAGAAAAATGTCATTAACAGGACAAGCAACATAGGCGGAGTGTTCACTGCAATCTGAGGAAAGGCAGGCATGGGACCTCTGGGCTGATGAGGTAGGCGCAGCAGGGAACGTGGGGATGAAGGACTAAGCACATCTGGTGGTGGTGAGGTTTTCTGGTACACTGTTCTTGAGAAGTACTGCAGTTAGTGTACAAGTATACAGAAAATGTATACATCAAACGAGCCAATGCATGAGTAAAGCCTTTGCTTTCCGCATCCTCTTCCACTCTACCAAATGAAAACGATACATGCAGTCACTTGCCAGAGGCACATCAATGCCAAGGTTCATAGTAACCTCAGCCAAATTCTCCTTACTTTATCTGCCCTTGGCTTTCAGTGCTTAAACCCGAGAGCTAAAGGATCATCTTGTCATCCAGTGACTGGTATCCAGAGTTGCTTTAAGGAGGGCTTTGAGGGGTGTAGATGATCTAATTGGGAAAAAGCTGTGAGTCAGCAGGTTGAGACATTTCAGCTTTGAGCCTGTGGACAGCTGCACGCTGCCCTCTTTTATTTCCCACCCCTAACTGTGAGAAACTGCCACCGTACTACAGTCACTTAGCAGGGGGCAGAGTCCTGCCGCTGTATCACTTTACACTTACTCACTTTACCTCACAATCACCTAGAACTTCACAGTATCAAAGAAACCATCTGGTCTTATCAGGTGTAAGGTGTATCAGAGGCCATCTGCGGTAAAAAAATCCACACTGTGGACTTGAAAGTCTCTGATGGTGATCTTACACATGAAATATGGAACTTTGGAGTACCAGGACGAATGCAGCCTCCAGATTAGCACCATCTCCTGCTTCTGCAAAGCAAGGAGTCTCTTTATGTGAGCGTTCAGGTCCGAGCCCTGAGCTGACACTGAGGGCAGTGTCTGTAAACACAACTCTGTCTCTTGTAGTTACGCACTCGCTCCATCTTCTTCCATCACACGGTTCATGCTGGAACCATGAGTTATGTTAGTGGGTGGAGCACTGCTCAAGTCTCGTACACTGCTATGCCGTGATTGGCTGTCGAGGCGGTGAAGGCTGCCGTGATGGGACAGCTGCTCATTAAGGCGGGGCATGCTCCCGTAAGGTGGACGTTCCTCCACACCTCTGTGACTTGTGGGAGTGTACCTGTAGTAGGAAAATAAGAGGGTAACCAAGTTCAGACTTTTTTGTAAAACCTGTACTGTGAGATCACTCAGTGTAACAAGTCTGAACGATTCCTTTCACATAGTATTTCCATTATAGCTCAAATCCAGCTTCATCATCAATCTCAGTATGATGGGGCTGACTCCAAGTCACTTTATACAATTTTATATTTTTTACACACACACGCATACATACATATACATATACACATATATACATACATATACATATATATATATACATATACAGACACACACATATACATGCACATACATACATACATATATACACTGCTCAAAAAAATAAAGGGAACACTTAAACAACACCGTGTAACTCCAAGTAAATCAAACTTCTGTGAAATCAAACTGTCCACTTAGGAAGCAACACTGATTGACAATCAATTTCACAGCTGTTGTGCAAATGGAACAGACAACAGGTGGAACTTATTGGCAATTAGCAAGACACACTCAATAAAGGAGTGGTTCTGCAGGTGGGGACCACAGACCACTTCTCAGTACCTTTCTGCTTTCTGGCTGATGTTTTGGTCACTTTTGAATGTTGGTGGTGCTTTCACACTCGTGGTAGCATGAGACGGACTCTACAACCCACACAAGCGGCTCAGGTAGTGCAGCTCATCCAGGATGGCACATCAATGAGAGCTGTGGCAAGAAGGTTTGCTGTGTCTGTCAGCGTAGCGTCCAGAGGCTGGAGGTGCTACCAGGAGACAGGCCAGTACACCAGAAGACGTGGAGGAGGCCGTAGAAGGGCAACAACCCAGCAGGACTGCTACCTCCGCCTTTGTGCAAGGAGGAACAGGAGGAGCACTGCCAGAGCCCTGCAAAATGACCTCCAGCAGGCCACAAATGTGCATGTGTCTGCACAAACGGTTAGAAACCAAGTCCATCGTGATGGTATGAGGGCCCGACGTCCACAGATGGGGGTTGTGCTCACAGCCCAACACCGTGCAGGACGCTTGGCATTTGCCAGAGAACACCAGGATTGGCAAATTCGCCACTAGCACCCTGTGCTCCTCACAGATGAAAGCAGGTTCACAATGAGCACATGTGACAGAGTCTGGAGATGTCGTGGAGAGCGATCTGCTGCCTGCAACATCCTTCAGCATGACCGGTCAGTAATGGTGTGGGGTGGCATTTCTTTGGAGGGCTGCACAGCCCTCCATGTGCTCGCCAGAGGTAGCCTGACTGCCATTAGGTACCGAGATGAGATCCTCAGACCCCTTGTGAGACCATATGCTGGTGCAGTTGGCCCTGGGTTCCTCCTAATGCAGATCAATGCTAGACCTCATGTGGCTGGAGTGTGTCAGCAGTTCCTGCAAGATGAAGGCATTGAAGCTATGGACTGGCCCGCCCGTTCCCCAGACCTGAATCCGATTGAGCACATCTGGGACATCATGTCTCGCTCCATCCACCAGCGCCACGTTGCACCACAGACTGTCCAGGAGTTGCTCATAAATCAGGAGCATGCCAAGGCGTTGTAGGGAGGTCATACAGGCACGTGGAGGCCACACACAATACTGAGCCTCATTTTGACTTGTTTTAAGGACATTACATCAAAGTTGCATCAGCCTGTAGAGTGTTTTTCCACTTTAATTTTGTGTGTGACTCCAAATCCAGGCCTCCATTGGTTAATAAATTTGATTTCCATTGATGATTTTTGTGTGATTTTGTTGTCAGCACTTTCAACTTTGTACAGAGCAAAGTATTCAATGAGAATATTTCATTCATTTAGATCTAGGATGTGTTATTTGAGTGTTCCCTTTATTTTTTTGAGCAGTGACACACATACACACACATACATATATATGCCAAAAAAAAAATCTTAGTCTCCTTTACTGACTTTAGTGAGTATAGTGACTTTTGCCTGCCTTGAAAACACCTCCTAAATTTTGATTATCATCTTTCCCCATCCGGTTCTGTGGTGATGTATTCATATTTCTCCTCCCTTTCTTCTAGCCCCACTTATCATTCTGCAAAATGCTCAGCTAGTTCAGAGACCATCCCAAATACCATGTTACACTCAGACACAACATCATGGTACAGAAGGAAATGCATTATGATTCAGGACTGAGCCCCTATCCCTACAGCCTCTCTGCGTTTAGAAATTGACTCAACGGTGCCTCACCTGCCGTCTCGTGAACGGTGCAGGCTACCATGGTAACTACTCATCTTGCTGTGGACACTGCTGGCTTTGCTGCGCACGTCATCCAGCATGGCTAGGTGAGTGGACGAAGCATGCGTAGAAGTGCCCTGTGTGGAGGTGCCGCGTGACTTGCGGATGATGGGGGTGTTGGGGTCCCGCAGAAGAGACTGGGCAAAATCAGGCTCCTGCAGAACCTGACGACTCTCATTTACTGCACTACTGCAGAGGGAGAAAATGGACAGCATGTTTATATATATATATATATATATATATATATATATATATATATATATATATATATATATATATATATATATATATATATATAAATAAAAAGGCAGTGAGAAGGGTGTAGGGTGTCCTAATTGACAGCCTTTCAACTCAAAGGAATATTTTAGAACAAAAATCAAAGTTTTCTTTTTTTTTGAAAAAAGAAAAAAGTTTTCACAATTTCCTGCTTACCCCAAATGCAGTCTGAAGTTTGCTTCTTTAGTTTTGCATTCGAGCTCTGAAAATTATGTACCTAACACTTAATAAAAGCTTATAACCACCAGCTTTGCTGTGTCTCAAATATACTTGACTGAATTTTTATGGCCAATTCACATTTCTTTCCAGCCAAATTGGACAATGGATTTTTATATCCTTATTTATTTTTTTCCTCCGTGTGAGGGAACACATTTCCACCACATTCTATTGACCAAAATCACATCATTAATAACATTATTTGCAACTTCCTGTTTAGCACAGTAATTCATGCATAAATTTGCTACCACCACATTTTGGTATAAGTGTAGTAGCAGCAGCACTTAAATGCAGCGCAAGTGCACTTGCACTTGTATGCAAACGTTTGAACACCCCCAGTGGAATTCCAATCAGTGAAAATAACACATCCTCTAACCATTTATGACTTTTTTCTGCAAATTTTAGTGCTTTAACTGTATTTGTGGAATTTATTATACTGGAAAAAAATTAAACCATAACTTTTGCACATATGTTTGCATATTTTTATTTATTTATATCTCCAATATGTTAAATTCAGCAAATAAACAGTAATTGTGCATTAAATTGTGCAGAGGTGTGTTCTCTGTAGAGAATGTGTAAACTCATTTTAACTTAAAATCAACAAAACTTCATTTCACCAGGGGCACCCAAACATTTGCATATGACTATACCTTGCGCACTCTATTTACATCATAAAACTGCAACATAAACTGGCCAAAATAAAAATAAATCTGCTAATTGTTGCCGGTTTGGAGTAAAAAAAATTGTATCCCTGCTTGCTTTTGTGTTTTCTAACTCTATATAACTCTATATACTATTGTCTATAAAAATGGACAGAAGTACAATCTAAAAACGACTAAACATTATTTGTATTTTGTACTGACTACCTTTTGACTACCTGCAACTGCTTCTCCCATAAATTAGTACAGATAAAAAAAAAAAATAATAATAATAAAAAATACATACTCCTTGCGTCGACGCCCGTGGAAAAAGCTAGCCCACTCAAAGCAGGTCTTCTTACTGCCAACCCAGAATACGGATGGGATGCCAACAACCAGCACCATCAGATACTTCATTAGGAAGAGAACCAGGTCAGGCCTGCTGGTCTGTTCTACCTACACACACACACGTATATATACACACATTAAATACAGTAAGATAGATCAGTGTTCTTGTAAAAGCCTGTCCCTCACACAACTCTCACTCCCGACCCACTGAGCTCCCTTTGCCTGAAGGCTCTCACGCACTCTGGCGTCTCTCTGCACTTCGGTTACATTCTTCTCTTCACTCAACCAAACACTAAAGCTGCACTCCCACTGTTTGGTTAACAAATGATCTGTGTGATTTCATTTGGCTTTCTGGATAATCTCTTAATGATTTATTTGTTTCTCACGCACCCTTCAGTTACTCCCATCTTCTGCCCTTTGGTACATTTTTGCTGTTTTTGTCTTCATTGTGTTCTCTCTTAAGCCCTATGTGCATGAGTTTCCTCAGACTGCACAGCCCCATGCTTTCAGACAATCCAGCCTTCTCCTCTGAACACAAACACATCACGAGCCCTCGCAATGGAATCTCCCAATTCTCTTTTTCACTCCCTCCAATCAAAGCACCTGGATGTGCGGCTATTCAGGCAAACACACTGCAGCACTGCAACACGCATGCTCATTTTTATATCTTGTTGGGACTCAAACGAATATGATTTTGTTAAACATTTTAGTTAAAGAACGTTAACCAATGGTTAAAATTCAATTCAAATAGAATTTTTCCAAATACACTTTTTCTTTCTTTTAAAAATGCCAATTTGCTGGACCTAATAAGATCTGTCTTTCCTCCAGAAAACTTGTTTTTGTCCTGAAAATGTAGTTAAGCTGAGGCTGGGGTGTTCATTACACACACAGATGCAGGGTCTTCAGTGGGAACTATCAGATGACATGGGCTGAAATTGGAATTCTTGAGCCCCGACATGCTTCAGTGAGACAGAAAAAGTTCAGAATGAGGACCAGCGGCTGAGACTTTATCTGCCCCCCACATTCTGACAAATCCTCACTGACTCGTATTAATACTCATATTATGCAGGCTAAATTACACTCACACACTCCAGTGCATCTCTATTAATTAACTGTTTCCATACAAATTGGACCCAGTGAACCACATTAATTTGTCTAAGGTTTCATCAGACCATGCCCTGTTTTAGCAGCTGTTGCAGGAATGTGAGTGGCACCCCCGGCCCTTCCTCGGCTTGGAGCATTCTTTCAGTTCACACACATGCTAGAAACCCTTTTCAGAAACACAAAGGGAAAAAACACAAAGACCATGTGTCACTGTCTGTTCAGTCACCTCAAACCTACGTGAGACATGAAACTGTTGAAGTGATAGTTCAGTGAAAAAACAAAGTTTACACAATTAGCCCCTCACCCCGAACGTAGCCACTCAGCAAAGACAGGTTTGCACTCTGAAGTGTAGGTTGGCTTCTGTCACTGTAATCTGTGTCACTGTTATCTAGAACAATGGGCAATAATACAGACAAACTTTAAGCTTCAGGATGACCACTACTACTTTTTTTTATAGTGTGGTGATTTAGGCAGTGTTATGTTTTTATAGTGTGGTGATTGTATGAGCTTCCAGTATTTGCTATAATAACCTTTTAGCTCCAATACAAAAAAAGAAGCAAACACTAGACACCCAGCTACAGCCTTAAATGCCTTAAAGGCCTGAAATGTGGCCAGAACCCAAATACAGTCCAGAACCTGTCTGTAGAAGCCCAATGCGACCCACAATTTCAAGTTTTGAGAAGAAATTTAACCCGTAGCCGAAACCTATGCTATCAAGTTTTGAGTCCAAAACTGACTTCATTCTAACAAAATTCTGGATGAAACTGAACCAGACCAGCCCAGCATCCCCCAAAGGGCTGAATAAAATATGACATTTCCAATCAAAGTGCTGGTTAAATTACTGCATAGTGACAATAACAGCCACTATTAGATCACAAATACAATAAAAAAAAAAAAACATAAAATAGGACTGAATAATCCACTGCTCAAAATTAAGGTCTAACTCTGTTTTTTTTTGGATAGGTCTGGCTAAAAATGCACTTTCCATAATGTGCTGTTCTCATGCTGTGCAGTGCTGATCTTGTAATTTATTAGCTTTCATCCTTTAATCCTAAAACACATTAAATATAACATATTGAGCATAGAAAAAGTTTTAGCCAAACAACTTATATACAAATGTCCTTTTAGCTGCACTCACCCATGAGCGTTTCCAGCATGCCAGCAGAAAGGAGGAATAAAATAAGGGGAAAAGACTAAAGTAGAAGGAGAATGCGGGTAAAGTCAGTTAAAAGTTGGAGGCGGACTGTGAGAACCAGAATGTGGAATTTAAATCTGACCTGACACATTTAGAATATAATATTCAGGCAAATATTTTAAGCTCTACATCAAACAGCTTTTGGCTGATCGACTTTGTTTGGGGTGTGGAAAATTGTGTGAATTAGGTTGTTTTGATGAACTATCACTTTAAGATGAATCTTACTGCACTGATGTTCTAATCTTATGCAGAGTTAATGCAGTTGCATCGCTCTCCAAGTCCATGACAGCCCACTGGCCTGTCCAGCACTGTATCAGTGTCTTTGTGCACAAGCCACTATGCTCTTTATGAAAAAGGAGAGGTGATGACAGGCCATCACCACCTTCTAATCATGCTGCTGGTCTGTGTGTGTGAGTGTGTGCAGACAAAGGTCTATCCTTCATTATCATCTCCACACTAAAGCCGCATCAAACAGCTCTCCCCTAAGCGCTCTTCTTTAAACCACTACAGAGGCCCGTCACACAATGCAAGCAGCAAAGCGTGACCTAACAAGCCTTCAACTGATGAGAGTGCGAGAGGAAAAGCAGGAAAGATGTAGAGAGAGTCGTTTACCCGTGTACTCTCTGCCTGCCCTCTCATCCTGACATCTGCTCCGCTCACTCCAGCACACCTACACCTAAATGAAGTGTAGCTCAGTTCAGATGCTCAATAATTAAAACTATAAGCTCTGCGTAGGCAAGGCACAGATAGTGGGAGTACACGAAGAAGACCACCTGGCCCGCGAGGGCTGGGGAGAGTGAGTGAGAGCGTGTGTGAGTGAGTAACCAGGTCACGTGACGCTCAGCTCCACTTGGTTCGCTATGTTATTGTGCAGAGAGAAATACTGAGAGTCTAATGTTACATGGTAACGTAAACGCCCAGTGTGTCGCTGTAGTGTATCACATCACACTGTCTTTTCACCGAGGCACACAAAAGAACTCCTAACTAGGATGCCATTTGAGAAATGTGGGTCTTGAAATATTCAGCTCTTAGCAAAAAATCCTGTCCCATACAGCCAGAAATACTGCACATATAAAGAGAATGTAACATCTAAAAAGTAACTCCATCAATTTAACATTTCTGCATAATTAAATTATTAAGAAGTAAACAGTCATTCAGAGCGGATTGATGTAAAATGTTCTGTGAAACTTACCGAGGCAGAATCGTCAAAATCGTTCACAGATATCTAAAATGTTTAATGCCTCTTAAAGCTCCTTATAGAATGTTATTACATGAAATTTACATTCCATGATTACATAGGCAGTGCCTGATGACAGACACTATATTACAATAGTTTTAAAAAGGTTTTGGCTTAAACATAATTTAAAAAGACAAATAATGTTCACTGATAATTCTAAATAGTAAATTAAATGGCTACATTTGCACTGTAAACAACATGACTCCTGGTTCCCATCACCACCACTGTAAAGAAAAGAGCTTCTCTACAACACATCATTTCACACAAAACCACTGATTCTTTTTTATTCCCTTGGTTGCATTATGCAGAATGTTCAAAAAAATATCACTGGAATTCCCCTTTAATTGCAATGATCAGTTAGAACAAAATTAAGTGCATAGTTAATTTCAATATACTGAACTGTTATAAGTCACAATGGTTGACAGTAACAATAAAAGCATGCTGTAATATGATAATCTTTTCTGACCTGTAGCATTGAAATAAGTGGAGGAATTCTGTTGAATGTGGTGAATCAAAATTTTTAATCAAAACCAGATTTGTGTACGCAAGAAGAAAATATTCTGCAGTGATTTCAATCTGAAATGCTATTCCTTTGCGTACAGTCTTGTTTTATGAAAAGATAAAACATTTTTGCCATGTGTTTTGTCATTGCAGGCATGGCTGAAGTGCAAACTCCTACTTGTTCAATGGATAAAGCAAATTAAAAGTAAATGTTAACCATGTAATGAACTAAGCAATTCTCTAATAAATGTTAACAGTATATCAAACAACAGTAGTAGCCCTTCAGAGAATGAATTATTCTGAAGTCCTGCAGTGCAGCAGATTATGTTAATATGACTGGCTCTATGAAAAATCAGTATTCTTACCTGGTAGGGACAGGGGATGTGGTACTCTCTACAGTGTTCCTGCACCCAGGTGGTCTCCCACACAGAGCGGTAGGCTTGTTCATATATGTAACATCCCACTACGGTCAGCAGTGGCACCAGGTAAAGGACAGAGAACACACCAATCCGGATCATGAACTTTACCAGCTTGTCCTGGTTCTCTTTCTCCAAAGGGATCTCCATGCGGACCCGGTTTAGAGCAACGATCCCAACCAAGAGCAGAGACACCCCGACCAAGACATCCAGGCACAGGGGGGCCAGCACAAACCAGCGAACAGTGTGAACATCATACAGGCCCACAAAACACACACCGCTGATGTTATCACCTTCAATCTTATTCATGGCCAGCAGCGCCACAGTCAGCAAACCAGGTATGCCCCAGGCACTGGCATGGAACAGCAGGGCTTTCTTTTCAATGGCCTCGCTGCCCCACTTGGGCACAGCAGCCAGGAACCAGGTGATGGTAAGAATGACCCACCACACGCTGCCAGCCATAGTGAAGAAGTACAGCACCATGAAGAGCAGGGTACAGGCTTTATTATGTGAGCCCTGAGTCACTGTGGAGGCTTTAAACTGGGCCGGACTGGCTGCGTTACATGCCACACGGTCTTCCAGCAGAAAGCCCAGGAAAAAGACCAGAGAGACCATCATGTAGCATACAGCGTAGAAGATGATGGGCCGCTCAGGGTAGCGAAAGCGTGTGACGTCGATGAGGAAGGTTAGAAAGGTGAAGAGTGTGGCAGACAGGCAGACGATGGAGATAACGCCAATGAAGTAACGGGCGAAGGTCAGCTCCTCGCGGCGGAAGTACATATTGGGGCAGGGAGGGGAACAGTCTCGCACGCCCAGGAACGTGTAGCCCAACTCAGGCTCAACCTTCAACTCACGGGGGCACCAGAAACCATAATCCCGCTGCACTGACATAGGGGACTGCTCAGTAGTGTTTGTAATGGTCAACAGGTCTACAGCTCGAGGGTAGGGCTCATCACAGTCTGGAAACCTGGAGTTGTGGGCAAAACAGAAAAATTGGATCACTGTTTTTTGCCTCGTCTTTGCCTTCTGTTAGAGTGCTACTTTTAGTTATTTCAGTTGGTTGAAAAACTGACGTGAACAAACTATATTTTATTTAAACCTATGATTGCAAAAAACAACATTATTTGTTATATAATAAGTTGTAAGAATAATACGTTAGATATTTACAGAGATTTGGACGATTGTGATACAGTGATATACCTTTAAAATTACTGACTAATGTATATTTTGTCTATATATTTAAAGTACTGATACTGAAAATATTTTTGGCATCTAGGGCTGTCACAATTATTACACAACTGCCTGACTGCAATTAGATGAACTGACCACAATTATTTACCACAGTTGTCAGCTTTCACAATCATATGTTTATCTCACAACAAACAGATTGTGAACTGGGTGCATTGTTATTCATTTGGATGAAGCAAATTCTTGTAAATAAACTACAACAAAGAAAAAAAACTACAGAAGATTCAACAGCGGTGGGTAAACTTTGGTAGCGGTGGGTAAACTTATTTGAGCTTGAGCTATGCATGTCTGTTTATTTGCATAGAGCTGAAAGCTACTATGCATTGATAGCCAGTAACAGAGATAGTTAATCGGACAATTTGGCCACTTTAGGCTTGTGCTTTAACAGCTACATACAAAAAAAGGACAAACCATTAATCACAATTACTTCTATGGTAATTAATCATTAGCTAAAGTTTCATGCTTGTGACAGACCTATCAGCAAAAAATCTGATCATATCAATCATTTCATATTTTTATCTTTCTTTTTCATATCTAGAAATACTGTGTAGCATAACTTCACTAAGGACTGGGGATTCAGTGCTCTTGGAATTCTGTGTTGAAACTATGTATGGATTCTTTGTGAAGTCCTAGATTGCTCAGCAATTTATAAGGCTTGAAGACCAAATTCCCACCCTGATGACTGTACCTGCTGCACTCCATTTCCTCAGGCCAGGACACCCCAAACATATCCATGAGCTGCTGACAGTCTCTCTTGGAGTGTTTGCACAGACTGCGGCAGGGCAGAGACACTCGGCCATATTCCATACACACAGGGGCGTAGAGTGCACACAGGAAAGGCCTCAGGTCTGTAGAACACTGCAGGTTCACCATGGGGTGGAAGGGCTGCAGAGAGAGATGACGAAAGGATTAGATTCTGCCAAATAAAACTCTGACAGAGTGACAGTTCTCATAACAGCTCGCAGTGTGATGTCTGCACCACTGCAGTGGAACTAATGAAGCCTCTCAGCTGCCTGGCAAGCAGACTTGAATTTATGTTTTTTAATGAAAAATTCTGAAAAAATGTATTTCTATTTCTGCTCCTTTAGGCAGAAATATTTCAGGCATATTGCTTAAAGCTGGTGTGATTCAGAATGAGTTTTTTTGTCTTAGTATGTAGGAGGAAGAGATTAGATATCCAAGACAGTCCACTTGATTAAAGTCAAAGGAAAATAAGTAAAAAAATACTGTCAAGTTACACTATTGCTTTACTTCTGACAAAATCAACATGTCCATGCTTCCATTGGGAGAAGGAAACTCAACAATATGAGTCTGAAAGGATGTGTAGCTGAAGCAGTTACTGAGAAATGAAAAAGACAAAGAAAATTTCCAAATTAAACAAGCTGCTCAACATCACTGAATGTGTTTGAGACTACTTTGATCATGAGAGGAAAGTTTAGCCAATTTTCAAGAAGTGTGAAAAAAATTGCTGTAGATTTTTTTTTTTAGTAAAGGCCTCTGTTGTTGGGACTTCTGTGTAAATTTCTGTTAAATATATTTTTTTGCTTTTTTCTCTGACTGAAAAATTTAGAACTTTCAATATTAATTAATTTTGTTATTTCAATCATTTTGGCTGAAAATTAAGTAAATGAAAAATGAACAGTACTAGGCGTATTGTGATTTCACCCTTCCTGTTTGTACCAATCCTTGCTTCTCAAACTGTTTGTGAACTCCTTGTTTGTTCCATCGAAAAGACTGACTCTCAAGACATTTTAAGAAGTGTCTGCTGAGGTACACAATAACAGGCAGGAAGTTTAGTACAGTAACCCAATGCCCACTTCCCCAGCCTCACCAGCCCATGGGCGGCTCTGACTGCGCTTTTGTGTCCCCAAGGAGACCAGTGCATGCTGGGAGACAGAGCAGCTGTGGAGTTGGGCATTAATATGTAAATCTTTGGTAGAGCCAACAATGGCCTTCCACCTGAGGCCAGCCAATACACATGCACTTCCTGCTGAGGTCTGGCCCTTTGTCATTGCCCCGCTGACTGGGGTACGGAGGGACAAAACACACACAGACACAAGCAATCCACTCTAATCCTGAACTATCTTCAAACCGCATTCTCTCAGCACTTTCCGATTACAAATTTAATCCAATAGTACACGTCAAAAGAAGTTCATCAAAATATTTCCAGAACCATAAGCCTCCACCACAAAGCTGAGCAAGCTGCACAAGATACATCTGACCTTAAAACCAGAGAACTAAAATAACTTTTTAAAATTCACAGGATAGAAATAAGATGTCAGAAAAATCACATCAATATTTAGAAGGGGTCATCAAATATTTAATGGGCCCATGGAGTGGCTAGATTGAAGAGAGATCAAAAGAAACATGACTGGCTGATCTTACCCCCCTTAAGAACCAGCAACAGCAGCCCACCTCTGTAACAGAGATGTAGGAATAACCTGATAAAGACAGCAGTGGCATTTTATCTCCACACTCATGTTCTATTCATTTTCTGTGTCACTACCCCACCTCACTGCCTGCTCTAGCGTTACAGTCTGTAAGTAGCCGCTTGCAGGACTGATCTGTTGGGGCTGACGCTGCTGCTGCTGAATGGTTTAGTGTAGAGGAACTATGAGCCCCAGTGGATTATTCATGGGTGAGGTCGAGCTGCAGAGACTGCACTGTATGAGTGGCAAGATGTTTTACTACACAGCATGTTGGACATGATTGAACAATTGAACAGTGTATCTAGTTGTGGCACATGAATTCAATGAAAAGAAACCATGATGTATATATTATTAAGTCCAGTATTGGAATCACAACTGAAGATTAAAATTGTTGCTCCCTGATTTTTCAATACAGCCAAGAGTGCCTGATAATGTGCCTTATATACACTCACCAGCCACTTTATTAGGCACAATAGTTCAATTGTTCGTTAACACAAATAGCTAATCAGCCAATCACATGGCTGCAACTCAATGCATTTAGATTGGTCTGAGTATTTCAGAAACTGCTGATCTACTGGGATTTTCACGCACAACCAGTGTGTGGCAGTTGTGTGGACGAAAATGCCTTGTTGATGTGAGAGGTCAGAGGAGAATGGGCAGACTGGTTCGAGATGATAGGCAACAGTAACTCAAATAACCATTTATTACAACCAAGGAATGCAGAATACCATCTCTGAACGCACGTCGCACCTTGAAGAAGATGGGCTACAGCAGCAGAAGACCACACCGGGTGCCACTCCTGTTGCCTGGTCTGACAAGTCTCAATTTCAGCTGCGGCATTCAGATTGTAGGGTCAGAATTTGGCGTAAACAACATGAAAGCAGGGATCCATCCTGCGTTGTATCAATGGTTCAGGCTGGTGGTGGTGGTGTAATGGTGTGGGGGATATTTTCTTGGGCCCCTTAGTACCAAGTGAGCATTGTTTAAATGCCGCAGCCTACACGAGTATTGTTGCTGACCATGTCCATCCCTTTATGACCACAGTGTATCCATCTTCTGAGGCTACTTCCAGCAGGATAATGCACCATGTCACAAAGCTCATAATATCTCAAACTGATTTCTTTAACATGACCATGAGTTCACTGTACTCCCATGGCCTCTACAGTCACCAGATTTCAATCCAATAGAGCACCTTTGGGATGTGGTGGAACGGGAGATTCGCATCATAGATGTGCAGCTAACAAATCTGCAGCAACTGCATGATGCTATCATATCAATATGAACCAAAATCTCTGAGGAATGTTTATAACACCTTGTTCAAAGTATGCCACGAAGAATTAAGGCAGTTCTCAAGGCAAAAGGGGCCCAACATTTTACTAATAAAGTGTCCAGTGAGTGTAGATTTCCTTTTTCAGTTTATTATAACAGTCAACATTATGGAAGTACAATATCTGAGATTTTTGTCTTATTCATTGCTTTCTTACCAGCATAACACTAAAGAAAAGGTGTGCTTTATGTGCTAGAACACTTTGTTAGCCCTAAGCTAAACACACTAGCCATGATACAATGATACAGTACATTGTATTGTTACTATAGCTGTAAAATTTATAAATCAATAAATTCAACACCAAAAAAAGTAAGAAAAACAGTTCAGCCATTTTAATAATTGACACGTTTGACATTTTTTATGAAACCACATAGTTATCGAGCTAAATGCTAGCCTGTACCCAGCAGCATGTACAAGATTGCTAGGTCTGCATACTTTGGTGTTTTGGATACTCTGTCTACCTAAATTTGAGGACACAATTTTAACCCCAGGTGCAGTTTTCCACTGCTTCAGAATGCTTGGTAGCTAGCATGCTCTCACTTGTGTTTATTTCCAAAAATAAATGAAAGTGTGCAGGCAGTGTCCCCTGAGAGACTGACAGTTCTTAGCGGAGTCAGAGTGGGATCTGGGGCACTTTCAGCAGAAAACATTCTGCTTTTCTTACAAACCTCATCCACATAAGCACAAACCTATTACATTTTGACACCGATGCGTAAAACCCCTGAAGAAGCAGAAAGGCTTGTAAAAGTGGAGCCCTGATGATCAATAGGAAATCTCAGACTGTCTTAAAGACCTGCCGAGTAGCATTTAAAAAGTCTAGATAATGCAGGGGGGAAAAAACAATAACTAGTAAAACTATACTTTTTTTTTATTTAGGTCTCACAGTAACATGCTGATTGCTACGCTAAAGTCACTGTCAAGAAGATCACCGTGCTCTGTATCATAAACAAGAACTAAATGTCCTAGGGAAAGAAGAGTTCCTCTATTTCAAAATGGATTAAAAAGTGTGCTACTTTTAGGAGACAACAGCTTAATAGATGCACTCCAAACAGAATGTGACAGTAGCTCTGCTTCTCCATCCTGTGTTCCAGGAGCCTCAGCCGCACTCATGCAAACTTCTCTCGTCTCCTACAGGCTTTTAATGCACATTTGGCCTCAATATTTGATGTCTGCGTCATACACGCTGTGTTTGCAGTAAACATGCAGGTACTACAGAGCATGTGTCCACTATATCACAGCTACACAGATTACCACTGAGTTTTGTTTGCCCCAGGGGCTCTAGGGGGAAAAGTGTGCTTGTCCATTCTGCAGCTTGCTGAGGTTTTGCCCCAGTTAGTCCCACACCCACCCGCAGGAGCACTGTGCTCTGAGAGCCATCCATACAAGCACTGCAGGGCATGCTCAATGCATTAGTGTATCTCTCTCATAAGTACATGTCTATATGTACTGATTCTCCCAGACTGCATTTCAGTGACTAATGTGAAGTTCTAATTCTATATATTTTTTTAAATTTTATTTTTTACTATTTTCCACATTTAGAATAATAGTTATGAGCTGCGTAGTGGCCACACTGTGTTACAGAAACCAAAAATATATTATATTTTAGATCCTTCAAGTACTATAAATGTACAAAGTGCTGTGCAGAAGTCTTTGGCTACTAAGCAAATTGCTTAAAACCATTTATCTGGTATATCATTTAACATTAAAATTGATGCAAATAAAAATAAGGCAGTTAAAAGTAACAACCCATTAGAAAAAAAATATTAAAAATATATAGACTATACATGTGCATATTTTGCAGAATATATTTATCTGGGCCATTTTTGAATATTTAAATATTTGTCAATACTTGCATATATATGTCAGCATACTGAAATACATGCACATGTATAGACAAAATATGTGTAACAATGTACATTTTTAATGTTCACATATATCAGGTATATATGGAAATATATTACACATTAACATGTGTATATGTGGGTTATATGGAAACATTTTTGTAGCAGATGGGAAGAATTACTTGTTTTTAAAGATAATTGATATCTTGTGAGCTAGTTAGAAGAGGACATTTTATTTAATGATAGACTGAGCAGCCAAACCAGATGATGAACGATAAATAATCCTGGTTTTCCCATGGAGGGATTTGGAACTGGTTAACTCCTTAAAAAGCTAAGGGCCCAAAGTTTTATTACACACTTCTGTAAATTAAGAAAAGCTTCATTAGTTTGCATTGCAAGTCCCTGAACAAAAAATCCTTAGTATGAAGTTAAGAGGTTGAATAAAAACATTGACTTACATAAAATCACTACCTACTCTATTAAGCCCACTTGTATTTACTCTAATACAAACATTGTTTTCTGAGCAAATAAATGCTTACTGCACAGGTAAATTAAAGCTTTTAAAATATATGATTATTTAAGTGTTTATTTAAGATTAATTCAGGTGTGTAAATGTTGTAGGCACATGAAAATTATCTTTATCATATATTGTTTATTATTGTTTAAAATAATCTTAACAGTTTATCAAGCCAAAATTGAGAAAAATCAGGAATTCCATCACAGGCATGTGCCTTTAGACCAAACTCCTGAATCTCCTGTATTCAGACTTTTTACTGGCACTGTAACTTATTATACATCCTGTGAGATATAAGAAAAAAGAACACTGTTGTTGAAACAAAGGAAGGTGGAGGAATGATTAGGATTGACTCGTATTATATTCCTGAAATGCACATAGAAGCGTATTATCTAGTTTAATCACCCTGCCTCAGACGGTAATGGGTAATTAAAACATTGCACCGTTGGTTCTGAATACAGCACTGCCATGCCAGGCAGGACAGACTGCAGAGGAGGAGCAGCAGGGGGGAAACAGGGTGGGCTTATTGGCAGAACAGAAAAAGAACACATTTTGTCTCTTACAGACGCCAGCAGCCACTCCTCTTCACACACTTCAATGGATGGATTAAGTTTCTGCCTGTTTTTCTATTCTGTATAACCCATGATTTTATTTAAAGAATCAATGCTTGGAGGTTAGTGTTGAAAGCCCTTCAGACCTCAAGAGCAGGACCACATGCTTGTGCTGCTTCCTGGGCTACATGGGCTCATTTTGTGTGTGTGACATGAAAACTGTGCATAAATGCATGCAGCTATTCCAGTCTGAGCTGTATAATCAAGGGAAACATTCAGGTCAGCTATCAGGTTGCAGCCATTCACTTGGAAGCTTATAGGTGGGTAGGTGAGAGAGAGCGCGAGAGCGAGAGAGATAGAAGAGTTTGAGGGAAAAATAAGGGAGGAAGTCCATGAAAGAGAGAGAAAGCGCTATGGGGGCATTCTGGGCTGAGGTGTTTGCCCTGCACTTGATTGACAGCTTCAGTAATCTCATCCTGGGTGACGGTGATGACTGTGGGTCTCGACTTCTTTCTCTCTGTTGCTCGTTTTCTTTCCCTCCAGCTTTCTAACTGTGCGGGTAGAAAACTAGCCAGCTTGGGCTGCTGCTGGTGGAAAGTTTGCCAACTTTCACGGTGAGCCTGTTTGTGAGAAAAGCTGCTCTCCCTGAGGATTAGAAAGTCAAAAGAAACTGGCGCTATAGAGCGAGAGCCTCTCACCTTTTTCCTATCAAGCAGTGCGAGGGTCTAATTAGCTCCGAGTAACTGCCATACATGTATATAATGGATAACTGCCACCCACATGTTTCCTAAAACTGTCCCTGGTGGTTTAATTATCTCTGTGCATTTCAGCACAGCGGCCAGGTCAGGTGACACACCTTACAATCACTTAATCCTGAGAATCTGATGACAACCGACACATAAACAGCCTTAATAACTTAGAAGCTTAGCTGGAACTGAGAGTTCATTAAAGTGGATTGGTTCAAGCTTGAACAGAAACAAATACATACACCTTACACTCCATTTTGACCTCAGGCTGTGGAAAAAAGGACATGAACGTATAATCTCTCAATCCGCAGAGATGTACACCTCTCTCTTTCCTGTACCTCTGTGCCAGTTTTGTAGGTAATGTGTATGACAACACTCGCTGCTGCCTTCCAGGCCTTCATCCACTGCAGCCTTAACTGAATTGCACAGGGTGTGGCAAAATGGGTTTATATAACAGCCAACATGGTCCAACACAACCCAAAGTACTTGTAGATTCCCAATTAAAGTCATTGTTTGATGAAACATCTAATTTACATAATTACCATTTTCCCCTTACACGAAATGTATTCAATCAGCCAACACTTTTGGTGCCTGATGGTTTCTTTTGTTTTGCAATGGAGCTTTAAAGGTATTCTGACAAGCAATGGAAGCTTACAGCCACCCATTACACTGCATTTACATTACGGTGCAGCAAGGTGATTTTCACTTTGCCTCTCGTTCATTTTATGTAGACTGGCTGCAGTTATGTGTGGGGGACTGTGGGAGCAGCAGCACAAAGCATGTGGAGAAAGTGAAAAAAATTGTACATTTTTTAACTTTATGCAAATAAGAGGCTGTTTCACTAAGCATCAGCCAATAAGATTGTTAAAACGTGCCACGGTATGTTACGTCATGTGTCACGTTCACATTCAAATTATATGCTGAAATCAGTTTTCATGGAAGATGGAGGAGAAATTAGAAATTATTTTATGTTATTTCACACTTTATGAAGAATAAGAGATCTTTTCCCAAACACATTTCTTCGAAGCCTTGCCTTCAACTCTGTCATTCAAACTGCATTCAGAGTGGTCTGACATGGAACTTACCTGTTATAAAGAAATTACACTGTCACAATTTACAGTTGTGATAATACGTCTTTGGACACCTGAAGAATGTCCAGTGCAAAATTTAATAAGCAAACTTCGGACACCAAATGTGTTTTGGCTGAACAACTATATTTGGGGTTTTACCAAGCATCCCTATAACTGACCTAACAGCATCGGCCTGTCTCAGTGCAGCATTCACAGCCTCTTGGAAGTCGTCTTTCATCAGCACAGCGCCAAAACAGCAGAGGTACAAGTGATGGGGCAATGTGAGCACATTCAAATGGTTTTAATATGTGCTACGGGCTTTGCTCAGTCTCTGTGACAGAAAGTGCATTTTCTGGCAGGAAGCTGCTGATTGAGAGCTCCTAAAGGAGAACGTCAAACAAGGAGGGAAAGAGCTATGTGAGTGACATGATGACCCCTGTTAGTTCTAGTCAGGGTGAATTAAATGCAGAGTGCAGGAACACACAGAGACTAAAACACAGCCTGTCTGTCCAACCAGAATAAACTCCATCTTCACCAACTGATTGGCTCTGGACAGCCCTCCACATTCTCTCACACAATAGTGAAAAGCCCGGCAGGTCTGAAAAGGAAAATTAGGTGAATGGGGAGTTATTTCCTTAATCTTCGCTCTTTTCACAGTCTTAAAGAAGAAAAGGGGAAAGAAAAGACAGGCAGCTCCCACACTCCCTCTCTCTCTCTCCTGTCACTCTGCCATGCCTCAATCACGAGCAGTCTCTTCTCTTCCTGGCCATGTCTTCCTTCACTCCACTCGTCTCAGCCTTGCTTTCTTTCCCTGCCTTTCCACCAGTGCTGCCATGGCAACCGATGATGCGGAAAACAGGCTGATTTAAGAGAGAGGCTTTGATGAGTCCTCATCCTCAGGGGTCAGAGGTCACCGGGAGAGACCACCTCCTGAGAGCAGTAATGCATGTCTTTTTGTGGCCGCACAATTAAGTCCTGTTGCTATGGTGACCTCCACACTAGCTAAGAGGACGGGGGTCTGCTGGATCCATCTCACATGTGTTTGCACTGTAAGCACTGCAGGGGGGCTAGCAAAGACACTAAGAATGCATTCATAATCAATAATACTAAACAAGACGTAAAATGACAATAATACTCTTATCAAATTCTCAGATTAACATGCCCCATGTCACAACTGTAGAGCTACTAAAAATGCAGCTACATACAGTCCCAGTCAGGAGATTTTAGAATAATAGTAAAACCATCAAACCTACGAAGTAACATACTGAGTTATGCAGTAACCAAACAGCTCTTAACCAATCAAACCTATCTATTTTGGATTCTTCAAAGTAATCTCACTGTGCCTTGCAGCCATTTAAAAAGTATTTTTCCATTTTTTCTTTTGGAAATAATTTACATAGTAATAAATACATAGACTTCAATGTCTTTTAGAGCTAAGCCTTCAGTTTGTGATATAAAGATCACAACTTGGTTGAAGAATGAAAACAAACCACCACTACCACAAAAAACACCTTTGCAATAATGCAAATTATTATTATAGCATGTTAGCGCTTAGCTAACAGTGATTCATGTGAACTTTCTTGGCCGCTCATGATTAAACACTGATATCTAAAGCTTGCAAAATATAAACTGACACACTGTTCAGGCTACCACTCATATTCTCAGTCAGTGATGTTTCTAGGACTTCTGGAAAGCCAAGAGTGACCTTTTTCTTTTTCGTAAAATTGATTCCAATATTTCAGATGTGACTGGTTGACTCCAGTGCCAGTACCTGGTTAAGTTAGTGGTCAATCTGAAACATTAGGTTGTCAATTGAGCTCCTGAAGACCTAACTAACAGAAAAATTCATTTGACTGTACGTGCAAGAATTTAACTGGATTGTTTTCATCTAAAAATTACTCTAAAAAAATCTGTGATTCCCTTCCAATCTTTTAACAAATCTTGCCTGAAATTTCACACTCTCACACTTTGTGATGTGATGTATTTAGCTGTGTTTTTCTTCTTGTGGGATAGTTCCATATCTGCGAGTTCTGATATTCAAGGTTTTAGCAAAAAGTGCTACTGTATCACACTGCTGGGAAGAAAAAAAATTAGCCAAGCACAACATTCAATGGTTTTGGCCCGGTCAGAGTCCAGATTTAAACACTATAGAGAATATTTGGTCTCACATTAAAGACAAACTAGCTCAGCAATGTTTTTCAACTGTTTGAAGCCATCAGTGCTGGGTGGAAACATACTGACTCTTCTTTCTGTAAAACGTTATCACACAAAACTGCAATATTTAAAGAAATCAATAGGAAAGCTATTCCATAATAAGTCACTTTATCTATTTTTTTATGATTTCTTGTTAAGACTATTAAAGCTTAATGTTTTTCCATTTTGGGCTTGGCCCATTTTTTTCCTCAGGAGTGTATTTCAAACATTTATTCCATTAAAGTCTGTATGTGACCCACATTTTGGTTCCTCACTTTCATAACTACACATTAGTTTCACAGCAGTTACTGAATAATTAAGATTGATAAGCTTGAAATGATATGAAGCTTGAATGATTGATGAATGATTAAGCTTAGTGTTAGATATAAGAATTTATATCAAAATGTTTTGGGAAATATGAAAACAAACAATAAATTATCCATGTCCAAGTTATTCCAGTCAAAAGTTTAGTTAGTGTGCTGCACAAATATATCACTCTCTATTTAGTAGCTCCTCGCAAAGCAGCTCTTGTGCTGGCTAAATAGAATTATCTCTAGCAAACTTAGTTTTGTGGTTCAGCACATCAGTTGTCAGTAATAGGACTAGGTGTCCCTCTGGGTTTTTACAGAATGAGATTGAACAGGACATTTAAATAACATTGGAATAAGTAGATAATCTTATTAAAAGAAACTGCTAAACTTTTAGGTTTTAGAACTATTTTAATTATATAGGAAATCAAAAGGGGGTTCTGCATGCTAATCCATGCTTTGATTAGAAATGTGAAACTGACCCATGCTTGACGTTTCAGCATATCGATCATGACCTCACAGTCTCCCACACCCACCCTTTCATTATCAGCCGGTCTGAACATCTGTCTCTGTACGCACTGCGACTCATGTCACAACCACTGTAATACAGCCGTCCCACATCAGCACAGAAGTACCACCTTCCATTTAGCTAAACAGTGTTTTTCCACAAACTATTCAGTCTCTGGTGGAAATGCTGAGTGTGTATTAAAATCATTTGGTCTGTCAAAAACGCTCTGCTGAAAATGTTTTCTTGACGTGGAACGTTACTTGGTTGTGAGTAAAGTAAGTAAAGGCTCATGTCAACATATGAACTGTAAAAAATACATGGTTTAAATAAGTTGAATCTACAGGTGACTTCTACTTATGTGACAAGCTATGGGCCAACCATGTGATCAGCATCAAGGCATTATTGTGTAAGTGACAAGCTAAACAATAGTACTTCTAAAATCTTCAGAAATCCCTTAAGATCTACATATTCACCTTCTGAGAGCAGTAGTTTGGTAGTTTGGTACCTGATCTCAGGATTGCGTGTGAAGAGGATAATGACCCTACACCTACTGCTCACTAGTTTTCATTCATGGGTCATACATCTAGCTCAGCCTAAGCACATAAGGCATGGCTAACCTATATTTATGTTTTGTTTTTATGTGTGTTATTTTAAGCTCTCACTAATCACTTAGTCTTGTTTCACACAGTGAATAGCTCAGTCAACAAAACAAATATTTTCCTTTTCAAACTGAATTCTACTGAACACTGTGTGCTTTAGGCTAAGTGGAAAGATAAACATTAAAGAAAAGGTAAAGGCTTCATGTAGCACCTACTGTTATATCCTATACCAAGTCTTATGTAGACCAAAAAGCAAAGCTCTACCCTTCTTTTTATGTTAAAAAAAATTAGGAACCTTAAGAGGTGCCCAGTTATGCATAATAGAAAAATGCATTCAATATCAAATACTGTTTTATGGACATACATGCCTATACTGATGCTGATACATAACCATTTATAAAATATAGAAATTGGGATATGTCTATCTAGACTAGCATTACAGAGAAATATAATATTCATAAAGGATTACAAATGAAGTAAAATTAATCAAATGTAGACATTTAATGCAATAACTGCATTCTGCTCTTCTGGAGTGCAGTAAAGTCACCTAATATAAGTTTGTCAATATGGATACGTCTCAAATACTTTAATAATATTGAATGCAAAACTCAAAAGCTCAAACATTGGCAGCCTCTTCTTTTTGTTTATTTTTTTGTTGTGAAGCATCCCCAGCCCTCCAAAATAATAAAACACAATGGTACACCAATAATGTGGCTAAAGACAGGCCTGCATTATTTTTGTCCAAATCAAAATTTCATATTTCATATATTATATATATATTATATATATATATATATATATATATATATATATATATATATATATATATATATATATATACACACACACACACACACACACACACACACACACACACCCACACCCACTTCCAATGAAGTTGGGACGTTGTGTAAAACATAAATAAAAACAGAATACGATGATTTGCAAATCCTTTTCAACCTATATTCAATTGAATACACTACAAAGACAAGATATTTAATGTTCAAATGGATAAACTTTATTGTTTTTTACAAATATTCACTCATTTTGAATTTGATGTCTGCAACACGTTCCAAAGAAGTTGGGACAGGGGCATGTTTACCACTGTGTTACATCACCTTTCCTTTTGACAACGCTCAATAAGCATTTGGGAACTGAGGACACGAATTGTTGAAGCTTTGTAGGTGGAATTCTTTCCCATTCTTGCTTGATGTACAACTTCAGTCCGGGGTCTCTGTTGTCGTATTTTGCGCTTCATAATGCGCCACACATTTTCAATGGGAGAAAGGCCAGTCTAGTACCCGCACTCTTTTACTATGAAGCCACGCTGTTGTAACACGTGCAGAATGTGGCAAGTTACCCATGCCATGAGCACTAACACACCCCCACACCATCACAGATGCTGGCTATTGAACTTTGCGTTGATAACAATCCAGACAGTCCATTTCCTCTTTGGCCCGGAGGACAAGACGTCCATGATTTCCAAAAACATTTTGAATGTGAACTCCCACATTCAAAAACATTTGAAATGTGGACTCGTCAGACCACAGGACACTTTGCCACTTTGTGTCAGTCCATCTCAGATGAGCTCGGGCCCAGAGAAGCCGGCGGTGTTTCTGGGTAGTGTTGATGTATGGCTTTTGCTTTGCATGGCAGAGTTTTAACTTGCACTTGTAGATGGAGCGACGAACTGTGTACACTGACAATGGTTTTCTGAAGTGTTCCTGAGCCCATGTGGTAATATCCATTACAGAATGATGTCGGTTTTTAATGCAGTGCTGCCTGAGGGATCGAAGGTCATGGGCATTCAATATTGGTTTTCTGCCTTGCCGCTTACTTGCAGAGATTTCTCCAGATTCTCTGAATCTTTTGATGATATTATGGACTGTAGATGATGAAATCCCTAAATTCCTTGCAATTGCACGTTGAGAAACGTTGTTCTTAAACTGTTGGAGTATTAGCTCACGCAGTTGTTCGCAAAGTGGTGAACCTCGCCCCATTCCAATTAACCTGTTCACCTGTGGAATGTTCCAAACAGGTGTTTTTTGAGCATTCCTCAACTTTCCCAGTCTTTTGTTGCCCCTTTCCCAACTTCTTTGGAACATGTTGCAGGCATCAAATTCAAAATGAGTGAACATTTGCAAAAAACAAAGTTTATACATTTGAACATTAAATATCTTGCCTTTGTAGTGTATTCAATTGAATATAAGTTGGATTTGCAAAATCATCATATTCTGTTTTTATTTGTTTTACACGACGCCCCAACTTCTTTGGAATTCTTGTAATATATATATATATATATATATATATATATATATATATATATATATATATATATATATATATGTTGAGAGAGAGAGAGAGAGAGAGAGAGAGAGAGAGAGAGAGAGAGAGAGAGATGAGCCCTAGTCTTGTTTACTGCCTCTAACTGGCAAATCCAAAGGACTTCAGCCAGAATGTGTTACCTGAAAGAGCAGACACAGAGACAAGGAGAAGAAACCACCACTGGGGAGCCAACATAGGCCTCATTGTCTCCCATTCTTACTGTACTAATATACCACTATAGTGAAACTGGAGTGGGAGGGTTTGTTTTATAGGCCTAGCAGGTCCCTGCTCTGGTTTCTGAGCAAGCAGAACGTCTCCAGTGTGATGTAATACAGATCCAGGGGGGATACTAAACACTCGTGACAGATGGACAGGCATGGGCCTCCCTGCCACCCAACTCTGCAGAACAGCTCACGTGACAGTGCAAAGCCAGTCATCTGACAGTGGGCACTCTGTTGTGTCTTTAGAGGGCAGGGCAGGCACAGACGCTGTCCACTGGGCTTAATTGACTGCAGTAATGGGAGAAAGAGAATCACTCAGCACCCCCAATCAATCCATCCATTGTAGGCCTCAGCACAGATTATGAGGCAGTTAGCAGTGGTGAAGAATGTTAGCTGGCACCATTAGCCTGCCCCCCTCCGTACCCAGAATAAAACATCCTTCAGTGAACATTCTGCTCTTGTGCCAAGCTCAGGATAACACAGGGGAAAAAAAGATTTCTTTTCGTTTAACAGCATTTAATAAATTCAAATACACTGGATGGCCACAATTATCTGGACACCCCTCCTAATTTTTTAAGTTCAAGTGTTTTAACCAAACTAATTGGTAAAAGGTGTATAATAGCACAAATCCATAGAATCTCTATAAAACACACAAGCACAGTGACTTTAAACGTGGCACTGTCATAGGATGCCACTTTTGCCATAAGCATTATATTTCTGCCCTGCTGGATCTGCTGCAGCCAACTGTAAGTGCTATTGTTGTGAAATAGAAGCATCTAGGAGGAACAACATCTCAGCCATGGAGCAGTAGATGCAAATTCACAAACAGGGGCCACAGAGTGATCTCTGGAAGCAATATCAGCCCAAGAACTTTGCATCCAGGACTTCATGAAATGGGATTCCTTGGCCAAACAGCTGCACACATGCCTAAGGAGGTATAAAGTGGTGTAAAGCATGGAGCAGTAGAAACATGTTCTCACGAGTGATGAATCATGCTTCACTATCTGGCAGTCTGATGGATCAGTGTAGGTTTTGCAGATGTCAGGAGTACCCCCTACCCACTGGAATACACAGGAATAACAGTAAACTTTCGTGGATGAGCGATAATGGTCTGGGGCTGTCTTTCAGAGTGTGGGCTCTGACTTTTAGTTCTGGTGAAAGATAAATTTTATAACTACAGCTTTGCTAGGACATTGTAGACAATTATATGCTTAAATCAGAAGCATATCACTGTTTGGAGAAAGATGTCCAATAAGCGCATAGTGTATCTATGACTACTTGTAGACAATGACGATGAGTCAAAGTAGCCATATAAATGGAAAAGTGTTTTACAGACGCATTTTATAATGAAAAAACATTAATGTTCTTAGCACAAAGACAACAAAGACAAAAAGGCTGATGTAGTTAATTACCTTCTACTAGCAAAAAATAAAAGATAAAACACAACAAGAAAAACACCCAAACCAAATAATGATTTTCCTCAGTCTAAACCATGACGACAAACCAAAACAAGACTTCACCAAAGGCTTCCTGCAGCACCACTGCTCACTGTTCAAGGGCAGTGTAGAGGACAGCTCTCATATAGACAGATGACTACAGGATGACGCAGATGAGCCAGAGATGATATCTCTAAGTGAACAGGGCATGCACAACATAAAACATTCTGCACTGGAACAAGAGTTCAACTACAGTCAAATACACATAAAAACAACATGCAACACAACAGCTCTACCTCACTTGTCACAACTCACTTTCCAAATGTGATCCTGACTGAAACATTCAATTGAAACATTTGCTAAAGGTTACCAGCAGCCTGGTGAATCTGTGTAGACAAACCACAAGCATAGCTTACACAACAACAAGCTCCATAGCAACCCAGCTTTTCTCCCCTAACCTGCCTACACAGAACACAGAGACAGAGACAGGAGAAAAAGAAAAGCCCACTTACCTCCATGGCCAGAGCAGCCGTCTGTTGGTCATAGTGGTTGAGCAGGTTGGGCATGAAGGTGCTGTTGTAGGGGAGATCCTGACACATTCGCAGGCCTATGGGCTCACAGGTGAATGTGCTGTGGCTTCCAACAGAGTCCATTAGAATAGCAGAATTGGACACAAACAGAGAGGAAACCAGCAGCACCCAGAACAGCCCCATATCTCTGCAGCAGGCACCAAATGCAGGTACCAGTAAATCCAATGTGTGCTCCATCCTCAAATCACAGAATACTATAAAGCCAGACTGGGAGGGTGTGTAAAGTGAACATGGGAGCTAATTCTTCTCCCGACGGATATCCACCACACCCAGAGAGTCAGGGAGGTAGACTGGGCTGACCTGCTGCTTCCATCCCCCGCTGGAGAGAACACTGTCTGCTTGCTCACGACGTCCTCATAGGTGCCTGCGTGTGACCTCCTGCCTGGGTCAGCGCACACTTTGATCAGCAACTTTTGCTTCACCTTATGTTCATATAAGCCCACAGGTTACAACAAGGTATTATCTTCCACCTGACAGGTCATCATAGACACCCTGAAACAGGTTCCAATGCACCTGAAATGTGAACCATGATAAAATAAAACAAATTAAAATCATTTACACTGAATATTAACACATGTTGGTCAGCCCACAGAACACTGAAAACGGTCTATTAAAGTAATAAAACAATACTGATGGTATTAATAACAGACATAAAAATTACAAAACAAAGGCCTATTACTACATCAGCATTTAGGTAAAGGGCCCATATCATGGAAAAGCAACCTTTCCTTTTTGAAATCAGACTTTGGTGCAGTATGTAAGTATACCACAACAAATACATACCATTCAGTCCTCATTCCATACAGTCCATATACACACACACATATATATTATTATTATTATTATTATATAAACCAATCTTGAAAAACATTCTGTTTTGAATCGTTTTAACTGCATTTTTGTGATGTCACAGATACAAACACATTTACATCTATCTATACAGCTCACAGACATTTATCCCCACCCACCTAAAGTGAAGATATAAGGGCTGTTCCCCCAGTTTGAGACACAATACAGTGCAGCCAATAAGAACACAAGTTATTTACATATGCTAGTCTTAAAGGCACAGTAACAAAATAGCCTGTTTAATTCTGAAGGATACAGAGAGACTGGAAAATGAATCCATGTATGCACTATATTACCACATAACACACATCCATATCATCTGATATCTATCTAAATAATTCAGCTTAGGTCCTACAAATAAATTACACAAACGACTTAAAGAAAAAAATTGGCCAGGCAGCAGAGGGGATGTCTGTCTCTCTGTTTGTAGTTCTAATCCCCTCAGCACACTCTTCACTAACGTGGACGCCCTTTAGCCATGTAGGCGCATCCCACTCTGTCTTCCCTGTGCTAAAACCAAATTACTGTAGCGTGTGTAAACCCACCCCACCCCCTCACAACGCGTTCGTGCAACCACACACACACACACACACACACATCCTACCCCAATCAGCACTGCAGCAGCACCACACAACAGTCTACTAACGCAGAAACGCCTGGAGTCGAAGGACATTTCTCCTTCAACATTTGTAAATTACCAGATTTTTCTAAATGTATTACTATACTTGTATGATTCCAGCAGTCTGCTCACGTTCTCATTAAGTGTGGGTGCACCAAACCAGACCTGGGGGTAGGGGCAACGGCAAAAGCAGAGTCATTATGCTTAAAAGACATTTGCGTTACACGATATCTTATTTTTCCTGCTTGATAAGTTGGAACAGACAACGCATGAGAAGTGTCACATTAGAAAAGCAGGGACTGTAATTCAGGTGTCACATACTGAGCTGCACTAAATCAGTTAAACAGCACTAATTATGCCCTCTGTGTGAGGAAACGTGCAGTTTAGTGTTCTTAAGCGCTCACGAGATCAATCAGGAACGCGCACTGTGACGTAATCCATAACGGTAAACTACCGTGGCCTTGCCCTCCACTAACCAGACAGTTCACAATTCACTCGTTACCGGTTAATCCCATTACAGCAGCGCGCGCGCGTGTCTCAGCCGAGCCCATGTCATCCGCGGCTCAGCCTGCAGCCTCGAGCCAATTCATTAACGTTCTCCCGCTCGCGCTCACATTCAAATCACAACCCACCCAGCGACACCAACAGCAGCGCGGAAAACCTGAAAATCACAAAGGCAACTTTACCACGGCAGCGCGGCGTATTTCTCCAGGTTCGGCGGCCGTCTCTCCGCTCCGCGCGCAGGCAGGTAGGCACGGTGCGGATCTGCGCGTGTTCAGTTTAGTCTCGCGCGCACGCATACACGCGCACCGTCGGCATTTAACAGCCCGCAGAGCCTCGCGCTGCCGGATAAACGTGTTGAAAAGCGGCCCAAACTCGCACATGCAGAGCCGGACGGGACACTGCCTGCTTTGCATAAACCAACCGAAACACCCCCCTACCTCATACACACTCCCACACACCCCACCTTCCACTCAGTGCGCAGGCGCGCGGACCAGACCATGTCGCGAGCAGACAGGATCCATCATGCTAACTAGTTTTCTAATCAGTAACCCAGAACATAATAAGGCAAGGGTTACTTAGAGCAGAGCGGTCAGTACCTTCAGCTTGGGCCTTTGTCTTCGCGAATCTTCTGAGAGCAGTGCGAGTTTCGTCGTTGCTAAGAGCCCCTATCTAATCTCCTTATCCATAAAACCCAAGAAATCGTGAAGCTTCAATGAGAATGGACAACTGCGCCTCTGCCATGGTGAACGGGCAGCAGATGGAGCGTCAAGCACTCCAACAGGTGCAGTGAAGTGAATCAGGTCAGCACGACAATCCCACCAAGAAAACCCGGGGGGTGGGGGGTGGGGGTTTGCAATATTCCATCTGTATAAAACTGCTCCTAAGAAAATTGCTCAGCACCAGGCCTCCGTAAAGGCCACTCAAAGAACGTTGGCCTCATTTTGACATGGTGAGATAAATTAGGGTGTTTACATTTGACCTGAGAGGTGGGCTAGTCACTGCATTTAATCAGTTATATGTACTCAAGTTTTTTTATTATTATTATAAAAGGATTTGCACTTTCCTGCATATCTTCAACCCAGAACACTTTTCCTTCTAGTCAAGTATATTTGTAGGGAAAACATTTACTTTTCATATATATTTCATCATTAATATCTAGGTACTAATTCCTTTTTTATGTTTCATTTCATGGTGTTTTATTCTGGACAGCACCTATACTGCTTTGTGATTGGTCATACCTCTCACTTCTGAGGTTTATTGCTTTATTTCACACAAAAAGGTTCGCAAAAAAAAAGCATGTAAACGTCAGTTGCTTTGCTGGTAGAGACTGGATGTACTTCATTAGTTTTTTGACATGCTACTTCTGTACTTGGACTTGTTTTTTGTAAACAGACTTGCATTGTTACAGTGAGTCCAATAATTAATAGATATCATAAAGATTTATTGACATCATAAAGGTTGACTAATTAATCCAACTTGAAAAAGCAGGAACTTGTTTATAAAACATACTTTTATTTCATTCAGTTTTTCAGAGGCTCTCACCACTTGTGTAGTTGATTTACAAAAACAAAATGTTCACATGTGCTGCAATCCCTGCAAGACACAGACACTGCTGTTTGAACATTAATATGGAAACTTGTGTTTCTTTGCACATTTTCACATTAAGTTCACATTCTATAAATCACTACTTGAATGTGAATTTTCACCTATAATCAATTTAAGATCACATCTGTGCCCCAGGTCTATTGTTGCCTGTTCAGTATTTATCCAGTCTATACAGGTGTCCATCTCTACCAATAATTATTAGATTCAAATAAGAAATGCATGCATGTAACTTTGTTATATTTATTAGAAGTTTTTTTAGAACTCATTTAATTTGCAAGTAAAATAAAACAACAGTGTAAACACCAAAATAAAAAAATAGTATTTGCCTTAATGAAATGTATGAAATACATACAAAATAAATACAGATAACATCACACTGTTAGAAGAGGCCTAGTTGAGCTTGAAATGCACCAAGACCAGTGAGGTCAAAGACAATCCCTCATTTTCATACTGGAATAAACACTCAGTTTTGACAGTGTCAGTCGCATGCTTATGTCAATATTTACTTTTCATCTTTCAGATCGTGGGATTATCTCTGAGAGTGAGATTTTCACTGGGCCACTAAACTCAGCCCAGATAAAGCCCTCTAGAACACCCAGACTTTTTCCCATCACACACGCCTCACTACCTTCACTCACTCTCTCTCTATGTGAGGAGGGCTTTAGGGCCAGCTGGTTTCTGATGACAACATACCTGAAAATATTTCATGTCTGTTGACTTTGGATTACAGTATTTTTACAGTCTTAAAAAGTAAATGTTTTTGGCTGCTAGCTCTGGCTTGGTCAAAGTCTTTGGTCTATCAAATTCAAAATAGATGAATTTTTTTTAGACATATTCAGACTACAGCGGTCATATGTTAAATACTTTGCGTACATGCATACCTTTAGATTAATTACTGGCACTATTAATAATAATTAAAAAAAAGCTGCTGAAAAAGTATACTGCCTCTGGTTTTGATAACCCTTTGGTCTTGGAAGAAAGAAATTAGGCAGACATTACCCTGATCAACCCATAAATTGTGCAGTAATATTTTATCTGGCAGTTATTAATTGAATATATAGTTAAATATATTTATAATAAAATAGATTGAAATATTTAACTTTTTGTATTGTATTATACAGTAGAGAGAGCTTATCAAGGACAATTAGGATGAATATGTTGAAATGAACAAATCAAAAATGTTTCTCTAGTTATAAAAGCTGCTATGAAACTACCCAAAAAACCTGGCTGTTGCTTTTTAAGCTAATGGGACAATAGTTCAAAATAATCAATTAATTTAACTGTCCCAGCCAGAAACACTGATGTAAATACTCATTGTCAGCAAAAAGGACTGTACAATGTAAAAAGCAATATATTACAAACCAATTCATTTACAATGTAAAAATCAAAGCACTGCAGGTATCAGTATCATTTGTCAATATCACTTTGATCTCTTTTCAAAAGGCACTTTTGTGCAGACTACTGCTCTTATGAGAATTGCACCCAGTGAAGAACAGTTGTATGCAAAAGTTTGGGCACCCAAATTAAATATGTTGTTGATTTTTTGTGCAAACAAGTAAACATGCGCTACTGAAAATGCACTTCTACGTATTTTAATGCACAATTACTGTTTATTTGCTGATATGAACATGAAAAATCATACATATATGATGTGAAAAAAGTTAGGGCACATTTGCATATGTTTTTTTTTCTTCCCATATGTTAAACTCAGCAAATAAATAGAAATTGTGCACTAAAATTGGTGAAAAATGCCATATTTATATCGATTCCCTGTAACTTATTTTTTACTTAAATCAACAGAACATGTAATTTGATTCGGAGATATACAAACTTTTGCATGTGACTGTTTAGTTTTTTCTCATTGTTATTCAATCTGAATCTCCAGTTCACATATGCAGCTGAGTGAAAATCTTTCAATCCAAATACTCAGGGCCAGTTTCTCAGACCTAGATTAAGACACAGCCTACACTAACAGTGAGTTTTCAAAGATGGATTGGATCTGTTAACGCAATTTCGTCAGAGACTAGACTTAATCCAGATCCACGAAACTGGAACTTAGAGTTCATCCGACGACTGCAGTCTGAATTATTACCTCAGAGCTGTAGAGCTTCAACACAACCTGAAACAAATAGCAAAACGTTAGTACTACATCAGCTGAATCTGAGGTAGCTTGTCAAATTTAATATGTGAATATAATGAAACTAGATTAAAAATGTGTTCTAAACTTTGCATATAATTTCATCAAATAAATATGCACAAAAATTTCACACTAAGATGATAACTGCTGCTTAGCTTATAAAGCAAAGATTACAAATGTATTGTAAATCATGTGAAGAATAACAAGTCTGGAAAGTTGACATAAAATCTACCTTAGCTTTCTGACTGATTCTCCTCTCTATGCATAATTGTGAGCAATAAGGCGTTGGCTTGGAGCTGCAAATTCTGGATGAACCTTTGATGTGGATGCCAAGGCTTCTTCTTCAAGCTATTATGAAACATAATACCAGAAGGCAAAAATTCAAGAGAGCTGAAATTGTAACGAACTGACAAAAAAACTGATAAAACAGTCCAAGATTTGAGCATAACTAATGGAATGATTACTCGCCAGGCTTTGCATTAGTTGAACATCTTTAGTCATTCTAAATGCTGTGTGTGCAGTTCATAGTTTACCTGCTCTTTGAGGTAGGTGTGACCACATGGCCCGATGCCTCTCAGCGTCAGGCCTATTATAAAACACCACAAAGACAGGCCTGCCTCCATGGCTGAAAGCAGAGTGCAGGGGAACCACAGACTCAAAGTGGTGTCCTGAAAGAAAATAGTTAGCGGTAGTATTGAAGCGGACAATCTTAGTCATAAACTTTATGCCATGAAAAACACTGACTTCAATAAAGATGGGAAACTAGGTTTGCAGTTTAGCTATTTGCTGTACATTTCTTACAACTCAATGCTTATTATTCCGTAATTAACTATTAAGGAGTTATTTGCCACAAAAACAAATTTGCTACACATTCCCCTTTCTCCGGATATAGCTGATAATCTACATTTGGTGCACCAAGTTTGCTTCTTTAGTCTTGTAGTTAACAAATAATAAAAGTCAATGTCAGACTCCCTGAGCACTTTATTAGGAACCTGTACACTTACTCATTCATGCAGCCAATAAAGTGGCAGCAGTACAGAAAGGGGCCAGCAGCTTCAGGTAATGTTCACACCAACCATCACAATGGGGAAAATGTGATCTCAGTGATTTTGACCTTGGCATGATTGTTGGAGCCAGACTGGCTGGTTTGAGTATTTCTATAACTGCTGTTCTCCTGGGATTTTCACACAACAGTCTCTAGTTTTTTTCAGAATAGTGCAAAACAGAAAAAACATCAGCAAGTTTCAGTTCTACATACGGAAATGCCTTGTTGACGGGAGAGGTCAGCAGAAAATGACCAGACTTGTTTGAGCTGGCAGAGGCTAGAGAAACAAAAATAACCACTGTACAACTGTGGTGAGCAGACACGCATCTCAGACTGTCAAACCTTGAGGCAGATGGGCTACAACAGCAGAAGACCATGTCAGGTTCTGCTTCTGTCAGCCAAAAACAAAAGGCTGAGGCTGCAGTGGATACAGGCTGACCAGAACTGAAGATGTATGAAAAACATTTCCTGGTTTGATGAATGTCAAGTTTTGCTAAGGCACAGAGATGGTAGGGTCTGAATTTGGCACCAACAGCGTGAATCCATGGACCCAATATACCCATCTTCTAATGGCTACTTCCAGCATGATAACATACCATGTCAGAAAGCACAAGTTGTCTCATACTGTTTGCATAAATATGACAATGATTTCAGTGTTCTTCAGTCTTCTGAATCCTGTATAACTTCTTTGGAATGTGGTAAAATGGGAGATTCACAGCATGAAAATGCACCTGAGAAAAATGTGCTGGAATCACATGATGCAATCATGTGAACAGGGTCCAGAATCTCAAAGTAATGTTTCAATTTCTTGTGGAATCTATTTGACAAAGACCCTACCCAGTATTAGTATAGTGTTTCTAATAAAGTGCTTGGTGTGTTGTGTGTGTGTGTGTATGGTTTTGTAAGGCAAAATAGTCCCCAAAGAAAATAATTTGTTATAGTTGATAGCAATTTTTACCAATATCAACATCACATGTAAAACTGAAGATGTGTAGATACACTGGTTGTTTTAAAGAGTAAATAAAATGGCTATATTTGTGTTGCAGACATTACCCCTGGATCCTATCAATAACATTGTTTAAAAAAAAAAATCAAACTAACCAAGTTTCTCTACAATGCACCATTTCACAGACAAGCACTCAATCTGACTGACTGAATTATGCAAAAATTTTGAAAGATCAGTGGCATTGTCCTTTAAGCTGTCCGAGTAAACTCACAAATATACGTGTGGTGTCGAAGGGGCAGTTGGCAGAGACAGGTGAGCGGGCATTAATGGGCACATCTGTGGAGTTGCAGCCCTTCATGAGCACACTGCCATCAGCTTTAATAGTGAGGCTGATGGCCAGCAGCAGTCCCACGCAGCAGGCTGTAGAGAGCAGCGTATTCAGGAAGGAGCTCACCAACAGGCCCACATGCTGAAAGAAAAGCAAAGGCTGCAGCATCTACACAAAATAAACTCATACTGCAGCTCAATTTATTCGACATACTGGAACAACACAGAAGAAAATACGTAAACAATTTGGTTCCCCATGAATAAATTCTACAATGTCCATAGAAAAGCACTGCCAACAGAATGGGATGCTATGGATCAGCCACCCATGAGCCTAAGGCCATCATGCCCAATGCTAAGCATCAGCAGAGGGGTATAAAACTTGGACTGTGGTGCAGTGGAACTGCACTCTCTGGAGTGATGAAGCTGTGTCTAATACTGGGGATGAGCTGCAGTGGGACAGTCAGTCTCATGTGATGGAGTTCACTGTCCTGAAGAACTATGTAATTACAAGTTTTGTCAGAAACTCGACTACTTGTCCGGTATTTTGCCTTATTCATTCAAACACTACAGATTATTATACCAAGGTCAAAAAAAGTAAATCTCAAAAAACTCAAACTCAAAAATATTTCTGTGGAAAGCTGCTGATCAAATATGGACACTCATTTTCACTTTGTTTTTTTCTGCCAAAAAGACTTATTATGAGGCATCATTATGGCATGCATATCAATGCTTAATCTCTGAAAACTAAACAAATTTGCAAAAACTAATATCAGATATTGCACAATTTGTCAAATATTTTACCTTCTTTTTTAAAAACCTTTTGTATGTTATTTGAAGCTCAAAAATGAAGTTCATATGAACCTTTTCATATACTGTGTTTGACAATCACTGCTTAATTTTTAGGACAAATGAAGGCCTCTAGATAAACCCTGACCCTCATGCTTGGACCCATGCCCTATGCCCTCTTGCATACACACATATATGTACATGAAAGAGGGAATGGGTGGGTCCAAGCATAAGGGTCAGGGTTTATCTAGAGGCCTTCATTTGTCATGAACGTATAAATATATATAACACTTTTAGAGAGGTTGCTGAATATTTTCTTACTAGTTTCCAGGTTGTAATATTTCTTGACACCAATATTGCAACAATTCCACTTGCGATGCTCTGAAAAATAAAGGTATTAAGTTAAATAACGCCAGGAGAAAAGAAACATGCGTACACTTAACTTTTTCCCCAAATTCAGAAAACACCTGAGCAGTGCTACTGGAACTGAGAACTACAGTCACTATAACAACTAAAAAAACCCTCACCAGCAGCCCTGAGGTGACGGCTATGATGTTAGATGCTGTGTATTCCGTTGATGTTGTGCCTCTTGGTTTGGAAATGTGGCGTAAAATACTGCCATGAACGATAGCGCCCAAGATGAAATTGATGTGACCAACAACGATAAGTGTTAGTCCTTTGGCCATGAGCCTCCCAGGCCCCTTCTGCCTGTCTGCAAAGCAGATGGAGAACATTATTCCATATTCATGACATTTCACAGGCTTGAAAACAGCTCACCAAACAACAGCATCTGTTACTCATATTTTAGAAGCTCTCACTGGTTTTCTTCAGCAGTATCTGCGTGGTAAACAACTGACATCTTTGATAGTCAAACAGTGGCTATTTTTCAAAACCCTTGAATGCATATAAAAAGTTGACTATATTCACTATTATAAGGTCCAGATTCATAATTTCATTACAAGATTCAGTCCTATAACTACAACAATCACATAACTCGCGTTTTCACACGAGCCTGAAGTCAGCTTCTTGTTCAAATTTTTCCATTCCACCTTAAATGGTGCAGCAGTAACATTCTGGCGCCCGAGACCTCAAACACCAGAATGCAACTACTGCACCATTTAAGGTGGAACGGGAAAATTCGAACAAGAAGCTGGCGAATAGGAAGCCTCGTCGTTTTCACGTGGCTCAAATGGCCACAGAAGCTCAGGAGAATAAAGGTAATGTATATGTTCTTACCAAATCCACACATTTTCGAGTATTTGGGATGAAAAGGAAATCTGATCTTTGTCTATGAGTCTCGCTGGCTTTCCCGTTGTTTCCTGTTCCAGCTGCTCACCTGGAGAAAGGAAGTGGGCGGGGCTGAGTGACGGTTTGTTATCTTGGTGACCGCGCTAAGAGCTAATATAAATAAAAGTTAGTTCTTCATGTTTTCGCGTTAACTTAGCGTTACTTCAGTGATCGACATGTTTTAGTGAGTTCACTAGAAGTAAACTGTACAACTGGTGGGTTTTTATGTTTGTAATGCAAATTTTAAATTGTATCGTGAAAATGAAGTGAAATAGAAGTGTAGATTTTTTTCCTCGGTCCCACTTTAACAATAACGTAGTTATGTACAAAATAATAGCAATGAGTTTAAAACAACTGAGAAAAAGCTCAATCCTCATAATGCCATTTCCATATACACAAAGGCACTGGGAGCACTGCACATTCAATTCCAAATAAAAACATGAAAAAAATGTAAAATTTAAAGCTGAAAATGAAGAAAAAAGAATAATAGGCTGTTCAAAAAATAGAAGTGTCTGCATTTTCATTTACAACCTCGAATATTTACAGTATAAACTGAAATTTGTTTACAGATTTAGCTTTTCTGTTAATCACTGAGCTAATATTTAGTTGTATAACATTTATTAATGATAACTGCTTTACACCTGTGTGGCATGGAGTCAATGAACATCTGACCCCTGCGAACAGATATTCCAGCCCAAACTGACTGGACAACATACAACAGTTCTTCTGCATTCTTGGGTTTGCATCAAAAACAGCATTTTTGATGTCATTCCACAAATTCTCGATTGGATTGAGGTCTTGTTTGGTCTGGAACCAGGATGTTGCCCACTTGCTGGTGTGTTTGGGGTCGTTGTCCTGCTGAAACACCTATTTCAAGGGCATTTCTTTTTCCGCATAAGGCTGGTCCATGGTGCCTGGTATGCGATAAATGGGCCCGACTCCAAAGTATGAGAAACATCCCCAAACCATTAGACACCTGTTTCTTCACAGGATGACCTCACTAACTGAACTCCATACTGCTATTAATTTGAACATGCACCTTTCATTAAATGAGTCAATTACACCCAATTAGCGGCATGCATGTCATGACTGTTGATTTTGTTGGTTGCCCAATACTCAGCTGCACCTAGTCATGAATTTTTTCCCCATGTTGTATTATCTTTTCTGCCAAAGTCAGTAATTAAACACATTAGTGATGTTAGACTATTATTTTGCACATAACTGTACATACCAATAAGAAATACTGATCAGGTTTTCTAGCTTGCCGGAAGGAGATCCAGATGCCTCTGTTTAATATTTCTAAAGTAAATCCCTTGCTCAGCTTCTCAAAAATCATTAAGCAAGCTAGACCATTTTGATTTGAGCTTTTCTTACCACAGACATCAGTCATAATTTTGCTTATTAGAAGCAAAATAAATCATATTAAGGTATCAGCTTATGTAAATCCTGTTAGAGGAAAAGAATTACTCGTCACTTGGCCAAAAACAGGTGTTTGGTTAAAAAAATTTGGAAGGAGGGCCATCCTGCCTTTTTACCACTCTTTAAATAGTATAAGATAGTATAAGGAAGATTTTAGGTTTTTTTATAAAGGCATCTTGTGGGGGATCATTCTTAAAAGTGGCAGAGAAAACAATATTTCTGAAATGATACTGAGTAATAAATAAATGGGCCATATAGGTCTCTAATAAGAGACAGAAAGGTTCTTAATATTCATTCAATGTTTAAAGATTACATTACAGCTTATTGATACTGACTTTGAAATGTAACCCCAAAATCTTAATTTTGAGTCTTATTAAAGTCCATAACATACTGTATACGTTAAATACAGGAAATACTGAGAATTTCAGAAGTAGTTAGTGTAATGAAGCTACATTTTCAAGATGTCTGCAGTGGGAACACAGGGGTCTTCTCTTCTCTCCTCACTAATGAAGATGTATTGCTGCCAGTTCTGACAGGTTCTCTCTCCTCTAGCACACAAAAGCACTGTCAGCTAGGGGGAGTCATAAAAGATCTTTGTTTAAGTGTCAACCATACGTATAGCGAGTATCTTCTCTGTGCGCAGGGATTAAGTATCTAAAGCCCTGGAGATAGGGAGCAGCTGCCTGTGGCATCTACTGTACATGTCAATCAAGCGGCATGCATATAGGCTGCTGTACATATGAGAGTGCTAATGTTACACTACTCTGGTTTCATCACAAGGATTCCATTCTCTGACTCTCATCAAGATGTCCAATATTAAAGGACACACGGTGTAAAACCCCATTTGGATAGAGATATTTAAAGCGATGTGATTTTGTCTGTGAGAAGAGAGAGAATGGAATCTGTCAGTCCATGTTAACAATTCAAACAATGGCTGAGGTCTCTGTTAGGATAGGATAGGATAAGATAAAGAACAAGGCCTGGATGGCCAAAGTCCGATCATGCTTAGCTGACACACCTACGAATGAAAGCATGAACAAATATTAGAAGACACAGGGTGTGTCAAGCTATTTACACAACAGAGAATAAGATTTGATTTGAAAAAAATTAAATTGTTTAATTATGAGCAACTTTAATAAAGCATGAAAATGTGACTAGGATCTTGTTGTATGTTTAGTTACAATAGCAGTAAGCTACTATACAGCAAAAATGAACACTCAGCAAATGAACTATGAATTCACAAGTAGACAAAATGAGCTTATTGTCCATTTTATCAGCTCCACTTACTATATAGGTGCATATATACTATACTTATATATATTGTGTGTGTTATATATATATATATATATATATATATATATATATATATATATATATATATATATATATGTGTGTGTGTGTGTGTGTGTGTGTGTGTGTGTGTAAACATTTAAGACATGAATGCACATAGGAAATGTGCATAAATCAATTATATCAGACAGAAACAATATTTGATCATGTATGTATTGTATTCTAGAAGAGCAGAACAATTAGGCATTGCGAGGCTTCTGTGCTAAAATGTCTTCCTTTCATTCATTTTACTGCATTTATAAGCCCAAAGAAATAAGTACTATATTACTCTGTATAGCTAATCCAGGTAGATTAAGTCCTCAGTTCTACATGTTTATGTATTGGCACTGCCAGTTGCCTTACTGGTGCATCCCTAGAAAATAATATAAACATAAAATAGAGTATATAAAAAGTATTTTTTTGTGTAAAAGCTATATTTAGTATATAACAAATTGCATAAAATAAAATATATACTTTAGACTGACAGAATGTATCCAATATCTCTCCTACTGTGCTGATATAAAGAGGAAATATTTCCAAAGCACACACACTTAAACAAAAACCTAATTAAGAAACAAAACTAGCCCTGTATTACAGCACCCCCTTGTGGGTCAGTGAGGCTCTGCATTTTAAAGGGGTCATCTGAAGGTTAATAAGTTAATTACTTTTAGACTGTTTTACACAATGGATGTAGCAAATACATCACAATGAAAGACAAACACTCAGTCATAGCATTGGATGTCAGAATGGTACTTTGTTTTATTTGAACTGTTCTGGAAGCTAAATATTTGCCTCGGTACAAGAAACGAATACAAACACTCACAATAAAAACCAAGCCCACTGTCCTGCGATACACGTCCTTGTATTCCAGGCTGAAGAAAACAGGTCTCAGCAACAAAAACATGAGCTCAAGGCGGCCTGCCTTCTCAGTCATAAAACCCAAACAGAAGACCAGAGAGAGGGTCACAGAAGACTACAGTTATAATAATATTAAACTAGGCAATACAAATCTAACTGCCATACATTCAACATCAAAATAGTTTAAATGTCAGGTCTATAAAAAATTAACACATGAAGAGAGAACTGTGTGGGAACTGGAGCAGAAAGTGACAGACAAATTATTGTTGGTTCTTGGTTCATAGACTTTGAAGACAAAAAATGTATAAATGTTTCCTGAGAGGGGTGGCTCTTGGCTCTGGACCCTTTCTTTGTAAGCTGCCATCTATTATCTTAAAGTACTCAAACACAAAATAAAAGGTGAGTTTAAATTCTAACATTAAAAGCGATATGTAGGGGAAAAATCCTGACATGCCTATTTTGCTTAAAAAACTATTAACATGTATGTGAAAATGAATACTGTGCTGAAGCACTTTTAAGAATGTTAAAGCTGGTGGTTGATGGACTTGTGCGCTTATATATTTAACTAAGGTCAGGTGGTCAAAAGGCCAAGTCAGGAGAGGGCTAAGGGTCATGCCAAAGGTTATCATAGTTACTACAGACAACTTTTTCTGTCATCCCCCATGTTATCTGCTCATAAATACAAAGTATAATGTTATAACTAATCACTCTGAACAAAAAGACAAATACTAATTTGTTTGGTTTCAAAGGAACAGAAAAAAAAAGGGATTACAAAAATCACAGGCTGACTGACTAAATTCATCTAGAGGAGATGCTGTGTTTGGTCAGACAAGGCAGGTGATTTCCAAGGTCCTTCAAGAACTCTGACCAGTCAGCCAGAGCAGCAAAGATGAAAACTGGGTGGTCTGTGCTAAACTACACTCAAATTGGAAAACCTCACCTACCTGCATCCACACAGGATTAACATGTCATATAAGACACAAGAAAACACACTTGTGGAAAAAAAAAACATCTGGGAAAAAAATAGAACAGAAAAACAAATCCCTTGAACAGAAAGGAGGAAAGGAACACCTCCGTGAAGCTTGTTCGAACCGTCCCCGCTGTAGTTAGCGGCATCAGCTAGCCAATTCTCGTCTTTTTGGTCCTTGGTTTGGAGTCACCTGGCTGACATAACAGTTCTGCTGGTCAGCAGCAGTCACTATTAAAAGTCCTGGTGCCTGCTGTGGTTCTGGCTCTGTGTGGGGTTCTCTGTGCTGTGTATGTGGGGCTTGCTGGGGGAAGGGGCTCTGCTGGGCTGGGAGACTGGCAGTAGGGAGTGGGCGTGGGCACTGGACGCCCCAGCTAGCTTTGTGCCCTCTGCTGGACCTCCCACACCACCAGGAATCACGCCCACCTGACCCTGAACAAGCCTGTAGCACAGCCAGAGAAACATGTTCAAACACATGGCCTTTAAACACAGATTTAAAAATCTGACGACAATATTAAGTGTCATAGCAAAGCCATAACTCAGTAACTGATAGACAATTCAACCAATAAATGTTTGAGTAAAAAGATAACCACAGAAGGAACTGATAGATCACTGAAGGAATCTGAACAGGCATAATATGAAGTGACAGAAGGTGTATCTGCAGAGTTCTCAGTGCCACACTGTAGACAGCAATCAACTGCAGCAAGAGGAGGGTCACAGCTTTTCCACATCAATGGTTTACTGTCAATATGACATCTACTGAACATGTCTACTATAATTATGGCATCTACTGCATGTGTGTACTGTCATGACATATACTATATGTTTACTGGAATTTTTGGTATCTACTGTACATGTTTACTATCATTATGACATCTACTACATGTATGTACTGTCATTATGACATCTACTATACACATTTGACCATTATGACATCTCTGTACACATTTACCATCATTACGCCACCTACTCTGTTTACTATCTATATATTTACTATCATTATGGCATCTACTGCCTGTGTGTAGTCATTATGACACTTATTATACACATTAATAACCATTATGACATCTATTCTACATGTCATTTTGGCATCTACTGTACACTTGTTCTATCATGACATTTACTGTATACTGTATAATGTTACTATTATGGCATCTACTGTATATGTTTATTATTATGGCAACTACTGCATGTGTATACTGTACATTATGACATCTATACATTCTTATGACAGCTACTGTCATTATGACCTCAAATGTACATGTTTATGGTCATTATGACATCTACTGTACATGTTTACTGAGATTAGGACATCTATGGTATATGTTTACTGTCATTAGGACATATACATGTTTACAATCACTGACATCTACTGCACATGTCTACTACCATTATGCCATGCACTGTACATGCTTACTGCCATTATGACATCTACTATACATGTCTACTGTACAGCTACTGTACATGCTTGCTGTAATTATGGCATCCACTGTGCATTTTTTGTCACTAATACATCTATTGTACAGCAGGAGTTATTTTGAACAGGTGTAGATGTTTGTGGTTGGCTGGATTCTGTATACTGATATTTACCTGGCTGGGTTTAGGTATACATTTTGTCTTGCAGGCCGCCAGGAGATATGGCTGGTAGCGGCTGGGCCACTCTGGTGAGTGAGAGAAGCAGTCAGATAGAGCAAAACTAGCACCAGAGAACGTGTGCGGTTTGGATAGTTGACCATAAGATATTAAAAGAGCTTCTTGGAGCATTTTGGTTGGACTTTGTGAGCAGTGATGTTTTGGGTTTGGCCTGATGCGTAGTTGTGGTTACAAGTGAATAAAGCAGCTACATTAGCTGCACTGTCAGTACAGGAGTCAGTAAAATGGTAGGTGATGTCTAGGTATATTAAAGCATTATGAAAGCACTAAAGTTCCTTAAATGTTCAGGTGATGCTATACTTATTCAGTCTCTCTGCGAAAATGAACTGTCAGAGACAGAGAAGGACAGACTGAGGTTAGATGGAAAAACGTCAGCAGGTGGGAGAAAGTAAGTGTCCTCTTTTTTAATGTGCTCTACTCCTGCTTACCTGTATGCACCACCATTTAGCTCTGCATGCACCTGCTGCTCTGCTACTCCCCACGGTGCAGTGGCAACAAAGAACTCTTTGTTTACACAGTTTCTGAGGCTGTCTGGAATACGACCTGCAAACACACAGAAAGACAATACCATGGGCGCTGAAAACATGCTTAGGTCAGAATATGCCTGTGTCTCAATTCAGGAACTATATACTGCATTCTCACACTGTATGTTATTTTTATTTGTTTTTTAATTTATGTAGCTTTGTTCTCTCTCGTCAGTATACATTTTTGCATTAAACAGAAATGACAAATTACCACTTGCGTCACTGACTGTGTGTCCACTATACAGTTTTAAAATAAAAACTTTTATGATCCTAGTTTGCAGAGCTAACTGAAATTGCTTGGTGAAAATTGCTTGGTGAAAATGTCAAACCATAGCTTCCTCTGATGGCTCCTCATCTTCAAATACATTTGTAACATCTGAGTACAGAGTGTAATGTTTTATTTTTTGCTGGTTCTAGTGTATCATCTACGTGTTAACACAACACTATATTCTACTGGATTGCACAGTGTGAATACACCACAAAAGTGTGTATATTTAGTTTGAGTTTGAAATTTGTTTTTGAGCCCAGGAGTGGTCTGTAGAACCAATCCCTGGTTCTCCCGAAAATGGTTTTATGGGAAACCTTGGTGTGGTTTGGAGTGAGTGAAAACTGTCCAGTCCTGGTGTTGTGCATCAACTAACAGACTAAATGACTATGATAAATGACTGGTGCATTTTATCGTGTTCCTCCCTGTTTCAAGTTTGAAGAGAGAGAGCTTAGTTAATTTATGCTTACGCCTGTATAGTAAACCGTAGCTCTAATCTGTTATTTAATTTCTTTATATTTGAAAACTTTTCTATTTTATATTTAAACTTTTCTATTTCTATTGCACCAAGAGGGGAGGGGGGGCTGTAAACCAATTTTGTTACGCAAATGTACAAGTACAATGTGTAATGAGAATAAAGGTTCATTTCATTTCAGGTGGTGAACGAAAATGGTGAAGACGGAAAGTAGTGCAAGCACTTGCACAGAGAGTATTACATGGCTAAAAAACTTGGCTTCACAAATGCCACATATCCAATAACTGCTGTTCATCATAGTTTTGAGTGTTGATGGCCTGCCAACAAAACAAAGAAGGTATGAGCCTATTGTCAATTGCCATCCATTCATTGCCAAAACCAGTAATGGTTAATAATAACCATTTTGCAAAAAACATATCCATAAACTTGATATATGGAATCAATCAACATATTCTCAAATGTGGAAACAAACCTGTGATAATGAGCACCTACTCCAAACAAGTCCAAAATCAGTCCTGGATTCAAACTCAACTATTCGGGGAGCTATGTAATCACCCTAAGTGTCTGTGGATGGAGGGTTAATGTGCGCTATCGCTGATGGCTGCATGCTAAAAGCATGTACCTGTGATGGCTCTTCGTATCTCGGTGGCGGCAGCCTCCCGCATCTCCAGTGAGGCCTGTTCACTGTACCATGCTGTGTGTGGGGTGCAGATAAGATTAGGAGCATCTTTCAGTGGACCCTGGGTAAAACTAGAGAGTCAAAGAGGGGACAAGTGAGACAGGGACACACACTCACAAAGTCTTAAATAGTAGATTAAGCCAACAAAAACCTGCCATAAACAAGTGGGTACAAATATAACCTGAACGGTTCTGACTCATGGACATCCAGGGCAGCTCCCCGAATTCTACCCTCCTTTAAGGCCTGAGCCAAGGCCTTCTCATCCACCAGCCCCCCTCGTGCACAGTTCACGAGGAATGCTCCCTGACGCATCTATAGCACAGAGGCAAAATGCCATTAATGCATAATATGGGTAAAACTATGCATCTGAAGGGGGAATAATAATGATCATCCATTTTATTTATGTTTAATAAAGTATGTACTCATTGTCCTATTTTCAAATGTAAAATTGTGTGATATGGTGTATTATTTTATTAGCTATATTCCAGGATGCATCGTAACTGAACTGCTGTGAGCCTTACTGCATATGTTCTCAAAATTCAATAAGTTAAAAAACAACACAAAGTACTTATACTGGCCCTAAAAGCAACAGCTTAGAATTTTAGAATAGCCACTAGGAGGCAGTGGTGTATTTAATACTGTGCCATAGAAAATTGGATAGAAACCCTACAGGCAGTCAGCGTAATACAAGTTTGTTGATGTCCTGTACTACCACACCTGTTTGATGGTAAAGTCATTGATGAGGTGGTGGTTATGTTCATTCAGGTTGCAGTGTAGAGATACACAGTCACTTTGGTACAGCAGGTCCTGGAGGGTATATACTCTCTGGACCCCCAGTGACCGTTCTAAACCATCCTGTAGATATGGATCATAAAAGATCACGTTGAAGCCAAATGCTTTTGCCCGAACTGCCACCGCCTGACCCGATCGGCCTGTACGACACACAGATGAATACACAACAATAGTTAGACACTGACTCTCGATTTATTTAAATGACTTCACATATTTTATCTGCAACAAAACAATCAGAGAACAGCCTAGACATAAACATCTAACTAGCTTCACAGACAGACGTTCATGTCTCACATTTATTCACAAATTTTCTAATCATTTATCACATATGAACAGCTTGTTAATTTAATTGATTGATTTTATCCAATGAAAACTTACACAGTGTTGACAAACATCTTAATCCAGGAAAGAAAATGTGGTTTCAAGTGTTTTATTTCTATTATTACCATTTAATTATATATGTTTGCATTTTATTATTTTTAATTTGTTTTGGGAACAACAAGAAGTTATGAGATGATTAGTATAGTGTAATTATTAATTGTAAGATACTGTCACATTACATGCATGACAATGTATTTGATCATTTTTCAAAATGTTTAATTTATGTTAACTAATCAACTACAGTTCTGTTCATTCTGGAGACAATTTTTACAGCTTTGTTACTTATTTGAAACAAAGTTATAGAGTACTTGCCTCATATCTTAATAATTTTATCCGTATACTCTACTGTTCAAAAGTTTGGAATCACATGATATCACTTGATAAATAATGTACTGTAATTATGTGTTTACAGTTTTAATCACACTTTTTAAAAACTATTTTTTTTCTTGAAGCTGTACAAGTTTATTAGTCATTTTAGCATCAGCTACAACTAGATTTGCTCAATTTACTAGCATTTACTACAATGTCTGGTCACTGTGCATTTAGATAATCATTGCCTGTTAATACTCTACAAAACATTTCAAGTATGCTCAGCCAGTTTTTCACTCTCTCCATCTCACCAAAGCCAATAAGTCCAAGTGTTTCTCCTCGTATGCGTGCAGCTCCTGATGCCAGCTCTCTGATCTGCTCCACACTCTGGACCCGCGAGCCCTCCCGGAGAGCCTGGTACAGCCATGTGTTCCTGCGGTACAGGTTGAGGATGTGGCAGAGGGTAGAGTCTGCTGTCTCTTCTACAGCTGCTGATGGAATATTACACACAGCAATGCCTACACAGACAGGAAAATACACATGGTTTGCATGCATGCATGTGAGGGATCATTCACTGAAACTCAACAACTGAAAACATAAAAAGACAAGCGCTGGTGTTCTCCTTTCCAGCTGAATGCAATCCAAATGAAAGCTAAAGCTCTAAACACATGCTGTGAAAACACTTCAAGGCAATATTTTTATGCAAATATTCTACTCAGTGCTTGTAGATGCAATGCATGCCAGTATGAATATATGCAACTTTCACTGTAGTATCTCAGTAAATGCAGTGAGAGGCGGTAGTCAGCCACAATCTATCCCTCGCTCTAAGGTCGTTAACTGAGACGTTCTTGTGCATTAAAAATCACAGAAACATGGAGAGGTTCCAGTCATCACCTATCTGATTTGCTATGAGAGCTCTATGCTCTGCTTCAGTTTATATTAGACCTCCCTCCAGCACACTTTATCTCTCTGTGTGCCTATGATTCTACTCTCTATCACAACAAAAGGCATTTTTCTCCTGGAACCTGGGCTGGAGATTGTGTTTCTCAAGACAGCAACAATGCAGTGTGTTCAGCTTTTTAGAAATGCAGGAAGAAAGGCTTTTCAAATTGATGTTCCTTTCTCAAAGCTGACAACAGAGTGAGTGAGTGAGTCCTTCATCAAAGGTCAGGCTATAACCTCAGGACTGCTGCTGGCTGCAAGCTGACTGGAGGATTATTCTCAGCTTAATACACACAATGACTCTTTTCAACACAGTCTTTACACAACATTTTATAATTTAATACCCCAATAGTACAAAATAAGACATTTTCATACATTTCATGACCGTACATTTTTAAAATCTATTTTATGTATTTAAGACTTTTGAAGGATCTGTAGGAACCCTGCTTTTACACGTTGAAAACAAAACTATTTAAAAAGGAAGAGAAATTAAACAATTGATAAAAATGAATAAAAAAATAAGATGATGGCATAACTTGCTAACATCCAGTCAGCTACTCATTATTTAGTTTATGCAGTTACTATAATCTGGTTGCTGTTGCTCTGGCCTGACTGCTGTAGTAAGTCTTACCCATCTCTCCAGCAGCCTTTATGTCAATGTTGTCGTAGCCGCTGCCAATGCGGATGATGATGCGCAGGGCTTTAAACTTCTCCAGGTCCTCTCTGGTCAGTGTAATGGTGTGATACATCATTGCTCCTACAGCCTCATTTAGGACCTGCCAACAGAGCAGTCCTTTCATTATCAATATTGTAGGAACTATAATGTCCAGCAAAAAAATAAAATCCTTCTTTTACGTAAATAAGTCAAAAGACAACTACAAGCAGCATTTACAAGCAGCAAGCTGAGTTTTTGCATATTCTGTTCTTATGATAGTTAGCAGTCAGGTCCATAATTATTTTGATGTCAATAGATTTATTATATTATCTGTCTACCCCTGCATATTGGAATTAAATTGATAGAGGAAGAACTTGCAATCAAGTATTAAAAGCTATTATTAAAGCAATTGTATTTATAAGTGTTAATGTGTCCAATTACTTTTGAGCCCTTAAAAACGGGGGCTCTCAATAAAAAATAGTTGTAATTTCTACACTGATGCAATTACCCTAAAGCGAAGCCAAAAGTCTGCACTTTGAGCTCATACACTCTCAGAAAAAAAGGTATGACACTATCACTGGGGCAGTACCCCTTTTGTCACTGTGGTGGTACCCTCAGGGGTTAATCCCAGTACCTTTAGTCAGGGAACATAATTGTACCATAATCCATTGAAATGATATTTTCTAAACTACTGATTCCACACACCCCGTCTCGTCTTCAGGCTTTTATTTTATTGTTCTGATCTAAAACATTTGGTTATGAAAAATACAAATATCTACTGTTCCACTAGGAAAAACTCATGTAAGGTACCATTGGACCTTAAAACCACTGTTGTACCTTTGAGGGTGCACTTACATTGTTTGTACCTTGATGAAGGAATCATGTACCTGCATAGTATGTGTATTTCTAACAGTGTATTCATTATTCACTTTCAACTCCAATAATCTGTGGTAGACAGCAAAAATAACAATTTTGCAAACGTCCTAATGCTTACAGATAACAGATCATTTAAAAAATATCATACATGAAAAAAAGACAATGAGCATGATACCAGTAAAGTAACAGACGAGGGGTTATGTACCTTCTCATGTATCTCCTGTGTGGACTGAGCATCACAGAAGGCCACAGTTGCCAGATCTTTAAGGATGGGCATCTCCACTGTACAGTCTCGCCCATCTAGCAGAGCTACCAGCGGCCGGGGATGCATCGGCCCGTTCATGATCTGAGGCCTTATACCTGCAAAGAAAAAGAGAGTGAGAGAGAGAGAAAGAGAGTGTTGACATGTTTGTGTACTTCAAAGAATTGGAGAAGCACTTTACATAAGTAGGTGTTTGAGGATCGAAGGAGAAGGAGAGAAACACACTTTGCATGACTTTCCCGCTCACGCTCTTGCTGTGAATGTGGTTGTCATGGAGATTACAGGATTTGAATAGGATTATGAATATATTTAATTTAATGGCATCTGGAGGAAATATTTCTCTCCCCCTCTCTTTCTCTCTGCACATTCTTTAGCAGTGCTAGAGAATTATTTACCATGCTATTATTAAAAAGTAATAATCACGGTATCAGACGTGTCCCTGGATTCCCTATTAAAAAAAGGACATGCATTTCAGATCAATGGGCTGGAATTAGATTTAAGACAAACTGACATATGAGACAGCAATGCTGATGACATGGCAAAGCATCACACACACTTTACACAGCATACTTAAGCACTTATACACACACTGATGAACACACACACACACACACACACACACACACACACACACACCCACACCCACCCACCCACCCAAGAGTTACTGGTCGTGCTCCTCATGTTCGAGTAAATAACAATACCGCATTACCGCACACAGGTGTCCAATCTTATTCCGCAAAGGGCCGGTATGACTGCTGGGTATGAACATACACAACCAATTGTCTGAGACCAGTTTATTGAACAAGTAGAAGGTGAGGTCCAGCTCAACTGAAATAAAAACCTGCAGCCACACACCTCTCCAGATAAGGTGGGACACCCCTTTTCTAGTGGTAGAATTAGTTAAAGACAACACCAAGTGTGCCTCACACGTCTGCAAGAGACCATGCTGCCAAAGCTAAAAGCTTTTTTGGACACTCTCAAGCCCTGTGATTCAATTTTAAACAAATAGAACATCTTTACACTACTCTTATCCAAAAAGACAGCATCACAGATGTGCTAATGTGCATGAAATCAAACTTTCAAAATCAAAAATGAGAAGAGACAGGAACGAGGGAATGAGGGAGGGTGAACATGTAATGTAATACTGTCTCTAAAACCACACGAACAATAAATGTCTGTCAAAACAAAAGGAAATGAGCAAAATTTTCCATAACGTGGACACTAAAACTGACTGATAGAGAGAAAGTGTGTGTAATGTTTGGGGGGTACGTGAGTGCATCTAACTCTTACTCCAACACACGCGCACAGAGAGAGACAGAGAGAGAGAGGGAGAGAGGGAGAGAGAGAGAGAGAGAGAGAGAGAGAGAGTCAAAGAGAAACAGGCAGAGAAAGACAGGCAAAGAGAGCAGAGAACGAGGAAAGAAAAGAAAGTAAGAAGAGAGAGAAAAGGAGAAAGTGACAGTAAGTAGCAAGTAGTAGGGAGAAAAAGTAGAAAGAGGGACAGCAAGCGAAAGAAAGAATGAGCAGAGTGGGGCAAAATAAAGGAAAAAGACTAAAAAAGGAAAGTAGAAAGAGTAGAGTAGAACAAGTGCTGCGTGTTTAGAGAGAAAGTATAGAAAATGCAGAGAACAAGAGAGACAATGACTGAGCAGATCGAGTAAGGAGTGAAGGGGGGAGAGAGAGAGAGAGAGAGATATTCTTGTCTGAAATAGACGGGCAGTGAAGTAGCTTCACCTTGCTATCAATGGCCGGTCCTGGTTACCTAGCAACCTAATCTCTCACAGTATGTTGGTGGAGGTCCTGTGAAGAACTGCACTCATACACAAACACACACATAGCACACTACACAAGTCGCCAACAGGCTCAGCACACATCCAGATCCAAAACCAAATCTCAGAAACTCTGCCAAACAGAGGGTGTGTATGAGAGACTGAGGGGAAAGTTAGCTTTTATACTGCGTCACTCTTTCCTTTCTCCTACATCCCCTCCCTCTCTCTATCCCCCTGTCAGGTGTTCGTTTGACAACCCTCCACTCAAAACGCACACACTTGCAAGCACTCACACATGCATGAGCCAGAGGAAGGAGGAAAGAAAAAAATGAACACAAAATTATGGACATAGTGTTATTAAAGGGCCCATATCAAGGAAAATCTATTTTTATTTTCTTTTTGAAATAACAGTAATGAGTTTAATTTACAATGTAAACACTTTTGAACACGTTTCAAAACGTACCAGTAACATCCCAGGCCATATATGGATACTATGCTGTTTTGAAATCATTGTGTTTGTGATGTCACAAAAACCAAACACATTTACATTTATCTGTCAATTCTACAGCAGTTTAGCTCTGCCCATTGATGCTTAAGTTATATGGCATGTTTCATCCTGGGCTGCTTTTTGAATGAAGAACAATACAAGGCAGCCAATCAGAACAAAGCTCATTTACATCAGTCTTAAAGGCACAAGAAGAAAAACAGCCTGTTTGATTATAACGGACAAAGAGAGGTCAGGAATTGGTCACGAAAAAAAAGAAAAAAGTAATAAATGGGCCTCAGGAGAGAAAACAGTGAAAGAAAAAATACAGGATATTGGCCCTTTAAGCATCTATTTGCTGCAACATAAGCACTTACATATGTGTGCATGTATTAGCTGACTTGAAATAAAAAGCAGCACCAACGTGCAACTCATAACAATACCATCAGTAACTGCATCGCTATCAAAGCCGCAACAAGGACACACACGAATGCACACACATAGGCCTGCATGCTCACACGTACACACACACACACACGCACACACACACACACACACACACACACACACACACGTCTCTGAAAGCCTCTGAACGAGTGTGCGAGGAAACATGCTGCTTGCCTGAAAACTGCTGCCTCCACATTCCTCCCATTAAAAGCTGTGCGGAGCGAGTGAAAAATGGAGGGAGGAGAGCAGAAAAAAAGACGAGTGTCAGAGTGAGTGTGTCCTGGGGGGATCCCTCCTCCTCCTCCTCCCCCTCACTTGCTCCTCTCCTTCTTCTCCTCCTCCTTCTTCTCTCTTCCTCCTCGTAAATCAGCCTCTCCACCCCTTCTCTATCTCTCCCTCCGCTCCTCTTCAGTCCCTCGCTCACACACACGCTAGCCTGCTCTTCTCATCTTCAAGTCTTCCTGTCTTCTTTTTTCCCCCCTCTCTTTTCTTTCCAGCAGCGCTCCACGTTCCCACTGTTCTGTTGCCCAGCTTCTCCCTCTCTTCCCTCCCTGCCAAGTGAAAACAATCCTCTCCCAGTAAAAAAAGTGGAAGAAGGCGCCAAAAAGGGCAGCAGCGAAGAAAGAGCAGGGAAAAAAAAAGACTCCTACAAAACGAGTGCCAGTCCAAACGAGTGGCTCTGCTGCTCTTCTTTCGTCGTGGTTTCAATCCTCCTCCTCCTCCTGCTGCTGCTGCTCTTCCACTCTACTCTTTCTCTCTCTCCTTTCTCTGCCCTCTTCCCTCCCTTCTCTTAAATTTATGATTCGTACGACCACAGCATTTACAGGCGATCAGCCCCCTCCTCTCTCTCTTTCCCTAACCTCGTTCTCTCTCCCTTGCTCTTTCCCTTTCCTACACACACACACACACACACACACACACACACACACACACACACACACACACACACACACACACACACACACACACCCACACACCCACACACCCCCTGTGGCTCTCTCTGGTCTCCCAGTGGTATTTCCTGAGCTCTATCTGTTTTTCAGTTCCTTTTTATTAGCCAAACATGTCTCCTGCTGTTACATGGTGCTGTAATGTGAGCACTTACAGAAAGAGTGGGTGTGTGCTTGTATTTGCGCACGTGTGTGTGTGTGTGTGTGTGTGTGTGTGTGTGTTTGTGTGTGTGTGTGTGTGTGTGTGTATGTATATGTATGTACAAGAGAAATTAAGTAAGTGGATGCATGAATGAGTGAATAAAATCCAGAGAAATGGTTTAGCAGAGGCTTAAGGTGTGATATGGTCTTTAATGGAAATTTTACAAAGTTTAAGCATAAATAAATCATGACGATGTAAACAAAGTCACTCACAGTGGTATGATGTGAACTGTGCCAATTTAGAGATACCTAACCAGACATCTGAAGGAACCAGACATTTGAAGCATTTAATCCTAAAAGCTTTCTCACAGCAATACCTTGTAATTTATTATAAAAATTGATTACAAAAACCTTCTCCGATGCCTAACACAGTGATTAGGTCCTGGTCTAAAATGTCATTTTTAAAATTGATTCAAGGTGGAGAAGTACATACAGGATGTTGTAAGGAAAGATGTATCCAAAGAAATCTTTTTTTGGACTGAGATTTTAAAAAATATTTAAAGTAAGTAAAATTGCTATCTTGGCATGGTAGACATTATGACCCATACTGAAAAGCCACTGAAAGAAATCAGAAGTCAGTAACTTTCTCTACAATATTAGATTTCATGTCAAACCACTTTCAATGATTTTGGTCTGTTTTAGAATTATCCATCCATCCATTTTCTAAGCTGCTTCTCCCTCAGGGTCGCGGGGTGGGGGGTGGGGGTCATTAGAATATTTTAGAATTAGTATCAGAAAAACAATTATGTAACCTATTAATGCCACAAATGTTTTTAAAAGATAGTTTGCCTCTTTAAATCAACATGAAACAATGGGTGAAGCCAAGCTGCTTGGGAACTGCAATCTGCAATTTAAATAGCTTTTAAAGCAATACAATACCTTTGGTAGACTAAACTGAACAGTGCTCACAAGAGACCTATGGATAAATCAGCAAGCTAACAAAAGCAACAAGCTAAAGTGTAAATCTATAGTTCCCCTCAAGAGCCTCCAGTATAACAGGAATCCATGAGCTTTAAGTACGCCAGCAAGAACTTGACAATTCTGGAAGAGTTGGAACAACTGACTTTAAATATGATATAACAAGAAATATACACTCCTCATTTGGTGTTTTTTTTTCTAAATGAAAAAACAATCTCTCTTTAGGGTCAAATATGAGCAGACAAAAGGAACTGATTGACTGCAATTAAACACAGAAAAAGGCAATTATTTTAATCATGTGACAGCTTTTTGTTTACCTCTCATTGATTGAAATCTACAGAAATTTTGAAAAATTAGTGCAGTTTCCCTTTAAGAATAGCAATGTATGTTTATAGCAGAAGTGAAGGAGCTACAGAAAGCTACCGTCAGACACTAAACAGGATTTATAGAGAGGGTGAAGACGTGCCACACAGAGAGAGACACACACGCACGTTAATTCAGAGATACTGCACAAGCATGCGACACAGTGACATTCAGATATTGCTAAATAGAGTAAAGGTGCTTTTTGTAAAATACACCCAGAATGTGTGTACATGTGTATTTTTTTTTTAATACATTTGTGCATCCATGTTAATCCCATCATGCACTGAATGCAATAACTGGGTTTATATTTTTAATCACAAAATTGTGTTCTGTTTACTAAAGATATCACAATACCAGAATTATAACAGTATCAGGCAGATGTTTCAATGGTAACTGATGTTTCAAGCTGGTATCTGATGACATCTATTGTACAGCAGAATGTTTAGGTGATGCTGGATTACTGCTCTGAATATCTGCATTTTATTCATTTTACAGCATTTGTAACCCTCCTGAAACAAATGTTACATTTCTCTGTAATTCTAATGCAGGTGGGTCATGCTCACAAAACAAACTCCACATGCCTCAAAATATTTCCATGAATATTTGAATATCATAATTATTATGCAGCTAAGCACCTTTCATATCATTTAGCAGACCAATCAGTGTTCCACGTTATAACAAAAAGTTGAATGATTAATTTTTCTATTGCCATTTTACCCCTAATTCTCATTACCGCACTAAATGCCCACATGTCTGTTTCTCATTACCAATATACACTTTTTTCATGCCTAATCTTTGTTAGAAAAAAAAAGTTGGGGTAATTTTTAAATGTTGAATCATTTAACTTATTTTCCTTGTAAACTCTAAGGAAGTGAACCAAAAGAACAAAACATTTTGTGGGTAAAAAAAAAAAAAAAATAAAATCAACAGCTCTTGCACAATTGTAAAACACTATGTTTTTGTAAAATATATGCTTTAATTTTAGCTTTAAAATGTCAACACTTTATTGCAGTAATGAGACTTAGGTCACCTAAATTGGAAAAGGTTTTAAAAAGAAATTTAAAATTAATGAAATTATTCAATTTTATAATTATTATTTATTGAGGCATCACTGTTTACATCAAGTTTATCATTTTCATTTTTTCAAGATGGGTTCCAGTTATATTCTCAAGAAATCTTTCATTTATACATCTGATAAATGTTTCTGTATCTGCATTGGCAGATGTGTCTATGAAAAAATGTTGGATACTGGCATCAGCCCACAATTCCAATATTGGTGCGTCTGTAATAATTACACTGTCTGTATGAGAGATACGCTGCGTTGTCTCACACAAATAACTGAACACAAAAAGTGGTAATTAGTTTATCACTTTGAACATGTAATACCACTAATTAATTAATTAATTAATCACTGCAACAACTTACAGTGCGGCAGGTACATGACTGTGTGTGTATCTAGCTAAGAGACAGAATAAACTGAACATTAAAAAAGTCCATTTATTTATACAGCGTTCGCACTTCTGGCTGCCCTGTCTCCTCTCCTCCACACACTGTGGAGCTGCAGATGTGCTTTCTCTCATTATGATCTGCTTCCTCCTGATAAAACTTTCTTTTTTTCTGTTCATAACTTTCACTCTCTCTCCCTCCTTCTATCAGTGCACTTTATGACAGGAGCCATCTGGCCTGGCCGAGAGAGAGCGGGGGGGGGGGGGGGGGGGGTGGAGGAAGAGATAAAGAGAGAGGGACCAGCCCTGACACACACACAGCTGGGCCTCGTTACCACTCAACACAGAAGGCTGTTATGAGGAGGTGTGAGCATTAGCATTAGGCATAGAGTCTCACTCACTCACACACACACACACACACACACACACACACACACACACACACACACACACACACACACACACACACACACACACACACAAATGCAGTGGGCATTACTGGGTAAAGGAGAGAGAGGAAACAGCTGTGATAGTCACAAAATTTCAAAACTGATGCAAAGAAATATCACTCAGTTTTTCTTCAGTCCACACACACACATACACACACAATTCAATATATATAATAAATAAACAAAAGATGTCTGTCAAAAAGTAAAACTGACATACCATTACATCTTGTTTTGAGGGGAACTACTTTACATCTTGTTATTGCTGCTGTTAGTCTTCTTCTTCTTCTTCTTTCGCCACAGCGGATCATCTGCCTCCATCTTGCCCTATCCATTGCCTCCTCTACTTTCACACCAACCATCTCCATGTCCACCTTCACTACAACCTTCTCTGAGGTCTACCTCTTCTCCTTCTACCCGGCAGCTCCATCTCCAACATTCTTTGCCCAACATATCCACTATTCCTCCTCAACACATGTCCAAACCATCTCAACCTGGCCTCTCTGGCTTTATCTCCAAACTGCTCCACCTTCACTGTCCCTCTGATCTGCTCATTTCTAATCTTGTCCATCCTTGTCACTCCCAATGAAAATCTCAGCATCTTCATCTCCACCACCTCCACCTCAGCCTCCTGTCTTTTAGACAGAGCCACAGTCTCCAAACCATACATCATAGCAGGACGCACTACTGTGTTATTGCTTCTGTTAGTCCTGCTCATTATTGTATCCATAATCCTGATGTGAGCACTGTCCAGCGCAGTCTCCCAAAGGAATTCTCCACTCTTGACTTTACTCATATCACTTGTATTGCCAACATCAATGCTGTATTTCTCTGTGTTTTATTACTGTGACATCACTAAAATAAATATGTATGCTACTAATAAATAGACACATATATAAACTCCTCATACTACCATTACTATGACTACTACTACTACTACTACTACTACTACTACTACTACTACTACTACTATTACTACTACTACTACTACTAATAATAATAATAATAATAATATGGATGCCCTGATATGGTAATTGTGAGTCTGGTATGTTTCATATACATATATGACTAACACTGCCTAAACATTCTGCTATTTTGGAGTATAATAAATGCATCAGCTGATATCTGCGCCAATCACTGGTCATATCAGACGTCTGTCCGATACTGATAATTCTTTTTCAAGCATTTATCTGCTAATATTGCTATTTCAGTGCCTATACGGAATAGCATAATATAAAGCCTACTGAACTGCTAAAAGCACAAGTCACCAGTGTTATCCACAAAGAGCCAGGGTGAATGTAGATCTTCATTCCAACCAAGCAGGAGAACCCCTCATATAAGTAAGCAATTGTTTGAAGGCTAACACCAACTGATTAAACAAGTGAGATCAGGGGTGGATCTGCTTAACTGGAATGGCTCCTGCCCTAAAGCATGATGGGCTACAACATAAAAATGAAAGTCTAAAGCTCTGTTGACTAAATATGTTGTAAAGCTAACTCAGATTTAAAAAAGAGAACCATTTGACAGCATTTTGTAGGCTGTTCATAGTGTCAGCTCCACCTCCCACCTCACGGTGTAACTCAATCTCCATGATGCGATGACATTTTCTCACAATGAATAATTTACACGACTCGCTTGAGTACACTCATACAAGCACATGCAGGCACAACCTTACACACACACACACACACACACACACACACACACACACACACACACACACACACACCACTAGCAATCATGAGAACACATTTAGCATGCAAACACACATGGGTCACTGTCCTGAAATGACCTCAAGCTCTGCTGATCACCTGGAACAGCTGTACGGAACAGCAAAAAGATACAATTTTTAAACATTCTTCACTTTTACATTTTCGGTATTTTTATGCTACTTCTTACTATGTTTATTTGTATGCATCTCATTACCCATACTGTTTTTTTCTGCTTTCTTAATAAAGAAAAAAATAAAAATGACTGCATTACTTTTAACTGCTGAATCTATGTAAACTCAGAGGAAGTAAAAGAAAAAACAGCAAAATAATCTGTGGCACCAGTAAAAAGAAAAATATTTTAAAATAATTCATTTTAAAATGCTTAGTCTGACAACCGTACAGATTATAAAAGGAAAGTTTTTCGAAAAAAATACTTTACACAACTTTTAAAATCTGCCTTTGTGTCAGTAATGACTAAAATGGAGAATTAGGTCACTTAAACATCTGACTGGATAACTTAGGTTTATTTATTATTATTCAGCCAGGCATTAATATTCACACATTGTACAAAAGAAAATATTACATTTTAGTCATTTTCATTTTTCTCAGGTTGGATTCTAGTTTTTATCGGTTTTCATGATTCTCACACACACTCACTCCACAGGCTGCAGAGGTAAGTGCCTGATGGACTAATCACTGAAACAATCTCTAACTGGTAGCTCATCCTCACTGTACTCATGCCAATACCTGGACATAGTCCCAGAACAGTCAACAATGGAGGAAGGGGGAGGAGAGAGATACAGAGAGATACAGAGAGAGAGAGAGCGAGCGAGCGAAAGAGAGATACAGAGCGAGCGAGCGAGCGAGCGAGCGAGAGAGAGAGCGCGAGAGAGAGAGAGAGAGAGAGAGAGAGAGAGAGAGAGAGACACTCTCTCAATATTAGGCCTAAGAGAGAGGTCATGCTGTGACCTGCAGAAAGCATAATTTCCAAATGGAGATTACGTTCTGTTCATTCAGTTCTGCGGGATTATGTACAGTGACCCACCCTACCCATCAAGCCCAACCCTGCACAGATGGCTGGTGGGATTTTATGCCTGTAATCCCTCTTCTCTCCATCTCTTTCTTCTTCCCATGTTCCCCTGCCCCCTCCTCCTTTATTTCCAAAACCGCAGTGGTGAATGAAGATGTGGAGTTGAACATATGGCCACTGGATCCACTTTTACTGACTGTGCCCATTTTCTTTTCCACTCTTTTGCTTCCTCCACCTTTTTTCTTCCCAACTCACTTTAAGTTCATACTCTTTATTTTCTTTTACCTTTCGGTGGATAGAGATGGATAAAATCTCTTAAGTCAGTACACTCCTATGCCAGTTCTGTGACCAATTTCATGGGGACCAGTACCCAGGCAGTGCATGATGTGCTTTGCCCATGATATCCTTAAAATCATGCTGTGCACATGGCATCAACAGTGCTTTCTTTCATGTCCTACATCCCTTGAACACAACAGGCATGATCACATAACATAACCCAAACAAGTTCCTCATATAAATTCAGAGAAAGAGTGCATACAATGCTCTAAGGCAAGCAAATTAAGCAAATTTGAACATCCAGACTTTGCAGACCCTAGCTGAGGGACATCTGGCATATCAGGAAATGGAGAAAAAGATGTACCGTATCATTTAAAGTGCTTGAGGGAAATAGGAATAAATTAAAATTTCACTGCTAACACTCTTCCACCATTTAAACATATGGTTCCAATATTCTGACCACACATCTTATAAACAGCACAAAATCTCATCACAAATCCAGTTCAGCCACTCTTAATATAGACCATACACTGTAAAAGCCCTGCTTCAAGTTCTACATACCACTCCACTTCAGTGTCCAATTTCTAACCTGAAGAGTAATCTTATTGTTGTCTCATTCTCTCATTAAAAGCACACAGCCTTACTGTTCCCCTCTGACCATTTCTGAGCTTCCATAAGCACAAGAGACCCATCACATATACCAACATACCACAACTAAACTAATCCTGAGCTTTGGGTGTAATGTATTTCCAAATGGATTAAAAAAAAAAAACAACTAACACATGCACACACACACGTACACACACAGGGCTGACCTGGGCTACTCTGGTGTGCTCTGCTTGCTACATCCATTGCCATGGCTACATAATCCTGTCTTACTGGAAAAAATAGGGACTTCAGCCAAGGGCAGTCCCACATGTCCTTATATGGAGACTATTAGTCCTGAGGGGTCTTCTGGATTAGCATACAGAGGGTTATTACTGGTAAAAAGGAAGTGAGGTCTTTGATTTCGAGTTAATTGAAAAGACAAAAACAGGACAAAAGAAAAAAGCAGTAATACTGTATAAATGGAGATGTTTTTGCTTAAAGGGCCCGTATCCTACATTTTTCTTGCATGTTATTTTTTCAGATATGACACTAGTTTGGTTTTATGTACAAAAAATGTACATTATTTATTTTCACATAGCCATTGTGCAACCTCTCTTTATTCCATAGAACTAGAAAAGCTGTTTTTGTTGCTGTGCCTTCAAGGCTGATAAAAGACAAATGAGCTCTGTCCCGACTGGTTGCAATGTATTGTGCCTCATTCATAAAGTACTAAGGGCAGAAACACTCCCTAGAACTTCTATAAGAAAGGATGGAGCTAAACTGCTCTATATGGAATATGTCTATGAATTCCAAACGGGCTGTTTTTGCAGCATGGATTCCATATGTGGACTCCACTGACTAGGATAGGGAATGGTACATTTGGACAATTTGACAGGTGTTCACATATTACCTCCAATGTTTGTTTAAAAAAAATGCTAGTGAAAGGTTTGGGCCCTTTTATCTCATTTTAAAATGCAACACAAAAAAATTATGGGGCAAGAATTGTGCAATGTTTCTGCAAAGTAGGGGTGTTTATTTATCTTGGTGGGGTTAATTTATTTGTTTAGCCTAAAAACACTGATATTTGTACAATCACTGACGTCGCAGGCAACTACTGTTTTTTTTTTTTAATCCATGGTCTCAAACTCTCAAAAATTTGATTGATTTACTCTGATACTAAAGCTCTGAGCCTATGCAATAAGGAGTCTGATCTAACCTGATAAGAAGCAGCAGAGACAGCAGAGTAACAGTTCCATTACATGAGAGGAGAACTGTCTAAAGTCATTAAGTGCTGATGAGCCCAAAGTGAGAGAACAAGAGTGAGATCAATTAAAGAAAGATGGATAAAAAGAGAGGAAGCTGTGGATGAGAGAACGTTTTAAAGGAAGAGTTAAGGATTAGAATGCTATCATTTCTCATTACAAAGCTTAGAGGGAAAAGCCACAATGCTCTTGATTTACTCATACTCTGACCATTCAAAACAGATTACACATGCTGTCTCTTGACATTTCTGTTTCACTGTAAGACAGTAATTTTCATAATACTAACACAGGGCAATTGCATAAAATATTTTTTGATATAAACACATTTCCAACTTATCAGGACCACTCATTCTACATTCTTGCACAACAACAGCAGGATCCTGATTGCCAGTCTTTCATATCAGCTTCATTGCACGTCTCTTTACCATCTCTCTCTCTCTCTGGAGAGGTTCTCTCATAATATGCCATCACTTTGATTACAATAATTAGAATCAGATTACACCGACTTAATATGGTGATATGCTGTTTAATTTCCTGCTGGGTTTTGACACTGCATCTCTATTTCAGCTTCAGTTCAACTCGCTGTTCTTGGACCCCTCCCCCAGTGCAGCTATTCCACATCAGATTCACAGGCCGCAGGGTGAAAGAGCTCTGTTACATCAACAGCATGGGTGGGATTAGCAAGAGCCCTGAAACACTATACTGTAACCCTCTGCCGGCTCTACAACATGCCCTACATAACAGTCTATGCTCTGGAAAGTCCATGTATACCATGTACCATGATCCTACAGCCTTGTCTGGGCAGTAATTAATCTCTTTCAGTGAATTCATTACAGGCTGTGTTTCCAAATTTGAACACAATGTTTTGAATATCCTGCATATATGCCAATCATCACCTCATATCACGTGCCAACTCTGACACTAGCCTTCACGGCTCATAAAGAGAGCTCGATCCATAAACTGTGTCTGTGAAAGATGCCCTTACATGTCTTTCATTCTGAGCAAAATTCAGTCAGTGAGATGCTACAAATGCAGACACTCCAAAGAAGAGAAAGAAATACTACAAGATCTCTACTATACATGACACACACATTTCAGAACCAAACAAACTATAGGCATGTAAAGGCTAAAATAACAGGCTCTGATGGTCAGCGACAACCTAAGGGTGGTCTCGAGGGTTACAGCAAATGACTAACACTGCAGTGACATGATTAAGTAACATGAAAAGCTACTGCACAGTTAAGATAGAGTGAACCAGTTCAATCACTGCCTGTGCAGAAACAGGGCTCAAAGCAGGTCCAATTTTAACCACAGAAGGAGACCTACAGATTTCTGAGACCCACGTTAATGAGAAACAGTAAAATCTATCCAGTAAAGACAGCTAGAGAAAGTGGAAAAAAAAGTAACTACTTTCTAATACACACCTATCCAGACCTCAGCAAGCTTGTTGTGCCATTTTGTAGTAATTGCATTGATTTGCTACAAATGGGGCACAACAGGATTTCTCAATAGCAGAAAAGTGCATCAAGCACCAACATGCTAGGACCATTGAGAAGCAAACAGGTTGCATAATTATTGAACAATGTAGCATTAGCTACACCTATTTGCCAAAAGAGCACTTTAAAACAGTCTTTGGTTTCTTCTGTCCAGCAGGAAAGAGAAAGGAAGTTTGCAACCTAATTTCCTGTTATTGTGTGACAAGTAAGAACAGAATTATGCAAAGAGAGATTTAAAAAAAAAGATTTAGATTTACCCACAAATCTACATTTGATCATAGACAGGGCATGTCAAAGGAGTAAAAGAAGGAAAAAGAGGTATAGGATGAGAGGAAATGGTAATGTGAGCTTTGATTTACTTGTGTCAGGTGAGGCCATAGTAGAGACGATAACTGGTGGTCCAGTGCGCCGACTAAGCTTCTGATTGGCGATGCTAGCACTCTGGCCTGTTATAGCAGCACCTACAGGTACCAGTGTGCTTTCATGCGGTGCTGACCCAGGCTTCCGCATTATCTGTGGGCTTGAGTGTGGATTGGCCATGGGTGTCATTGTGGCCAGGCTCCGATCCCTCTTCATCAGCTCCATGGGCACAGTGTAGTTGGTGGAATATGCCTTGGGGGCCTGCTGGGGTGGCAGAGCTTGCACAGCCATTGCCTGCGGCACTCCAGCTACAGTTGAAATCTGTGGTGGCACACCATGAATTGATGTTGACAAAGTCTGCATCTGCTGTTGCAAGCCAGAAATGTGTGGTTGCATTCCTGGTATGTGTGATGGAAGGGCTACTTGCTGGGACATCGCAGTCATGGGTGGCATGGGGAGGCCAGCCTGAGGAGCATAGGCAGACATTGGACGAGGGTGGACAGGGACCATTGCACCACTGAAAGCCCCTGGTGTCCTGGCTCCAGGGTAACCACTTGCTTCCAGAAGCTGCTGTGAAGGAGCACTACTGGGTCTGCGGCTCATGACCTCACCCATCCTGGGTGACATGGTCTGCAAAGTGCTGAGGGGTGGCTGCATATACTGAGACTCTATACCTGGAGTCATTGGTGGTTGCTGGTGCATATATATGTCACTGCGATGGCTGAAGCTGTTAGACCGTCCACGGACTGGAGCGCTAGAGGAGTGGGGGGTGGGAGGAGGTATGTCAGGTGGACGTTTGCAGCTGAGTGCCACACGAGAAAGAACACGAGCCTGTCCTAGGTTTGGTGCAACAGAGCGAACATCATTCTCTTCCATAACAGCCAACATCGCTGTGGAATCAAAGCCCTGCAGCAGCAGAGATGTGATCGTGCTCTCAGACAGACCTTCATTGCGTAAAAATGCCAAAAACTCTGGGTCTGCTGTCCTCTTAGGGTCTGCAGGAACCAATGGAGTTTGGGGGGCTGTAAGAGGGGGAGCAGGTATAGTAGGTTGAGTAGGGAGTGGAGGAGGAAACTGAGCAGTGACAGCAGCAGTGCTTGGGGTAGTTGCTGGGGCAGGAGCAGGTAGAGGAGGGTTAGTATCATAGATAGGGTTTGGGGGTGCCACAGGTTGCACCTGCTGAACTGGTGCAGGCTGCGTTTGCTGCATTTGTTGTACAGGAGGCATTTGCTGCACTTCTTGAGCAGGTGGAATTTGTTGCACTTGCTGAACTGGCTGCATTTGTTGCACTTGCTGAATTGGCTGCATTTGTTGCATTTGCTGAACTGGCTGCATTTGTTGCACTTGCTGGACTGGCTGCATTTGCTGGACTGGCTGAACTGGCTGCATTTGCTGGACTGGCTGAACTTGCTGCTGCAACTGCTGCTGGATTTGTTGCTGTGCTTGCTGTTGCTGTATAGTGTATGGTGAGGAGCTTTCCTGACGCATGATCATACCTCTGGAAGTCCCGTCCATCACTTGAGATGCTGGATCCACCACCAGGCAAGTGGCTGTAGGTTGATTAGGGTCCACTGGTCTCCCATTGATGACGCCATATAATGAGCGTCCAGTAAGAGAGGCTGGTGGCTCAGCACCATAGCGTGGAGAAGTTGGCTCTACACCATAGCGAGCAGGAGAAGGTGCCCGACTTGGAATGCGCTGCCCATCTGGCATAATTTTGGATACTGGGGTGGCAGGTGGGGGACCAGGAAGGGGTGGTTCCCTGTAAATGCGGGTCATTTCATGAGCGGTAGGGGGTGGAGGAGGAAGTGGGGCAGGAGTAGGGGCAGGAGGACCAGACCTCCCACCTTGGTTCTGTTCCCATGGTGGCCGAATCCCTCCCATCATTCCATAATGAGAAGCTGACCTATTGAGGGGGTGAGGCTGCTCCCCAAGATAAAACCCTTCAGGTGGCCTAGGGAGCACACCAGGATCTTGCTGATAATAGTCTGGTGGAGGTAAAGAGCCACGGTGGGCTATTGGTGGCCGGTCGTAGTGGCTGTTCAGCTCAGGAACAGAACTCTTCCTCATGCTGCGTGGGTCTGGTCGATCCAAGTAGGTTTGGTTATAGAGAGACTCCTGGTAAGAGTATGGCTCCCGTTTCAGGTCAGGTGGACGCATGCCAGGGGATGGTTCATACCAGCCTCCTCCTGCATCCACTCCATAGGACAAGGAATTCCGTCGCCCAGCCATCCTGGCCTGTTGCTCATAAATGTTCTCACTGCGGTCCCACTGACCCTCATTCGCACCGAGCGTGTCCCAGCTCTGGGAGCGGCCAATCGGCAACTGCTTGCTGGAAATCAACATCAGCTACAGACACACTCTACTCTAGGAAAAAAATTGTGCAGGGAAGCTAGAGTTCTGCTTCAGCTCTTCAGTTACACGCTTACGTCAGAAAGAAAAAAAAATGCCACAGGATTTATCCTTTTTCTCCAGAGTTCCACTTGTAATTTCAGTCTCTCCTCTCTTAGGAAGTTGTGAGGTCTGGTTATCAGGTAGCTCCTTTTGGTAGGGAACCGCTGAATAATTCATTTGTGGAGTATTGCTGCTGATAATGTAGGTTGGAAAGAGGACACCAAACGCTCTTGCACACAGTGGCAGTAGGTGAAGGCTGCCTGGCTACTCCATTGTGAAAATGAAAAGCGACAACCGTGAACAGACAACGGGACAGAGAAAAAGAGAAAACAGGGAGGAAGGGCAAATTTTCAGGGGGAGGGTTGGTGCAGGGTAGGCAGGGGCTTGTGTTAATCCAGCAGAGCTGATCGGCTCCTACTCTGGGACATTTTACTCGCTCCGATTGCTATGAGGGATTACAGACTAAATAAAGCCCGCTTAAATCTACTGCCCCTCTTGTGACATCAGACACACACATATGCGCACACTCACGCTATAACATGCTTATTGTGTCAGTCTTACTTACTTAGTGATGAAATGGATCTATGATGAAACTGATGATGACACACTTTAGAATAGGACACACCTACCTGTGGTGTATAATTGAGAAGCTCTGTGTATCCGTCGAGTGTCTGTCCAGTGAGCATTAGGCAGGATGGCATTCTCGGGACCCCGAGGGGCGGGACAAAGAGGCAGACCAGGGAAATTAAAACAAACCTAATGCACCAGTGCTAAGTCGTACAGCACTGTCAGAAAACATCAAATCCTGATTGAACAATAATCCGGTGACTGGGCCAGCAGTGCGTGCACAGTCATTCAGCTGCAACTTACTGGCACAACTGCACAATTCAGACCTCATTTAAGCCACACTTGACATGCATAAATATTCTACATAGGTAAGTATTCATCAAACATCACAGGACCTACATTATTCCATCCAATTATTAAATAACTAAAGGTGTTTCACTCCTAAAAGCACAGCCATATTAATCTATTACTTTCTACACTACCGAACTAAGGTAGCTTTACTATACAAGAGCCACAAAGCTACATATGAGCCACACTACCATACAATGTCAATGCTCGTTGATGTCATTATTAATGCTTACATTATTTCACTCAACTCTTCCCAACACTCATATCCTTTTTAATTCAGTTTCTCGAGACCAGCCCTGAAAAATCCTTCAATTACTTGCCCAATTAACGTCTAACAGCAAGGCGACTGATCAAGAAGCATGCCTTATCAAACCAGTAAGAATGTGAGACTGCGAGAATGGAAAGTTGGACAAATATCAGTATCAGACTTTAAAAAAAACCCCATAGTTTACTAGAAGTACACATATTTATAAATTACCTTCTTAGGATAATTTGCATTCTAGCAAGCATTTCAGTAAGTTATTTTAGAGTTCTAATTTTTAGATTCACAGACACACTACTGCTTTTTTTTAACCCATTTCCAGAGGCAGCTCTATAATTATTGGTAAAGATGGGTAGAAAAAGTCTGAAAAATATTTATTGAGATTAAGCTAATCAACCACACACTGAAGATTTAAGATATATTTTTAATTGAGGTAAATGTAAATCAACAAAAAAACACTTTTTTTTTAATACACAATTACTTGCACACCTAGAAATTCTTATGAGCAAAATGTAACTATGGCATGTCCCAATATACATTTTACAGTCCATGTGAGTGTTCAGGAACTTGTTTCACTGGGGTATAAATATGAGGTGATACAGAGCAAAATCTTTAAGTCATTTATCAACTTAGGGAAGATTAAAGAATACACTAATAGGCACATGGCTGAAAATGCCCATATCCACAGCTTGGTCAATAATTAATAAGCAACCAGCACTGCACTGAATCTGCCTGAAAGAGGATGCAACCTCATCAAGCATTATAAGAGAAGACTGATTGCATTATGTTGGCCAAGGAAGGTTGCACAATGTAATACACACAAAGGTTCCAATAATTATGACACATGGTTTTGTTTAAAAAAATCCTAATGTTTTATGTGCTCTTAGACTAAATTTATTCCAATGAAAATTCTCTCATATTATCAGTGTGCGATTAAGCTAATCAACTATAAAAACATCTCCTCTACAGTGCCCTGCACAAATATTGGCATCCCTGGTAAACACAAGCAAAACAGTCATTTTGAGATTTCAAATCAAAATATTAACGAAACCCAACCTTTATTTGAAGTACAATGATTGAAGAAAAAAAATACTACATTTTAGAAGGAATAAATATTTTCATTCCTTCTAAGATTATTGGCACCTCCTTATTTAACACCTGCAGCCTCTCTTTGCAAAGATTATAGCTCAGTCTTCTCCCATAAAGCTTAATGAGACTGGAGGACACATGGCAAGAGACCGGAGTTTCTCCACACAGAACCTGGAGATTCTGAGGTCTACACTGTTTGATTTTGATGCATAATTGTTTTTTATTAGTTTGATAATATGTTGATTATCCAATTTCTGCAATTCCCATCTGTGATCCCTGGAGATTCTTTGTCCATTTGAACCATCCTCCTCACTGTGTATGGGGTCAGTACAGACATACATCCTTTTCCTGGCAGATTAACATCTCCAGTTGTTTTAAACTATATATTTAGGCAGTCATGGGCTGGAGGTTAGGGATCCAGCCTCGTGACCAGAAGGTCGCCGGTTTGATCCCCAGAGCAGACAGCACATGACTGAGGTGTCCTTGAGCAAGACACCTAACCCCCAACTGCTCCACGCGCGCTGCGGATTGGGCTGCCCACCACTCTGGGCAAGTGTGCTCACTGCCTCCTAGTGTGTGTGTGCTCACTAGTGTGTATGTGGTGGTTCACTTCATGGATGAGTTAAATGCGGAGGTTAAATTTCCCCATTTTGGGACTAATAAGGGTCACTTATTATTGACCTCATAGTAGAAATTGGCCATTTCAACTGTTTAGCTATTTTCTTGTAGCCATTTCCTGATTTGTGTAGCTCAACAACTTTTTGTAGCACTGCTGTATTCTGTATGGATGACTGAGGGAATTTGGTTACATTTCATATTTTATATATATATATGTAAAACAGAAAGTCATGGCTGACCATTTAATTGTTCCTAATTACTAATGTAAACATTAAAATATAAAATATAGAAATTTAGATTTAAGAAAATTATTGCTTCATGACTAGATTTAGTTTTGCTTTCAAATCATTATTCTTTAAATAAATGTTAGATTATGGTTACTATTTTGAATGAAATATCAAAAGGATAAGTAATAAAGAATATTTTTAACAGCTCATTTTGCTGATTACCAGTGTATGTCCCCAAAAAAATGTAGATTGTTCCTCATCAGCTTACCGCTGGGTGACCGGGTGATTGCCAATGTGCTGAGACAAGACAGTTATGGTGATATGAACTTTACAGGTTGTAAACTACATATTTATCCACACTTACACACATACACACACACACACACACACACACACACACACACACACACACACACACACACACACACACACACACACACACACAAAGAGGTGTGCTTGTTACTGAGCACAGTTACGCAATTAAACAGGATTATGCAGAATTGAGAAAAAACATGTCCATCAGCATTACCATGGGGGGAGAACAAAGAAAAGGGCCATGGCAAATGAGATTTTCTCTGGAAAACTTTCAGTAACATGCAGTGCAGAAGGGAGAGAGAGTAATTAAAAAGAAATATATAGAGAGAAAATAAGCAAGCAGTCAATTACATGTCTGAGCAATGTAACTAATCTAATGGCACTAATAACCTCTGGGACATTCAGGCTCAGTGAGCATCATCTATCCAGTGTGCACGTTATCATTTTTAATTCTGTAACAAATGCTCTTCTGTGGTACTGAAATGAATAAATATGATAACAAAGTAGAACTTAGAGAAATATAACAAAAACAGCCAGAAAACTGACCTCTCTATTAAGCTGAAATAAGAGAGCTTGGTATACATGACGATGCTTGCAACGAGGTCTTGATAAATAATTCTAGCTTAGCAGCTTTAATTAACATTGTTTTATGGCTCAGAACAGTTACACACAAATTATTATAATAGTTTATTTTAATGGGAAAACAACAACATACAGTATATTACTGAGCATTACTGTCTACCTAATGTTCTACAAAGGCTTCCTGGCTTGTACCCATCTGAATTACAATTATGCTTGTCTAAAATTACTTCCTCTCTCACACACACACTCCAAATAAAATCCAATAATGTTAATCCGCAAGTTGCGTGAGCCGAAAAGCGATGCAGCCTGGCATTCACATGTCACCTCATCAAGGAGGACACAGTTTCAGAGGCTTCACCACCAATATTTCAGTCTGCTGTTATTCTATCACTGTGATATTCAGCATCCATATGGAACAGAATGAAGAAAAGACACTCTCAGGTCATATTTGCACACAAGCCTATGATGCTCAAAACAGATTTTTATTATTGCTTGTGTCTGTGGGCGTACAATCAAATTCATGCACACACTCAAACACACATTCAGTTGTGTACATGCTGCACACATGTACCTTACACAACATTAGATTTTAGATTACTACTTGCTCTTCTTTTCTATTTCCATTCCATATGCGTTTCATATTTGAATACCACCAGACCAGCATTCATACTTTGAAACACTTGGTGCATATACAATACTGTGCAAACGTCAGACTACCCTTTATTTATTATCCAATCAAAATTAGGAGGAGGAAAGCCTAAGGAAAAAATAACTGAAAAGCAGGAGATTCCAAAACTGGAGATCAAAAAAATTATTAAAATATAATCATCCTAACAACCATGCAAGACCTGGTAGACCACCAAAACTGTCACCATCATATAAACAGAAATTAAAGCTTTCATCTTTGAGAGAGTGGAGAAAATCAAGCTCCACTCTTACTAAAGAGCTGGGAAAAAAAACACAAAAAAAAAAAAACACAGGGGTTTCTGTCCATCCTTCCACTGCGAGAAGACAACAACACTTTGAGTCTGAAAGGTACAGCTGTCATGGAGCTGTCACTGAGGGGGATGAAAGGACAGATTCAAGAGCAAAGACATTTTCAAATCAAACGAAGAAGCTGTTGGTGTTCTATGAACAATGGACTGGTCACTCAAGAGCTCAGAACTCAATACTGTTGAATATGTTGGAGATTACTTAGTCTGTGAGAAGTAGAAAATGTAACCAACTTCTAAGATTAAACTTTGGAGATGTGTAAAAATATCCCTGCAGATTTCTCAAAACAACTGAAATCAAGTGTCCTGAAAAGAATAGAAGCTGTAATAAAAAGGAAAATGCTGGACACATTAAATACTTTCTACAAAATAAAATAAAAGGAGGCTTCTCTTTTTTTCCCTGACAGCGATAATGAATAACATTTTTTGAATGGAAATTAAATAAATGAAGGGTGGTCTCTGACTTCTTCACAGTACCGCAGCCAAGCAAAAGCTTATCCAGCAAGGTAATCTGTGGACAAAAACAATGGGCCTCATTCTCCAACCGTTCTTTAAAAAGAAACTTTTTAAAACCTACTTTGCAGTTTTCATGAAGATTCTGACTTGTTTTATTATTGTGGATTTGTTCTTAGGTAAGAACAGAACTTACTTACACAAAGGTGAGAAGAATTTTGCGCTTTAAGAACACGTCATGAATCTGACTTTTTCTTAGGATCTTTCTCAAGAAAAACCTTCAAGAACAAACTTAGGAAGATACAAATGAATGATGCCCAATGTCCTTAATGAAGAGCTCAATTTATGCTTCTGTGTTGGATGTAGTATACATTTTGCAGCAGGGAGAGTAATTAATAAGCTCTTTATTATGCTGTACTGGTAAAATGACAAAGTTGAACTGAACTGAACTAAGGCACTTTAGCACAAACCCACTAGCACTCTTATACTTGACAAATAGCCCTGGATCATGTCTTTCTGATGAATAAAGCACACTGCTGAGTTAATCGTCTCTGCTTTTCTGCACTCAGGGTTATTTTTTTCTGGTCAGGCTTTTTTGGCAACCGCAACCCCCTCTGGGTCTGTTTGCCACAATCAAATGTAGATGAGATCACTTTCCATTGTAATTAAGCACAAAAGTGTTTTTGTAGCAAGCCCTCCTTCTCTCTGCATGTCTTTTTTTCTTCGTATTCCATGTGGTGGCAGATTTTTGTCCAGCGGGTTCTAATGTGAACACAAACTCAACCATGTAACCACTTATTTTAGCAGGACAGCGTCCAGAGTAAACCCTGACCTCTTTTTTTCCCCCCTGACCCTACAAACAAATCTGGCCCTTTTAATGGAGCCCATTTAACATGTTTGATATACTGATAGGTTTTTACGTTTACATGTTATGCGAAATGAATCTCTGTGGACTTTTCTGCGAGTGATGGAGTAGTCTATAAGTCTCTGAGGGCACATTCCCCCTCCCGGGTTTTCGAACTGCAGCCCTAATTGTTCTGTGCAGAGGGAAAACAGCGTCTGCCAAATCAGACCTCATCCACTACTTACAGAGGGAGGATCAGTGGTCAAGTATATAGTTTATACGGTCATAATATCAAGCAGTTAAAATAAGCCAAACCATTATAGTCTTTCACTGGAGCGGACGGAAAACACTCCCAGAGTTTAGAGTTGGTGTGTACGTTTATATCATATGTTTAGTAGTTTACGATCTTAAGATCTCATTACTATATCTAGAGCAGTAGAGAAGGTGGGGTGGGGGGGGAGAGAGAGAGAGAGAGAGAAAAAAAAAAACTTTCAACAAGCGTCAGAAAGAGTTTCAACAACACAAACACACAGTCCTGTGCAAAATTCAGAGACTGCATATTTCTTTCATTTTCAGTCAAAATGAGGAGAAAAAGGAGAAGACAAATTTAATGAAAAATTATACAAAAGCTTCAACAACCTGTACTACAGCGTCCATTCCTTTCTTTCCTTCTATTTTTTTGTTTCTGGCAATAAGTTTTTCTAAAGAAATTTGAAAGGCTATTAATCCAGACCTCTAATGTGCAGTCTTAGAAGTCAGTTGCATTCCAAATAATTCTAAATACATTCAGTGATGTTGAGGTCTTGACTCTGGGGTGGTCAGCCCATTGTTCTGAAAACACCAGCAGCTTCTTTGATGGAGTTGCAAATTTTCTTTGTTTTTGTCCGTTTCCTTCTCTCTGTAATGACTTCTTGACATATACACACCCTTTTAAACCAACAGCATTTTTACTCCTCTTTTACGGACACTTATCTTGTACCTTCACTCATTTTATCAGATCCACCACATATGTGCCCTTAAGATCACCACACACAGGGTACTATTTGCTTTGCGGACCACTCAGCAGCAGGTACACAAACACAGGAGTGGCATAGTGTTGTGTACTGTGCTTGTATGAGTGTATCAGGAACAGTGGCATTGTTGGGTTTTTTTTTTTTGCAAAAACCTCACTGTCACTGTTGAGTCAAAATATCCAGCTAGCAGTGGTCCTGTGTTCAGGAACTGACCACTGATGAAGGGCTAGAGGATGACCAATATAATTTCTTCATAGAAAAAAAATTAGCTATAGTCTAACTGTACACCAGCAAGGCATGTGTGTCTTTAACCATTAAGGGTGAATCTGCATTGCACACAATGCAAAACCTTCAAATTATTACAAAAATTAACTACTTTTCTAAAATAATCTTACCTTCACAGATTCTGTCGAGCCTTTGGCGTTTGACTTTGTGTTTGTCAAGCAAAGCCATCTTGGTGCTGCAGACCCCTTCCTCTTGGCTAGCTGTACACTGGGCTAAGCCACAGAATACTACTGCCCCTTCAGTCCGCTGCTGGGCATACCATCACCTCCCACCTGCACATGCACACACAGATGGGTCTCATTCAACAGATTTCCATTCAGAAAGTTGTTTACTTAATCACTCAAGCTCAGGACGGGTCACTGGACAGCTGCATTTATTAAACCTTCCCACAAGAGGGAGCTATATTGCTACTTCAGAATGATTCACCAACTTCTAAATTTACAAACACTCAAAAAGGCACTAAATAATCTATCTTTGGTGTTATAACATGCAAATCTACACCTCTTCTTTTGTGTTTTTTTTATAAAGTTGTTTTATTTGTACACATTCTATGCACCCATGTTCTTGAAGAAATTTACACAAACACATTAAGGTGTTTGTGGACAATAATGTATTGCCTGTAAAAATGGACAAATACACTGCATAACTTTACATCTGAATTTCATCTGCACTTTTGTCCATTTTTGTATAGAACAGTATGTAATGCAGTCAGAAATCACACAAGCAAGATATGAGATCACATAAAGGGTAATTTCACCTATTAATGAATGCAGAATAAATTGGGAAGTCATTCAGACTGAGTTGAATGAGTGAAATGCTCCATTCTAGAGATGTCAGAATTGTTCACAATGGTAGTGATAGGAACCAGATATCCAGAGTTTAATAACACTGAAAACTCATTCACAGAAATGTATTACATGAAATGGCTATGAATACACTGCCTGACGCCTAATACATTGTTTTAGGGTAGTTTTGAGATGATATTCGGCCTAAAACATAATTTCTTTAAAGATGCATGCTCTGCATTCGAAGGCGATTTTTTTTTCTCACCGTTTTTCCAACACTACCTATAAAAAACACGACAGACATGGGTATGTTTTTGTTTCTAACTAAAATGGCTATATTTGTGTTGTAGACGTCCCTCCTGGTTCCTTTCACCACCACTGTAATGAAATCTGAGTCAGCAAGTTTCTCTGGTATGGAGCATTTCACATCAAATCACTCTTAATGTCTTTGTTTACATTTTTAAAAAATACTTCTGCGGGATGAAAAAATAAACAAATACTACTTTGAAAAAACTTAACTACTTCATGAGGTTTGAGGCAAGTGTGATAATTCAGGTATATGGTTGGCATGATGCTAAGTGGTGTACATATGCTTCCATTACTTGCTAGCTATGTGTCATGATTTGAGTGCAAGAAGTAAAATTTGTCTGGGCTGATCTACCACATCTGGGGTAAGACTGCAGAAATTAGATTGTTTGCCAAACTTTCACTCCGAAATAGTTGTTTTGAAACATAATGTGAATACTATATTGGAAATATCAGGTTTCATTAATAAAAAAATGAAGAGAAGCCAATCAAGAAGAAAAAAAATGAGACAAACAAACCCCACACTGAGCCGGACTCTCTCTCAAAACACAAGCACAGCCGGTGATTTAAGATTTTGTGGCCTCTCAGTCAACCTGAAAGCGATCACAACACGCACCCCACATGCACTCTGAAATACTAAACCATTATACAAAAGCATGCCTCAATTTCAGCCATTATGCCGGAGGCCAAATATCAGTCATTCAGACTGGAGAGTGGAGGCACTCAGGGCACCATAATAGAGCTTTTTATCATGGCCCTCTGTCATCAACATAAATAACAAACTCAGTTCTTCTGAATCCCCTGCTGTCTGACTCCATTTCTCACCCACTCCCTACATTTCATTCGCAGACTGTACGCCATAAACTCATGAGCCTCTGGTAACCATTATTCCTGCTTTTGACTGCATTACTTTCATTTATACTACACCAGTGTGAGTCACATCACAACCTATCACAGAGAACATGACTGCCCATCAGCAAACAACATGTTAGCAGCATACAGACAAAAAAAACTAACATTTAATTTCAAATAATTCACATGAAAATACTAATGGTGAAGCATTCAGTTCTGTTGACAGAGTGTTCTCTCACAGTCTGGCTTCCATCAATCTCAGCATGCACAGAACAGCTTAAAGCCCAGATGACACTAATGGAAAACACACAGTGCACCCTATAATTAGATAAAGGCTGCATACACTACAGGTGCACATCTGACACATACACAGAAACACGTGTGCTTCTCCAGTGCATGTGTTACTTATTTCCACCCTTGTGACAAACCCTGCGTTTCAAAAATAGCAACTTTATAGGAGTTCATAGCTTCACTTTACAGGACTGAGCGAAAGCCGAAGACCAAACATCATTTTTATACATTTCCAGAGAATACAGCCCAAAAGCATCATTTATTCTTTTTTCAGGAGATACTTTTGAAGAGACTAAATGTTCAATAATCCACATGCATTAAAAAGAGGAGAGTCACAGTAAATCAACAGGACCAAAACTAGAGCTAAAAAAATAATTAAAATAGTCTAACAACCACACAAGGCCTGGTAGACCACCAAAATGGGCACCATCAAATTAAAATCACTTAAAGTTTTAATCTGGAAGAAGCAGGAGAAAAATCAAGCTCCACTCATGCTCTCATTTAGATCTGAATAAATCCACAGGTATTTCTGTACATCCATCCACTGTGTGAACTCAACATTATTGGTGTGAAAAGAACAATTTGCAAATCAAACAAAGGCGTGGCTGGTGTTCTTAGAACAATGGACTGACCACCCTAGAGTCCAACCTCAACATCACAATGTGAGAAGCAGAAACTGCAACCAACCTCGAAGACTAAACTATTGATGATTTCTTTCAAAAAAAGAAAGCGAGTCTCCTGAAAAGAATGGAATCTGTAATGAAGGCAAAAGGTGGACGCACTAAACACTGAAAAATGTAATTATATTTTGTTGTATATGTTGTTGAGGCTGTGAGCAAGTTTCTGTTAAATATATGCTGTCTATTTTTTCTTGATGCAGAACAGCAAAAAAGTACTTAATGTTTTTTGACTGCAAATGAAATAAATGAAGTGTGGTCTTTGACTTTTGCATAGTACGGCATATTAATACAATGAGACTTAACTCCAAAAAAAGACAGTTTCCTTAGGTCTACCTGTCATGAAATTTTACAAAGTAAAGGGAATCTGGCATTTATAAATTATGCAAAAAGAGAAAATGGAAAAGGCTATATGGGAGTTATGTTGTGCTGAATTAAGATGCTGAGTGGTGAAACAACAAAAGGCTAAGTGAACACATTCTGATGTGTGGATTACCCAGTAGGCAGTGTGTCAGGATTCAGAACCCTTCTCAGATTCTCAGCTTGTTAACACCTCCTAACAGGCCACTAATTAGCAGCAGGGGACCTCACAGCTCAATCAGTTAAACACACCAGTGAGCGCTGCTCAGCAAACATTACAAGTTAGAGGCACAGGAGGGGAGCAAACCTATCAACAAAATCAGACAGCAAACATACAGAATCAAATGAGTAAAGTACAAAGAATTTTCTATCAAGACATCTGTAATGGGGGACATTCACACTCTCTCTGGGTACAAGGAACCTCAATATAAAAGTCATAACTGGTACAACAGTGTCATCTCACATCATACATCTCTGCACAAGGTTCACCCATTTTTTTCCCCTTCACCTAAAAAGTACATCATACAGTATCAGAAAGCAAAACTATATTTGAGATTACTTAACAGTTCAGTAATGTTGGTGAGGTGCTTCCATCGGTTTGGTTTCTGGCTTCATTATTTATTAGCTACCAGTACATTAGTTTCGTATCTCCAATCCAAAACCAAGCTGCAAACTTTGGACATCAGGCATGACTTGGCTGACCAACTACATTTGGTGTTGGAGGATTACTGCAGACAAAGCCCCAGCCTGGACAAATGGTTTTCAACTCACTAGCATGCTAATTACATTAGCTAGCTAGCTAAAGTGTTGGTGCAAAACTAAACAAAACAGTACAGATTACCATGGTTGGGATGTTAGTTTGCCAAATGCATTAGCTAGTGTTACTTGCTCCTTCAAAATGGTAAAGGTTTGCTTTATAGTTGGTTACTTCCACAAACATGTTTAGCTAGCGTAAATAGTTTTTTGAACTAAAGCACTAAAATTAGGTTTAGGGATAAGATCAGATGCAAAACCTATCACACTAGCTAACTAGAAAGAGAGAAAGATATCCAACTTTATTGAATTTAACTAGAGCATGCCTTCTCTGAAACAAGTTATTTATGCCAACAAACTTTATCTAATATTAAAGGAGAACTCCTCGGTTATTGAGTGCATATACATGTACTCAATAATCCCATCATAATCGTATTTCTGCAGTTATCCGAATATTCAAATGGTCATTTAAACGCCAGACTCTGATCTAGAAATCCGATAAAGACAGCTGGATTTCAGCTCAGTAATCAGATTTCTCAGTGCATGTATATTTGTACTCCGATTTCTATTGGATTTCTCAGTCTGCGCATGCGCAAGAGCAGAGGGTGGATGTCACGAGACACAGCAAAATACTTTTGGAGAGGCACTAAAACCAAACACAAAAATGAAGGAGTTAAAATGTTCATCTTCTGGATGATGCATGTTCATATTTTCAGGTAAAGTGGAGCAATGTTTAAAAAAAAAAAAAAAACATGAAGGTTCAGTTTTACATTTATGTCTCGTCTTCATTTGATTACTCAAGAGCATGTAAACGTGTTGATGGGGTTACTGACAAAATCTGATTTTCTGCAGGTATCGGATTATTAAGTGCATGCAAACGCACTTATTGTTAAGATGTAAACAAGTTATGCAGAGTGGATAAATGTGAAATGCATAGCTGTAGATCTACAACAAGATTTCTCAACAAAGAGTATTTTTCACAGTGGTGGCAATAGGAGCCAGATGTCCGACTCTTTGCTGTACGGATACAGATCTATCACTATTTTATCATTATCAAAGTTACATTTAAAACTCAAAAGACATATGTAGGTTCACAAGTGGTTTTACTGATAAATAAAAATGGATATACTTCTGTAAACAACCCCTGGTTCTCATCACCACCACTGCAAAGAAATTTGAGTCAGCAAGCTTCTCTACAATGTACCATTTCACATCAAACCACTTTAAATGACTTGTTTACATCTCACATAGACGAGGGCAACATGATACTTTGCTGTCATGATACATAATATACTATTCTGAGTATATTGCAGATATTCAACTCAAATACTGAACAACTGCATGTTCCATAATTTGTCATATTTAACTGGATTTAATGCAGTGCCATGAGTCAAATGCTGAATACAAATTATTGTGCTAAGAGTTTTTGATAGCCCTTTCTTAAATGCAACTCTAGGACTGCATTGTGTCTGTGTGTCAGAACATTGTGATACAGATTGTATACATGTAAATGTCTTCAAATATCATAATATGATATTTTTGCCCTCTCACCCCCACCCCTAACCTCAACAACTGAATTATGCAGAGTTTTTGGGACACCTCCCTTTAATGTGAGCTACCTCAACAACACTATAGACAGCCAGTTAACACAGCTAGTTTGCTAGCCAGCTGGCCAACGTCCACCCAAACTGGGGCTTCTTCTGCCAAAGCAGAAGCTTTGTCCACCCTGGGGCTCAGTATGCAGGGCTGCAGCTGAACATCACTGAAAATGACCCTTAAATAAGTTTATTACAAACAAATTAATTTTAATAAAGAGAAACTTTATTATAAAATAACTTTAATGAAGAGAAAAAGTGTTCAGTTAACTTCAGCGAACCCAGACAACCTTCCGTCTTGCAAAATGTGCTCATCTGTGAGAGACTGGAGCGTGGGAGTGCAGGCTGGCATCGCCAGAAGAAGGGAGGAGAACACATGCTCAGTCCAACAGAGAGACATGCAGTCTGAACATGAAAACACAAGAGGAGGGCTGGAGACACTCCTCTAAAACTTTTCCTTAAAAGACCTATCCTTTATATACTCATGAATAAAATCTGAACTCCATCCCAACATAATGCCATTTGAGAGAAAAATGAAAACCATGAAATGATTTTAAAGAAGGAAGAGATTCATTGTAGTCTTATCATCAGTTTACACAAACTAAATGTTAATGAGCCGTTTGGGTATTGTTAAGTGTTGGAGCGATGCTAAAGTGGTGATATTTCTGAAATTACAGCTTCGAATGGAAATATTATCAATGTCGTTTATATATCTCAAAGGGGTGGGCAGGAGCTTTTCAGAGGAGACAAAGAGATCACCTGTATCCACTTCAAAGCCATGTCTGTGCTTTAAAGTGCTCTCTCCCACAGAGCATGAATTACAGCTGTCCCATTCACCAACCTGCTGCTTTGATTTATCTGCACCTGTGAGCATGTGTCCACGCGAGAGAGACAATGACGGCTCCGCTGCGTTTTGTGATTGATATGTCTGAGCGACTGTGATGCCGCACTCAGTCCTTTTAGTTTGTGGGTAATTGATTATACTGTTTTACAATACAAATGTCATAGTTCAACGTTAAATACTTTGCAGAAATGCTAACTGATAGCACTATTCACTCTGCTCTGCAGATATTTCAATTTCCACACATACTTGCAAAACGAATATGGACTATGGAAACGGGTTTGTTGTCACTGATCATATTTGAAGTGCTTGACATTTTGAAAGAGCTCAGCATTGCTTTGTTGAGTTGCTATGTTAAATATGCAGATCCTTTTCTCTCTCAGCACTCCGTCTTCTGAGGGAAATCACTGCAAGCATGAATCTTAAACAGTGGTTTTTATCCAGGAACCTTTGAAATGCCATTGCCAATAAAGACCTGCTGCAGACTCCCTCACCTTCTTTAGTGCGTGAAAGTGAAAGTGAAAAGCCACGACGTCCACAAGCCACACCCAGTGCAACAGCACGCTATGCGACTGCAGAGAGACAGAGTGACAAATTCACCTTTCAGCACAACAGACAGAAGCTCAGAATGTGCGTCTTTTACTGAGACTGATACATATTAATGTGCTCACTCCTTCGCAGAACTGACCTTTTGTTTTAACTCTGCAGGGAAACATTAGAAGGAAAAAGAAACTTTTTTTTTTTAATGAAAGCCTGAAACTGGGAACACAGGGTTTAAATTCACTCATGATTACTTTACCCTCCTCCTACACAGTGCAACTCTCTGTCTATCACACCGTCTTTCACCCCCTCACTTTAACTCATACTAGCACACAACTGAGACAATGTAAAAGAATATTCAATGTGAAATTCTGTAGCATATTAAGAAAACGATCCATCTGTATGTTCTTACTCATTCTTGATATGTAAATTAAGAGTCATTAAACAAGTGTAAACAAGACCAAGGAGATATTTCACAAAACATGCTTTTCACTTAAGCCTTGACAGCAAGCTTGAAAGGTAAGGGACTTTCCTATTGAATAAATCAATCCTCACTGCTTGAGTTACCCAGCTTTACTGAGATTTTACTGCATTGGCATACAAACACAATATGGAGATAAAGCCACCTAGTGATATTCTGTATTAACTGATGAGGTTTATTTGAACGTTCTCTCTATGACCTGCATAACAAAGACAATGTGTTATGGTATAACTAGATGATACAACACCACTTATTCTTTTCTGATACTGATTCAACATATTTTCTTTAAAAGAGTTCAAGCTTTAAAATGAGCTTCTTTAACTGAAACACTTCACTTAAGATTAGCATATAGGGGTGGGTTACATCAATAAGGATAAAGCCTAAACTGAAACCTAATATTCAGGGTTAGGCTTTAGATTTGAGTAATTATAGTACTTCTACTGTAAAACTGCACCTTACAGAATGACAGAGCATTTTTGTATTTAAAATATCATTCAAATGACCAGCTGGTTTGTGTATAATTTAAGCAGTCTTCTGAGTTTTGGCTAAACCCCTTCCTGTGATGCCAAACCTTTTATGAAGTTAGACCATTTAAAACATCTGAATATTTTTTTGCCTCTGAAAGTTGTTTTTATACAAGCCTGCGTTTGTTTTTACTCAATATGGAAAAAGAAAGCTGAGAAAATGATTAGTGCCGAGGGTAATTTGGTACTGTTTATTTTAACTGCCGAATCCATCAGGGAGTCAATAGAAATTAATGGCAGGTTAAGGTTCTAATCACAGATTAAGGCTTTAGTCAAAATTTGCTAATCCATGCTTAAAATTACACAATTTACACACAATACAACCCAGATTAACAAACACTTTGTTATCTCTAAACTCTGTTCAATATAAACCTTGTTGGGAAAACCCACCGTGAAAGTATGCCATCATGTTCAGACTACTGAAACACACAATATTTGTGCTATTTAGGCTAGGTTGTTTTACATATATCAGGAGAACCCCCCCAACCCCCCCACCGAAATTTGATCTGAAATTGTTTTCTGGATTTTGGTGGTTTGGATAGTGTAGTGGTTAACACCTCTGCCTTGTAGACTGGAGTTCAATCCCCCACCTGGGTAAGCCCCCTACACTATACCAATAAGAGTCCTTGGGCAAGACTCCTAACACCACCTTGGCCTACCTGTGTAAAATGATCAAATTGTAAGTCGCTCTGGATAAGAGCGTCAGCCAAATGCCAGAAATGTAAATGTAGAAATGTAGATTTTTTGTTGGCCTGACGCTAATAGGCCATCTCTAGACTTTACAATTACAATTTAGACAATTACAATTTAGCTGAACATGTGGATATTTTTTTTTTCCAAATGTCAAATCTGAACATTTTCAGTTTTTCCTCATTTTCTTTCATTTTATTTTAGCAGTTTCCAGGTTCCAGAACGAGTGGAGTTCCCTGTTTGCAAAAGACAGCTCCACATCCAGGGGCGTTCCACAAATTTCAAGGCCCTGTGATCAAACATAATGACATCAAACAAAGCTTATACAGGGGTGTAACTTTACTGTACACCCTAACAGCTTGCCTACTGCACATAAAGCTTTTTAGTCTAGACCTGCTGAGGGTCCCCTCCTGGTAGGGGAAAAGGGCAGGAAGTTGCACTCCCCCCCCAACGTGACCTTCCAACCACACCACACATTTAATAAGTAGGGTGTGGTAGTGTAGGTTGAGGGCTTACACACTACACACCAAGTTACTCCATTTGCATTACACTCACAGCAGACATCGTCTAAAAAAGGCTTTACAAAAGTATTGATCCCCAACACGCAAGCCAAAGAATACAGCCAAACCTGCCAAATGTGTAAATGGAAATGTAAAATTCCTGAAGAGCATGAGGAAACCAGAGCGACCAGAACTTTTAACAGCAACCCACTCTCCTCTGGGCAACACCAGAAAGAAGAACAGTCATTTACAAAAGTAGGAATAAACAGAGGCACTCCCATCATACAGATCTGTGAAGCTATGCAGACACCCAGCCGACTGGTATGCTGCATAGCAATGTAACAAGATCATACACAGACCACCTATAGTTGTATGCACAAACTACATTGAAGTTAACACATCCTCTACAGAGAACACGTTTCTACACATTTTCCTGCACAATTATTGTTCATTTGCTGAATTTAACATATTGGAAAAAATAAAAAACATAACACGACAGTGCAAAGTAGTTTGCCCGAGTGCATATATGGAGGGTAGTTTTTGGAATTTTAACAACACAAGGTCTGAAAGATTGACTCCAGGGATAAAAGATCAAGACCATTATGGATGGCTTAAGTATCAAACACAAAAGACATGTTGCTTAGGCTGACCCTCCTGTGGTTCACTCAGGGCTGTTCAGCTCCTCCTGACTGAATGGAAGCAGCATGGCACTGAGCATCTCCATCTGTCTCTACATGCAGGGCTCTACTGGATCTGGCCCTTTTGCCTCATCTGTGTGTGCATGCATACAAGTGCAAGAGTGAATATCAAAGAGACAGTTCAAGTCTATTACCCTAGACTCATCACATTCACAGCTCAGGGAGAAAAATCAGAGCCATCAAAATAATTTTCCAGAGCTATGAATTACATTAGGGCTGAATGTTTCCTCTTGGGCCAGATGCCAAGCTATAATTTCATACCAATTATGTCTCTGTAAAGCAATATTAAAAATCCTTCACATTGAATTCCTTGCCTTTGAAAATATCTTGGCATATTGCTCTGGAGAATACTGAACAGGAAAGAATGAACATGCACAAAATATGTTATTAGAAATGAGGTAATTTACTAACGTTCATAGTTGCTGTGCAGCTCAAGGGTCTGTAAAATTCACACTGCACTCACCTCCTCCTCACTACAAAACACACTGCTCTGTAGGCTTAATGGAGCTTTTTAACTTTAATAATCAAAAAGGGCTCTTATATTAACACTGGTGATGAAAATCTCATCACTGACAACCTGCACTGCTTAATTACCCTCAGTGGACTTCTAGAAATATGTGTGATGAAATATTAACATAAAACATCTATTTCTCCTTCACTGTTCTTTTACCTGTTTTATCTGGTTATGGCAATGACATAAGAGAAGGCACCTAGCACCTAGAGGCAGTATACGGCCTGAAATAGAACTGTAAATGAAAAATGTGGAGAAAATCTATGGGAATGTACATTTTGAACGTGTGAAACACCAGGATAATTACAGCCAGCATAACATCTCCCAGAACCATATGCAGCGTAACTATTATTATACATTGGAGAAAATATTCAAATACAAATCTGGGGGTGTAACGATACAAACATTTCTGAAGTATCTGAATCAATTTAAAATGTACTGGTTCTACAGAGGTCTTATGGCAAGGGGCACATAGATTAAACTTTTAACATCCAATTTTTAGCACTCTAAAAACATACAATCCAGAAACTACACCCAATAGAAATTATTAATCAAAACATAAATGTGAGCACATACAGCATAATACACATCCAGAGGTCAAATTAAGATTATTGACAGCGGTTCCCACAAAAGACGGCAAATGAGAGACCCTTGGAAGAGATTTAAACCTGTGGTGGCAATACACAATATTGAAATTATTATACAATACTGAAATTATTGGAGATGCAGTAGGGCTGGGCAATATCACAATATATACCATTATTGTCATAAATTATGCCACAATACAATTCAGTATGCTTTTCTGAACATATAGTGCATATAATCAGTACGTACAGAACACTGATCAACTGCATGTTTTATTATAAAGAGAGCAAAACTAGTCCCATTTAACTTGATTTAGTGCAAAATCCATGATGCCATATACTGCATAAAAATAATTTCATTCAGTTTTTGATAGTCTTTTTTAAATGAAACTACAGGTTCTTTTTTCTCTGTTCCAACTGATCATGTTAAACATATTGTATACTGCGAAGATTTCACAATATTATATTTTCACCATATCACCCATCTCTAGGACACACAATGGTATCAGACTGATATCCATACCGATGGACATTTTCCTAAAACATGGACTGATGTTTCTGATATATAGACTGATATTTCAAACCAATGTTTGATGATATTTATTGTACTCTGGCAGAGCAGACCATTTAGGTGATGCTGGGCTACTGCACTGAAATATCTCCATTTTACTTACTGTACTGCATTTGTAACAACCTATAAAAATGTATTACCCTTCACCAAGTTTGTATTGCTAATCCAGATTAATCTAGTCACAGTTTCTACATTGTATTTATGTCTAAGTATTAGCATCAGTAGATATAAACATAAAAATATTGGCTATAACTTTCAGCCCATAGATTCCATGTTGGTGCATTCCAAAAAGTATTACACCCTGTACTTAAATTATTACTTCCTCAGTCAATCTTTACCACAGCATAGCAAAATAATGTTGTTTTATCTGGGCTGAGAATAAGTTTAATTTAAGTAACTCAGCTTGCACTGCAGCAACACTCGTCACAAGTGCAAATGGCCTTCAAAAAATTTGCATTGAAATACACACAAATAAACCAGTGGAGGCAGCACAAATTCTGTCCTTTCATGCCTGCAGATTGGAGTTTGCAGGTCTGCCCCCCACCAACCTGAATAAGAGGAAATCATAAATATTAAAGTGTGTTTTCCTGTCTCAGTCATAGTTTATGTCCGTCTCGTGCTGTCATGTGATTCTGTGTGTGATGTGTTACCGCCTCAGGGAGGTGGAGAAGGCGGGGAGTATTTACAGATGGGACTGGGAAGAGGGGGATGTGTTCAAAATCAAGGTCACCTGTCATTTCACCTTAACATGCAACCGTGAATACGTAACAGCCTATAACAGTACCAGATCCCACATGCAAGGAATTGAACACACACTCCTCAGGCTATGGAAAGGAAGTGTTTACCAATCAGCTTTTCTTGAGGGACTTCACAGCAGACTGGTCAACTGTTACTACTCAAGGTTATCAGACTAATTAAATATATTAAAAAGTCATCAGTCCTGTATAGAAAACCAGATCAGACCGTGCACCGGTGCAGAGTATTTTTTAGGGACGTCTCACTGAACAGGTGATCGGACCACCATAGAGACAGTAGAGAACTGAATGAAGATCATGTTTCTGTGGCCAAACTACACCTCACCGACAAAAAATCATTTCCTCACTCATCTCTAAACACACAAAGGTGGTCCTTATAAGTTAGTAATAGATTAATAGTAATAAGCTATTGACTACTTTGACGATTAATTGAATAATCAGTTTTTAATGCAAAACAATAAAATAGACTATTACAAGAAACTATGCATAGCTTTTTAATTTCATTATTCCAAAACACTTCTTGGAAAAGCCTTTAAAACACTGTGTGTGTGTGTGTGTGTAGACTAAACAAAAAATGCATAGAAATATGTCTATCATGCTCCATCTTTCACAGGCTCTTATTTAAATCTATGCATCATCATGATCATACCCATCATATCTAAGTACTGCCAAACCATCAATAAGGTCATTTTAATGCATGTTAAATGCAGAACCCAGAATTAATAGAAGTGAGTAATGGGGTTTAATCTATTAATTAATAATTAATTGTGGCAGCATAAAACACACACACACACACACTTGTGTCACATTCTTCCCTCGCCTCACACTTGACATTGAACTGGATCTGGTATTATGGGCTCTACAAGGAATCCACATCTATAATAAATCCATAGTTAAAGCACACAGCAAACCTCCCTGTGCTGAATCCAAACTTCTAGTGATGATTTAACAAGCCGCTTTTATTATAAGATTTCTGTTTTTATTTAAACAAATATTTAACTGGGAAAAAATACTAATTCACAGAGTTTGCCTTTTTGCACTGGAGTTTTGAGGATAATTTAATAGAAGCCAGTCACCCAAAAAATCTTGGACACTCTTGACTCCCAACACCATTTAGCTACAGTAGCCCTGTAGCAACAGTGCACGACAAAAGAAGCAAACTTTAGCACCAACCATATTCCGGTCAGCCGACCGTGTTTGAGGTGGAGGAGGAAATTGCGTTCATTTGATTTCAGACTGAATTATCTCCGCAAGTCCATATGGATTCAAATGGGCACAGTTGTAATTCATTCAACACTGTGCATAGTGTGGATCACTGGGCTGTGCACTTACAAAACGCTTTAGAATTCAGTGCAGGGCACAGGCGAGCTACTCGAGGTCTGCCATGTCTAGCCAAGTCTAACCTGTTGTGGCAGTGTGGCGGTGTTGTTTTAACTCTATTAGTTATCTTTCGGAGACAGCATGGACGCAACACGTTCTCTCCTCGTGGCACTAGAGTATGTCTAATATGCTTTCATGCACAGCTCCGCCACTCGCAAACTGCAGGCTTCCGAGTAGTGATTTTTGGACAGTGATACTCTAAAGTGCCCTGCGAACCCCCAAACAGCGTACTGCCCCCGCCCTCGTGTTTTCATGGCGCAGACACGGTAAACGAGAAAACCGCACACGGGCGGTCATGTACCCGCCTAATTATAGTCAAGGAGGCTAAAGTTGGCTTCCAATTCTCCAGCGCATTCTTCGAATTTGCCCGTTCCACCTTAAATGGTACAACAGTTACACTTCGGCGCTTCGGGCAACAGAATGTAACTGCTGCACCATTTAAGGTGGAACGGGAAAATTCGAACAAGAAGCTGACTTTAGCCTGGTTTCTAGTCACCCAACAGACACCAAGTCAGCGTGGTTTAAATGAACATCTCAAGTTGGTCTTACCTCAGTCACGGATGCTTTTTCAGCTTTTTTAACGGCCCAGCTGGTTCCAAACCCGTCTCTCTTTCTACCTTACTAACAATCCACCTACCACAATAGCGCGCTGTGTTAGGGATTATGCTAACCTGGGAAACGACACAGAAACTTAGCCCACTGGCACTGTGAAAGTAAAAAACAGTGATAATGACCCGAGGAGAACCGGGTGGTTCGGATTTATCAGCTCGTTCCCAGTCAGAGGGCTTAACGGACAGCAGTTTTGGTCGGTGTGATGGACCTGGCTGCGATGCTATTCTTTTGGCTGCTCGGTTTCATCTTGCCCACTCGCGGCGGAGGCATTGAGGGGGAATGTTTCTCATTCTTCTCTCTCTCCTTCACAAAGAGGCGGGGCTTAACCACTTTCACCAGCCTGCGCTCACTCGCCGAGCTTTCAGGCAACTCAGCCTTCAAACAGATGGTGCGCTGAAGTCTAACAAACACACGTACCTCGGTTCTGGGAGGACATTTTCAGAAAATATTTAGAGACCATTTACAATACATCTTTGTAAGGCAGATGGAAAAAAGTTAAGGCAGATGGAAAAAAAGTTTTAAACTTAATTCATACTGGCCATCAATGTTACTGGTTAGCAATTTTCATTTCATTTAAAAAAAATCCCTAAACATTTTTTAAAACCTTGACCTTTTTCGTACTCCTTGCTTTAATCCACTGCTGTTCTCATAATCCCCCTGAGCAGAAGTCACCTGCAAACATGTCCACTACCGAGGACATCATTAGTTTGATCAACCCCCAAAAGAGTTCAGTAACATTGAGATTAATAACTGATCATCACAGTGATTTATCAGTCTACTCAGGCTTTAGTAGAGCTCAGTAACACTGAGATTAATAACTGATCATCACAGTGATTTATCAGTCTACTCAGGCTTTATCAGAGTTCAGTAACACTGAGATTAATAACTGATCACAGTGATTTATCAGTCTACTCAGGCTTTAGCAGAGCTCAGTAACACTGAGATTAATAACTGATCATCACAGTGATTTATCAGTCTACTCAGGTTTTAGTAGTACTGTTTATTAATAAAGTACAAACTTTTTGTGCTGAAGTACAAGTTTTGTAAGTTTGAAGTACAAACACGCACACACACACACACACACACACACACACACACACACACACACACACACACACACACACAGAAGAATCAGAAGTATCACCGCACCCACCCTAGTATGGCATAAGTCCTTTAGCCCTTTCTAGTTGGACACTCACACAAACTATTCCTGAATATTATTCATTTCAATCAAAATTCATATGAGAAGTTGTTTGTGAGTTTTTGTAAACAGAATGGCTTCTATTACAGTTTGTGACGTGCAGTCTGAACTGTGGTTTTATCAGTTGCTGTTTTAAGTTGATGGCAGTGATCTGTCTTAGATTCTGCATGCTCATCGGAAAATCCCATGCTGTCTCCATTTGCGTTGAGATTTTTTGATCTGAGATGTAAAAGGCACATAAACGCTAAACAAATGATTCAGTGGCTGTTTTAAGCAGGAGGCACTGGAAACTATCCCTGCCATGATTTTAGAAAAGTACAAGTGACCTCTTTTTTCTTTTTGAACAAGAAATGAAATACTATCTACACAGTATATATCTGCCTCAACCAATACTAAATCATTAAAGACTCCTAAACAATTTTTCTTTTTAAAAGCTTTTTTGTGAATTATTTATTATATAATTATAAAGCAGTCTTTTTTTGTTTTTCTCTGTTCTCATTGGACATGTTTATGTACATTTCATTACATATTTATTTTATAGCAGGGCCCTGAAGATTGTGTTTTAACAATGACTTAATACAATAACCACTTTTGTTGAAGCACTTTCTTTCATATAACTGCATCCATTTGGTCAGTTAGCTGTAAGGGCAGAAGGATAAACACCAAACCACCTTCTGGATTCTGGATTAGCTGGACAGGTCTGGTGAAGACGTCTATTGCTGTGTCATTACCGTGCCTTGCAAAAAAAGGGGTAAACGATAAAGAGATGAATGATGGGAATCTTTGACACTGACTGAGTGAAGAAAGATATGGAACCTGTGAACATTTCTACAACTCGAAGAGCAAGTCACGAGGTTTTCTGACTTCTTTCAAAAGAGCATTTTCATTTTCAGCGCGATGGTTTACTGTACACACTGTAGACGGCTGTCTATAACTTGTTTAAAAACGTCTTCAAATGTATTTTCCAATATATTCATCATTACTAAACGAATTCTTTATTTCTCCGTTCTCTTATTTTTAATCTGTTTAGGTTCAAATTTATTTGGCCGACTCTTCTGACACACCTCCCACTGTTCATCACCGCTTTGGCCCACAAGGTGAAGAGGGTGTTTCATTGCCCTCTAGTGGACATGTTTCAAAAATGTATATGAGCCTGAATTGCATTCTGTAAATAAGATAACTGTGTTGAAAACATTCCCCTAAAAAGAAGGAACAACAAATCGTGGAATCAGCGCAAAAGAGTCAAACCTGTAGTTAAGATTATGAGGCAGATGCACACAGCACACATCCCTACAGAAAAACAACTTACCCTATTTATTTAGTTCTGAGCAGACAGAATGACGTTTGAGATGTGTGATGAAATAAGATTTCAGTTCGCTTTTGCTGTTACAAATGACAGAAACGAGCTGACAGTATGTGCGTACCCAGTCACCTGTATAGTTTTCTTCTTCTAGAGTCCAACGAGAGTAAAAATGTTCTGTTCGAAGAAAACCCCACACTGCTTAGAGAGAGAATAACAGGTTACCAACACGCCTGAATTTAAGTAACAAAGTACTACAAAACATGACATTTGGCGTGTAAAGATCCAGTTCAAGATGTTGATACGTAAAAACGTAATTCTAAATCGAATATTTTACTAAGTAATATTTTATAATGTTAAAATTCTGATTATTACGTATTTGAATTGATTTCTCAGTAGCACATTTAATTGTAAGTTGTAGATTTTTTCTCTCACAAAAAATAAAACGTCTGACATGGACATTTGTTTTGGTAACAAACAGCCGACATTGACCAGCACAGCACAAATTCGACCATGTCTACCAATGATCAGAATTTTAACACGTCACAGCCATGAACTGTCCTCAGCGCTGAGAACCGAGATCTTACGGGCTAAAATAGAAGTCCTAGCAAAAATACTAGTAAAGGTTGAATTTTGATTTTTACACGACATTGTTGATTAATATTTCTCACATTTCACTCGTTCAAATGAAATGTGTGATGTCAGGACACTGGATTAAAATGAAAAAAATCACAGCGGCTTTTATTTTGACCACTGTAAAAGATCTCGAACCGGATGTGACGGGTCCATACTCGGCTTGTTGTCCCCCACCTTCTCCGCCTCCTCCTCCTCCTCCTCCTCTTCGCTCTACTACTATCGTATGCATTCAGCCAGTGATCACTTCATTAAAGCCTGGCGAGTAGCGGGGTGAGGTGAGCTGAGGAGAAGTGTAGTCTGTCTGCGATGGCCGTTGAGCTGCGCTCTGGTTTGAAATATGGGACCGTTCTATCTTTCTCCGCGGTTCTGCTGGCGTTCTGGCTCCGCTCTCCTCGGTCCGTGCTGGATGAACGGCTGGACGCCGTGCTGTCCTCTCTTCTCCGGGCTGAGAGGAAAGTGGGTATTAACAACGTCGCCCGGCCGAGAGTCGCCATAGGTAAGACAGCACGTTATCTGCTCCATTCATTCATTCATTGAGCTATTAGTCTTACTGGGTTACTTTAACGATGATTTCTAACACAGCAGTAGCAGGGTTGCAACAACTGGGAGCTAACAGAGCTGTTCGAAACGAATTTCGTCATCTCATTCAGATAAAGTATCTGTAAGTGCTGTAAACGTTACTAGATTGCTACAAGTCAGTGCGTCAAGCCAGTTATATGTCTCAAATGTCTTTTCATTGTACTGCTGTGAGTGGCCTAATTCTTAGACTTAACCGCCACATATGGTCTTAATTTACCTGTTCAGGTGGCCAGAGGGATTATTTTGCATGCTGCCAGCCAGCAGTCTTCCCCAGTCTGTTTTACATAGGCCCTGCTGTGTTTTGCCTGCATTGCTTTTCATGGCTGTCCATTTTTACAACGTTTTTAGATAATGTACATACTGTGTCTACAGATTTACTTGGTGTGCTCCGCTGTAATTATTCAGAGGATAAGACCTAATGAAAACGTCTGACACAGTCTTTGTTGCTGATGAATCAGTCACAATTCTTTGCATGTGCTAATGAACTTAACCAGCTGTCCAGAGATTTGGCACTGCAGGCATTGGCTCATAACAAAGGATTATAAGATGTTGTCTTCAGAGCCAATGAAACATTTTCACTCACATGATAGACAAGAGATATGTGTATGTGTTATATTATTAGCATATTCTCAAATATTCTTGTTTAAATGGGCTCACCATGGTCACATAGTATATCTGGTCACTGCACATAAATGATAGGCCCCATTAGCATGTTGTTCCTGCTCTTCTTGTTCTCCTGCATTGATAAATACTGTGACCTGATCTGTGACCATTTTGCTGGAAGGCCTGAGTTAAGAGTGACGTAATTGTGAGATCAGATATGATGTGTTGTAAAAGTGGACTGACAAACATTACATGCAGATACTGTCTACACGGCTTGATTTGACTACTGGTCTACTCCATTTCTAAACACTGGCTGCAGTTGAGACAATGGAGCTGGCAAAACCAGTCAGAGACTCTGAGCGATGATAAGCTATGTGTCATCTCACACTTCTCTGCTTATCAGGCTTTGGCGGCTGTGTGGACATTATTGTGGATGGTGTGACATTACTGAACAAAATTGGACTGCAGCCGACTGATCAGCCTCTCCATCATGACTACATTGAGAACGCAGAGCAGCTGGCCCAGAGTTTTGCCTACTTCTTTGCACCTGGAGCTGCGTCGGAGTAAGTGACCAGAGTACAGAGACTGAAGTTTATGCTAATGTGTTTACCTTCAGCTCAGAAATGAGTGGAGTTAATCATTTGCTCACTCAAACCAGGATTTGTTTTAAATATTTCTACGTTTATGGAAGTTAGTTAGTGAACTGGGTATCAGGTGGGCCTCTGCAGTTGGATGTATGGAGGAGGGACTAACCAGAACTCTTCTAGTGTGTATATATACAGTTGCTTATACCATGGTACTCAGATTTCAAGACTGTGCACATACCAATTGCTTCATTCCAAGGATAACAGATGACACTTCAGATTAGCTTGAAGTCAAGACAAGTTTGTTTATGAATGTTTTTATGCACACTACTATTTATTAGGAACTGTATTAAGAATTTCTAATCATAATGTATGTAAAAAAAACTAGTGCCTTACAATGCCATAACATAATGATAGTGTTGCGTTTCATGATTGCGTTGCTCACTAATGCATTTTTTGCCAACTGTAATTTAAAATGACTGGCTATACATAGGCCTAAGAGCTGACTCATTTAAATTATTCAGAGAGTGTTCACTGCACTCTGGGAAACTAGAGCGCTCTGCTATGAATGTCAAGTTTGTATTTCAGATATGAAAAAAATTTAATTGTATTTGAGTGATAAATCCAAATCTTTCACTCAAGCCTTACATGTAACATTAAGTCTGGATGCTACAGAACCCGGTAGAGAAGAAAAAGAATCCTTGTTGCTATCAGCAGTTAGACAGAATTTTGACTTAACTTGAAATTAATTATTTTCTCAACTAAGTTTTTGATGTCATGTTGAAATAATAATAATAATAATAGATGCGTTCAAAATATTTTCTCAAAACAATGGCATATTTTCTTGACCCCCCCCCAAAATTAGTGATTTACTTTCTCCAAATTTGACTTGTCAAATTAATAACTTAATTTTAGAATTTTTACTTATTTAAAGATCTAGGTGTTAGACATGCTATTCTGAAATAACATGTCCAAAAATGATTTCTGGTTAATCATTATTTTTAAATACTACGTCACAATTCTAAGCCAGAATATTGAGATACTCTGTCTATATTTGAGCTACTGTGTCTGTATTTGGATAAAGTAAGACATTAATGTGATTATTTTTGATTGACTTCTGTCAGAAACAGAAAAAACATGGATATGATTTTTTTTCTCCTCTGTCTGCTGTAAACCGGCTTCATGTTGCCAGATACCCGCCTTTCTGCTGGCCTTTATTAATTTTGAAGTATTTTGCACAGTTAGAATTAGTTACAATAATTTGTTGATAAATATCTTCATTCTCTGTCTTTGCTACCTTTTAGGGTCTGTTGCTCAAGTTCGCATTGTGTTATGTTTGGTTTTGCAGTATGACTAATTGCCTTCTTCCGTTCTCAACTCTCCTTTTCTCGCAGGAGGTTTGTGATGAACGACACACTCTTCAGTCAGCTGGTGGAGGCCTCTCGAGAGTTGCCTGGAAACCGCTGGTCGGTTGGGGGTAATGCTCCAGTTATGGCAGGCAGGATGGCCAGTGAAGGCTGTGATGTGCTTTTGGGGGGCAGCTTCAGCCCAGACTTTAACGATGTTCTCTCACAACACATTACAGGTAAGATGCTGCCTCCACTGTCTTCTTTATCTCAGATTAAAGAAATAGAATTAAATATGTGTGAAAAAATGGATTGTGACACTGTAATGCATCAATATGAAGGTGGCAATTTAACTGCACTGATTTCAGAATGCTAGAATTGATTTATAATAATATACAACAAACAATATACACTATTAATTATGGCAAGAGCAACATTCTTGAGCTATTTTCAAATGAGTGCAATATAGAAAAGTTGTATATACTAGATAAGCTGTATATATCTTTTCATTTTTCAGAGTTAGGGTTTGGTTCATTAAAATTTTAGTTGCATCACTGGTTGAAAAGTCAGTAGACCTTTTTTTGCTTGTATTGAAATAACTACTAGTAGTTCTGCCTGTAAACTCTAACTCTGCTTAACATAACTGTGTAACTTGTATTCTATTATGCCTGTGTATTTGTTATGTAATAATGCTTCTCTTTTTAGTGAGTAGTCTATTATCCCTGTGTATCTCTTTTGTAACTTTTATTTTATTTATTTTTTGTAGTGGCAGGGAACACAGTAGAGGAGCCAGATATCCACTTGATCTTAGAGTATCCCTCTGGGGCTACCTGGGGGCAGTACACCTCCCGAAGGGCCAACAGGTGAGCTTGCTTGTAGGCCTTATTATTGGTAGATAGCCAGTTTTGCCTTGATCCACTTCACCACAAGCTTCCAGTTAATTTCAAGGTGGAGATGAAGTTTGTTAGCTATAGAGATGACCAATCCATAAATCTGTGATGATGACATGGTGATGATCAAGAATAGACTTCTCATGCAGTCATTCGCATTTTTGGATTGTCTTAAATGAATGAAACCAGTCAGATTCCACTCTGCCTGCTTACACACTGTTAACATATCACATCCTGATATTTATTTGGAGTGTATGATGCCAGTAATAAATAATAGCTATACATAGCTTGCTTTATTGTAGACAAATAAGTCAGTTATGTAACTTCATGCAGGTAGTTCTGTTTGCAAATCATGTTATGTAAATTACAAGCCTACTTTGCCATGTGCCCTGTGGCATATCTTGTTGTGCAGTGTTGTTGATTCAAACGGTCTGTCTTTAAGCTGGATTTGTTCTGGTATAAGCTGAGTGCTTAATATCTTCTATCACATTCAGAAATCTTATTTAATAAAATTCTCAAATAATAAAAGACAGGAAAAACTTGCTTTAAGACCAAAATATTTAAATGAGTTAGACTCCCTTAAGTCTCCTCACTGGTCTACTAAGTATACATTTGCTTTTTAATTCATTTTTATTAAAAGTATCCCTACAGCTAATTTAATAGAATAAGTCAATTTCAAGCCCTTTTTTAATTTACTATTTCTTGCGTACTTCTACTTTAGCTGTGTGGACAGTTTGAATGTAATTAGATTTAAAGGAGAATTTCACTGATTTTAAAGATACATTCTGGTGGTTAATGGTTAATAAGGTGTTAAGAGTGGCTTGATATGAAATGCACCGCTGTAGAGAAACTTGTAGAGAGAATTGGAAATGGACTTCCCCTGTTCTTCTCCACAGGTACATTGTCCACAGTGATGACCACAACCCCTACTTGGACTCTATGGAGGAATTTGAGAAGAGACTGCAGAACTTTAAGCCCGACCTGCTGGTGGTGGGAGGCCTTCAGATGATGGACAACTTCCCTTTCAAGCAAGGTAGTGTTAACTGCAGACAAGCATTATACTTACTAATATGCTCTTATAGCATAAAATGGAATAGATTATTTTCATTTTTTAAAAAATATTTTAGCATTAACAGTTAGAATGGCACATCTTTAATCTAATTAATGTTCAGTCAAAGGTTTCAAAATGCCTCCATAAAAGCACATTAGGTTTACTTATTTAGACAAACTCTTTCCATAACCATGATGCTTAAGAAGGCTGCAAGACACTTAAATACATCTATCTATGTTCATATTTTTCAGATGCTCAGTTAAAGCAGAAAAGTCATTGTTCAGTAGTTAAGTCTGTTGAGACCACGACTTTGTTGAAGGTTACTTAGAGCAGGAATAGTCCTAGATTATTAACTTGTGCCTTTGGAATCACTGATAAAAGTTTCCTAAAAGTGGGAAGCTGAACAGTGATTAGATGATGGGTGATTTCAGCAGGGTTGTAATGTATTGAAAGATTGTAGCCGTGGTGTTTATTCTTACTGCCTCAGTAATCCTTTTGAAAAATGTTTCCAGCCACCATGGGAAACACTGATGGTTCATTACTCTCAGTCATTTCTGTTTGGTTTGCCCTTAACTGTCGATGTGCTCTGGAGCAAAAACAGGATTATCTGTCTACTCATCTGCCATATTGCTGGTGTTTGGGTTTTTTAGCAAGGCTGTATGGCAAATTCAAAAAGGTGCTGAGCAAGACTGGTACTCAGGTCAATGGGAAATGCATTTCACAAAGAAAATTAAATGCTTTATGCTTGGGTTTAACAAAGCTTGTTAGTTTTTTGGGTTGGTTTCTCAGTGTTTCGTGAAGAGGTTCTTTGATAGTCCACTACAGTTGGTCATTACTTCAGGTGAATAGATGTCCACCTTGCCCTTAAGCGATTTCAATAAAATATCAATGAAATTCATCCAAACCTTTTCATTATCCTGAACCTGAAACTTTAACTTCAACCCCTAACATTAGTCCCAATCCTTAAATCTGTTGAGTTTTACCAGGTGGTTTGTTAGAATTTGAGCTACCATATAGTAGACCATCAAAATAAAGTGTGTCTAAAGATCATTAGATTATTAGTTGTTATACATTGACATGCCAGAAGTCATGGGACAGGAACAAGTATCGTGTAGGCCCTTCTAATCCAGCGAAGTGCAGCAATTGGCCATGGAATTGAATTCACAAATGGGTCGAAGGCATCTGGATGGGTATTGAAACATGCCGTCTGGATAGCTGGACATGTAGGTATTTGCAGATGCAGGATCTTCGGTGTAAATAAAACCTCTCCACCACATCCCATAAATGCTCAACTGGGCTCAAGTCAGGCGAACGTGCAGGACACACTATTTGTCTGAACACTCCAGAATGTTCTTAAAAGAATTTCTGGACAACTTGGGCCATTTACAGCTCTTCCACAAAGGGCTCCATGAAGGACTGCAAATGGTCACCAAGCAGTAATACGTAGCAGTCACTGGTCAGTGACCTGTTTAGGCAGACCAGCAAACTCCACCCATGCCATGAGAACATACCCTAAACCAGTATGGAACCACGACCAGCCTCTTGTTGACTGTTGGGGTCCATGGCTTCATGGGGTCTGTGTCACACACAAACCCTACCATTACCCCAAAACAGCTGGTACCATGACTCATCAAATGACACTGCATATTGCCAGTTCTCTTGGGTCCAGTTAGCAACCGCACAAGCCCAGGTGCGCACTTTTCCCGGTGTCATAGTGTTACCAGAGGTGCTGGTAGGTTTTCTGCTCCCATATCCCACAGAGGCTAAAGAGCGCTGCACTGACCTATGACCACCTCACAACTTGTACAGTTATGGGCATTCCCAAGCTGTTCCCTAAGGTAACAATGCTTCATAATATCCCATGACTTTCGGCACATCGGTGTAATTTTCTTAATGCTTGTGTAGTCATGTACAAAGTTTGAATGTTTGGATCTTTTTAAAAACTTAACTACAACCCCAATTCCAATGAAGTTGGGACGTTGTGTAAAACATAAATAAAAACAGAATACAACGATTTGCAAATCCTATTCAACCTATATTCAATTGAATAGACTACAAAGACAAGATATTAATGTTCAAACTGATAAACTTCTTTTTTGCAAATATTCACTCATTTTGAATTTGATGCCTGCAACACATTCCAAAGAAGTTGGGATAGAGGCAACAAAAGACTGGGAAAGTGGAGCAATGCTCAAAAAACACCTATTTGGAACATTCCAGAAGTGAACAGGTTAATTGGAAATGGGTAAGTGTCATGATTGGGTATAAAGGAAGCATCCCTGAAAGGCTCAGTTGTTCACAAGCAAGGCTGGGGGGAGGTTCACCACTTTGAACAACTGCGTGAGAAAATAGTCCAACAGTTTAAGAACAATCTTTCTCAACGTGCAATTGCAAGGAATTTAGGGATTTCATCATCTACAGTCCATAATGTTATCAAAAGATTCAGAGAATCTGGAGAAATCTCTGCAAGTAAGCAGCAAGGCAGAAAACCAACATTGAATGCCCGTGACCTTCGATCCCTCAGGTGGCAATGCATTAAAAACTGACATCATTCTATAATGGATATTACCACATGGGCTCAGGAACACTTCAGAAAACCATTGTCAGTGAACACAGTTCGTCGCTCCATCTACAAGTGCAAGTTAAAACTCTGCCATGCAAAGCGAAAGCCATATATCGACAACACCCAGAAACGCCGCCGGCTTCTCTGGGCCCGAGCTCATCTGAGATGGACTGACGCAAAGTGGAAAAGTGTCCTGTGGTCTGACGAGTCCACATTTCAAATTGTTTGTGGAAATCATGGACGTCATGTCCTCTGGGCCAAAGAGGAAAAGAACTTATCAGTGCAAAGTTCAAAAGCCAGCATCTCTGATGGTATGGGGGTGTGTTAGTGCCCATGGCATGGGTAACTTGCACATCTGTGAAGGCACCATTAATGCTGAAGGGTACATACAGGTTTTGGAGCAACATATGCTGCCATCCAAGCAACGTCTTTTTCAGGGACGTTCCTGCACATTTCAGCAAGACAATGCCAAGCCACATTCTGCACGCGTTACAACAGCATGGCTTTGTAGTAAAAGAGTGTGGGTACTAGACTGGAGACCTGTCTCCCATTGAAAATGTGTGGCACATTATGAAGCGCAAAATATGACAACGGAGACCCCGGACTGTTGAGCAACTGAAGTTGTACATCAAGCAAGAATGGGAAAGAATTCCACCTACAAAGCTTCAACAATTAGTGTCCTCAGTTCCCAAACGCTTATTGAATGTTGTTAAAAGGAAAGGTGATGTAACACAAAGGTGATGTCCCAACTTCTTTGGAACGTGTTGTAGGCATCAAATTCAAAATGAGTGAATATTTGCAAAAAACAGTAAAGTTTATCCGTTTAGTTAACACAACCTCTAAAAAGAACTTGCAGTTTTTCTTTCTATTTGTTTGCTGAAATAATGTATTAGAAAACAAAATAATAAAAATTAAACACAAAAGGTATCATGACTTTTTGCACATTTTATCTTTGATTTTTTTCCAGAATGTAAATTCAGTAAATGAACAGTAATTTTGCATTAAAGTGTGCAGAATTGTGTTCTTATGGAGAATTTGTGTGAATGTTTGCTTTTAAAAATCAACAAAACATGTAATTTGACCAAAGGTGCCCAAACATTAGCCTACTAATGTAAATTCATCTTTCAGCTGTCAGTAGTTTGATGCGTCATGTATGACATTTCTGTCCCAGTACCTCCTGTGAAAATTAATGTGCATGTTTTATTGCAGTCCTGTGCTGATGACTGTCTCTGTTCTAGGAGAACGTGAAGCTCTGTTGAGTCACCTGACACGGATCCTTTCCTCAGCCTCCCCTCAGACCAGTGTCCACTTTGAAATGGCCAGCTTCGTGGATGAGGGCCTGATGTCAGACCTTCTAGCGTTTGTGCTGCCGCATGCTGACTCTTTGGGCATGAATGAGCAGGAGCTGCCCAACCTCCTCAGCCTGTTCCGTGGCAGTAACGTGACCGTGCTGTCTGACCCCAACCCTCGTGTAGCCACTGTGCTGGACCAGATGCGCGAGCTCTACCGCATGGTTAACCAACGGCACAAAGAAACCGCAACCCGCCGTCCCCTTACCAGACTGCATGTCCACACGCTTGCCTTCCAAGCCATGATTGTCACCCGCGGCTCCCAGTGGAAGAACACAATGTCAGCCGTGGCCAAAGCCTCGCTCACAGCCAACCGCCACGTGTGCGGGTCCGCGGACATTGACACCAGCAAAGCGAGGCTGATCATGGACGAGTCTTTCTCTGTCAGCAGACGGGAGGGAAGCCAGAGGATTCCACTGCAGGAGTCTCGGCCCGTCTCCTGCTGGACTGAGGACGACTATGAAATCTGTGTGGCTCCTGTGCTAGTGTGTACTGAGGTCTATCAGACTGCAGGAGGAGGAGACAACATCTCTGCTGCTGGCCTCGTGCTGCAGATTTAATCGAAGAAAACTGTCTTGTAAAATAATGCTGAAACTGAACTGAACTGGAGAGAACTAGTCTTGCTGTATGAACATCCCATATCATATGAAGAATTTTCTTTGTTTTAGCTGCAGTCTTACAAATCAACATTCACCCCAACATTGGGTCCAGAAATAATATCTTTGTGTTTTTGGGTCCGTGATTCATATACAGTTGTATGCAAAAGTTTGTGCACCCAGCCAGAAAGTTTTGTTTATTTTCTAAGTGAAAATAAGTGAACATGTCCAGAGAAGACAGTTCTGCGACTTTTAATGCACAATTACTGTTACATGTTCTGTTAAACATACTGGAAAAAGATATAACGAAGTGTTTCTTTTTTAAAAAATGTTTTGTTTAATTCAGCAGTTAACACAGAAATTGTGCTCTAAAAATTGTGGATGTGTTCTTTTAACTTATTTTTTTAAAAAAATACAATTTGATGTGTTTTTTTTTTTTTTTTTTTAATATGCTCTGCATGCAACTGTACCTTCATGTCTGTGTTTTAACTCTATTTTCATATCATTTGCACACTTCAGGGGCCAGTCATCTCTTAATAACCACTCACCAAAATGCTTGAGACCATACCCAAATCTACTCTGATAGAGAAACAGAATGACTGAAATGTTTCAATGTCTAGGAGAATATCCTTATTCTGATGTTCTTCACTTTTATTCCTTCCTTATTTTAAAAATTTTCTACTAATCCATGATAGAAAACAGCATATTTTTTTATTTCTGATTGCATAAAAGGGAATGCATTTTAAGATTAACAGTAGCTCGATCTTTTCTGCCTTCTTTCTGGTTAGACTGTACTCTTGCATTTCTTGAGTTTTGGGCTTTTTAGAATGAAATATGACAACAAAACCACTCATGTTCTTGCATTTAAGTCTAGATGCTTGAATGCTTATGAAAGAGGAAATTGTAATGAAATTCTTTGGCCAGACCGTAGATGCCAGCAGGGGACACCAAAAACTCAAGCAAAGAGTAGCATAGTTCTGGTGAAATGTTGCAAACCTTGTATATTGTGATCTGCATACCTGGGTTCTGGGTTCTCATCCCCATGGTCTCACTCTCTCTGCTCGTGACCTGCAGGACAAACCCCATACCTACCTCCTGTGCCTATGGAAGAATTTGCCACATACTTGATGTCTACCATGTCAGTTGAAAGCTGTTTTGATTGATTTGTCTACAGTAGGCCTGTTTCTGAGAGGTCTGAGTGGGGGTGCTTTGTTGTTACCCTACTTGTATTGGCCGCAGCTGAGTGGTGGTAGTTATTGGAGATCGTGTGAGAGCTATCGGGAGTGTGCTCAGACACTCAGCAGCTGGCAAAAAGATGTGCCTCAGGGATAAGCTGAGCTCGGATATTTAGGATCCACGTCACTTTACTCCGTTAGAAGCGTATGGGCTGCTACAGAGCCGGAGAGCAGCTGTCATGGTGATACTATTTGTTCCAGCCTATTGAGATGGAGAGTTGAACCTGATAATGACTCGACAGTGGGTTCAGGAGAATGCGTGTTTGTATTGCATGATTTAAAATGGGAGTTTTAGGTTTATTATATTTTGTGAGTTATATGTATACTTCTTCTATACATATTTAGACTGAGATGAATTTGAAAGAATGGACAATAAATGATTAAGAGGTTTATGAATGAATTGTAGCATCACAATGAGCCATAATTGGTTGCAAGTATACATGTCTGTTGTCTGTTCTAGTGTGTTGTGCTGCAACTGACAGTTGTAATTAACTGTCACTTTTTTACCTGGTTTGACTTTATATCTCTGAACCGAGTCTGGTGACTGAATAAGGCTTAGTCCCAAATCAGAAGTATGTGCTTCTGAAGATCTTCTTTTGATTTTCTATGTAATAAAAACTTACATTCCATTTATGAATCACCATTGTTTGTTTCTTTGATGTAAACTACACTGCTAAAAAAAAAGGGGGAACACTTAAACAACACAGTATAACCCCAAGTAAATCAAACTTCTGTCCACTTAGGAAGCAACACTGATTGACAATCAATTTCACAGCTGTTGTGCAAATGGAATAGACAACAGGTGGAAATTATTGGCAATTAGCAAGACACAATAAAGGAGTGGTTCTGCAGGTGGGGACCACAGACTTCTCAGTACCTATGCTTTCTGGCTGATGTTCTGGTCACTTTTGAATGTTGTTGGTGGTGCTTTCACACTCGTGGTAACATGAGACGGACTCAACAACCCACACAAGTGGCTCAGGTAGTGCAGCTCATCCAGGATGGCACATCAATTCAAGCTGTGGCAAGAAGGTTTGCTGTGGCTGTTAGCGTAGTGTCCAGAGGCTGGAGGCGCTACCAGGACACAGGCCAGTACACCAGGAGACGTGGAGGAGGCCGTAGGAGGGCAACAACCCAGCAGCAGGTCCGCTACCTCCGCCTTTGCAAGGAGGAACAGGAGGAGCACTGCCAGAGCCCTGCAAAATGACCTTAGGCAAGCCACAAATGTGCATGTGTCTGCACAAACGGTTAGAAACTGACTCCATGAGGATGGTATGAGGGCCTGACGTCCACAGATAGGGGTTGTGCTCACAGCCCAACACCGTGCAGGATGCTTGGCATTTGCCAGAGAACACCAGGATTGGCAAATTCGCCACTGGCGCCCTGTGCTCTTCACAGATGAAAGCAGGTTCACACTGAACACGTGACAGACGTGACAGAGTCTGGAGACGCCGTGGAGAGCGATCTGCTGCCTGCAACATCCTTCAGCATGACCGGCTTGGCAGTGGGTCAGTAACGGTGTGGGGTGGCATTTCTTTGGAGGGCCGCACAGCCCTCCATGTGCTCACCAGAGGTAGCCTGACTGCCATTAGGTACCGAGATGAGATCCTCCGACCCCTTGTGAGACCATATGCTGGTGCGGTTGGCCCTGGGTTCCTCCTAATGCAGGACAATGCTAGACCTCATGTAGCTGGAGTGTGTCAGCAGTTCCTGCAAGATTAAAGCATTGAAGCTATGGACTGGCCCGCCCGTTCCCCAGACCTGAATCCGATTGAGCACATCTGGGACATCATGTCTCGCTCCATCCACCAACGCCACGTTGCACCACAGACTGTCCAGGAGTTGGCGGATGCTTTAGTCCAGGTCTGGGAGGAGATCCCGCAGGAAACCATCCGCCACCTCACCAGGAGCATGTCCAGGCGTTGTAGGGAGGTCATACAGGCACGTGGAGGCCACACACAATACTGAGCCTCATTTTGACTTGTTTTAAGGACATTACATCAAAGTTGGATCAGCCTGTAGAGTGGTTTTCCACTTTAATTCTGTGTGTGACTCCAAATCCAGGCCTCCATTGGTTAATAAATTTGATTTCCATTGATTTTTGTGTGATTTGTTGTCAGCACATTCAACTTTGTACAGAACAAAGTATTCAATGAGACTATTTCATTCATTCAGATCTAGGATGTGTCATTTGCGAGTTCCCTTTATTTTTTTGAGCAGTGTATATGCCAAAGAGCAGAGGGCATATGTCAGAACATGGCTGACATGTAAGAGGCCTACTTAGTAAGTCCAACAGGTATTTAAACCAGTACTCATAAATTTGGAAACAATGTTTTCAATGATATTTAACCGATTTTGGTTGTGTACAAATCGATTCTAATGTGTTAATCCTGTGCAACTTCACAGGCTTAAGATAAGTTGTAGAACTCCAAAGAAGCTGTAAATAAAAATGAAGACATTTAAGATGTGCCCACAATGATGAATGGAGCTATAGAAGAGAAAATGACTGAGAAAGCTGTATAACATTGATCTATTTATAATAAAATTCATGCTTTGGACCCTTCAAATTTAAAAAGTGCTGATCAAATCTCAAGGCAAACAACTTGGCAAAATTGAGTGTAAATACATAGTTACGTGGTATATTATTTATCATTTCATTCACTTCTTGTTCGCTTGAATGGAATATTGAATAAAACATCAATACATTTCAATGTCGTTTCTGATATTTAAATTACTACAAGACTTCATTGCAAAAAGCATTACAAGAGAGTTATTTTAAGGGGGCAATGTAACAGACATTCAGCATTTTCAAAGTATATCAAATAAACCAAATAAACAAATGTTTTGTTCTGATGGTGACAATATGAGCTGCTTGCTTATCAATGAGTGCATATCACTATATTGACACTATTTAATATGATATATTAAGTACATTCAGACAGTACTGCTTTTGTTGTTATTACGTTTTCTTTGTATTAATATGTAAGGACTTACAAACTACGTTTCCTTTTTAAGCAGACAGGGCCTTTTGCAGGGGAGACTCTTGTTATGAAGCTTCAACGGCTTTACTAGGGATGCTTCACATTATCATACGCACTACTGTACTGCATCGTGATTGGACAACATTGCGCCCAATCAGCGAGTCCCTTCAGGCGGAGTGACGGGGATGCAGCAGCGTTGCGGCTAACGTTAGCTAATGCAGTAGTTAGCTAACCGAGCTCCTCTTACCAACTATAGGTTCTTACTGTAACACAAAATGAGCTCTATCGGGACCGGGGTGAGTGGAATAAGTGAAGGCCTTTGTGTTGGTGTTGATTTATTCCTGCGCGTAGCTCGAGTTTAATTTTTTGGCCTGTCATGCTTGTAGCGAGGTGAGGTTATCTCGCTATCACCGAGTTACCGAACGGCACTAACAGACAGCGACTTCTCAGCTCCTAGAACGTTTGTAATGTTTTGGGTGAATCCGGTCGAATTTATTAAGTAAACATTTTGAGAATATTTCATTACTCTTCTCTAATCGTGGCAGCCAAACTCTGCGTTTTATTTTCATGTATGCCTCTGCTGAGTCACCGCTTGCTAACAATGAATGACGAGCTAACGTTACTGCACTTGGCTCCAATGACAAGACACTTAAAGTTAGCTAGGTAGCTAACAAAAGTGAAAGTAATCTGTTTTAAAGACCAGTAAAGTTTTAACCTTAAATTAAAGTACATAATGTAAACAAGCAATTATAACACCTCAATAATAAACAAAGAAATTCGCTCAAATATTTAGTTAGCTAGCGAAGAAAGTAACCTTAACTGGCTCTTCCTTTAGGCCTGCTCTCAAAACAAAATTGAACACCATAACTTACTTTTGTCGTTCTTTTTCCAATCCAGTATGACTTGTCTGCCTCCACCTTTTCACCGGATGGCAGGGTATTTCAAGTTGAATATGCCATGAAAGCAGTGGAAAATAGCAGGTACGTGTCGCACTTCATTGTTACTTGCATACCGTCATCACAGTCCATGCCTTAATGCAGATGCAGAATGGCCAACCTGGTTTGACTTTGTTATAAGCTGTAGCTCTTAAATCTAAAGCATATTGACGGAGGTTTGCTTATGCTTGCAGCACAGCAATTGGAATCCGCTGCAAAGATGGAATAGTGTTTGGTGTGGAGAAGCTGGTCTTGTCTAAACTCTACGAGGAGGGTTCCAACAAGCGCATCTTCAATATTGATCGTCATGTTGGGATGGTATGTATGGTGTTCGTGATGTAAAACGTGCTTGGTGCACTATTTATTCTGAAATAAATAAATTAAAGGTGCACTCTGGCCTATATGAGAAATGTAATCGTTTACATGTACCAATATGTGTGCTCTCCTGCACTGGTCTTGAGAGTGAGAATTACTGGGGAAAACTGCTCTGATGATGTAGCTTGAAGGTGGGCGGAACATTTGAAAAACTAAAGTGATTTGGGGTGAATGCATGAAGATGGGTTGATAACTGGCTGGTGCAGAAGGAGAGCTAGTGTTAGTGCTAGGAGGCTGAATATCACTTCTGAATTGTTTAGCCTCAATATCAGTGGTACTTCAGTGGGTTTCTTTATAGTGGGGTGACTCACAATGACTATGATGTGTTTGTGTAATGCGTATTGGGTGTTGTAGTAAGAGAATGTTGATGGACACAACCACAAAAGGATAAAATAATGTGAATTCTGACAAGCCAGTAATGATTAGTGATGCAGTGCTATGCTATTGGATATTACATAATGCAACAAAGCAGAGATGGTTGAAATTCAGAGGGATTGCAGCTATGTAATAAAAAATTGCATAGTGGCTTTTGTGTATTGTGATACATTAGTGCTTAGCAGAAGGAGGAGGATGGGGCATGTCAAATCTTTCCACTTCACAGTTTGAGTTGATATGAACACTAAGCAAAGAGTGGCTTTCTCTGTCCTTCAGGCTGTGGCAGGGCTTCTTGCAGATGCCAGATCTCTCTCTGAGGTGGCGAGGGAAGAGGCCTCCAACTTCCGCTCCAACTATGGCCATGACATCCCTCTGAAGGTAAGATGGAAAATCTTTGTCTGCTTATATTAAGTACGAGAATAAAATGTCAGAGCATGTTTTAATTCTTCATTGCGCTGTAAATGTATAGATGATCAATTAGTCACAGCAGAATGTGTTTTTCACACTAAAAATCTTGGACAACATCTTTACTGTTAGTGTTCAAGTTTTGTATCATTCAAGCTTTGTCCTCAAACAGTATTTTTTACAGGATTCACACATTCTGTGTTGCTGTGAAAGTCCTGTTATGCCAGATGTGATATAAAACAAATCCTACGTTCAGTCATAGATGCAATCAACTTGTATAAAATACACTTTTGTCAAAATTTTAGATGTATTTTGGCTGGGTAAGGCTGGGATATGGGGAATCTAGGCCCAATCCCATTTCACTCCTTGCCCCTAACACTTAGCCCTACCCCTCCGTTTTGCACGTTCACGTCTAGGGGTAGGGTTGTACCGATTGTTGCTGAGATGGAGGGGTAGGGCAAAGTGTTAGGGCTTAATTGCCCATCGAAACGGAGATTTTTCAGAGGCGCACTACAAACAGTGTTATGAGAAAATTCCAAGAATGCTGTGCAAATCATCGGCAAGATGGCTGCACAAGCGGCCAAAGAGACACATAAATGTATTTTCTCTGTTAAAAAGCTGTTGTCTTGTAAGAACCATTGTAATAGTGTTTTATGGTCATTTCCTCCATAACACACATAAAAATCGCTACCTAGTCACTACCTAGTGAAATTTCCCGTTCTACCTTAAATGGTGCAGCAGTTACAATCTGGTACCCGGGGTTGCTGCACCATTTAAGGTGGAACGGGAAAATTCGATCATGGAGCTGGCGATTAGAAAGCTAAGTTCTGCTTCATATCACTGAAGAATTCTTGGTGGCGATAATAAATAATTGCCCCCCTCTTTTAAGGCATATGATGCACTAAATGTATTTAACCAGTGAGGAGCTGAACTTTTCCCTCTTCTGTTGTCACTGCAGACTGGCAGGGTCTTCTGCAGAGCAGCGCTAGTAGCTGTTAATGAAGTGGTGCAGGTTTTGTTTGTGCTCTTTTTTTTATTTGGTTGCTCATTTCATTGATTGATGCGTAAAACTGAAGTTGTGAATGAATCGCGAACATCCATGTTTTTCAGTCTCCTTTGGATAAAAGGCAACTATCAGTGCAATATACCATTATTTATACCATAATTTTTCCAGGCTATTTTAAATATGATTCACCTGTCCCATTTAATAGGGGGAAGATTTCAACCACTACCCCTTGTGACTCAGCTTCAAGGGGGAGGGCTACACTCGAAAACAAGTGGTAGGGGTAAAAATAAGAAATGGGATTGGGCCCTAGTCTAATACAGGTTCCCCATAAACTCTGGCCAATAATTCTTTTGTGCCTTGATTTTATTTTCACTTTGTTTTTTTGTAACTAGCTTGAAAAGTAATTTGACTCTGGTTGGTGGGGTATAAGAATAGGTGCACTCCTATATGTGAAATACCTTTGTAATGTGCATGCTTTACATGGACAAAATAGATATTGCCTTGTGAGAAACAAGCGAAGACATCAGCATGTTACCCACCAGAAATGGACAAACTGTTGTGATGTAATCATCAGATGATTGTTTGGTCTGGTTGTAGGAAAATGTTACAGTTGACGTGTCTAGCAAAGGTACATTTACTCCTCAAGTTCACCTTGCAAGTGATACTGCATCATCAGGCACTTTTTGTTTTTCTAGTTCATCACATTGTCTTTAACTGTGTGAAAGACTGTTCAGTTTAACTGTGAAAGTAATAAATTATGAAGCAGTCAGTATGATTACAAGAGGAATGTAAATCAAAAAGTCAAAACTGGATAAATCGCTGTTGTTGCTAGTGATTTTAATTGTAGGAATGTTCTATACACTTGTAGAATTTTAATCAGTTTAGAGGCTGTGAATAGAAGGCTATCTCTAGAGATTGATATCTTTATGCAAGGGATGTAAATTTAAATTTCAAACACTTTACGTGGGTCTTCTCTCTGCTTATGCTGTATTCTTGTCTGGTGATTTTGTTCATAAACCTCCACATATTGATCCGCTGTTCACATGATGAAGAATTTCATCCTCCTAACCTCCACTTCTGAATCGCTCCATTTCCCAGACATGCTGTGCTGTTCATTGTTGATTTTATGTTTTCCTCCTGTTTTTTTCTTAGCTGTGGTAATGTTTTAAATCACATGCCTCAACAAGTGTGTTCCCTGACATTTACCATCTACTGCTCGCACATGAGCCCTCCTTCAAATTTTCTGGAAGTTGTACTACGGCTATGCCGTGTTCATCTTCCTGTGGATTTTGATTATGGCTTATTGATTCTTGATTAACTACCAATGAATTCCTTGGTGAAGGGGCTAAAGACAACAGTATTATATAACCTGCATATTGCTTTCAAATTTAGAAAGAAACATTCCATACAAATGGTAATGGTTCTTTTCTTAGTAGGCTTAATTAGAGACTTCTGATGAAATGGTTTGTTTTTTTTATAATTTTTAAAAAATGTTTTTAAATTTCTTCATGATTTTTCTCTCGTTTTATGAACAGCATCTGGCAGACAGAGTCGCCATGTACGTCCATGCCTACACATTGTACAGTGCAGTTCGGCCTTTTGGATGCAGGTAAGTCAGTCATTTTTTTTCGTACAGATAATACATTTTCAAGATTTTTTACATGTCACGATGAGCTGCAGTCAACTAAAACTAGTTATCAATACTAGACTAATTATTTCTGAACCTATTGAAGGGCCCAAATTATGTGTCTCTTAAATTTTTGTTTCGTTTGGAATAAACAATACAGATCAGTTGATCAAAACAGCTCATTTATCTTTTATTAGTCTTAAAGGCACAGTAACAAAATCAGGCTGTTGAATTCTGATGTTATTTCTTTCCTTATTATTTCCTTTATTTTTACTGAAATGTTACTATTATTTTTATGTTCTTCCTAATTGCATTTTAGTGTCTTTTTACTTTTGTTATACTTTTATCCTGTGCTTTTTAATTGTATTTATTAAATACCAGAAAATTGATATATTAATGTTTTATTTTTATTCTTGATCTTTTTTCTCCCTCTGTTGTTTTTACTTTGTATTGTGATGCACTTTGAGCTGCATTTTTTAATGTATGAAAGGTGCTGTATAAATAAACATTATCATTATTATTATTATTATTACTACTACTACTTTTGGTTCATAAACCAGTCATTCATGTTTACATGACCATTTCCTCAACTCTCTTTATACTTTAGAATTAGACAGTCTGTTTTTGTTGTTATGCCTTTTAAGGCTGATATAAATGAGCTGTGCTCTGTTTGGCTTCAGTGTATTGTACCTCTTTCAGAAAGCACTCAGAACTGAAACACTCGCTAGAGCTTCAATACAAATGGGAGGAGCATAATGCTGTAGGCTGAATAGATGGAAATATGTAATTGAGTTAGTTCTTGTGACATCACAAACAGTGGATTCAAAACGGGCTGTTTTTGCAACTACTTTACATATATGGACTGGGTAGTGAGTGGTACATTTTGAAACTTAAAAATACCCTTTTCCCTTTAAATTATTAATATTAATTGTATGTCAAATGATATCTGTCTCCAGTTTCATTCTCGGATCTTACGATGAAGATGATGGTCCTCAGCTCTACATGGTTGACCCTTCAGGAATTTCATATGTAAGATGTCACTGGTGATGGTCTGATTAATGTCACATGTGCATTGCATTGAGTCTACATGCACTAAGTAAATCTTAGCACCAACATTAGTATTTGCTTTTTGTGTTTTTTTAGGGTTACTGGGGCTGTGCCATTGGAAAAGCCAAGCAAGCTGCAAAGACAGAGATTGAGAAACTTCAGGTGGGATTCCAGTATTGGTGTTTGTTCAAAACTACTTGACTAGGTTTTTATCTTTCTAGCTTAATTGTTTAACTTCCTCTGTACCCATCTATTTTTTTACCCTTTTGGTTGCAACTGTCTTGGAGAGCAAATCCTTGATAAAATGGTATTACTGTTCAGGTTATTTATTTTTTTTGTGATCATGATGCATAATGATGAGTATGTTAAATGCACCCGGTGCTGTATTTAAACTAGTTAAATTATTTTAATGGGACCGGGAATGATTGGGGAAAATGTTAAATGCAATATGTAATTACGCCTTTAGAGTCTGGTTTTTGTGAAAATTGCATATTTGGTGCAGTAGTTAAATGTTTTTGTACATAGGATAACCCCTTATCAACCTCCTCATCATTAATGTTCTCTTTATTTCAACAGATGAAAGATATGACGTGCAGAGAGCTGGTGAAGGAGGTTGCAAAAATGTAAGTGGAACAATGAATTTTGCTTGGCTGCTGTTCTCTTTCAGTACAGATGCTGCTGGCAGTTCGTCTTGCTTCTCGAGTGTCTTAGTGGATTGTTGCATTGGCGTCCACACTTTAACTCGTTTGTTCAGTGGCTTGTTGATGAGTTGCATCGGATGTGTTACGGCAGAAAAATCAACTGAGAATTACTTGGAGTACAGTGTTCAGGGTTTTCTGGCCTGAATTCAAAATGAGTTAAGAGAAAAGTTTGAGTAAGACAATACCTGTTGATTATAATATCATATAGTTATGGATTTGCACAGATGACATGTTTTAAACATGGCGACATTATAATATTTAGTCAAAATGTGTAGAGTTTGTACTAGCAGAAACGCCTGGATGTGGCACTCCTGTTTGGTTTAACATAACAACCACTAACAGCAGAATTTAAGCACTCAGCTAGCCTCCCCTTTAAAATCATGAGCTGATGTGCAAATTTCTTCTTCCCACTGTAAAAACTGTGTGTTATTTAGTTTATATAAGTTGCTGCTTTTATTGATCTATGCAGAATATCTAGAATGGCTGTTATTATTTGATGAGCATAAGCTCAAGACCAGACATACTAGTATTTGGTTTACTGAGTTCTGATAACATGTTATGTTCCCTCCCTGCTGGGATGTGTATAATCACAGCAAGCATAGCTTCAGAATGGCAGCATTAAACCCAATGAGTAAAGTTAATGTACACTGTTAGATCTCTTAAAGGCGTTGATAGAAATGAGCAAGATCATAGTGGTGGAATATTTGTATAAACAAAAGATATGAATGAAGATCTCCATTTTAAGGACTGTATGCATAGTTGGTCCATGATCATAATCATAAGATTTAAAACAAACTTTTTGTTTTTAGAATCAAGAAATGATTGGCATGTGGTATATTTTATGCTGAGTCAGTGCTGTGTGGCCCTGTTGGCAATAACATCTTATTGTTGTGATATGATCACCACAACTATATCATTTAACCACTCAAAACAGCACATCTACACTAGTGCTTTTCAAAAGTAGCTCCTGCATCCAGATATTGATTGGATCTCATTTCTCTGCATAATATCAAAAATCAGGCTGGTGCCACACTGGAGCAGAGTAGGCGTAGCCTATGTAGGCTATGCTCTGTTTAATGTATTATAACATTTTGTAGTCACTTTGCACAACTTTCCTGGCATTTTAAGCTATAAAGAACAAACAATTATGGCAGCTTGTAAGAGTTTAGCAGTGGCAACTGATGCTCACTGGGGGTGGTGGGACAATTGTATATTGTACTTCATATGCAGCAAATGGCTTTTCAAGTTTCACATTGGTAACATTGCATTTAAATACACATTGAGATGCACAAAATAACTTATTTAACAAGAGTGGCAGAAAGAATTTTTAAAGTTTTGGATGGAGGTTACGTGAGGTTAGCCATGTTGCATTTACATGCACACAGATCTGATGCTGCAGCTAGACCAGAACACATTCTGACAACATCCAGATACAGGATGGATTTTGATGGCATGTCTAAATAGAGCAGGAGTTCTCATCTCCAGTTTCAGATACTAGTAATCCTATGCACAGTGAGAAGCATCCTGTGAACCACTTCTAAAATATTTTAATGGTTATTTTATTGTACATGTATAACCACATAATACTGCTATTTCTAAAATGACAATTAGGAAAACGTTTGTTTATTAAGAGTTTGACACTTTTGATGTGCATGTCTTTATAATCTCTTAAACTGAGTGGGTAATTATAGATTGGATAGTTTTAAAATGAGGTGAAGCATGCTTGAAGTCATTAATAAATACTCAATATATGCATTTGACTGCTCACATAAATTAGACTGTGTATTAATGCACAAAGATGTCTTGGTTCTTTTAAAAGCAGTAAGCCGCTCGAGGCTCTGTTACAGGGATTTCACCCTGCTTTGTGCTATGCAAAATCACAGTACTGCAAGGAGTCTCGTGGCTCATTGCTGTAACATCATAAGACAAATTAAACAAGAGAGAAATAAAACCAACAAGCAGTTGTAACGTCTTACTCCTCTGTTTACATCTTTTGGTTTGATGTTGAATAGAACTAAAATGCAACAGTGTATCATTTTCTGGTTTGGTCTGCATCAGGGGAACTGAACTACAAGTATAAACACATCCTTAAATATAAGATCATAAGTGTGATAACACTGACCTGGTGTTATGCACATGCTCAAATAAATGTTTCTTTTTTTCCCCTCCTTGCATCTCAGCATCTACATTGTACATGATGAAGTGAAAGACAAAGCCTTTGAGTTGGAGCTCAGTTGGGTTGGAGAAAGTAAGTTGTTTTTTTTTCTTTTTTTCCCCCTTTTTTAATGACCAGTTAAACAAGATGCATCTCATTAAGTTATCTGTTTAAGAGATTAAGTGCATTAATATCTTTATGCTTCCTTTCAGTCACAAAAGGCAGACACGAGCTGGTCCCTAAGGATATCAAAGAAGAGGCTGAGAAATATGCTAAAGTAAGCCCTTCATCAATAAGGTCTAGGTCTCATTTGCCTTATCGTTTTGACTCATATGCGGTTTTGGTCTTTACAGGATTCGCTGGAGGAGGAGGATGACTCTGACGAGGACAACATGTAAACCACTTGCTTATCAGCCGATATTTTCTGCTTACCTAATCTATCCCATTGTTCATGCACCCTGACAGTTCTAAAAACTTCCTTAACTCAGATTTCTTTTATATGTTTTGTAGTAAATGGGCCAATTGAGTACTGTTTTCTTTTGAGGGTTTAAAAGATAAAATAAAAAGTTGGAATTTGTCTTTCATGTTGTGAATACTACTTACAAGCTGATATACAACTAGTAATAACATTGTATTCTCTTGTGGAATAGTTGGCTGAAAGCCACTGTAGCTGTACTTTAGTTATGTGTAGTCTTTATACAACCCCAATTCCAATGAAGTTGGGACGTTGTGTAAAACAAATAAAAACAATGATTTGCAGATCCTTTTCAACCTATATTCAATTGAATAGACTACAAAGACAAGGTATTTAATGTTCAAATGGATAAACTTTGTTTTTTGGAAATGTTCACTCATTTTGAATTTGATGCCTGCAACATGTTCCAAAAAAGTTGGGACAGGGACAACAAGAGACTGGGAAAGGTGAGGAATGCTCAAAAAATTTAACTGGAAACAGGTGAGTGTCATGAATGGGTATAAAGGGAGCATTCCTGAAAGGCTCAGTCGTTCACAAGCAAGCATGGGGCGAGGTTCACCACTTTGAACAACTGCGTGAGCAAATAGTCCAACAGTTTAAGAACAATGTTTCTCAGCCATATATCAACAACACCCAGAAACACCGCTGGCTTCTCTGGGCCCGAGCTCATTTGAAATGGACTGACGCAAAGTGAAAGTGTCCTGTGGTCTGACGAGTCCACATTTCAAATTGTTTTTGGAAATCATGGACGTTGTGTCCTCCAGGCCAAAGAGGAAAAGGACTGTTCAAATTGTTATCAGTGCAAAGTTCAAAAGCCAGCATCTCTGATGGTGTGGGGGTGTGTTAGTGCCCATGGCACGGGTAACTTGCACATCTGTGAAGGCACCATTAATGCTGAAAGGTACATACAGGTTTTGGAGCAACATATGCTGCCATCCAAGCAACGTCTTTTTTTTTTTTTTTTTTAGGGACGTCCTGCTTATTTCAGCAAGACAATGCCAAACCACATTCTGCACGTGTTACAACAGCGTGGCTTCGTAGTAAAAGAGTGCGGGTACTAGACTGGCCTACCTGCAGTCCAGACCTGTCTCCCATTGAAAATGTGTGGCGCGTTATGAAGCGCAAAATACAACAGAGACCCCGGACTGTTGAGCAACTGAAGTTGTACATCAAGCAAGAATGTGAAAGAATTCCACCTACAAAGCTTCAACAATTAGTGTCCTCAGTTCCCAAACACTTATTCAGTGTTGTTAAAAGGAAAGGTGATGTAACACAGTGGTAAACATGCCCCTGTCCCAACTTCTTTGGAATGTGTTGCAGGCATCAAATTCAAAATGAGTGAAGATTTGCAAAAAACAAAGTTTATCTGTTTGAACATTAAATATCTTGTCGTTGTAGTGTATTCAATTGAGTACAGGTTGAAAACGATTTGTAAATCATCGTATTATGCATTTATTAATGTTTTACACAACGTCCCAACTTCATTGGAATTGGGGTAGTATTTAGATTGCAGACAAACAGACATCTTCAGTAGTACACTGCAAGGATTTGAACCTTGTACTGAGTATCAGCAGTGCCAGCCACCAGTGTAAGGAACTGCAGAGCAACTATTTGTCAGCGTAAAACTTGCATTTTGCATTTGATTCTGATATCCTTTGCTGTGCACCTAACTTGAGAAATTCAGTCTGACTTAAGATACTGGAGCAGTATCTGGATCTTAAAATTTCACTACCTTAAGTAAGATCACAAGAGGCTACTGTCAAAACGAGCATGACTGCAATTTGTCCTTGATTGGGTCTGCTGCTTGCTTGAAAACAATATGCACACGGTAGAATGCTAAGAGCATTTGCTATTACCTACGATCAAGAAATCTCATGTGTGTCCCACAACAGTGGTAACCTTGAGAAGCAAAATTGCATGGCCAGAGAATCTGGAGCAATTTGTTGCTTGATGTGGTCAAGAACTGCCTACTTTCATTGAAAGAGATATTTGACTGACTCACAAAATATCCAACCACAGACTGCTGGTTTACACTGACACAGAGTTGGGCAGTTTTTCAAAACAGGGCTGCAACCAAAACAATCCTGCTGGAAATATTTGTAGGCAAACTCTTGAACATTTCGCTGAAAAGAAAACTATTCAATAAAAAGATGCAATGCAATGAATGTTACAAACTTTTCTTCAATCCATTGGCTAAATCTTGCTCTTAAAGGCTGTCACAGCACGCAGAGCACGCAACTAGCAGTTGTATTTCCCGTCGGTCAGAGCCTGCTGCATGAAAATGCATACACATACACAAGCGAATAGTCAAGAGTATATCAGAAGATATCGGATGGAGCGTCTGAGGCTGAGAATACTCTGAACTTAGTCAAACAGATTGCCAATAAGTTACAATCTTTCCACCAGTGTGGTGAATTAGTACAGCAACAAAATTTGTGAAGCACGTTTCATACAAAGTGGCAGTTCAAAGTGTTTACAGGAACATAAAAGTATTAGAAAATAATACAGCTCATAACCGTCTTGAGATGTAGCACCTCAGAATGGATTTTGCAAGAATATTTCCCAAGACAAAGTGCATAAGAAGCAATAAATGCAATTGCGATTATACTCAATTCTTGCCCTTTAAGTGAAGAACAACACCAAAAGTTACTGCTTTCACCTGCTGAATAGCAGCTGTAACTGAACACAAAAATGACTTCAAAGTAATACAAACCTCTAATCTGTTAATCAATCCTTGGGATACCTGTGCTCGCAAACTTTTTAAAAACTCCCAAAGAGTTGATAAAGCTTACGAGAACATTTAAAATGTCATACCAATCAAAGATGAAAATTCAGGAGCAAAAGATAAAATATAATGAAATAGTAAATAAAAAAATGGTGCTAAAATAAAGTGCACTGAAACTAAACCAGCTCATCACATCCTTAAATCTAGCACCTCAGAAAGGGTTTTTGCAAAGCATGGTTACTAAACCAAAACATGGTTAAAAGAAAGTACAAAGTACATCAAATTAAAAGAATTAAACAAAGCACTGAAGTGTTGCAATTATTGTGTAAAGGATAAAGTGCAGTAAGAGTAGGATACAAACATAAAAGAAAATGAAAACAAAGGTAAAGTGCAATAAAAAATAAAGTTAGAGCTCAATCATGCGCAAATGAAAAGAGAAACGTTCTTAACCTGGATTTAAAATGTGACTTTTGCGACACTTCTAAGATCTTCTGGCAGTTTGTTCCAGTCGTCTGCTGCATAACCATAGATATACATACCTAGATGATGCGTTGTCTGTTCTCTGTCTGAAGCGATACATCTGCGTGTCTGCAATGTTGGAGCGGTCAAGATCCGCTTGTATAGAAAGATGATGAGCTCTCAGGATTAAATCGGCCACAACTTACTTATTACTACTTATCGATTTTCACCAAATTTGTTTTGTTATAATCCTCAGACATACATTAATGTAGGTTGCACAGACTGCTCTTGGTAGCTTTGAATAATTGTGATTGTGCTAATTAGCCGTCCAGACCAGCAGGAAAATATAACAGCTAAATGCTGCTTCACCATGTGTGGTTCGGACTTTGGGCACTATTAAATCACTTGGGTCCATGGATCTAAGAGACCTACTTAATCAGTGTAAAAACTGAAGAAAGAAAAAAAAAAAATGCCTTTGCTTCTTAAAATGCTTCGCAAAACATAAACAATGCGTTTGTTTAAGGATGTTACTACTTTAAAAAAAATATATAGTTAGTGGATACCACACAAACTGAAAGCAGAATTTTGAACTTATGCTGGATTCACTTTACATGCCAAGTGGACTAGCCAAATAATACAGGTCTTCACAACCTACACTGTGTGCTCCCAAGGCTACAGGCTTGTGATGGTGGATGTGTGTATGAATAGGAAACATGGACTTTCTGCCATACATTTACTTGTTTAGCACATCAAAAACCAACTGTATCAACACTATCTCTGATGGAATGTTAAAATTCTGTTGCATCATTTTAATTACAGTTAATTAAAACCTATACACATGAATCAGCAGTGCTGGCTCAGAGGTTGGCTTAATAAATGAAGGATTAGATTACCTATATTATGCCAGTCACTGAGTACACTCATGCCTACTTGTCCTTTCTGGTGCAATTTTGGGAGAATGCAAACAAAAACCTAAGCTGAAACGATGGAATACAATGTTATGAATACTATGCACCTATATGTGGTATATTAATAAAATGCTCATACTCCTTTTCAAACACTCTACAAAAAAAACACACCAAACTCACTAAAACAAAGAGAAAAGCACTGTACATTTAAGTGTTTTGTGGTGGCAGGTGTGTTAAAAAACAAGAAACGTTTCAGCAAGGCCTCGCATTTAGTTTAGACTGACATTTGCAAACACAAACTTCTTATTTTCCAAATATGTGCATGAATCACAAATTACAATAAACCACAATGTGTCAATGTCTCAAAATAGAAGTTCTCATTTTCAAATTCCGGAAAAGTACGTATGCAGCGAGTTCTAAATATGTGGAATGTAATGTGCAAATATAAGATTCATTCTGCACATGTGAATCAAATAACTGTTACCATGGTCATGTGGCTGGCACCCTTTCACAACCAAAGAGTTGCAAATATGCAAGGGTCCAGTTGTACGGCGCTCAGGAATCACAAATATAGTGCTGAGTGGAACATGTTACTTTCTTCCATTTTTAAATGGTTGCACTATGTATTACTACAACTCACTTTAACAACAAGTGTAACATCAGGCATGATGTCTAGCTGAATTCATTTTACTGAAATCTCATCTGTGGAGGATGAAAGTAGGAACAGTCAAACACATTTCCCACCTTACAGTTTCTCTGGTGTTTATGCGTTTTAGCTATCTGTTCCTAATAATCCGAGAGATGGCCTCACCAAAAAGTCACCAAATCTCAGGAGGTACATGACTTTCTCCCACTAATGCTTTCAGATGAGAACTTGCAAAGGGAATTGCTTATTGTCATTTACACGCTATTATACAAATGTGCGACTCATCACCTACATTTGTGCAAACTTGAGGTTCATGTTTGCCACTATACCAGACTCACATTACAGGATTAATAAAATTCTTAACCAATTTTACATATTTTTTTTGTTATTATTTGCCCTTCAGCTGTCAGAGCCACCAAAATAGAAGACCGCACTTACACAGTTCCAGACTATGCCTGCAAATCCTGACCACAATCAGGTTGTCACTCTTAGAATCTGGGATCTTGTAGAACCTCTCATGAACAAATGTGACTTAAAATGAAAAACATGCTGATTGTAAGGGACAGATTGCAGGTTGATTAAAAATGTCCTTCTGTATCCTTCTTATTTCATATGAAACCTTTACTGAACTTTTTCCCAAAACTACACATTGTTGAGTCATAAATAATGAATATGGTGGGGCAGTTAGTACTGGACTGCGAGTAGACCAGAGGGGTTAAGTCTGAATTAAACAGAGCCTACGTCACAGCCTAGTCTTGAATGATGATGACTGTTTTAAGACCAGCCTGAACTTTATGTACTGATTTTCAACCAAAGCAATTCATCTTTTATATTTACCAGATTACTATTACAGCTTCCAGTATAGCCCTTTTTTCAGAATACTGTATTGCTTTAGGAACTTCCATAAGTCAGCTAAAAGGCATATGCAGGAATGAAGAGAAAACAGCTCAGAAGATAAACACAACAGACTGCTACCAAACTACTAAAAACCAAGTTTACCCAATTACCCTTTATGGATGCAAAATCAAGTCACCAGAATTTAAAATACTTAAAGATTCCCACAGGAAAATAATGTCTAGTATCAAAGTCTTTTCATGTCACTTATGTTACAGTATGAGCCAGTCTTGAGCTAACCGGTAGTACAGGTTATTAAATGTTCTGGTATAGAAGTAGTATACAGACAGTACTTTAGTTTAGCTACTTTAGCTTACTGGGTAAATAATTAGTCACATGTAAAGATGGGTGATATGACAAAAATGTAATTTTGCAATGCATATGTTCCAATATTTATTTTTTTAATCATCTGATAAGTCAGAACAGACTTAATACTGCCACATTTTAGAAAAAAACTATGAATTCAATGATTAATATAAAAATGTTTACACATCTGACTGCATTAAATCTAAAAAGGAATAATTATGATTTCTTTGTAATCAAACATGCAGTTTTTAAGTGGCTTTTATATACTGATGATATCCACAACATGCTCAGAGAAGCATATTGTGACATGTGGTGATGTAATTTATCACTATAAAACATACTGTCATACCGCCCAGCCCTAGCTGCATGCAACCTTTTTTTTTTCTCAATACTTGCCTCAATAACAGCATCAATCCTGCCAGGTAAGGACTATGCCTCCTTCTTGTCCATTTCAGCCCACTCTTCCACTAACTGGATGCGCATTTCAGCTAGAGTTTGTACGTGCCTACTTCAGCACTTCACCTGCTGTTCCAAACTGAGAATTGGGCCTGAGGTCTGGTCAAAGTGTCCTAGTGTTCCATCTGTTAATCCACTCACACAGTCATTTGGGCCTACAGGAATATAGGAGTGACATATCCAAGCACTCTGCATGAAGTTATTGGAAAAGTGTGTTAAAATGAACAGGAATTCTCTCAAGAGACTGGAGTTATCCTGACAGGACTGGCGCAGTCAGTAAGGCAAAGGGATGTGTTACCCTGTCTTACAGATGAAATGACAAGTTTTGGTTTACACAAATACACCTTTTACTGTTAGTAATGCATGTTTCTACAGACTGGAAACATTATGTACAGCTTTGCATCTCAAGAGATGAAAGAATTATTTCTGTGGTTTATGAGTTAATTTGAACAAAGTTTGTTAGAAATCAAAGAACTTAACATAAAGCTATTCTGTTCTATTGTATGCTTATTGATGATTGACTTCAGTGTAAAATTACATCCAGTTAAATCAGTCTTAACAATAATTAAGTATTTTAAAATAATAACTTACCACTGAATATACTGGCTTGACATCAGAAACAGTGCTTTAAAAAGTCATTAGAGTGATTTGAAAGTCTGATTCTGAACTTGGCAGTTTATTTCAGACTCCAAATAGATTAAATATGTATAAGGGAAAAAATGACCTACATGACGACGTAAGGATGCGTTTTCTTCTCTAACCTTGCACTGCCCACAACTGTAGTTGTACAAGGGCAATATACGGTTTTTTTCTTCAACTGAAATATAACAGGGTTTCTAGAGCTCTAAGACAAAGCAGGTGAAAGATACACACGTTAAAGTCAGTGTGATGAATCCGGCTGTAACCTCTCCCCGACCATGCTGTCTTCCGTTACGTCAAATGTCCAATTCTGACGTTAAGCGGAATTGAAATTAAGACGCCATTACTCTCGCAGCCTTCAACTGACCTTTTCTACACTGTCGCACTGAAGTGCGTTTCTCTCCCATGTAAAACTGAATTTAATGCGCGAATAAGTTCACAGCAGGCCCTGAACTGTTTAGGTGGCTTATATAGACAGATTAACGCTCTTTTAGTTGATCTGTTGTCAGTTCGGACTCACCTCCGGATCGCCGAGCTCAGGTTCAGTACGACAAAACAACGACGATGGGAACAAAATGGCGAATGAACCCTCCGTTTTGACATGCGCAATAAAGAGCAAAACGTTTTATTTTTCCCTCTGAAATGAAGTCCATTCCCTTTCAATAAAACCGATGAACCAATGAACAGAGTAGGCGGGTCGTGTCGGTGAAATCCTAACCAATAAACGATTTCGACAGTTCTCGACGGGAAACGTGCAGCCAATGGTGTGTACACTGCGAGTTGTTTTAATTGTGAGGATTCGGCATTGCTGCCAACCAATGAGAAAGCCGAGTTTGTAGCGCCGCGTTCATATTAGCCAATCATGTCTCGAGTTTAGCTGCGTCCTATAGAATTTAACGCATCAGCGGGCCAATCACAGTTCCAAGAATGTGGCCACCGCGGTCATGACAGCCAATCGGATTTCGAGAAACACAACCTTGGCTCAACAGCTTGTTATTTCGTTTATGCTTTGCAACCCGAGGCGAGTGGTGAGCAGTCATATAGGAGTATGTAAGTATCTTTACCTGAGACATAACACTTAAACAACTTTTGTCTGGCGAAAATCCATAGTCCCGTGTGTCGTCGGTCACGAAAAAGTACAGATTGGGGGTGTTTTCTTTGCTGTTTTTTTCCCGACGAAGGGATTAACACGACGAAAATTTGAATGGCAGAGACTGTGCTAGCCAGCCAGCTAGTCGACCGACCGAGCGAGCTAGTCGTGCTGCTAGGCGGCTTGTTTTCGCGGCGAAGGGAGCGGAGCTTAGCTAAACCCGCTAACTGGCTTTAGAGGAATTAGGCGAGATCGGTTTAACGGCAACAATGACTCGTTATCGGACACTTTCTCGTCTGTACTAAACTTGTAGCTGGAGTAACATGAGTGTATAAAAGAACCTTCGCCACCGAGTCGACATTGTTCCGGAACTGGCTTTTGCTTTTTTTTGGCTCGCTGACTTAACTGGTATGTGAGGCTGTTGGAATCGCAGTAATAACGGTGAACTGTCTTAACGAGGTTCAGTTAGTTAACCTAGCAAGCCGGGCGACTGGCTGTGTTTTAGCCTGTCTTGTCGTAGAGAACCGAGCTCGATATCTATAACCTAACCTAGCTGGATTCCTTGTTCGTTCTTTCTCATGTGATGTGATGTTGGTGACAGTTTTCCGAGGAAAACGGGACGCTATTTGCGGTTAGTTGGCCAAACATACGGTTCTTAGCAGAGTGGTAAGGCGAAAGCTTCTGACATGGTGCAGCGCTACGAGCTATGATGGCGACGTGACACACTCGGACTGCGAGTAAAGCGGGAAGGAGCACGCACTGTTCTGCCTGTTCCTCCTCCTCTCCGTCTCGGCGTTGTACGTCCCCAAAAGACGTTGAAAGTTGTATAAAATGGGGGTTGTCGGCTGTCGTTTACAGACTTGTTTTTGTGAAGAAGCACTTAAGAGCTTGCTTCCCATTTTTGCCGTGAAGGGAGGCAGTATGTGTGTGAGTGAGTGCGTGTGTGTGGAGGGGGGAGGCTGCACCGAGCTTGAAAAGAATGCGTGAGTAGTAGCTAGCCCGTTAGCCTGTTAGCGTTTCTCTGCTGTGTTTTGCGTTTTGTGTGCACCTCGGCAAAACTGTCACATTTTCACTCAGTTTCACCCCTCCACTCTGTTGTTCCTGTTTTTCAGCTATCAAACCATTCGAGCTGGACTCCCTCAAATAGCCATCATAATGAAGGTAAGTCAGTAAATCCTGAAGCTCAGCACTGTAGCAGTGTAGCCGACGCCTCTCTAGCTGAAGCTAAACAAGCAGCCCGCTTTGACTTGGCAAGTTGTTTATCGACAACACGTGTGCTTAGTTGTAAATCCATAGTGTACATTTGCTTAAATATGTATTCCCCCCCTCACATTACATGACAACCGCTTCACCCAGTGTGGTCGAACTGTTCTGTCCTGTGAAAGGCCTTCTTGTCTGCACTTTTGTGCATCAGTGACAAAAGGTTTATCTGGTCAAAAGTACAGTTGAACAGTGCGTGTCTATGGAAACTGCTCTTTGTTGTTCTTGCTGGCGAGAATTTGTACACTGCATAAAAAGAACTAGTTTCCCAAGAGCGTAGTACATATCTGTGAACAGTTTACATGATGATCAGCCTATTGTAATGTTTCTGAGAGGCCAGTTTGTTGAGTGATTGGGAGTCCTCAGCAAAGTCTCCTGTGCTTTTTGAAAACTGATTTACTTTCTGTAGATTATGAAATGCATTTTTTTAAAGTTCAGCTTGGGTTTAGTTTAAAGGTTTACCTTCTGTCGTTGTGAATGTGCAGATGTATGTTTGATATTGTTGTATTTTTTTTTTTTCTTTTCTTTTTCAGGTAGCAGATGAGCCTGCCTACCTGACAGTGGGAACGGATGTGAGCGCCAAGTACCGAGGTGCCTTTTGTGAGGCAAAAATTAAGACTGTTAAACGGATGGTGAAAGTTAAAGTAAGTACCTAATATTGTAAAATTGTTGATTATAACCTGAAGAACAGTTACAGTCAAACAGTGAGACCTAAAGTTGTTCTTGAGCTTGGAAATAATATTTAAAGTATTACACTGAGGGGAGCTGTTGCTGCAGACGCTTTTTGTCAAATGAAAGTGTCCGTGCAGGGCAAGTGAATAGGGTACTGTTTTAGTTTTGCCTATCTGATCTCAGGTGACACTGAGTTTGGACACGATCTCTGTTTTTACCTGGGACATCACTCGTGCTAACTTGTTCTGATAACTATGCTTCTGTTCATTGATGAGAACATAGTGCACTTTGCACCAGCAATCTTGGAAGGCATAGTTGGCTTAGAAAGCAAAAGTGAATGTCTTCTTTGGTTATGTTAGCCAGGGTTTGATATTTTTTGTTATTTAATTACCTTATTTTAGTTACGCTCTTGGCAGGTACAAAGTTTAAGGTTGTGTGTTAATTTTAGTGATTCTTGCTTGCTTGTTATATAGGCATTTTTCTGAGCAGAGTGTCATAACAGCATGCTGTCGTGTGGCTGTTCGCTGGTTCAGTAGCTTGAAACATGAAAGACAAGTCTTCAGAAGGAAAGTAATAATGCTTGAACTACATCATTCATTGGAAGGCATGACCTGAGCCAGTTCTTTCCTGCAGACAGAGAATTCTAGGGAGCCAAATGCAGGGCTTTTCATGGGAGCTCAATAAGAAGCCCTTTGGTGACAGATCATGAAGTGCAGAGTGTGTCTGTTACACAAGCAGATTACTTCACCTTGACTGAACCTACAACAATTTTCTTTTTCTTCTCCTCTTTCTCTGTCTTTATCCTTAAACCTATCCTCATTGATCTTGTGCACCATATGCATGATTCTAGGTGGTGCTCAAAGCTGACAGTTCTTCACAAGTTGTACAAGATGACCAGGTCAAAGGACCTTTGAGGGTAAGGGATTCTTCAGTGTCAAGTAGTCATCAAACTGACTTTACCTCCATGCATGAATTGTGTGCAAGCATCATTGTGTTTATTTCAGCAAATTTTTACAAAGCTGTTTTGGCTAGTTACATAGTAATATTTAGTGTACTCAAGCTCATTGATAGCAGCAGATGTGCCTTAAGAGTGTTATACATTTGTAACTAGTTTTGCACCTATACTGTGTTGGTGCCAATCTGCAACGGCACTTTTTTGGTGTTAATAAAACGCTAACGGAGCCACTTACCTAAGGAGATTGACCTGCTTCTTTTAGAAATCACTGGTCTGGATTTTGCCTTAAGTGTAGCAGTTCACTAGCAGGGCCTATACGACCACTAGTCTCATCTGCAGTGTGACTCCGTTGGTCACTTGTATCATTCATCAGCGGAGTCTGGCAGCCTGTTGCTTCAACCAAGCTAGAATAAACATTAAAAGTCATTAATACTGACAAAGTGAACAACGGTGATATTTATTGAACTAATGCTTAGAGATGCAGAAGGAGTGAACAAGATGCATGTATGAGGCTAAATGACTTGAGAAATTGGATGTCAAATAACATGCAGCTCTGTTTTTGAACCAGAGAAGCTGATGTGTAAACACCAGAGGTTTATCTCTCTACTGTTCAATTTTGTTTTGCACATTTATTCAACATATTTTTAACTTAACAACTTAAGTTGTTGAACATGGTTCCTATCACTAATTACATAATAGTAAATATAAAATATATGCAGTAAATAAACATTTTCTTAAGCACCTAATAAATATATTGTAACATGTAAATGTCATCTAGCCAAGCTGAGTATTTTATTTTGATGCAGAATATGGATTTTACCAAAATGTGTGTGTGTGTGTGTGTGTGTGTGTGTGTGTGTGTGTGTGTGTGTGTGTGTGTGTGTGTATATATATCTCACACACACACATTTTTGTTTGTTTTTTTTAATCAAGATTACAATGATACATTACTGTACATTATGGTGTATGTAATCTTCATGTATGTGTCTTCATGCTGTCAGGTTGGATCTACAGTGGAGGTGAAAAGCCCAGAAGGGGTGTTCAGTGAAGCTGTCATCAGTAAACTCACAGATGCCAGCTGGTACACTGTGGGTAAGTCCTGGGATACCTTAACTACTTAGCTCAGTGACCACTACTGCCATGTGACTACTCCACCTTAAGCTAGTCTAATAGTTTATTGCTTGTCAAGAGGCTCTTTTTTAAAAAAAATGATATATAAAATTGTCAGTTAACATATGCATCTTTTCTTTTCTTTTTTTTCCAGTGTTTGATGATGGAGATGAGAAAACACTTAGAAGAACTTCACTGTGTCTTAAAGGTGAAAGGCATTTTGCAGAGAGTGAGGTATGTCCCCAGTGAGATTTTTTTATTTTTTTTTCTTTCCCCCAGCATCAGTTCTGGTCATGTTAAGACATGGACAGATAGAACACTCTTGCTTTCTTCAACAGACCTTGGACCAACTGCCCCTTACAAACCCAGAGCACTTTGGCACTCCTGTCATTGGGAAGAAGACAAATCGAGGAAGGCGGTCTTCTCAGGCAGTGTAAGTGTTTGTTTTACTCAGTCTTGCGGAGTGTTGATCTTGCAGGTACTCTCAGTATGTTTTAAGAAAAGCTTTCTCTTTTGGGCTGTTGAGCTGAATGTAAAGAGGAGTAGTTTTTCATGTTTGGTTTCAGGTGTGGTGATCTTTGATCCGTTCTTTGGACAGTTTCACGAAGTATTGTAGCTCAAAGAAAATCATGGAAAGATTGTGAGTGCCACTTTATAACAGAGTAAGAAATAATTTTTCTAAGTGGTAATTTTTGTCCTCAGTGACGCGAATTCAGAGAAATTGTGTGTGTAAGTGGATGATTGATTTTGATTGAATTGATTGATTTTTAAGAAAAATACTCGTTTAATCTCATAAGCAGGACAAATACATTAAAAATACATTAAGCAGTGTGTAGATATAATCAAATTTTTTGTCTTCAGAGTCAGATTGTATGTGTCAATGTTATTACACTTGCATGTTATTTTGAGGGGACACTTTTGCCCTGTACTTGTTTTAAATGGCAAAAATATTCGTCTTGGCTGTTTCTGAGCCTGCATAATATTCAGCAACAGCTAAGATTATCTTAAAACTACAGTAAATGTGGTTACTTGGACCACCCTCCTAAAAAGTCTGTTTGGTTATTCATGATTCCAACACTTTGTTTTGATGGCCTTTAAAGTTTGGAGCTGGATTTGGCTGTAAAGTTATGACTGGCATTTTGTGTGCATACTGTCTTAATTTCAGTTCAAACTACAGCATTATAAATAAGTCTTTTGTCAGCGTGTTTAATTTAGGTTATCTTGCATAAGTGGACTTTACAGTGCATGGGTACAACACTGATAGTTGTTGGAGCTTAAAACGTGCACATGATAGCATGTTGCACTTGCTATGACGACAGTTCATCTGCATCTTTCCCGTTGTTTATCAGCACTTGCAAGGTTCAAATGATCTCTGACTTGCGACTCGTATGAATTGAATAAAACATTAATTTTAAAGCGAAAAAGCTGGCAAAACTGTTTTTACGCAGATACCATGCTTGTTATTTAGAATATTACCTACGTCCATCACAGTTGATTTGCCTCTTCACTTTTGGTACTTTTGACTGTAGTATTTTGTCACTTTTTTGCAGCAGTGGCTTAATTGGCTTTTTCTTTCATGCTCAGTTTTTCCCACAACTTTTTTTTTTTTTTTTGTTCTTTTCCAGCACTGTAACCCACTTCTAGCTACAGCTTCTTTTAATAATGCTTAGTTCCTGAGGTCATGGCTTCCAATGTTTCCTGTTAGGAGTAGTGAGCCTGTGTTTTTACTAATATGAACTTTGATTTTAAAGACTTAGGTCTTGATCGTTTAATATTTGATGTTTTAGAGATGGTTTCTAAAAACAGGTTTATCTTTCACTTCACACCAAACAGCAACCAGCCCTAACTACTTACCTCTTCAGGTAGGATAGTATCTAAAGTGTTTAAATAATATTTAAATATTAATATTAAGTATTTAAATAGTATTAAAGGTGTTTATTGCATGTTGATAAGAGTTAAATATACAAGATGGCCTAAAGATGGCTTGTATCTTTGACTTTGTGTAAAATTAGGTATATGTTGTCCATGTCCCTACGTTATGTTAATCTAAAATACAGTACTTGCAATATATGAGTGAGAGATGTGGAATATGTATTAAATATAGCCTTTACGTAATATCAAACTAAATTCATAATTTCAAGAAATGTTCCAAAAATACCTATAAGAATTATTTGTGGGGGGAAATTGACCCCATGTTTTCAGACACATTATTTTTAACTTGATTAAAGGCATAGATTTTTAACTAATGCAAAGTTGGTCCAGGCTCACAAGCGGGGTCATCTAAGGGTTGAATGTTTTCAACTTTTGGGTGATGCTTTACAGACAAATCATAGCGCAGCCAATGCAAGAGCAGTGGCATGTTTCTGATTGGTATGTCCTTCCATCATTTATTTTGGACACATTTTGACCACGTTTCATCATTCAGTAGGGGGGGGGGGGGGGGACTATTTCTGATTTATATTAGGAGGGATATAGACTTCTCTCACTGTTTCCTTTGGATGGTACTGTGGTAACAGTGCGTTAACTATTAATGCTAACTCCTCCATGTGGAGGCTGTATTTTAGCCTGGCTAGTTCTCACTGTGGGTTGTTTACATCAGGGGTTTTCAATCACTGGGGAGGCAATAGTTTGTACTGGGCCGGTGAGAAGAAACTAATTGAACATTGTCAGTTTTGAGACCACGCAGCACATGAGGTGGATAGCTAGGTAGTCAGAAATGTAGATGTTCCTCAGGCTAGCTTGTGTGGTATGGACCTATCAAACTTTCTTTAGTTTGGTCTGTTTTGACCGTTTGTGCGAACACACAACCCATACTTGGGTTTGCACCAAATACCTCTAGTGAAAACTGCAGGTCTTGGTCTGCTTCCAATCCTGGTTTAGTTCACTGCTGATGGGAAGAGATGCTTTTCTCTTCTTCTAGCAGTGCATCAGTGCTGTACCTACATATTTTAATGTCTGTCTCTTGATAGACATTCATATTGTTCCTGCAGCGTGAGCTGATGCTTTTAAGAGAGAAAGACAACAATATCAAGGATATGTTTTTATTCATATCTGAATATGAAGGAGGGGGGGTGGAGTTGAGGGTGACTACGCTAACACGCAGGTTCTAAAGCATAGTTGTTTCCATAACATCAGTGTCCAACAGTGTCCTGAAAGCTACCTACTTTGTAGCTAAACATTTCCTTTTTTCCAGTTTTTTAAAAGACATCATTAGTTTTTTTTTTTCTTAAGGTTTCATTGCAAGGTTTCTGTGAATGTAAATGAAGTAAACGGTCTGATCTTCAGGCCCTAAATATCAGTTTTTCAATTTTAGCACTCAGTAAAAGAAACAAATTACATTTTATTAAATAAAAAAATATTTCCTTATGGGCTGTTATGTTTTTAAGGCATAAACAAGTAGGCTTAAAGGTGGAAAAGCTTGAGAACCCCTTCTTTATACTTAATGGGTGCTATATTAGTCATAAAATTAATCTGTTTGAATTCTGTGGTCTATAAAATACAGTAATTGAAAAACCATATTAAGGGTTAATTTCAAGAAATACCTGTCTCATTGCTTTGTAAATGAGATTTATGATGAAATAATATAACAAGGTGACCAAAAGCACATTATACCTGAAATTGTTCAATGATATTAACTGCATTATCTTTTACTCAGTGTTAGGTTGAGCTCTTGTCTTTCCAGATTAACAATATAGTTTTCAATGGTTCAGCTATAGTTAAACCTGGGAAGTTCCTTCTCATTCTGTTCTCTGCAGAAGACCCTCCCTTATTGTACAGAAAGTGCCACCCACTTTTATGTCCAACTGGTAAGCACAGTGCTTACCACGAATGGTGTGAGAAGCAGCTTGCACTGACGTGAGTGGCAGGCACAGCACATACCGTGTTCAGTGTGAAAGCAGCATCAAGTAGAAGTTTTGTCAATGTTATTTTCTGCTGTTTTTACTGTTAGTCTCACTTTCCTTTTCAGGGTAATTAGTAACTTGTAAAATTATATTTTCATTCATGTCTGCTAAATGATTTAGTGCGGAGGAGGAGAAGGAGTCTTCATCCAGTGAGGAAGAGGATGATGACAGACGGCGGCTGAATGATGACCTGTTGGGCAAAGTTGCCTTCATTCAGACAGGGCCAGAGCGAGCATCCTGGTACCACGCCCTGGTGAGCTCTGTCAGCCTTTCAGATCCTGCCTGTTTTTATATATTTTTGGTGTTAAATCAACTATCATATAAGGCTGACATTGAGAAAAGATGCAGCATTAGCACTTCTTATTTAAAGCCCTAAAAAGGAGCTGTTGGAATTAGAATATATTTTCAAATAATAATAGATTTATAGAACACTAACAAAATGTACAGCATATGCATTTTCCTTGCTCCATCAGTAAACACTTGTAAACTTGCACTATGGTCTTTATGATCCCCAGCATTTCCTTACCAGCATTTGAAGTTTGCTGCTTTAGTTTTAACTGGAGCTGTGAAGCTAATGTAACTAACAAGTAATACATGTTAATGACCACTTGATATGGAGGTGCATGCCTAAATCACTCAAACCATGTTAAGTAATCTAGTTAAGTTTATTTTACTTTGGTTGTGCAATATCAGCAAAAGACCACAAAAAGTCTGAAGACCCTATAACATAGCTTTAGCTACTTCCTTCATTCAACTCAGTATACAGTATAGTGTGTGCAAAAACATGGCTTGAATAAAAGCATGTGAGACATGCCATTGATCCAAAGATTCTTGTTCAAATTGTTCAAATTCTTATGTTGTCGGCCACATGGAAATAAAAGTAAAATTTATTAATTTGCAACAGAGACTTTAACCTCTTGCAGAACAAAAGTATGGTTTTGTTTTCCATTTTGTTTTTGTTCTTAGTAAAATACGATTTGTTTCTGACTTTTGTTTCATTAAACCGGTTTGAAGCCCTGATAGTTATTGGTTTACTTTTTTTTTTTTTTTTTTTTTTTTATCAGACAACTTGTTTTCCCTTGGCCTAAATCCAGATACTTGTGATTGCTGCATCTATGTCTAAGAAATATTGAACTGATTTTGTGGATTGATTGTTTATCTGTCCAAGGTGGTATCTCCCAGCTGCAATGATGACTTAACTGTCAAAAAGGACCAATGCTTAGTGCGATCATTTGCTGATTCCAAATTGTAAGTTAAACTCTGGCTTTTTTTTGTCTTCTGTTTTGTTTGTTTGCAAGCCTGCAACATTGTCAGAACTTGAACGTTGTCAAACATGATTTTGTTCCTCTTCTTGTAGTTACACTGTGGCTCGTAATGAAGTTCATGACATGAGTGAGGACACAATCTCCAAACCAGAATACTCTAACAAGAAAGGTATGCATGCATATATTTGGGGCTAACAACTGTGCATTTTCAATTTTCCCATTGCCAAAATCTCACCCTGGTCTTGTTTTTGTGCAGGATTTGAAGAAGCATTGCTCTTCCTCCAGACCAAGAAGGTCCCTGATGGCTGGAAGATGGATATGAGTGAGATTTTGGAATCCTCCAGCAGTGATGATGGTGAAGGCAAGGAAAGTGAGGAAGAGGAGAAGGAGCCAGAGCCAGAAGAGGTAAGATACTGCCTGTAATGGGCATCAGGCCATCAAAGTAAGCCATAGGATATGATCTCCAGCCTTTTCCCATCAAGTAAGCCACCTCTGGCCTCTTTTAAAATTGTTGTTGTTGTTGTTGTTAACAATAGTAATATTAAGCTTAATAATAAGCATTGGAGATGTTTTTAAGTCTTTGAGTAATAATGTGTGATTGTCATAATAAAGACTTGATGGGCTTGTGGAACTTTGTTTAAACAGTACTGTGACGTTGAGTTACATCCATAAAGTAAACATGTGCCCAGTCTTTGGAAAGTGCTTTTAGCAGTGCGAGTAAAGAATGTGGCAGTGCTGAATCAGTATTTATGTTGATCTGTAAAGGCATTCCTTGGCTCTCACATCTTATGGCCTAAAGCACCTTTAGTGAAGCCAGTGAATAGCCCCAGCATGTGGGAAAACCCCCAGTCTCAGGACAACAATGCCTCATTCTTCCTGCTCCCAGCACTCGGACAAATAGCCATTTGCTTGGTTTCCGACACTGCTTCCATGGCAACCCCTACTTCCTATGGCTGAGAGAGCTGTGCGGATTGGCCGAGTGCCAATGGAGGCGTGCCAGCTGTGTTTGTGGGCAGGTCTAAATCTCAAGGCTGCAGCTCATCACAAGAGCTTCTCTCTCCTCACTTGAGTAATACTCCCTGATTTTGCAGCTCTCAAAGTTAGCTCTCCCTGTGATGGAGCCATCTTCACAGTAGCTACTTAACACTAAACATGGCATTGCTTTTATTTTATATGTGGCAGTATTTTAAGAGAGCTGTGTCTTAACAGCTGGTTTCAGTCTCATTTCCTGTGAATGACTTGTGTTGCTCTTACACAGCTTGTGTGGTTTTGGTCTGTCTGCTGTCTTTGAAACTCAGAGGTCCCAGGTTCTTACAATTAAAAGCACAACATTTAGGTTCCACTCTGGAGTAACCAAACATTGGTGTAGCCCTGTGAAATATACTTGATTTCTGGTACACTTGGAAGTTTTTTTATTTTTTACTTTTAGACAGCTGAATATTTATTGTTCAAGGTGCGTCCTTAACTTGTGGTGACTGATTCAGCATAACACAGACTTATTTTCATGCAGTAGTTGTCTGAGTGGCTTAGACATAAACAGTGCAGGCCTTGCTGTGTTTATTACATGCTGGATAGCAACATTAGCATGTTGGGTTAAACATGATGATAGCAGAGAATGGTTTCGCTTACCTGACTGATGTCGTGTGATGTAACATTTTCTCTTGGCTGTCTGATTTAACCTTGGACACACAATTTCTGCTCTTGAGTGTGTTACACTGTCCAATCAAAATGCATAGAAAGTTCTATAAATTGAATAGCATTCATTTAATCTTCTAATGCTAATGGTTGCTTACTCTGTTACATGTCTCTTGCATTTAAAATTTTCTTCGTATAAATAGTATTATTTATTTATTTATTTATTTTAATTCAGCTCCACTGCTGTGGTAGCAACTGGTCGTCAGTAGCTTGAAACTTGATCTTGTCCATTTAAGCTCATCAGTTACTATCTCTCTGTTGTAAGCCTGATGATGAACCAGACCCAGAAGAGAGGGACCACTTCCTACAGCAGCTTTACAAGTTCATGGAAGACCGAGGTAAGACAGCAGAGGCATCATCTAAGAAGTTTCTACAAACAACCATTTATTTATTTATTTATTTAACAGTTTAGCCAGTGTTCTTTAAACAAGTTTGTGACCATAGGCGGCATTGCTTGTGTCATGTGCTGTACTCCTGAGACACACCATGTGACTCGTTCTGCAGTGTGCTTCCTCTTTGCAGTGCTCATCTGAACTTCCTCTCTCTCCCCAGGGACACCAATTAACAAACCCCCTGTGCTGGGCTACAAGGACCTGAACCTCTTCAAGCTCTTCAGGCTGGTTTACCAACATGGGGGCTGTGACAGTGTAAGCATCCTTTGCATCTTTACTGCATTTATTGATTACACTAACATCTACATTTATTGTGAAGCTCTCTGCACTGATCATGAAATGAATATGTGAATTATATAATTTTTACCACCGGTCAAATGGAGGGCTTGTTAGTTAATGTTGGCAGGCATTTGGATGAAATGACCTTCATTGTATTCCAAATGTGTAAAGTTGTAATGTGCATTGCCAGGAAGGGAGTTAAAGTGATGATCACAGAGAATGGTTTCGCATATTTGACTGATGTTGAGTGATGTTACGTTTCTCTTGGCTATCTGATCCTCCCTTGATGCATTAGTGTCCTAGAATATCTAGTAATCTTGAAATGTTTTCTTAAGTTGTCTAGGAAAAAAATAACAATGTGACTTTGTTTTTGTTGCAGATTGAGAGTGGTTCTATATGGAAACAGGTCTATATGGATCTGGGAATTCCTGTGTTAAATTCAGCTGCCTCTTATAATGTGAAGACGGCTTATAGAAAGTAAGTACTCTTGTGCAGTTTACAGAATATGCGGTGTGCCTACAATGTGCTAACTGCTGTCTCTGACACTCTGAAGTGTCTCTGTGTTGTGGATATTTGACTAGTGATTGAAGAGGCCAGAATGTGAGTTTATGCTCACTTCCTTCTTAGTTGTTTAGCTAGACAGTGGTTATTTGTTTAAACTATACTCAACTGCATGACTGCCTCAGATAGTATGTACAGAGCACAAGCTATATTCCAGTAGCTGTAATGCTATAATGAAAATGTAGCTTTGAAGCAAATTGTCATATAGTAGTCCTCTACACATGAGTGGATGACTTGTTTAAGTATGAGGGTTTCCTACAGTTTTTCCCCCTTTCATCTTTCATTAAGAGATTCTGTTAAAGCTGTAATACTTCTGGTAGAGTTTACTATGAGTTTCTTTAAAAGTGACACAATCTGTGATACCAGATGATAAGTGCTGATGATAACTCAGTTTGGTACCTAGAAGGATATTAAATAAAACATGTACAACTACAGATATTTTTAACCTCAAAAGTCCAAACTGAACAAGAGCACTCCGAACTGCGAGTAACTGCAATTTGTCTTTCAGGTATCTGTATGGCTTCGAAGAGTATTGCCGATCAGCTAAGATTGAGTTCAGGACCGTGCACCATAATGAACCTCGGCCAGTCACCCAGCCAGAGATGGAGATTGTTAAGCAAGAAATGGTGGAGGAAAATGAGGAAAAATGTGATCCTACTCAGCAGACTAAAGCTGAGCTTGAGCAATGCAAGGACAAAGCTGATGGAGATGAGTCTGATGCAGACGATGAAAAAAGCCGAAAAGATATCTGCTCCCCTAGGGTGAGTGAAGGGTTTTTTCTCTCTCCTGGTCAGGGAGCAATCGCTTAATTTCAGTTTGCCCTGCATGTTGATATAGATGCCGGTTCTTCAATGTGGATGAATTGCATGGTTTGTTAGGGGCAACTTCACATGATGATGCCAGAGAATGGTTTCGCTTTCATGACCTGATGTCATGTGATGTCACACTTCTCTTGGCTGTCTGACTTTCCCCTGCTCTCTGACTGTGCCTAAACTGATGTGTTTTGAGTTACTAAACTCAAATATTAGTATTAAGAAATATTGTAACTAGCTCTATTGTAAGAAGGTCTGAGGATGAATATTGCATGGTTTAATTTTCTGTTATGTAACTGCCAAGATTTTGTTTTCTCAACAATGGAAAATCTTATGGCAAATTATGTAATTGGAGATGTTGTTGTGTGGTTTTTTTTTTTTTTTTTTTTTAATATTTACTAATGACATTTCTACAATTAACTACACATTGTAAATAAGTATTGTGACTCAAGAAATGACACTGTGGAGGGAGACAAATGTGAGTCATTGCTGTCCCTGTAGGCATGTATTTTTGGTAGTGGCTCTAAGCTTTTAGAGTATGGCTGTTTTATTAGATATGTGACCGTGTACAGTAACATTACCTTTACAGCAAGCCATAATTAGTCCTTCAGTATTAGTGCTTGTTGTGTTCTATTTATTTTTTTAACAAGGTCACCACTAACATGATACACTTGATACACAGCGTATTTCTAGGGTAACAGCTTGGGCATGATTCCTAGTCCACTGTAGGTCTGTAGTGACATTGATGTGTAATCTTTGTCTTTTATTTTGTCAGAGAATTTAGAAACCATGTAATCTAGTCTTTCTCTTGTCAGGGCCGGCGGCGCTGTGTGGTGGCTCCTGGAAAAACTGAAGGAAAGGAGGCTGTCAAACAGGAAAAGTTGAAGGAGGAAAAAAAGAAAGAAGAGGTGCGAGGAGGAGAGGGCAGCGGAGAGGAGCAAAAGGAGAAGCCCGAGGTAGATAATCCAGGAAAGAGGCGTAGCCGCCGGCTTGAAGAGTCTGACAAAGACTCTGAGGAAGAAGATCGGGAAGAAGAGGAAGATGAGGAGGATGAGGGTGAAAGATCCAGACTCAGAGAAAGGTATATCATTCTTAGATATATTTGGTAATTTATGACCAAACCTGGATTTATGATGCATATAGTTAACTTTCAAAATGTAGCTTTTATGTGATTTATACAATTGTCCTACTATATGGTCTTTACTCATTAGTTATTAACGTTGTGGCTATGTATGCTCAGAAGGAGCAAATATGATGATGCCAGAGAATGGTTTCGCTTTTTTGACTGATGTCATATGATGTCGCATTTCTCTTGGCTGTCTGATTAGCCTCTGCACTTAACACCTGGCTTTTAGCCTACTCATTCTACATTTTGATGTTCATTTGCTGTTTTCTTCTGACACAGCAACTTTCCTCTGTGAAGTCTTTTAGAATGTGAAAAGGTTTGTTCCAGAATATTGTTTTGGATTAGAGCTATCTTACATGTTTTGGAAAGGTCTTTTTATTAAATTGTTCACTTTCTTGGAACAGTACTCCTGTTTGAGAATTCTTACCCTATTTTACAGAGATGAGCGGGAGGACGAGGATAGGTATGAGGACTCTGAACACTCTGTCACAGGAACAAAAGTAAAGGTGAAATATGGCAAAGGAAAATCACAGAAAATCTATGAAGCCAACATAAAGAACACAGAGACTGATGATGGAGAAGTCCTCTATCTGGTCCATTACTATGGATGGAATGTGAGGCAAGTATGATGATGGAATTAGGTTTAAAAGAGTTGGAGCATTGCAAAGATTTAATAGGGTTGAAAAAAATGGTTTAACTTATTGAATTCTTTTTCAAACTGGTTTGCACCTTCGCTGTTTTAATAACCCTCTGATTCATGCCTTTTATTTGACCGCGGTCAACAATGAATGTTAAGTGCTGAGTAGTTGGGCTTATGCAGTAATAATGTCCAATGCCTTGTCGTCTGGATTTCCATAGTGTTTATTTCTAAAGCTCTAAAGTGATTTTGCCTTTTTTGAAGACTATGATGAATGCATCCAACCAATAATTATCTTGTTTGAACTTTTTTTATTTGCACAACAGATATGATGAGTGGGTCAAAGCAGATCGAATTATATGGCCTGTTGATAAAGGAGGGACGAAGAAAAGACAGAAAAAGAAAGTCAAGGTATGTGAGTCATATTAGTTTGAATTAATGGCAGGACTCTGTAGAATACCTTGCTCTGGAATACAGATCTGTGACAACAGCTCTGTTGTTCCTTACAGAATAAAGATGATTGTGAGAAGGAAAAAGAGGAGGACAAACAGACAAAAACAGGTGTGAAACGTGGTCGCCCTCCACTGAAGTCCACCCCTCCCAGCACCTCTCGCAGTATATCCAAAACCCCCAGCAGTGAGGGAAGGTCAGGCAGCAAAAGCTCTCGTCCCACAGACCCATCTACTCTGCCCAATGGAGAAGGTAAGACTGAGTACTGCATTATAGTGAGATTGCATTTCTGAGGAGCTTTGAGTAGACCTTTTGTTCTTTGGCTCAATGTTACATGTGTCCTGGCAGGAACTCCTCGTCGGCGCACAAGGAGAACTTCTGGGATGTATGATTCGGACAGGGCATCCAATGGTATGTTACTGTACTTATTTTGCCACTTATTTTAGAGAATTTACTGTTTTAACCCACAAATTTCTACTCCTGCTCTCTTCATAGACTCTGGGAATTCATCAGAGGAGAGCGAGTGTGAGGACTCTCCTGAGAAGAAGCCCGGATGGACAGAGACAACCGACCCTGCCACAGCACGAAAGCAGGAGGAGGAAGAGGCAAGGCAAGAGGAGAAAAGAAGGCTAGAAGCTGCCCAAGCTGAGCCAGAGTGTCCTAGCAGTCCTCAGGAAAAACTCCTACCCCAGGAGAAAAGTGAGGTGGACAAGCCTGAGGAAGAAATAGCCCCATCACCAGAGTCCGATGACAAATCTCCCAAATCAAGAGGAAAAAGGGCTCGCCAGAGGGAACCTGGGTCTGAAACTCCCACACAGCTGCCTGCCACTCCCAATCATGCTGAGCCTGAGGCACACTGTACTGTCCCACGCCAGGCTAAGAAGCCTCAGGAGATTGTACACAGCAGCCCTACAGAAAGAGTGCCTGAAAAGGCAGACTCTGACACTGACTCTGCTACTGAGGATGTTAGCCCTCCAGAGAGAAGTTGCATAGCCAAGCGCAAAGCTACTGAGCAGCGGACACCTGACAAGAAGGTTCGTCTTGAACGCAAAGAGGAACCTAAGACTCAACCAAAGACTTTGTCACCAGAGAAGAGATCAGATACAGAAAGACAAGTAGAGGCTGTGGAGAAAATGGAAGAAACACTTGCACCAGAGGAAGCAGCAGCACCAGTAGTAGAAGTTCCTACTGAAGAACCAGAGGTCAAAACAGAAATGCCCTCTCTTACCAGAGAAGTTCAGGTCAGAGTGGAACCTCTTCCGGGTTTATTAACGATAGAGGACGCCTCAGGGGTCACCGATGAGGAGCTGATGCCCCGGATAGGCCCAGAGGCACTGGTGTGCCATGAGGTGGATCTGGATGACCCTGAAGAGAAGGAGAAACCATCAGGAGAGGAGTTACCGGTGATGAGGGAGGAGAACGCTCCTGCTCCTGTTGCAGCTCAGCCCCAGCCCCTACAGCCCCTACAACCCTTACAGCCCCTACAGCCCCTTCAGCCCCTACAGCCTACCTCCCACCTCCCTCACAGTCTAGCAGGAGCAGGGGCTCCTCGGCTCTGCTCACCATCTTCCACCCCCAGTCCGGATGAGTCCCACAGCATCAAGAGTGAGAGTGATGCCACAATTGAGGTAGACAGTGTGGCTGAATCACAGGAGGGGCTTGGGGAGAATGGATCCCCACATGGTTTTGATGCCAGTGCCAGCTCCAGCAATTCTAGTATCTCCCTTCAGGAGAGGGATGGCAAAGACAGAGGTTGGTCAGAACTCTCCACATATTACTTTCCTTATGTTCATGGTGTCGGGACTCGGAGCGCCTCGCCCTCCTACCCCGAGTCCCAGACAATGTGAATGAAACGCGTGTTGTTACCTAAGTGAAGTTTTAGTGCTAATTTATCCTTTTTTGCATTACAGAACAGAATAATTAAAATCAAAGCATTCTTCCAAAATGCAAAAAAAGATAATACAGTCAAAAAGATTGAAAAGCATTCTTGCAGAAGGTTAAAGAAAAATGAAAAACCAAACTTCAGCCGATAGTTCCGTTGAGTAAGGAGAAGGCCCTCTTCATTTATTAAGTTTCAGGTGACAAGTCGGCTCCCGGATCCGACCTGTCCCGAATGCAGATTCAACACGTTACATCAGTTTTTGTTTTTCGAATATGCTCATTGCTCCTCCCCAGAGTATTTTCTTCACGCTTCTTCTCCAACCATCCTAAGGTTTCCATTGGCTATCATTATATTTGCCATGTTAAATTTACTTTTTGACACCTCTGCTTTGTTTGACAAGAACCATTTTTACAACTCTCCATATTGGGCCTTTTTAATTATTTAAGAGTTAAGACCTGTCTTTGTTCACTGCTTATCTGTTCCTCGCTTAAAGCTAGCTTGTTTTTAATGAACAGGCAGTATTTCTTACATGCAGCTGTCTGCCCATCTCTCAAGGCTTTCTAGCGCTGCAAGAATGCCTGGTACAGACAGCTCTTGACTAGAAGCATTAGGCCTAACTTTTCCTACCTAAGGCTGCCTGGGCCTATCTGGCTCAGTTAAAAATTGCTCTATACTCTATTTTAATCATTTCTAAATTAATAATTGCTGCAAACCTTTTATTAATGATAACACGAGGATATATTTTATCAGTAATTTTGACAAAAAAGAGATTTTACATTATGCCTTTTAATAATTTTGGCTAGACTGTTTTTGTCTTTTTTACATTTAACAAAGTTGTTTGTTGCTGTAGGTCAGAAAAGATTGCTGGACTGCAACATGACCTCACCTGCCAAGAAGCAGAAACGCAACCAGAAAAGGCTGAGCACAGCTTCCACTGCAGAAAAGAATGGCGCAGGTAAGTATCCTGTTCTAAGGTTATGTATGAATAGGTAGTCTAATCCAGTAGTGCAGTTGAATTTGATTTATACTTTAAAAATGGACACAAGTACCTTAAATAATGTAGATTGCATCAGGTAAATGCCATTTTGTCACCACTGAAAAGTGATTGAAATGGATCTTCTTTGGATGCTTGTAAAAAGTGGCTAGATTCATGGTATGGTATATTGGCTTTAAAAATGTAGGACAATTTTTCATTAATTACTTTACAAAATTATCATAATGATTAGTACATAATAATGCTGCATCTCTGCATCTTTCTTCAGGTCACAGCAGTGACAGTGAAGACCTGCCTGCCATAGATACCTCTAATAAGCTGACTCCTGTGAAACACTCCAACCTAACCAAAGCCCAGAAGCTCTCCCGCTCTCCTGGACTTGCTTCTCCCAGCAGCAAAGACATGGAGAAAGACAAGCACAAAGACAAGCAGTCCTTCTCCTCTGCACGGTCATACAAGTGGACATTTCAGCTCAGTAAGTTAGACTAAACACTGTCATAAATATCACTGTCTTTAAGGTCACTATAGGTTGTTTGTATGAGTTACTTAAGCTTTGTGTTTCTTTGACAGATTTAGTAAGATGTTTTCCAGTTATGCTTTCACTCATCAGTTATTTTATGTTGAATAGGCAGTGATTCCCAGAATTAGTTGCAGGTAAAATGTCTGTTTTGTCCTGACTGATCACTATTTTTCATTTTGCAGATGAGCTGGACAACATGTCAAGTGCTGAGAGAATTGCTTTCCTGCAAGAGAAACTGCAGGAGATCAGGAAATACTACATGTCGTTGAAATCTGAGGTGGCCTCTATTGATAGAAGGCGGAAGAGATTAAAAAAGAAGGAGAGGGAAGGTAAGATTGTAGTTCCCTCTACTTGCATAAACGATGATGGTTGAAAGTTGATTTAATGTGAACCTGGTGTACATATGAGCATTTAACCAATGTGTTCCCTCTGCTTGACAGTGTCCCACACCACAGCCTCCACATCATCTGGCTCATCTGACACAGGCATGAGCCCCTCCTCAGCCTCCCCCACCCAGAACACTGTTGCTGTTGAGTGCAGGTGATAGATACCGCGCCCCTCCCCACCTCTGCCCACCTCTGCCTTCTCAGCATTCTGCTGCCTCTGTGGAGACCTGCATAGTGATGAGCCAGAGCAAGTGGCCAATAGCACTCGACTGCCTCGCCTCCTCCATACTTCCCAGTCTCCTGGTCCCACCTTGTGGCCACTCCCACCTCCTGCACTTTGTAAACTTATCCTGCCTCTCACTCCCTCTCGCTGCCACTTTTAACGTCAGAAAATGGACTCCGTGTGAGGGTTGAATGTAATCCAAAAAAAAGGAAAGGAAAATAACATCCATCCTCAAACAACGGCACTTTTTCTCTTCTTTCTCAGCAAGGCCCAAACAAACCTCCTCTTACAGCCTTTGTACAGTGGGCTGGTTTGGATGCAGTAATCAACCATTCATAAATTCTTCTATTATAATATGGTAAAATCCCACATTAAAGTCCCTGTATAGGTATGGTCACTTAACCAGCTGGATATGGTTAGCAAAAAAGGTCAAATTTGTGCACTTGCTCCATCAGAACTGCCAAAGTACACGTTACAGCAGAGTGCCCTATTTTGGAAAAGTGGGACAAAGTCAATTGCAAAAGGGAATGTAGTTTACTGAAAACTGCAGCTGGTGTCTTCCACTCTTTGTAGTGTGTGAGCACAGATAATTATGCAAAACTATTTTTGTTGTCTTTTTAAGAAAAGAAAAAATGAAAAAATGTTTACAGTGGAACACAGGACAAAAAAAATGTTTTCAGTGGACTAATTTCCTTTGCGAGTGTATTTTGTCTTTTTATATGTAATTGCAGAGTTTTTATTTTAGTATGGAAAATTTCAAAAGGTATATATCACAGCCATGAAATTATTTAATGAAATATTTCTAGGTCTGAAATTTTGTGTAAAATAAAGGTATTATCTTGCAACTTAAGTATATTTATTCAGTCAGTGGACATCATTTTTGTATTTTTTACAAGGTGAAAACAATCTTCCCACATTCATTTGGTTCATGGGATAGGTTGATGAAAGAATGTTGTGGGTTTATCTAATGTGTTTAGACTGTGAAGTCACAATTGGGTAACTACTGTGCAGTAAATTGCTCCCACTCTCATTCTCTCCCCTTTTACCATTTGGGCCCATTGCTCTCAATGTATTGAGACCTCTATGGAACACCAGTACTTGGTGACCTGCCCTGCTTATGTTCAAAGATTTCTTGGTACTTGTATTGTTAATTTAAGCATTTTATTCTTATGTTTCAGCATTGAGTTCTCAACCAATTGAATAAAAGTTGCTTAATGGACATGTCTGTTTAGCCCAGGGGTTTCTTACTATGATTGTTTCTTTTGTATATAGATCTTCCAAAACCATGTATTTGAAAAATACATTTTACACAAATTGTAAATGATTTATATTATTTTTAAACAGTACAGCTTTGTATATTAAATTCTTTTTCTATGTCTGGTTGGTAGAAGCATTCACATCTTTACTGTACATAACCAACCACTGGTCATCAGCAGGAGCCTAAACCAAGCCCTCTAGAAAAACGAACCCACTAGTATTTTGAACACTTATGCTGTAGGTGATGATTATTGAAAATAATGAGAACTTGCTTCCTTGTGAGTGAGATTTATTCACGGATTCCTGGATGAAGGAATGAAGGTATTGGGTTCCTGAGCAAAGCCATTGTATCTTTGTGTAAAATAAGCAGAGCTCTTCTCGTTTCTAATAAAGTTTTGAAATATTCTTGTGCTTTGATGTTTATTTGGAGGTAAAACAGGCTTGGGTTTCCTTTGAAGAAATTCTATTCTAGCCTACTTTGTTCAAAAGAAGATACTGTCATTTTCCTGTTAACATTTTTTTTTTTTTACTTCTGAAGCTCTTTGTGTTAATGGTATAAGGGCAGACAGGACTTCCACAGCCTATTCAAGCTAGTAGTGTAGTGAAGTGTTCAACACTTCATCTGTGGTTTTCAGCAGCATTAACAGAAATAGTAACCTACATGTTGCTCAAAAGACCAAAGAGAAGGAAAGAGATGTACTTTAAATGCACAAATATTTACATGATGACTAAAGCATTCTCACCCGAAGGTCATAGCTACAGTCAAATGGTGTGTACACCTCAATATATACATTGCAAGCATTTTAGCCATAGTCTGTGTAGTCACTGTTTTCTGCTGATTTTGGAATTGTGAACATGGCTCAGTGATGATGCTAAACAGCTGGCCAAACTTCGGCCTAGCTCAGTGCATCAGTCTCAGCCTTATTCGCTGCTGACTTTAAAAAACTGAAACATGCCCAAGTCTCTCTATTGAGGTTATAACCAGCTAGGTTAATAGGACAGCAGATAGGAAAATGTCTCAACTTGTTTAATTTTTGTTATATGCAGTGATTACATTAAAAAAAAAACACTATCTTCACATTTGCCCATGGTCTAGTGAGCCTCTGCCTCCTGGAGTACAACAGGAAACGAATGCCCTCCAGTGCTAAATAGCTGAACCAAATTGGAGGACATCTTCCAATGGTGCTCGCCACTGTCCTTTGCCTCGTCATTCCAATATGGACATTCACCCTCCTGTTCGGATGGGGAGAATTACAGCCTGAGGAGTCCATTCAACATGCAGCAGTAGACTATCGCGGCTGGCCCAGCAAACCAGCTTTAGCTGCCAGAGCCTCATTTTGCTGGATGTGATACTCCTGGAAGCGCATGGAGATCCGCTGGGTCATTTTCAAGTACTTCTGTAGACAGCTTTCAGAACATGAGGTCTGAAAAGAATCAGATGAATGAGTATACCCTAATGTCCTATATCTTAAAACATTGTGGTTCAGAGAAAAACAGAACAGGAAATCAGGAAAATGTACAGAAACACCAATGATAAAAACAAGAGTGAGCGTTTAAAGGAAACGCTGATCAGTTGGTTTTTAGAAGCAGCATTAGTCTCGTCTGGTGTCATACCTCTTCTGCCTTCACTTCTCTGGTAGTGAAATCTTTTACGCAGTCCATGAAGCAATTCTCTGTCAGTTTGTTGTATGTGCCGAGGAATTCTTTGAACTGAAAAATAAGACCAGGCAGGACATCCCAACTTTACAACTGACAGTGAGATAAAGCTACATGAAGTGAATATTATATCCTTTAGGTGTCCATAGCAAACATTACCTGCTTAATTTGATCTGATTCTGTGACCTGAGCAGCCATAGTTTAAAGAGCAGGTTCTGGAGATCACAATGGACACTGATTTAACAGAAGAGCAAAGTCTTACAGGTTATGTTTAAGCTACCATGACATCATATTAAAGGTGGGCAATATGGCAAAAATATTATGTCAGAATACTCAGACATTTTCACAATACCCATCTCTATAATTCGTTTTTCTGACATTTAGGACGTTGGGACAGACACAGTAGAACATGTCACATATAAAAATGCTCAATCTAAATCTAAAACCAATTAAAACAGGCCTAAATATGCTCACTTTCTAATGAAACACGTAGTTACTCAGTGTGCTTTAAGTACCGATGATATCCACTATACTCACACAAGAGTACCGTGACACAAATGATCACGATAACGATAAATTAACGTCACATTGCCGACCTCGTACATTGTACTGCCAATTACAGAGCTAACTCGAGCAACGACTTCTGGATCCAATTTTGTGTCTGTCGTGTCTTGTTTGGTCACAAAGTCGTTTAAATCAAAGAAACCCGATTCTATTTAGCTAAGCATATCACATGCTAGGCCCCTGCAGCTTATAGCAGCGACCTGTGTAGTGCTAGCTGTGTCCAGCCTGCCAGTCTAGCAAAGCAGTAGCTCATATACAATATACAGATTAATTACAAACAATTACATGTCAAGAAAGCAATATAAAGAACATGTAAACAGCACATTCCTGATTATCTATAAACCTAACGTACCTCTCTCTTCACTGTGTATCACTCAGACTGTGGAGCTTCTGAAGGACATGTGACGCTGAGGGAGAAAATAGGCGACACTCCTCTTCAGCACTTTCGCCCTAAAAGATACCGATTTTTAAGGATTTTTCAAACATGTATGTTGCAAAATTAAAAAAAAGAAATACAAAATGAAGATTATTAGAGAGTAAATGGGTACATGTAATCCTAAAAATACGACGAATACATTCGTTTTCTCGAAAGTGACGTTTGGAAACCATCTCGCACCTCTTCTAATGACGAAACAGTACACCACCACTACGAGTCGGTTTATTGGTGTAGTGTGTGTAATGCGGCTGGTTTTGGACGCAGCTGTAATCTGTATTTCTCTAATTTCAGTCTTAAAACAGCATTTTGCTCTGAGGACGTTTTTAAGCCGTTAAGGGAAATTTATTTGTGTTTCTTCCTTTTTTGGCCATCATTTATAAGTTTGTCATGTTGGTCTGTACTGTATAAGAGAAATGTGTAATACGACTTTTAGGTTAATTTTAACCATAGCAGTATAAAAATGTAAAAAAAACAAACAAAAAAACAACACAACATGTTGATGTACATGATGATGATGATTCCTACATCCGTGAAATGTGATGTGAGACGCATATATTGACAACAGCGCAGGAGAGTTTCCTCACCAGCCTCTCTCACTAAATGGGAATCCCGCTGATTTTTCAAAATACCTACATAATTCAACCATTAAGATGTCAACAAATTCATTCAGAGTGGTCTGTTGTGAAATGGTTTAGCAAAGAAGCGTACCCACTCAGATTTCTTTACAGTTGTGGTGACAGGAACCACTCTTTTATTGAGTTTAACAGCTTTCTGTGAGGGAAATTTTAGAGCCATTAAACTTCTCAGAATTCGGGTTCCTATCACCCTGAACATTTCTGACTCTGATTTCAGAATGAATCATTTGATTTTGTTGGCCATTTAATTAATGCAGAAATTTTGAAACATCGGTGGAGTTCCCCTTTAATGTTCGCTCCACCCGATCACTAGGTACTTTTATTTTGAAATCCAACACGGCGCAACAGTCTTTTGAACTTGGCGGTGCGGTTTCTGAATTCATGTCTGTTGTCAACTTTGTTGTCAGTAACAGTTGTTGTGGATTCAGTAACGTTCAGGTTCAGCTATCTTTCAATGAATTCGCTCACATTTGCCGACAATAGCTTTAGCTGTAACGACTTAGTCCTGAGCGCTATTCAGGTGAGCAAACGGTTACGAGATTTACAGTCTCGGCGTTATTAGACAGCACCCGTATTGAGCGCTTATAACACAAGCGGCGCCAAATTCAAAATAGCCTCAACCAAAGATTTCTAGAAATGTCGCCTAGTAGGCGTGTAATAACCGCCTGCTGATGACAGTGTGATGTTCAGATAACATCAAAACAAGCAATTGTAGCTTTATCTAGTTAACTAGCTAATGTGAGCTAACAACCCAGCAACACAAGACGTGGGTAACTAACGCTGACATTACTTTTCTTTTTTAGTGAAATGGCGGCCAAGCTACTTAGTTAAACGGATAGTCTATCTTTTGGGCTACGATAAATATTCGGGATAGATAAAGAATGTCTATGTAGCTGTTACTGTTTCCTTAGTAATGGATAATGGCGCGTCTGTATTGCCTTACATCAACCTGGATGATTCCACATCGAGCTCTGGTGCGGCAGATGTTTTAATTCGCTCGACTAAAGTTGTTCTGGAGAAAAACGGACAGAAAGGTGAGGGGGGAGGAGAGGTGCCAGGTTTATCCAGCAGCTCCAACGTGAATCTTTATATTCGAAGACTGTCGGGCTCAAGTCATAGTGATTGTATTACCCAAAAGTCTAATGTTAAGTGTGGTTTGATGGAGCGAGTGGTTCCACCTGTGCTTCCTGCAAATATGCCTTCGTCTTTAAGCACTGGTAGGTATTCTCATGTATGAGAAATCTGTTGTAATTTGAGGGCACATTCATTCAGTAAACAAAGTAAACAGTGTTCCTCCTTTTTAGGTCCTGAAGAAGATCATATTGCACCAGATTCAGCTACAAGGAAAAGACATGTGCGCCATGTTAACTGCATCATTTACAGTACCTTCTTTTGCTGGGTTTATGAAAGGTTGCTTAAGTTTTATTGCTCTTTTTTAGGTTCCTAGAGCGGGTAAAGTCATGGTTAAAACATCAGGGAACCGTGCGAGGGATGCTGAACAGAAGGGTACTTTTGTTGTCACCCTAAGTGAGATTTGAGTGTAGTACACATTGCATGTTTTGAGTTTTACGAATTTTTTAAACTTCACAGACAGAGATTTATTAATATCAAGATACTCTGCTGATGGGCGTGGGGCAGTTGCAGCTGCACTGAAACAGAGGTAAGCTTTGCTCGCATTGTAACAGGGGCCTAACCTTTAAGCACTAATCATAAAATTTCAGCTACAGTTTATTAGACTTGCCTACTTTGCTGGTGCACAAACCTCACTTCCAAAAAAACTTGGCAGAGAATGTGAAATGCTAAGAAAAGCAGAAATCAGAGATGAGTGTATTCTGTTTGACCTGAATTAAACAGGACAAAAATATGTTATGAGTATGAAAGAATATGAAAGTGCAAATTTTCTGTTATGCAAATCTTTAGCTCTGCAGCCATACAGGGCCTTCGTTGTCATGTAATATGCTTCATATAGCACCACACATTTTCAGTGGGAGACTGGCCTGGACTGCTGTCAGGCCAGTCTAGCGCCCACATTCTTTGATTACACAGCCATGCTGTAGTAACTCTTGCAGAATTACCATTGACATCCTTGAAAAAGACGTCATCTAGAGGATAGCATGTCGCTGCTGTCAGAACAAAACCTTGTATCTCCAAAATGATAACTACAGGAGAGGGAAGAAACCTATGTAGCTAATGTAAGTCAGTAGAGTCAGACTTCTATTCAGGTAGTTTTGAGCCATTTCTTTTTGGTCTGTTCATCCTGAAAATTAAGCACAGTGTAAAGAGCAACAGGCATTTTCAAACTATGCCAAAAACTGAAAAATGACAAAAATGGAGATAAAAGGTTTTTTTTTTATCTCTGACAGCAACGATATGTTGCTCCAAAATGTTTATAATGTGTGAATGTGCATCTTTCTGTGTTAATGTGAGTTACATAAATTACCCGTGCCATAACAGACCCTGGCTTTTGAACATTATGTTGTGTGCTTTATGTTTCGTAACAATCTCCTTTTCATACTGGTGCCACTGCTGTTCTGAGAATGGTCCACCCATTTGGTCAGCAGTGGCCCTGTGGTGGTACTTCTCCATTAATGGACAGGATAGGTGGTGGCTGACATATTGTGCAGCAACAAATGGGCTACAGTCAGTGTTTATAAACCTGCTAAGTGCACCTTTATGTTAGGTGTTTTGGGTAAAATGGACAATGAGCGTAGATGCAGAGTAGCTGTACAGAACCTGGGAGGACATTGTAAATGCTGACTGAAACATGAAAAGGAATTTTCTATGGACTCCTTAGATCCCACAGTGCACCAGTGAGGCGGGAGGTGAAGGTGCAGTTTCTGGATGCAGGCACACCTCAGACCACTGAATTTCAAGCTCCTGAGCTGCAGCCTAGCCCTGCTTTTCCGTCAGGGGATGCGGGGTCTGCAACTGTGGCAGCCATTACAGCTGCTGCCATTGCAGCCACAGCTCCACTTATCAAGGTACTGTGCAAGCTTTTTACGAAGTTGTTACTGTTTTGAATACGCTGCTTTGCATTTCTGTTTGCATGCAAACCACTAATTAGAGACTTTGATTACTTTATAATTGCAAAGGCTGTACGGTCCATTGTGATTAATCATGCAGACTTGCTGCAGACAGTAGTAGGCTGCTGTTTTTCTTACTCCTATGCAGTCTCAGTGCATGAGTTATATTTGATTGACAGGCTCAGAGTGACATGGAGGCCCGAGTGGCTCAGGTGACCTCTGAACTGCGGAGGCTCCAGGGGAGCGAGGGCAGAATGGACAGGGCACTAGTGAGCAGGGTAGGCAGTGCCACAGACAGAATGACCCAGCTGGAGGAGCAGCTGACCGCACTGACCGAGCAGAGGCTTCAGCATCTGGAGAAGATCCAAGGCCAGCAGCTTGAGCTCCAGGTACAGTTCTGCCTCACCAAGTGCACCTCATTTAACTACTTAAGCTATCAATTTGTTGACAACATAATAAATTTGTCCTGCTAACAACTTAAAGTTCCAGTGATTTATAATATAAAAAGGCCATGTACTGTAAGTCAGTGTTCTTTTTTTTTTCTTTTTCTTTCTTTTCACTTCAGTTCTATTTAGTGTCAGTAATTCTTTGTTGTGCTCTCTGTCAGAATTGTCTTTTGGGCTCTGCACTGGATGCTGTAACAGCACGTACTAACCCACCCTCACGGTCCGCCCGGCACTTTGATATAACTCTTCCAGAGTCACTGCAAAGGCAGTGTTCTAGTGCATGTCATACTGTGGACAAAACTGCTGCTGGAGATGGTCCAACAGGTATGATAGTGAACATTTATTACTTTTCTAGACATTTATTATTTTGACATTTATAAGATTATTGATGGGGTCAACGCATAGACAGTTGCTTCACTCTGTAGTCCCCACCTTTCAGAGGCGTCCAAATTTTGGCCACTGGGCCAAAGGCGGCCCGCTGATTTTAATTGGCCTGTGGCTTCTGTTTTAGAATTTTTTTCATAAGTGGTCCGGTAGCCAATCTGCTGTACTTCTTCCTTTCACTTTTGTGGTGGTGTTCAGTCTAGTGAACTACAGTGAACTACTACAGCCATAAATCACAAACTTCACATTGAGGACTAGAGATTCTTTTGAGATGGAAGCTTAAATACTTCATTAAGAGCCACAGCTGATGCATTTTCCTCATATGTCATTGTATTGAATTTAGTATCAATAGACCCAAAACAAGGCATGGACATTACAGTAAATATTTAGCAGAAGAGTGGGCAGAGAAATTGCAAGGTACCTGGGTACCACAACACCAGCTTCTCAGTAAATATTTAAGCATTCGAGACCAAAAAAAGAGGCTATTTATGTATTGAAATCTAATTTATTGTGAAGAAAAAAGTCTGTATTTTCTCCAAGTTAACTTCACTAGAATTCATCATCTGTGCTGCTTCTGCCCCCCCCCCCAAAGTTAGAATGTAAAATAGCATTAGAGTTATATATGAAATATGTTCGTGCTACAGTATTTTAATTTGTGCTACAATGCTTACAGCTATTCTAGTACCAGTGCTACATGCTCCAAAAGCTTACTGGCCTGTAATGAATATTTCTTTCTTTCTCCACTGTCTAATGCCTTATTGCCATGTTTTTTTTGTACGTGTTTGTATATAGTTTATATGTCATTGCACACGTATGCTGTATTATAAGGGTCTCTACTTGTAAGCTATTTTATAGAGATCTGTGTCTGTATATATTTATACCACTTTTTAAAACTAACAGATATCCCCAGAGAGGTGGGGTGGTGGCAAGGGCATATTATCTTTGGATGAAGGAAGGACAGTAAGAAGGAAAATTAATTATTTCAAAATGCCTCAAAAGAATTTTTAAATAGCTGGATTTGTAGTTAATTTTTTTTATTTAATTGAAAGGTAACCGTAAAAATCTAACAATGCTCAAAATTTCAAAATCCACAGGGTTGCCAAAAATTTTGATGGGTGGTGTGTGTGCTGTGTCTTCCCTTTTCTAATAAAACCAAAGTCTTTCTGTGATTTGTTTAAATGGTTAAGTCTTGGGGAAAGGGACATTTATTAGAATGTTAGCTTGACTGTTGTTTTGTTTGCTGTTTTCATCGTCCAGTTGTCCAATATCAAAGCAGAGAGACTCAAGCAAGAAGGGAGAAAAGTCCTTTTGAGACCCCTGCACCCCGAAAGGTCATCCCCAGGCCCACCCACTGGCATTTTGCAGCCCGGAGCAGCCAGACGAGCAGCGGCAAGACACAAAAAGCCAAACAGAAAAACTGTGGTTAGTTACATTTACATAAACTGCAAATTTCAGTAAACTATGAATATAAGAATAGTTCTAAATACTTCAGTGTATGTAAAGACCGAGAATACAATGAAGGTACTGCTGTAGATTCTTACTTGGTGTAATCAGTATTAGACAGTTTCATCTGTTTGTTTGGTTGTAGTATTAAGTGGTTAAGCAGTTGTCAAATTTCTAAAAATACCACTTTGGCTTCTTGACTAACTTATAACTGTCATAATAACATCATATGCTGTCAATTACATGACTTAATCATAGTGAACCAGTGGTAGTGTATATACCAGCTTTGAGTCCCCGTGCAATAGTAAAATGGTGTTCACACACAAACCACTTGATGGCAGTAGCATCATTTTGAAGTTCTGGCCCAAGAATAAGCCTTGGTAAACATGGAGGTTTTTTGCTCTTGCTGTTGATTGCACTGTATTGTTGTGCACACAGAGAAAATAATTATTCATAATATAAATACATATACACATTTTAGTATCTTGAGCACTGTCTGGGAGCAGAGTGTATAATGTTACATCTGTGAAATATAAATGCTTTCTTCTAAGATTTCAGGATTTTTGCATGATATACCATACAGTATTATACATACTGCTAAAGCAAATATAATGAATATCTTTATTTTATTATTATTATTATTATTATTATTTCACTATGCTCAAAGCTTTTGCTCTGAGGATGTTTTTGAAAATGTATATTGATTGTTTTCTTTAGATGCATGTAGTTTTAAACCAGACAAAGCATGGATATTTACATATGCTTTCTTGAAAACCTTTTTGCCATGGATCATTCTGGTTAAGAATATTTCAATTATTGGTTTTCTTCATTGGTTCTTGAGTTGCAGGTTTTCAAACACCTGTACTTGTATCCTGCCAGTAAGGCAGTCATTTTTAGGATAGGAAAACCTGTTCTTTAATGCTCTACAAATTGATCATTAACCCAACAAAGCTCTCCTTTTATACGCTGCACCATTATGGAGCAGCTCTTTTTGATTGAAGGTGAGTACTGTCTTCAGCAGCAAAAACTAATTAAGGGTAAAATGTTTGTGTTGAACAAGGGGGTAGGTGCTGAGCAGCTGTGTAAATACGGACAGTTGGTGCAGTTCATCTCAGCCATGCTGTTTTGCTTCACGTCAGGTTCTTTTTAAAGGCTTGAGTGCTTGCTTGAGAAGCTTGAGATATTCTACTGCAAGTCGACCAGGAGACGTTGAATGTATGCTATCAGCTTCACACCACAGGCTCTGAAGCCCAAAGCCATAGCAGACTCTCAGTGCCGAACCTTAACATGCTCATGCTGAGGTCGGCCGTGAGGCTGGTGAAGGATTCATGGCAGCATGCTGGCAATTTTTGGCTTTCTTATTATTGTGTTACGCGTCCACTCCTCCACTCACTAGCTTCTTCTTTTGCACTTCTTTCCAGTATGAAGGTAATTACAGCACAAGCTCCATGCTTGGGGGGCAGAAGTCATTGGTTGCATCTCCCACACGCTTGTCTGTCTGAAGGCTGGAACAGTTTTCCCCACTGAATCTAATCTGCTGCCTTCACTGTCCCACACTAGCATGGGACTGCTTTCCCAGAAGCAGCTCTGTTTCTCTTCAGCCCTCCACCACAGATGTATATGTGCAGTGAGCAGAGAATGAATTAAATACATTTCCGTGCGCTGTGTTGTGCCTTTTAAATTAAAATGATTTAAGTCCTCACTTAAATAAAGTGAATTTGAGTGATTTTAGAATTTTTCAGTTTTATTTTAAGTCTGCATGTGCCCTCTTCTTGTAGATGGTGGGGATGCTTGAGACAGTTTTTGGTGTTCTGTCACATCTTACAAAGTATCAAATCATGTATGAATAATTTTGCAGAGAACTGCTATCATTGTATAATTCTAAGGCTCCCGAATTTCATCCCCAACCTCAAAAACCTTTAGTGCACCCATATTTTTGTGATTGCAAGTATGTGTGTAGAAGAGTACAATAGCTGTCAACAGAATGGATGCAATTAATGGAATTATTAGTCACATTTACTCTATGCTGCTGTTACAAGAAGATGTATTATGTATTGGGATGTGAGTGTTTTAGTAGCATTGTGGGAACTGGCTGTCATTGGTCAGTTTTGTTGCATACACATGTGTCAGGACAGGAGAGAAATCCAGCTTAAGATGTCTGTTACTAGTGACTCCATTTTGTCGTTGGTGTGCATCTGCCTGGTTGTCGTGGCAACCCTGCTATTTCTGCGGCTCGATCGCTCTCCCCCTGTCCCCGGCTGTCAGACTGCTCTCTCTATGGGAATGGGCTATTTTTAGTCCTGCTGCCTTTTGTTTCTCAGGCACATCATCAAAAGCCACATTAAATCCATGCTGTGTGAAGTTACACATGGGGGTATGAGAGGTGGGGCAGGCGTACAGTAGCTGCTGTGCGGTTCTGGGATATTTTTAATATCAAGATGCTTATGTATGATCAGGGAAAACAGAGATGGTGGATTATTAGACATGCTTCACTGTTTTAATTATCAGGGCCTAGAAGATTCCACAGAGTTTATCTATATTTACTTTCTATGTACTGCAACACATGATTTGTACAGTACTGTAGGTATTCTAAGAATAGTGTGTTTTCATTTTTACAGGCTAAAATATTTGAGCTAGTGCAGGACAATTTACCTGTGGCAAAATGAACTGCTCCTTTACTACAGTAGCATTAAGCACATCTTATATGTGTTTATGGGGGACATGATCAGGTAATTTGACCCACATAGGCACGACACTGTTGATCACAGGATAAAGGAGACTTGGAGCGCTCTAAATTTAAATATTCATGATAATATTGATTAAAATATCACTGCTTACAAGAAACCTGACATTGCGAACACTGGAATCAGATCAGGATCGCTATCATATTTGGAGGTGACAGTCATAAGAAGTGATCATTCTTACTAAGCAGAGCTTAGAATAAGAGGAGTAAGGGATAAGTGAATCAGTCATAAACTCAGGGTTAAATAAAACTGTACTTGTCCTCCTCTTGTGATTTATTTGAGCTATCCTCATTAAGGAACTATGGCCAGGTTGCAGCAGGAGCCAAAAGACTAAAGATACAAAGATGCAATATCTGTGATAGATATCTCCATCTTTCATTTTCTGGCAACTGTTTAAGCTTGCTTATCTGCCTCCTACTGTGAATACACACATACGCTTTTGTGAAGTCTAAGGCCACAGAATATTTTTAACATTGCCTCATTATTGTCTAATCCAGACTTTTAGTCAAAGCCAGTATATTTAGACAGTTTGAAGCATTCAGTGTGAATAAGTGCTGCATTTTAGGCATTTGACAAGTGAAGCCTTTTTCTTCCAAACTGCGTGCCACTGTGTCACTATGAAAGGACTGGGGTGAAGGGTGGAAAGATTCGTCACCTTTTTTTTATTTTTTTTTTAATTTTATTCACAGCTGCCATGTCACCTGGGAGGAGCCAGGGGGGCTCTCTACTCTCCACTGTGATGCCCTTTGTGGAATTAATGGTCAGACTTTATTGTTAGCCTGTTCTCTTACTTGCCAAGGCCTCTAGCACTGCTGGTATGCTAAGAGGGGGTGGCATGCCATGCATTGCGTAGTAGTGGAGCACAAAAGGCCTTTTCAACTCCGTAGGATCGTGTTCCTTGTGCATCTGTAGTGCTGTATAATCGATCGTCCATACTGGTAAACCAGTATTAGTGTCACACAACAATATTAAGTTATGATTTTGGTGGCATTGATGCATGATAAAAACTTACGTAAGTGATATGCATTCCATTTGCTGGGTGATACAACATGTTTTAAAAGATACTGTTCAGAATAACTAAATATGTTCTTAAGTCCACAATCTTATTCTAACAACAGTTAAGAAAACAGTATTACAGAAACTTGCTAACTAGGCAAAATGTCCTAAAATCTGTCCTAACTTTAAGACAAACCCAGAGGTATCTTAACTGCTTAACCGTCTGTTTTTTATCGTTTCATACGGTCACAGGCAGCAAGGTTCACTGCTCCTAGCACAACGATGTTACATTTATCTGCGTTGAAAACGGTGCTCTGTCTTTTAAAAAAATCTTCATCGTCCCCTCTTTTTACCTTGGTGTGTTAATGTTGGTGAAAACTCGCCAGATAAAATATTAAAGAGATGGTGGTGAATCATGAGACTGAGCTGAACGTGTGTTTGTTTTATTAGGATTAATAACGTTAGCACGGTCGGCTAAAGCGTTAGCGGCGACGCGCTGATGATGAGAGAGCGCTGACACCATTTTCTTAACTTCACGTTTATCGCGTATTAGATTTGTTTGACTCTTTTTACATCTAGCTACAACAGTAGGTAGCTGTGTGGCTACCTAGCTTGACTATTTTGATTGAGTTACGTCTTTACGTTTTAGCTGTTCGCGTATGGTCGGTTGCTAGGTAACAGGCTTGGCAGTTGATTGTCGACTTCGATGCCGAAAGACAAGACGTTTCCTAAGTAGACATAAGATTTGCTTCTGTAATACGAATTTGTGAAAAATCTTGTCTTGACCTTTCAGATCTTAAGAAAAAAAAAATCCGTTCTGTAATACGGCCCCCGGTGTCTGTCAGGTTTATGTTTACAATGAAGTGTAAATTTCTCTTTGGTGTTTTAAAGTCAGGCTTGAATCAATGTTGATATTAATTAATCATCTTATGCCATTTAACAGACAAAATTCTTGTTTTCCATAATCTTTTTTTGAAGTACGGTGATTTTTGCCAGCTTTGAAAAGTGATTATATAACCATGCACTAAGGGGTGGGCAAAAATAACACTAACTTTGAGACCCTCCCTGATACTGTGTTGCACTCTGAAAAATTTCATGGTTCCATTTAAAACGTGTTATACTTGCCTCGACTCATAACTTTAAGAGAAGCGGAACAGTTCAAAAGAATCTAAACAGCACAAACTATGTCAGGATTCTAGGACCTTACTTACACTACTCAGGAAGCTTGGATTTATTAATGCATCTTTATCAAATACTGTGATTATATTTGGGGAAAAATACAGCAATTTTGAATTTTATCATTATTCCCTAGCACTATACAGCTGGTTGCTTACGAGCAGTTGTGGAAACATTTTAGTTTTTCCTGTTATGTGTCTTGCCCCCCCTTTAAATTATGTGTTGAGACTGCACACAACCCGACCATATTCAGCCATGTTTCTTCTAGTCGTAGAGTGGAATTTTTTTTTCAGTGCATTGTGTCCCTGACAGACTGCAGTAATACATCCAACGCTGTGGACCTGCTATGAGCTTCCGCCCCCTTGGGGAGGTGCCAGATTTGTGCTAAACGCTGTCTATTGTTTGCCCATCCGTGTTTGGAATAATTGTAAAGTGGGTTTAAAAGACGATCTCTTGCTGTTGCTATGGGTCCGCACATTCCAGCTGATGTTTTGCAGCTGTAAACACTGTATGAGTTTGACGTCACTCAGCAGCTGGGAAAGAGGACTGGAATATGTGTGGTAACAACAGCAACTGTCGCCTAAAGCCATGGAGCAGAGGGAGTTGCTGTTGCGGTATAACACTCAGAGTGTGTGTAAGAGAGAGAACTGAAGATGTTTTTATTATTCAGACCAACCAACCAAAACGATGGTTTTATTTATCCTTGGGTTTTATTTTCACATTGATTTCTCATTTCCTGCATAAAATGTACAAACATTTTGCGAGGATTTTTGATAGCATTGCTGCCACTGCTGTCCCCACCTAGCAGTTTCAGTATAGCGTTGTCCTAAACAAGCAGTGATGAATTCAGTCTGGGGGTCATTCCCTTTCTTTCTTTAACCTGACAGTAGTCTTTTCAAAGAAGTGCTGTAGAGATGTTCTACATAATCAGAGAGCTGTTGTTATTAGTAGAATAGCCTCTCATTTTGAAGCTATGTTCATCATTAAGCTTACAGGCCTCCAGTTTCCTCCCTGGGTTTTCCCTGACTGGCCTTGCTGATTGTCAGACTGCAAGGTGTGGTGGAAGAGCCTGGCACGACGCTGTTGTTTTAGGAGGAGGAGTCCACTTTTGACATGACTTTTTGACCTTGAAGAAATGATTATGGTCAGGATCTCCTTGGCAGCCAGGGATAATATTGTTTTTGGAAAAGCAAGAAATCCTTGTCCCGTATATTTATATAGCTTTGTTTCCTTTTGTCTGCATTCCACAGGGCCGCTGGGGGAACATTCCTCTCACAAATCTCTTAGGTTTCTAATGGGCTCTGGAAACTGAACAGGGATATTTTTTGCCTTGCTTTGACAAACATCTGTGTGATGATTTTTTTTTTTTCTCCAACGACAGAATGAGGTCTTTTCCATTTACAGTCATTTACTGGCAGCATGTAAGAATAACAATAAAAGGACCCTTCGCTGCCTTACTTGCAATCGCTGAAGCCAGACGTACAGCAGATTGTGCAAGTGATTGACGCATGTGGTCTGATTGCTGAAACACATGATTGGATGTAAAAGTGTAGCATGTTTTGTCAGAGTGTAAATCCCAGAGCCCTGATGAAGCAGTGAGTGTTTGCTTGGACAGAGCAGTAGAATTCTGAGTGAGGCAGGTGTCTGCTTCTGGAGCTGATTGGACCCATGTCTTTTTCCCTCTGCAGGAAATGGCAGGCTGCTGGAACAGATCCCTAACAACCCGAGATCTCCCACGAGATGCCCAGCACATTCTGTTGGGGTAAGGAGGGTTGCCATAGAAACAGTCAATGACAGCCAACCAGAGCAATCCAGGTAATGATAAATCTGGAGAAAATCATACAGGATGTGTTCTATTTCATTGGATACTGTATATGACTATGGTACATTCCTTTTATTCACACATGGTTTATGTTGCGATATTATATGAGAGATTTTCTTTCTTCAACTATTTTTGAATGCTCACCATTTTATAGTGCCCAATTTAGCAGTCAGAAGTGTTTTGTTTTACTTTAGTGTTGTCAGATTTTTGTAGTCTTCATTCCCAAGTTCTCACTTTCCAGCTGAGCTCATTGTAGCTAACGTGTTTTTATACAAGTAAGCATGTCCCTGGCTTTAGCAACTGGTACTGCCCCCTATGGCCGAAACTATTTTATGTAGGCCTTTCCTATAACTGTCTACCAGTTTCTGGCATCTACTGGGAGAAATTTTTGCCCACTCCTTCATGCAGTATTATTTTAACTGTGTAGTGTTTGGGGGTTTTGCCTAGGCCATTCCACAACCCTTCATTTCTCCCTTTTGTGCCATTCATTGGTGGTTGTTTGGGATCTTTATCCTGTGGGAAGGTCCACTCCTTCAGCTACAGTAACTTTTTTCCAGATGGCCTCATATTCTCCACTAGCACTCTGTGGTATGAAAGAGAATTCATGGTCAATTCTATGATTGCAAGTTGCCTCAGGCTCTGAGGCAGCAAAGCAGCACCAAAGCATAATATTTTTATCACCAGGCTTTACAGTTGGTATGAGGTTCTTCTGATCAAATGCAATCTTTTGTTTTTCGCCAAGGATGGCTTCTGGTACTGTGGCCAAACAACTCAATCTCTTGCTTGTCCCTTTATAGCACATTGTTTCAGAAAGCCTAACCCTCACCCAGATATTGATTAGCAATCTTTGGTATTATCCTGATGCTGGTTTTAGACAGCAAATGCTTCCTTTTGGCACATCTCCTATGGAGATAAAGTTTGTGCAGTTTCTTTCTAATAGTAGATGCGTGCACTTTGACATCTACAGTGGCATAAGCTACTAACAGATCCTGTGATTTAAATTTTTGGGTGTTTTAAAGACTTCTATCATTCTTACAATCCGCTCCTGGTTTAAATTAGTAAATTGGAAACACTTTTCAAACCCCTGCCCAGATTCATAGGCATCTACAACCTTCTTTCTCTAAGGCCTCATCTGAAGGTCAGAATGATACTCCAAACCCCGATAACAAAGAACAAACCAGACCAGGTATCTGAGGTCTAAATAAGGCAGATAAACCCTAATAGTTTACTTACCTTTTCCCAAATAAGGAAATTGCATTTCTTTGTATTTCAGAATGACAAAAATGTTTTAGATGAAATGATAAATTATGCCACTTTTATCTGTCAAGATTGTTTAAATGAAGACCAGATATCTGTATGTCCAAATATGCTGAAAAAGTCAGAACTTTTCATGGTGTGTATGACTGTAGTTTAAGCCGAAGCAAAGCAACAGTGAAAACATGGAACTATATTATTGTTTCTTTAATGGACGTTAGACAAGTGATTTGTAATCACTGTTCATGCTACGTTTTAAGAGAACGCTCAAGATCTTCCCCATTGTAGGTTTAATACAACCCAAAAACATGACACCCCACTCTATAAACAGAGTACAGCAAAAACAACAGGAGCAGACGGGAACGTCCCTGTGAGCACATCAATGCCATCTGTAGCCACGGTTTTTGAAGTGACCAAAACGTTCACAAACACTATTGCCAAAGTGCAAAGCGTAACTAAAATAAATAATGGAATTTATTGTCTTTGATGCTGAACTGTTTCCTGCTGTTGAAGATGCTGGATTTCATGAAACATATTGTAATGCTTTTAGTAAGTTTATTTCATGTTTATTTCTTGTAAGCTTTTTCAGTTTTTGTTTTTGAATTTTGGCCCAGTGTGTCCTGAATGTCTTTTTCTGTTTAGACCAAGAGTTTTCATTTTGGCACATCACCTCTAAATCTGCTACCAGTGAGTAGTATTAGTTTACCCCTGTAAACAGCAAGTGAAATTATATAAGACAGTGAGACATAATAAGGCTTTGGGAGAGACGAGCTAGCTGCAAATTATTCCTGAATGTAATAGTTTCATGAGTGCGTTTGTGTCCAAACCACAGCCTTGTTAGGGCGTTACGACATGACACGAAGCAGAAAACTGATGTTGCTGCCCGTCTCTTCCTGAGGGGTGTGTTGTGCAGTGCGAGTTGTTTCCTATTATTGTGAACATGTGTTTAGGTTCAATTCCAAGCCTTTCCTGTACTGTTTTGACATATTTATCCATGCCTTATCGCAAATAGTATTTCATGACCTGGCTTCAGGTAAGCATGTGATAGATGAACATGTAGTCCGTGTCGTTCAACAGAGGGTGTCTATTGAGGCAGTTCAACTGTGTGCATAGACTAGCTTGCTTTTTTAACCTTATTTTGAGAAGCAGTGAGCACTAGAGTTTTTGAACGGTGTGAATAGTTGTCAGTTTTTGAAACATATTTGACAACCACTATGTGTATTTGAGTATGAGTACCAATTGCTTTAAGTAGTTTTGCATCACATCTTTGTGTAATTGTTGTTCCTGGTTTAAACATGTGAGCCAAAGTAAGGCTTTTATGTGTTACTACAGGGACATCCATGAGAAAGTGGCTGCCTGCTTCGATCGAGCCTCAGCACAAAGTGAAGGGTTAAATTCTTTCTAACACAATTTAGAAAGGAAAAAAAAGAATGACAGGCAGTGTGAGTGAAAATCATACATATGCAGCGTACTGAGCAGTCTGCGCTAGATACGCACATATAAGGAGCCCAAGGGAGGCAGTAACTCACAAAGCTGCTCCAGCAGCCTCTGGTCCCCATGGCAACGGCAGGCGGCCTCTATCGGCTCCATCTGAGAATAGGTAAAGTAAATCTGCATGCATTTGGCTACCCGCCAGTGTCTCAAATGAAAGAGCACTTTGAACGGCTGCCAGGTTTGGAGGAGGAGAGGGGCTGTCAGGCCTGCTTAATGTTGGCAGTTTGTACTTGGCAAGCCTTGCCTTTTCCCAGAATCCCTCAGTCTGGCAAGCTGCCAGCTGCTTAGCGGAAGCTGAGAGTTAACCCCTGCGACGGGCCTGGGGAAAGCTGAACGCTGAAAACTTTCCACAGTGTGAGTGTGTGTATGTGTGAGGAAGCGAGGCACAATGTGATCTGTATGCATGAGAGGGCTGCAGGGATAGCAGAGAATCTCTCGGGGAGAGGGAAGGAAAGCAAAATATCCTGCACTGTCTGCACACACAATCAGATTGAACAGGTAACTGCAGTGAAAGTGAAAGGATGTCTTCGCCTGAATGTTAACTTCCTTTGATTCCAAGTCCTTTTACTTGGCTGGTTTTATTAAGAATATTTTGGAATGTTTATTTCTCATCCCTACATGAAAGTATGCGCAATCAGCATCAGTGAATGCAAAACATTTAATTCCATGCAACTTAATTTTTGGAAGTTCAACAATGTAGGCCCAAGCCAATTCGCACACTGTTAAGGGAAGCTACTCAAATGGTAACTTTGAGCTGATGACAATGTCTGAATTTTGTTTTAATGTACATATCTACTGATACCAATACACAAGCATTTGTAAACAGCAGGAATTGGAGCTAGTTCCAAATGGACAAGCATTGCAAAGAAACACTTATTTGTAGGTGTTTAAAAATGCAGTAAAATGAATAAAATGCAGATATTTTCTGCTATTTTGTAGTACAATAAATATGTGAAAATATTGTTGGAATCTAAACATTTTCGATGCTGATATGTATTTTTAAGTAAACAACCTCCTAATGCTCCTAATGTTTCGCATCCCTACTATTATTATATAGGGCTATAAATGTTGGATTCACCCGTTAGTTTCTCCCTCTTCTTTTTTTGCTGTTAATTATAGGTGAAAAGGAAGGTTGTCATGCTCTTCACCTATAATTTTCCAACTGACATTTGCCAGCCAGTTGTAGTAACATACAGACCTGAAACAAAAATAGGCCTGGAGTGAGAATTGTGTCCAGGCTGTACACAATTAAGTTAGGGAAGGGCCGACTGTAGAAGTAAAACATAAATATGCATTTGTCACTCAGCACTGCAGTGAATGCAAACTTACTTTACCAACGCTGAAACCAACTCTGTGTTTTTCCATGCCATGCTGAAGCAGCGTTGAAGTTTAGAGAACACACTTGCTTATCTAAGACTTGGTGTATGAAATCAGATCTAAACTTTTAGTGGTATGTTTGTGCAATCAAACAATGTTTTCCTAACGAAATGGCTTCAGCTTTACTTAGGGCATTCCTGCTATATCTGTATTTGCATTTCCAGTGACTAGATTCATCTCTGTCTGTTCTAAATTTTTGTCCTCCGGAAAATGCAGAATGTATTTTACTAGGGATGCACTGATATGGAGATTGTGCTGATGGCAATATAATTTTTTGTGGATGTCTGTCAGTGCATCACATTGCTGTTGCTGGTAGTGATACATACATATTTAAAGCATAGGAAATGGTTGTCCAGAGCTTGACATTGGAATAAGAGAAGAACCCTTGAGAAGGATCAGAGCAGGATTGTGTTTGTGTATGTATGTATGTATGTATATAATCATACATGTGTGTGTGTGTGTGTGTGTGTGTGTGTGTGTATGTATGTATGTATGTATGTGTATGTATGTATGTATGTATGTATATATATATATATATATATATATATATATATATATATATATATATATATATATATATACATATAGTCCTAGACAGAAATGCATGTACATTATTTCTCTTACAGTGCAAGAAATAAGGTTTTGCTGATGTAAGCATTTTTCTCCACTGTTCGGCGTAAACAGCGTTATAAAGTGAACAGATGAGTTGAACGGCAGTAAAACTCGCGCTGGTGGCCGATTTTACACACAGTCACAGGCTGCAGAACGAGAGAGAGAGAGAGAGAGAGAGAGCAGCTTGTTTTCCCACAAGCCCTCCTTGTTTCTAAGAGAAAACTGTTCAATGTGGTGCGTGCGTGTAGGCTATGTGTGTGCGTTTGTGTCTCCGTCCATTCAAAAGATTTAGTGGGGAGTGGTTAGCGCATGCGTACTCGTACAGCAACAAGTGGCATGTCGATGTGTAACGAAGAGCAGCGCGTTGCTGCTACTGCTGACGTCACCGGTCCAGCCAGGTGGCATTCCGCGCGCGGGGACAGAGCGCGCGCGCTCGCGCGGAGGACGTGGAGGCACCGTCAGGAAAAAAAGGAAGCCAAAAAAAGAGAAAAACAAAGAGTCAATCTCAACGCTGTGAACGCGAGGCAGTAAAATGTAAGGCGGAGCAGTGCAGCCGAAGTCCCGCACCGCCACCGCCGTGGTCCCGGAGCTCGAGGGGGGAGAGAGAGAGAGAGAGAGAGAGAGAGAGAGAGAAAGAGTGAGACGAGAACAGCGAGTGCAGAAAACACAGTGAGGCTTTCCCCCGTTTGCTCGCGCTGAGCGGCTTAGGCGGAGCGGCGCGTGCAGCATGTCTTCCGCGCAGGTCGCCTCGTCGCGGCGGCAGTCGTGCTACCTGTGCGACCTGCCCCGCATGCCGTGGGCCATGATCTGGGACTTCACGGAGCCCGTGTGCCGCGGCTGTGTGAACTACGAGGGCGCGGACCGCATCGAGTTTGTGATCGAGACAGCGCGGCACCTTAAACGCGCGCACGGCTTCCAGGACGGTCGCTCTCCGGGCCCAGGAGGCGCGGGGGTGCCGCTGCCTGTGCCGCCGCCTCCGCCGTCTTCGTCGTCGCTACCTCCGCCGCCCGTGAAGACGCACGTGAAGGAGACGGTGCAGCTGAACCACGTGGACGGCTCGAGTAAGCAACAACAGCAGCAGCAGGCGGCTCAACAGCAAGCGGGGCTCGAGCGCTACTCCTCCCGCTTCGACTACACGGGCATGAGCGCGCACGCGGCGCGCCTCCCCAACGGTCTGAACGGCTTCCCTAAGGCGGACGACGGGCCTCCGGAGCTGAACCGCCAGAGCCCAAACTCGCGGCGCGGCGGACACGGGCTAGTTTCGCTTCCCGCGCAGATGAGCGTGCCTCCCAACCTCCTGCCCCAGACCATGCTGAACGGACCCGCTTCAGGGGCTGCTTGCGCGGGCCTCACACCGCACGGCCTGGTCGCGCGCGCACCTCCATCTTCATCAACATCACAATCATCGTCGTCGTCCGGCATGGGCCTCGCGGAACCGGGAAAACGACCCGCGTCCGTCTCGAGTACGGATCAGGAGCGCGAGGCGCGCGAGCGTCAGCGCAACGCCGAGGCGCTGGCAGAGCTCGGGGAGAGCCTGCGCAACCGCGCCGAGGAGTGGGCGGGCAAGCCGAAGCTCGTGCGCGACACTCTGCTTACGCTGTCCGGCTGCGCGCCCTTCGACGTGCGTTTCAAGAAGGACCACGCGCTCGCGGGCCGCGTGTTCGCCTTCGACGCCGTGGCCAAGCCGGGCGCTGATTACGAGCTGAAGATCTTCGTGGAGTACCCGAGCGGCTCGGGAACCGTCTTCTCGAGCGCGTCAGGTGTCGCCAAACAGATGTACCACGACTGCATGAAGGACTACGGTCGCGGTCTCTCGTCAGGCTTCAAGTACCTCGAGTACGAGAAGAAGCACGGCAGCGGCGACTGGCGCCTGCTCGGCGACTTGCTGCCCGAGCCCGTGCGCTTCTTCAAGGAGATGCTGGGGCCTGACATGCTGCCGCAGGCGCACGTGGACGCGGGCTGCCCGTTGCTCCCTTCCTCAGCACTCGCCGGCGTGCTGCCACGCACCCTGCCGGCGTCCTCCGCGTCCGCCGCGAGCGCGCTACGAGCGGGCGCGCGCAAACGCAAAGCCTCACCAGAACCGGACTCACTCGACGAGCGCCAACAGCAGCAGCAATGGATGGCTAGCCAGAGTGCGGCAGCGGTGGGCTCGTTCGGGGCCTGCCACGGGGGGCCGCCGCCGTTGGGCCCCGTGCACGCGAGCCGTGCCACGCCTCCAGAACCCGCACAGAATGGACAGTCGCCCATGGCTGCACTTATGTCGGTGGCGGACGCGCTAGGAGGTGCAGGCGGCGCACACTCGCCCAAGGACGCAAACTCGGTACACTCCACCACGTCCGCGCGCCACAGCAGCACCGGCAGCGGTGGCGGCAGCAGCCCCGTGTCTCCGGCCTCGGTCTCAGGCCAGCGCCGCTTAGCCTCGCGCAACGGCGACGCGCAGCAGCAAGCTCACGCGGAGCACGCTGGTGCGCATGGGACCCACGGCGTGCCGGACTCGCCCATGGCTGGCAGCGGGCCGCTGTGCTGCACCATTTGCCACGAGCGCCTGGAAGACACACACTTCGTGCAGTGCCCTTCGGTGCCCGGCCACAAGTTCTGCTTCCCGTGCTCACGCGAGAGCATCAAGGCCCAAGGCGCCACAGGCGAGGTGTACTGCCCCAGTGGAGAGAAATGCCCCCTTGTTGGGTCCAACGTGCCTTGGGCTTTCATGCAAGGGGAGATAGCGACCATTCTTGCTGGGGACGTGAAGGTGAAAAAGGAGAGGGACCCTTGAAAGTGACGCGGCCACGTGCACCGACTCAAATAAATATATATATAAATAAAAAAAATATATATATATATAACCATGTTGTGAATAATGTGTACAGAACACCCCCTCCTCCTCCGTGTGTTTCTGTGTTTGGGGGCTCGTGGAGCTCATGTCTCATGGGAATGACGAGGCTGTTGGCCCAAGACGGTGGGAAAGCACTTTGAGCTCACAGTGTGTTGTTTTTCTTTTTGTTGTTGCAGTTCATGCACTTTGTTTCAAGTGATTTTCACATCCAAAAAAACACACAACCCCCCCAAACCAACCCACTTTGTTACTGGACATGTTTTGTCATTTCTTACGGTAAGATGACAGTCATTCGGTTTTCCACGACGATCAGTGGGGCATTTCTCTTCTCTTTTTAATTTTTTTTTCTCGTTTTGCTCTCTTCACATAACGATGTCTCACTTTTTTATATCTCGTGCTCTGAAGGTATGACTATAGTTTATTATGTGTTTTTCGTTCTCTTCCCTTTTATTTTTGCTTTAAAGATGCACGGATGCTTAAGAGTAGAGCAAAAATATTGTACATTAACTGCTCTGTTTGTTTATACGGTTCTGTAGTAACAGAAGACTTGTAACGTGCCTTGGAGCTGAGTCAATTGTAATAAATTCATTGGTATGAAGATTTTGTCAAGTGTCAGTTTGTTCAGTTTTTGATGCATTGGCACTGTTTATATATGTTTTCCCACATGACAGAGTGGAACTGGTTTATTCATGGTTTATGCAAATAGCACAACTTGCAATACATGACATTATGAAGAACCTGTGATGAAACAAGAATGGTTGTGAGTTTTGGCAAAGCCGGTATTTCTTCTGAAAGAACATTTTGTTTGTGCTGGGGTAAATGTCTCTTAGTCTTCACTCTTTGTGAGAGAGGTATGGGGCTAACGTTCTTTGCACAGTAAAAGGAACGCTACTTCAATATGTAGTGTTAACAGCATTTGTGCCAAATCTTTTAAGTGTGAAATAGAGTTCCTATGATTTCGTTGTCTTATTTTTTCCTGTTTGCAGTTTATTTGTTCTTGAGCTTATGAGAGAACATTGCTATTTCTCTGCATTATTGATCAAGGGGATTCCAAAGTATAGGAATTTTCTGTGTTGCATCTGGCATCTTTACTATCATGTTGATATTTGTGCTTGTCTCGGGTTTTTCTCATTCACCTTGACCTAAAAATGAAGACATTTAATGCAACCACACAATATGATGACAAAATTAGGAATGGGCCCTCCTTTTCGGTTCGCATCATATCATGGCGCTGGGCAGCTGAGCTGAGCATTAGTATTGTGGTTTGTGAAAGTCAGGGCCTGTACTTTTGTCCCTAATAGGTTTATCTACAGTAGCTGCAGTGGTCTGTTTTTTTTATGTCATGCTTGCAGCACTAAGTTTAATTATCAGAAGATGAATGATACTCACTCAAGCTGACCTGCAGGAAATGTTGAAATGCATGAGTTCTCGCCTTCTGTCATTTGTATTAGACTCTGTCATCGTTCATGTTATAGCTAAAGATGAATGTTGTAGCTCATTTATGTGTGTGTTTGTATGTGAGGGAGAGAGAAAGAAAGGGAGGGAAAGTGCTTGCACATGCCTGAGACTGCCCTGGGGCCACATTCCTCATTTAGAATTCAGCTGGTGGTCATGTGACCCGTCAGTCGTACTCTTGCATTGGCTGCAGGGGGGTGGGGGGTGTTGGGGGGAGCAGTTGGTGCGTGGCTGTTGCCATGACTCAAGCTAATGCTCTTTTTCTCCTTACAGCGACTCAGACAAATGGTTGGTAGCACAATTCTTTCATGGCGACCAGCCATGAACAGACCTCCAGACTAAATAACAAGGGAGTTTAAGGTCAGAGTGCTGTGCATATGCCAGCATGTGTCACCCACAGACCTCTCTCTGCTTGAACCCTTCTGAGGCTATGCACTCAGATATGATGATGTGTGAAAGGGGAATTGTCTTGCTTTTTACTGAGCTTGTCATTCATTACTCAGCCACTACTCAGGAAGAGGCAAAGTAACACTTTGGTAACACTTTGTTGAAGGGTAGCTTTCATAGGGCTACACAATGGCTACATAAACCTTGAATGACAACTGAAATATAGTTACAGGAACATTTATAAGGGTCTATTTTGACTAGTGTTAGTTGTCACAAAGGCTGCTTTTGTCATTTTGATGTTATTGCACCTCAAAGTGTTACGGCAGCTGATGCTTGTCGCAGTAAGCTGTGTTTGTATAGGGTTTGTCAGTTGTCATGAAAGTCTTATGCATGTTTTGTGAATGCTGTGCTTTAGTAATATGTTGCCAAATGTTTGAAGAAGATAATACACTAACATTTAAAAAAAATCCTTGTTAATGATGGTATAAGTGTGCATAGATAGTTGAGTTGCATTTTGCTCTATGCAGTTTGGCATAGTTGTCCTTATGAAATTAGGTCTATGCTGAATGAATTGCATCATCCATGTAAAGTAATGATGATATAAATGTCTATTACTGGAACTTGAACGGGCTACAAAAGAATGCTATGGAAAGAAACTTTAATTCTGCTTTATAGTATACAAGCTCAGTTGTCTCCCGTCTCTATGCTGTATTCCTTTGTTGGGCTACACAAGTCCTTGTTTAAAGTGCTGCATCTGTATTGAGCTGAGCTTTGTTGTTGAAGCCTATTTGAAGTCATTCTGAACACAAAATTCTTTGATTAACAATGAAAGAGTGAAATCTCAGTACATAATGATCTTTTTACTACTGTGCTTGCAGGAGTCCTGTCTGAATATGTTAGATGTTATGTTCAGTGGTGCATTGCAGAGATGTAGCAGCAGCAGCTGCCTTGTCAGTTGGATCTGAGATGTGGTGACTTGGTCTGGATGATGTACCTTGTATTATAATGCTAAAGCACACGCTGATCAGGTGGGTGCAATAATATCCCAGGTTTTAGATTGCAGCATGCATAGTGAAAAGAACTACAAATAACCTCAATCCAGCCGCTATGATGAGGAGCTTTCTTTCTCTCGTCCTCTGTGCAGCTCATGCAGTGAATATTCTGTGCTTATAATACCCCGTCTTGTGGGATTTCCAGTCTTTAGCATGCAAGCCGCAGCTATACCTCTCCTCTTCTGGATCTGGCTGTTTAATAAGAGCAGAAGCTTTGCTTTATTGTTGCCTTAGCACTGCAGACAGATCCCTGATAATTTTAGCCTGTGAAATCTGATAGGACTGTGTGTGAGTGCTAGTGTGGATTGCTCCGTCATTGGGAATTACCGTCATATGACTTGGGGGAGGGGGGTCTCTGAAATACCACCAGACAGAATGGAGACATGGTGACTGTCCCAGTCCCCCAGCTTCATTATAGCTCCAGATTAGCTGCATCAGCAATACGTTTTTTTGACAGAGTTCGAGTGTCTCCTGCAGTACATGACATTAAGGTATGTGGCTCATCTAAAACATTAAGCTTTTCTCGCGCTTTGTGTCATAGCAAAACCGTTTGTAATATACTGGCAATGTAGTTCTCTCTCACCCAGCCAGGCTCTAGCCTGTCTGTTTTGGATCTGTAGTTTTATGGACGCATTGTGAAATCACTGCAGTCTGTTCCCTGTCTACTGGCAAGGGAAGCCCCCCTTCCCCTCCAAATCCCCTCTTGCCTCTCTCTCATCCTTCTCGCTTTCCCTTCTTCCCTCCCTCCCTCCCTTCTCTACGAGGGAGAAGTTTCCAGCAGATAAAAATACAGCCACTCCAAAGGTTACTCCGCAGTGCCATCGTGCTTGGTTGCCCATGGTAACCAGCCTTGTTCAAAACATCATTTATTCAGGAATGTGTGGACACAAGGGGGGGGCGGGGGACGGCGGCTCATGGTTAACCCTGCGTGTGCTGGACGGGACTCTATCTACAAGAATTTGGTTTATTTAGACAGTTTCTTTATCCTTTTCTGTACATTTTAGGTACAGATTGGAGATGAAATGTTCTATCTCGATTTTAGTATATCTTCTTGAAATGGTACGTTTTTAAAGCAGTTTTGCTTTTCTAAAGCACAAAGCAAACAAAAGCATTAAAAGACGCTTTCTGCTAAGACACATTGTAAATAAATTAATCAGGCTATTGCAAGTAGAGCTTTTCACCTGTGCTCTTTCATCCACTCTGTTCTCTACTGAACTAATATTTTCTTACTTTTGATTCTGTATGCTCCATTTTATTTCTTTTTCTCTCCTTTCTGTCTCTCCATTTTGCCTCTCTGTTCTCTGTCTGTATGCATGTTGTTTTATGCAGACTGAGGATTTGTCTGGAAAGGGTTATTCCCATCTTGTTTTCATTCACTCTGCCTCTGAGCACAGCCATTTATAGACGGTGATGTCAGCACTATCTTTCGTAGCCCAGGGCCCCCTTGGCAGATAATGTATGCAATCTCAGACATTCCATTCCGTCCCAGCGAATAAGCTGCCAGCTGCTGCAGGCGTGAGCTTCCTGCCTCCTTCTGCAGATATTAAAGCTGCAGAGACGAATTGATTTTCTGTCCCTGATGCCCCCCCCTTTTTTTTCCTTCCTTTTTCTTGTTTTTAGCTTCTCTTCAGTGCAGGGAAGACGGATGATGCGATCCCTTGATGTAGCTGCAGATGTGAATTTATAGGACTATTTTGTATTTTGTAGTTTGTTTTTTATTGTATATCCATATCTGTTACTCATGAATCATACTTTTTTTTTGTAGAGCATTTATTAGTGCATAAGTTCTGAATGCATGTTGTGCTAATGAACAATATGATGCTGTCATAGAAAAGGGTTAACTATGCACAGCTACTTCTTATATAGCTGAACAGCCCACTGGTACAAAACCCACATGAAATGGAGCTTGTTTGGGTCTGCCTTTGACTAATGACATTAGGTTGTTAAAAGGTGGGGGGCAGTTTTGGCACAGTTCCAGTCTGATGTTTTTCATTTGCTTGTAAAGGACTTCAATTTCTTGTGGAATTCCAATTTGCATTTCAAGGCCAGCCCCCACCCTTGACGGTTAGCCTGTTAGAGCTTCCTGTAGTTTCCCGCCAGAGCAGGCTGGAGTGGGGGGTTTCTGGAATCGGGGCTCAGAAAAAAAAGGGGGGGGGGTTGTTTTTGAGCACATGGAAGCAGACTATAGGGCACCATGGCGACTCTGTCCTTTCTGAAAAGCCTCCCGGCTAGATTGTACAAGGCTGGTTTCGCTTGATTGATTCAAGCTATTGAACTGGGGACAGATAGAATACCTGTCTGAGCACAAACCAAGCTTTGTATCAAATGGTGCCTGCAGCCTTTGAGGATCTGAATGACCAGTCCCCTTTCTTCAGATTCACATCTGTTGTCACATTCACAGAGAAATAAGTTGCACTATACAACGGAATTCATGGTTTACATGTTCTTCCCTGATGCCAGAATTAAAAAATGGGGGACAAATAAAGGCCATAAGATTTTCTTGAAACAGCCTGAAACATCCCAGAATCCCAATTACATTAATTGTAATCACACTTATGAGAGCTGTAACTAAACATTGTTTTGTGGTTATGTGTGTAAGCATGCAGAACAGGGAGATAGAAAAGGGTTAACTGCAAACCCTGGGGCTGTGCTTCTCTTGGCAGGCGGGCTGGAGAAATGTAGCCCCTTTCATTCCTCTGGGTTGTTTACACGACTCTCTGGCAGCCATTTTAGACTGGAGCTCAGCTACCACAGGCGCGGGAGTGGACTCGGGTTTCTGAAGCTTTCACAGTGCAGCGAGTTCAGTCAGCAGCTTGTCCCCTCATCCATCTTCTCCTGGGGGGCCTTGCTTTTTCCTCCCTCATTCCAAGCTGGCCCTTTTTTAATTTTATTTTTTTATAGCCTACTGTATTTGGCCATGTGTCTCTCACTAAGAACTATATTGTTTATCGTTTGGGGTTTAAATGACTAAGCTATGATTAATCTTTTGTCTTTTTAGGTTTGCTTTGCCTAAAAAGGATTCTTGTTCCACTGCTTTTCTCCTGCTACACTCCTCCCTCCCGCCCACCTTCCTTTTGTCTTTTTGTTATTGATCAAGCTTGCAATTGAAAATGCTATGCTGCAGCAGACTGTTGAGAAGCCGTTTGTATCTGTGTCTCTGTGACCTTGACCTTGCACAACTGATGAACACACTGGGTAAAAGCCATCAGTGTTAATGGTCATGAAAGTTCCATGAAACGGAAACCTCTCTAGTGGCCTTGTGGCAAAACAAAGGGAAAAAATTAAAAAAAAAGATTGTCTAACTGAGAGCAAAGTACTCGTCAGTATTCAAGAAGGTTTATTTAAAAAAGAAAAAAAAAGAACAACATCAGCTGTTCTGGTCAGTCCTACTTGTTTTGCATTAGTCGGGCCTATGTGTCAAGCCTTTGAAATGTCATTTCAGTAAGCACTCAGAGGAATGCGCTCCACCTTTGAACAACCCTAATTAAGTGCTCCTCTGTGAAAATGCACAACCCCCAAAGCAGCCACACCATCCTTTACTTCGTCATTCATCTGCTTTCTTCAGACCAGCCTTCCAGGGGATGTTTACTGCAACCTGGTAAACCAATACACATTAATCCTCATCATGTAAGAAGATATGATTGACCTTTTGTTGGATCAATAAACCGGCTATGCCCCAGTGATGCCAGCACTCATTTGTTGGAAAAGATTTTGTGAGCTGGCCAACAATATTGACGTTTCTTCTGGTGAGTTGAGAACTGCAGGTGATTTCTGCACATTAGTAGCATGTTGTTTTTGACCTTTTCAGGCTGATTTCATTAAACAAAAACAGCAGTTTATACAGCACTGATTTTCCTTGGGGTATCATTAGTAAAGATACATCATCAAAATTTTTCTTTCAAATCAACCTACTATCTGGTCCTTTCTCCAAGCTTGCTCTATGTTGTACTGTCCATAAAATGCTAATATGTAGCAACTTGTTTTTCCACTGCAAAGCCTTTTTTTTGCAGATATTGCGAGAATGGAAAACAAACAGCTACATTCCTGAGATAACATTAATATTTAATCAAACACGTCTCATGCAGAACTGCTGAGCAGTCATGTAACCCCTGTAGATACACCCTCATTATTTTCTGTGCATCTTGTTTCATTTTGTCTTCCCCATCTTGTTGATGGCACATAGGTTTGTATGTCACCCAAGGCTTTAGACCACCTCTGGCGCTGAACAGTGAGATGGTGATTGGGTAAAGGAGACGTTGTCACTCAGTGTATCTCTGGCAGAGGCCTCTGCGCTGATGATGGTTCAGATGGCTGCAGTTGTTGTCACCTTCCCCCCCCATCACCTGGGCTGAGCACAAATGCCCCCTCTTCAGCACCCCTAGGCCCATCTGTTGCGTGAATGGGTGCTGTGATGGTGCTTCATTAAGAAGTGTTGGATGTGTCTCAGCTGTCAACAGATGTGCCAGACTTCAACTCACACATCCAACTTTAACTTAAGACATTTGAATAAGTAAGAAAATGCTCTTGTGATCTGCACATGGGCTTGACTGAATTTGAAAGTCTGGGCCCAATCCCAGAGGTTTAATTTCACCAGTCTGTGTTTCGCCCGCAAATGTGTTCTTTGATAGCAGCTGTTTCGATGTTGGACAAGGCTTTCAGAACATTGGCAAAAATTCCATGGAGTTTAGTCAGAGTTGAGTTTCAGTGTAAAATGATATGCTACCAATCTTTTGTCACTAGATAGGTTGGAAATGTCAGTGAATTTTAAAACAAAGTCTTTCAGTTCAGTCTTTATTGTTATCTCTCAGGGAACAAAATGATTTGCAAGCAGTCAATAACATTCATTCCATCCACAGAATAAAAGAATAAGGAAACACATTAAATAAAAGATGGATTCTTAAACAGATTTCTACAAAACAAGACAAAGAGAGCATAACAATGTACAACAGAAGATCGAACATTCTCTTATCCCTCTTATTTCTAACAGTTTGATTTTTTTGCAATTGTATTAAGTAATGCTAAATTAATAGCACCCTCCAAATGTTATTATTAGTACAAAAACATAGTTGTGCGGTATCAATACTTATTCAGTTGAATTTTTTTCAGCTTTCTGTAAAGCTTCTTCTGCTTCACAGTAGTTGCTACTAGAGATGCACGATGATACAGAAATGACCTCAGCATCAGCAGATAATCTACTTAAAGGAAATTAATGGTATTGGACATATCTTTGACTGCTACTTCAAACCAATATTTTATTTAGTATTTATTGTACTGTATCGTAAATGTTGCATATCATTATATTGCTAATTACAGCGCTAAGATGCAGTCTCAAGTTTTCTGTTTTAGAAATGTTTATGTATGGGCATTGGTATTGACACTGGCAAATATATCCATAAAAAAATATAAGATCAGCCCAGGCATCGTGCATCCCTAGTTGCTACAAAATGATCCACTTGGGGATGGAGTGTGGATGGGTCCATTGAAACTGGATACTTACTAAAACAATGGTCTCCAGTAACAGATTATTTGTGAGAAAAATATTAAGAAACTGTTTTGGTCACTTTTTCACAGTATCTGTACACAATTTTAATAGCTAGTAAAGTCTGTTGGAACCCTGCTGTGGTCTCTGGTGCAAAACCAGGCTAGAATGGCCACTATTTGCGGCATAGCTCTGAACTGCGTCACACTCATCTGTGACTCTTGCCATTGAAGTGGTAGACTAAGTTAACCCCACTTTACCTCTTTTATTGCTTTCCTGTTGTTATTGCTAAGATAGTCAGTGTCAGCACTTGCTACATACTGAAAATATTAGTTCCAGAAAGTTTGTTTAGAAAGTTGGTTTCTCATTCAACATAAATGGGCTCATAATTATGTAGGGTTTACCAGACCACAGTCCACATCATAGCCATGCAGATGGTAAAAGCTCACTTGCCTCCTGTTTTTTTTTTCTATATGATGCTGTAGTGAAGTGTTTAATTGTAAATTGAGTCACAATAATTAGCCGGGCCTTTTCTGACATTTTCTGAAAATGTCATGGCCGTCTGGCATGTAGTGTGGCATGTAGTCAGATGTCATCACTCACTAAGACGTGAGAGTGATCAGGGGACTTGGCTTGTACTTTAAATAGAATGGCAATGAGGGAGTGCATGGCTTGATTGGCACTGGCAATATATAATTCAGATTCAGCCCCCAGGATTCAGGGTGAATCTGTGATCTGATTACTAATCAGAAGACATGGCAACCTCTCCCTCTCCTCCTCCTGCTCATCCTCTGAGGCACGCCGAGGCCGGCTCTCCGCTGCAGAGTCTGTCATGAACTATTGCACACCAACCTGGACCATTCAGCAGGGGGAAAAAGAAAGATGAGCCAGTTGCCATGGAGACGGAGACATGGAGTGATGCTGATTGGATGCAAGGTCTCCCTCTCTACCTCTCTCTCTTTCTTTTCCTCTCCTGCTCCCTCTTCCTCACTCACTCCCTCTCCCAATACTCAAAAGAATTGTATTTTTCTCGCTCCGTACTCCGAATCCTCTTGAATGACAGGGTAATTTATGTATTATGTGCCCTGTGGTACAAGGGAACATGGCAACATAGGCATTCAGGAGGTGATTATTGTACCATACTGGATAGAGACAAGCATTTTGACTTTTTCTCAGTGATGTATGGCTTCAGCGGAACTGTAAAAGACTTGCAGGAAGGCACTCAAGTGCCATGCCTAAACCGTCTAAGAGATGATCAGCTTGATGAAAGCATTTTCAATGTTTTTCTTGCTTTTGCGTTACTGCGACACATAACTAATGTGAGCTCAAACAACACAATTAATTCATTATTATTAATAAATTCTTCAAATAAATAAAGGTAATATGCTGTCCAAACATAAATAGACATGCCTTCTATTTGGATACTGAAGCTGTCTAGGTAGGACTGAATGATTAAATTGATTTTAAATTGTGACTGATTTTCAATTGTGTTGTTTTCCATAAAGGCCTGTTTTTTTCCAGCCAAGAACCAGTAGACCCATTTTTTCAGGTTTGAACATGTTGCACCAGATTGCCAGTTAGTTGTGATTGTGTACACACACTGGTGTGACTCGTGTACAGGTGGGACACAATCTCTGTGTTATTATGTTAAAAGTTAAAACATGCTAAGATGACATTGTTGATTATGTAGTCAATAATAAAAATTCAATATCTTACAATTTGAAAAAAGCACTCTTTTTGAAATTACGATTGTAATATGAAAATGATTAATCTTTCAGCCATACTTTAAGATGCACCCACTGCTGACATAAACTAAATTGCACATGCACAGCTTGTATAATCTTAATAGAAATACGCTGAATGAGAGAGGATGATAGAGTGAGTTACTCTGGAGCATCCGCACTTGAGTCTAAGGTCACCATGCCCAGTGCCAAGCAGTTTGAATTGTATAAAGCACCCTAGCATTGAGCTGTGGAGCAGTGTAATGGCATTCTCTGGTGTGGTGTAGCTCTACCAGTACCTCTGGAATGAGTTGGTGAAACGTTTGTGATCCAGAACTAATCATCCCACATCAGTGCCTGACCTCACTAATGTTCTTGTGGCTGAATGCAGTCAAATTCACAATGTTCCACTAGTTTAAAGCCTTCCCAGAAGAGTCAGGCTTGGAGAAGCAGGTATCTACAAACTTTTGGATGTATAGCACACACTGAGAACATATATTTATTTGTGCTTTGGAATATACTGAATACCTATTCCAATATATTTAATTTTACCATTGATCAAATTACGCTTATTAAAAAATCTCTAGCAAGGGGACCTGGACATCATAAGCACATGGATATGTTCGAGAGGGTTCTGTGTTAGATTTAGAGTGCAATGTAAAGTTTCTCTATTGTTATCCCACTCAGATCAGACATTTTCCCATGCTGCACTGTGCCTCTGGGCTTTTTCTACATCCAGCAACCCCACTCTCTCTCTTTCCCTCTGTACAGCAGCCAAACCAATGTGTTTTATCAATCTCACCAATGGACATTTCTAGTAATAGGAACCAGAGCCATTGGAGGAGTCTCAGATGGCCCAGAGGCCCAGGAAGGAGCCACTAACCTCAGGTTCAGTCGGGCGGTTAAGGCAGACTGACTCAGATTGCACAATATTCTCTCTGTTTGTTCAAGATTCTGCTGAAATGGGCCAAAGTGTACAGTGCGACCGCTACATTCTTCTAACTTCTTCTCTCTCCCACCCTCTATGTCCTTGGCACATTTAAAACACATTCCCTGAAAACATGACCGACTTTTCCCAGGTTTAAAACCCATAACTGAAATAGAGACAGTGGCCAAATGTACCTGTTGCCATGTTTGTCTGAGCTGAAGGAAGATGCATCTCCATAGAAGGAGTGGAGAACATCAGAAGATGAGTCATAGCTCTCAGTTCATGGTGGAGTTCAGAAGCCTCATTTATATCTCTGAATTGTGCCGGCACCTTTTAATGGATGTGATTTGCTCATTCAGGCACTCATGCACTTTATGTGCCACTGTAAGAACGACTCCTGCTGGTTAAAGGGCGCTATTGCAGACATACTTTTACACTTGGCATTTTCCTGCGTTTGTTCAGATGTAATTACTTCCTTGTGTTTGTTTTTGGAGTAGCTTATTGCCTTTAATGGGAGATGACTCTGCACTTTTCTTCTGTCTCCCTAACTCAGCATCAAAAGCTCTTTATTAATTGGCAGCCTGATATCTAGTTAAACCACCCAGCCTTAAGTGTACTTTTAAACATGCAGTTGTTGCAGAGAGGTAATATACCTCAATTTATTTGGCATCCACAAGCCACGTGGGTTACAAACGCTTGCCTAAACTGCCTCCCTTTCACAAGTCATCACCTACACTGACTGGGCCAGATGGCTTAGTCTAATGTACAGCGTGCCTTGTTGCAAACGGCTGCCGTCAGTGCTGGCACAGATGTTGTGCGGTAGAGAGTTGCTACGCTGCCCAAACTCCCTCTTCCTTCACTGTGATTAATGAAGCTTCCAGCTCACCTAGCTCTTCAGTCAGCCTCCTCAGGCTGCCTCCATCTCCCAAGCCCCAGCAGTATTTCCTTCACACAGCCAGATTTATATGGGGATGTGGTGCATATTTATGAAGTGCGCTCCCCATTTGTACTTACAGGCTTGGTTTTCCTTCCATTTACTGTCCAGGGCCTCTATATTAATCATATGTCACTCTCGCCCCGTCTGGAAGTCGCCCCTACCCATGCTGCTATGAGTCTTGGAGCATGTTTAAAGGGCACTGGAGGTTTTGCAGGACCTAATAACTGCAGTGGGAGCCAAAACTAGTGCTTGTGATGAATATGACCGTTCTTTCAGCTGGTGTGTAATATTACTTCCACCATGAGCTCACCCTGTTGCTCTGTTCGCACTCTTCTGCAATACTTTTGTGTATTGAATCCAACCTGATGGAGGCGGTGGCTCTAAATGTGACCTTGATGTGACAGAAGGAGGACAGAGAGATATAAATACATGGCCTGTGTTGCTTTGCCCTCTGGTTGGCCACAAAGCTTGGCAAAGGTTTACCACACTGCCCAGAGGTCAAACCATCTTAAGGACAGCTAGTGCTTGCTTTTGTTGTGTAGATTATAGAATCACCTCTGCTGTCAGCTGTACTGACCTGCGGTTTGCGACTCATTTAGTTCGCCTTTATGCGGCACAGCATAAAGAGACGGTCATGGTTATACTGTGGAGAGAGAGAGAGAGAGAGAGAGAGAGAGAGAGATGTGCCGCAAAACACAGTTTGAAAATCAGCAGCTTGAATAAAAAGGATCAGTACAACAGAGCAAAAAAATAGCGCGCTCCATTTTCTCTGCGTTTTTCTGCTGCTAGTCAAGTTTGCCCAAATCTCATCTGACAGAGCAAAGGCTGTGAGGTAAGCTCATGTTTTCGTGCGAGCCGAGCTCTACTGGGGGATCGTAGCTGTGCGTTTGGCCGCTGCGGGTGCTGCTGCTGCGGCGGATCGTTCCGGTCTGCTACCCTTTCAGTCAATGGGCAAGCTGTGGGGGAGGAGCGCCGCTGCATGTCGTTCCGATGTGACGAGCCCGGATGACACGGGCAGAAAATAGCCCCCCGTCTCCCTCGCCGAAACCCGCCGGCTCCCTCACCCTCAGCCCCCGACCGAACCCACTTCGCCGTCTGAGGGAGGCAGCCAATCACAGGCCGCTCTGTTGCTAGGTAATGGCTGGCCGCCCCCGTGCCTGAGCATGCTAATACAGTGCGGTGACGTTTCCACGGTGAGACGAGCACTCACACACCACGGATGAGTGTGTGTGTGTGTTTTTGTAGAAGACAGAGAGAGAAACGTATGAAGGTATGGGGCAACAGTTGTTCCTCTGCTCTAGTTGACGTTTTTAGTGCCATGTCCATATGTTTAGATAGAAATTCCTTTACTGGTTACATCAGTGAAAAAAGTGAAATGCTGGAACAGATTCAAACGTCAAGCACACAGTTTACTGTACAACACCTGGTGTAGTTTTGGATTTCACAGTTTTGGCTTCTCTCAACATTCAATACGTTGTTTGGATGGACAAAACATAAAAAAAAGCGAAATAAATGGTTACACCTGAGAATTAAACCGATTACAAGCCCCCCACCCCTTTTAAAATCCTGACAACAGTGTTCAGTGACCGCACAGAAATGTATATTGCAGCCATCTCCTGTCAAAAGACTGACACGCTGTAGTTTCACAGCACTGACATTAGCAAACCTTGCTCAGAATTAGTTAACATGTAGTGCTACTAGTATGCCAGACTAGCATGTCACACTAATACTTACTAGAATTAACATTCCCGGTTTTCAGTCATAATGAGTCTATTTTACCTCAGGTCATACCAGCCGTGACTGACTGCAGGCGACTTGATCACAGAGGTATACCGGTAGTATCAAAGGATGGCAGCCCTCTCAAACCGAGCCCTGAATTAGTATTGGCCCATCTTAACTTTACTAAATGAACTGGGTGTAGATCAAATGTGACAAGCTCACATTCAGTGCTGTTTCTTACTCGTGGTTGCTGGAAAATTATAGATCCTAAAAAATATTTGTATATGACCTTCAGCCTGATAGTTTGTTAGCCTGTAATGCAACTGAACACAGTGCCTTAACAAAGCATTGACATCAGATTGGTACTTGCTGTTGGTATTGATATTCTGTGTTCAGATACTGGAATCAATATAAGAAGGAGAAAGTTGGATCGATACATCCTTAACTTTAAAAGAGTACCAAAGTAGATTTTTTTTATTTGGTGCCTTATAGGGAGGGAAAGAGGTTCTGAGGTGAAGAGGAGAAGGAGAGAGAGATACGAGGAGCGACAGGCAGATGGAGGGAGCGGATCAGAAGGGACAGCAGACTGACTGCTTCCCCAAGGCAAACATTTAGCACCACAGAATGAATCATCTTGGCCAAATTAGCTGGCAGTGGATGGGCTTTTCCTCAGCGCCAGGCTGACATATAGGTATGACCTGTCTGCCGCTTAGGGAGCAGGCCCCCCCCACATAAAAGAAGAACAGAAGGGGACCTGTCGTCTCCTTTTGCCTCTCTTTTCTTTTCTTGTCCTACTTTTATTATCCCTTGCTGATAAACCTCTGCTCTGCCCTTCATTTCCAAACAGCATGTTAAATAAATGCTGTTTTTAGACAGGTCGGGCATCTCTCTGAGACACTCCACTCTCTTTCTCCTTGCTGCTTTCTGCAGCCGTTAAATCAGCTAATATTGCACTTAGTCAAACTACTTGGCTTCCCTCATGTTTAAGTCTGGAAGCTATTAGGTGCAGAGGTGAAATATAAGTGCAACTGAGTGAAAGTGAACGATACTGTCACTGGAGGGCTTTTCCTTTCTTCTCTCTTGTATACCTACATGGTGCTTAAAGGGATACTCCATTTTCAAATGTAGTCCATGTCTGACCATACAGCGTATGGTCAGTTACCACAGACAGTAGTTTTGACACATTGACAGATTTATAGCGAAAGCCAGTGGGCAGGTGTTGAAGTCTATTACAAGTATGTTGTTTTAGTAAGCGCAGGGAAATGTGTCAAAATTGCTGGCCTTGGTAATCAACTGTATGATATGGATGCGACAAATGGAGATTCAGGTGAAGAACACTGGAGTATTCCTTTAAAAGACATTTCTGCTTTTCAGCTGCATGCACTGGAACCAGATTTTTAAAAATATGCTTTCCGATATATTGAAGGTATAAGACTTTTTTAATCTTGTGTTTGTAGATGGAAAATAGACCACGGTACAGTGTGTGTGGTTTGTATTTATGAATGTTTTTTTCCGGAGGGGCTACTGTTGAATATACTGGACCCTTATGTGCCTCTCAGGATGCTGCAGGTGTGGCTCCAGCACAGCGAGAGCCAAGTGGGAGTATGCAGTTGGTTTTGATGAATAAGTATGGCATCGGGGCAACAAATGACGATGGGCAGCACGTTGGAACGGCAACCTCTACAGAAAACGTTGCATGCACACATCAGCATGCGTAGTGTGTCCACATGCCCCCAGTTGTTATTGGAAAAGAACCTTTACATTAATCAAAAAAATGCATGAGCTCCATATTAAGGGGGATAAATATTAATGAGGGAGTGCGGTGCGGGACAGGCGGATGTGTTTTAATAAGAAGCGTATGTGGCGGTGCTGGGTAGGGAGGATGCAGCCTGGGCGCTGGGGCACAGGCCACTGAGGAGAATACTAATGCTGCTGCCTAGCTTTGTTCCACTCCAACCTATTTCTTTGGACTCCACATGCACGTGCAGCAAGGTTCTCTGGCAAAAACAGGGGCTGTTGGCCAAAAACGTAACTTACATTTCTTTCCATTTTGTTGGTTACAGGAGAGAATGCAGAGACAGTAACGTTCTTGTGTATTGTTGCTGTAATACAGAAACCTGATTTGTTGAACATTTCATGACAAATAGTATAGAATTGCTTGTAATAAAATTACTTTAGATTTTTAATTGTTGAAATGTACACAAAGCCATTCAGAATGGTTTAATGTGATATTGATACATTGTAAAGAAACTTACAGCTCAATTTTTTTTCAGGAGTAGTGATAGGAACCAGGGTTTGTGAAGCCTACAAATCTAATATTTCTTTATTTACTATCCTAAAGTACCAGTGAACCTTCATGTGTTGTCTGGGTTTTATATGTAATGATATTCATAAAATAGCCATAATTATGAAACACTTTCTTGGGGGGCCTATTTTGCCTTAGAACACCCTGTATGTATCTCTCCACCATGAATGAAATTTAAAAAACATTTTAGTCCAAAACCGCATAAAAATGTCTATATAAAACAATGTCTTAGACATTTGGCAGCAATTTTGTAACTATTCCATGTCTGTCAGGTGGCTTTTAGCTCTTAGGCTTTTAGACATTATATACATCTGGTTCCCATAACCATCATTGTGAACAGTTCTGACTAGAATGGAGCATTTTAGATAATTTTTGTTGAATCTACATTAAAGTCGAGTGTTTTTTCTTTCGGTCATAAAGTTACCTTTTCAGTGATGTGAATTTTTTAGGATGCACAATGGTTTCGGAATCATATCGGTATTTGCAGATACTTGCTTAAAAATGATGAGGCAGATACTGAGATTTGATCGATATATTAAACTGATGTTTGATGATGTGTTTACTAGAAGCATGATGTTTAAGTGATGCTGAGCTACTCTTTTAAAATATCTACATTTTATGTATTTTACTGTATTTGTGAGCCTATAAAATAATTGGAATGCCAGTTCAGGCAGATGTAGTCCAAGTTTCTATATTTTATAAATGTTTGTTTTGGCATCAGCAGACATGTGCATGAAAAATATTGTGTATTGACATTCGCCCCTAATTCCAATGTTGATATATCCCTATGTTTTTTTTTTTTACAACAGTAGAGACAGTATGCAATTACTTTGTAAATGCTGAAAGATCATTGTGGTGGTGTGTGTGAGTTTTGCATTGTGTTTATGGAGCTGAGAGTGTGTTGGTCTCTGCTGATTATTTCTTGTTTAAGTGTACATGTATGGGTGTGTGGGGATGTGCTTTTGTCTCTGCTGTAATGTGCAGTAATGTGAGGGTGTTATTCTTTTATTTTCATGTAAATGTGTTTGGGCTTACTATTGCATTCTATTGTAATTGTGAGAATGTTCGAGAACAGCATTTATACCACCTGTTAATAGGTTAAGACTAATCAGGTTTATATAAAGGAATACACATTACTACCTTGAGATGCTGTGCTTAAAAAAAATTAAAAGCCTGTAGGACAAAAAATTATCAGTGTGTATTTTCTCAACAGTTTGGACAACAAAAGAGTCAAATAATTATTTAGGCAAAGCTTATTCTTATTCAAAGCTTATTCTTCATTCAAAGGAAAACACTTTGATGAACATTTGCACAATGTATAGGAGTGTGCGGTATGATGTTTTATCATGTCAAATTACATCACAATACATTTTTCTGAGTATAGCGCATAGAATGTAATTGATGAGGGTTTTTTAAGTTTTGCTTATAACTGTATTAATGTATGAATAGCTGCTTGTACCACTGCAGGAGTGACATTTCAAAAGATAAACCAAAATTATTGATGGTCAGTCTATGGTGAAGATTGGCTTCCTTGCTCTCCAATCTACGGTCTCTTAGCTTTCAGTGTGGCCGTATGCTCCAGCCTGGCACTCCTCTGGGATGTTGAGCCCACTGTGCTGGGACTCAGACTAAATGTCAGCACTGCCCACACTCTCTGCCCACTGCACCACTGAGCAGCCCAGTCAGTGACCTTGACCCTGCTGAAATGTCGCTGTGACCACCTCACTTTGATACTCAAATGTGGGTTGGGAACAGTATTTACACTTGAAGAAAGAAGATACACTGTTGAAGTGCTTCAGTTTGGTTTAGTGTTGCACATCCAATACTAATCCAAGAGAAAGAATGTATTTCATAGAATGTATTTCTTTAATTTTTTTATATTCTCCCAATTTTTAATTACAATTTCCACAATTTAGAATAGTGAAGACATCCTGTCTATGAAATGACACATATGGAAGTGAAAGCAAAACTGTATTTTAGATTCTTCAGAGTAGCTCCTCTTTGTCTTGTGCAGCTTTACTCGCTCTTGGCATTTTCTCTGACAGCTTAATGAAGAGCCACTTGAAGTCTGTGTGTGTGTGTGTGTGTGTGTGTGTGTGTGTATATATATATATATATATATATATATACATATATATATATATATATATACTGCTCAAAAGAATAAAGGGAACATTTAAACAACACAATATAACTCCAAGTAAATCAAACTTCTGTGAAATCAAACTGTCCACTTAGGAAGCAACACTGATTGACAATCAATTTCACAGCTGTTGTGGAAATGGAACAGACAACAAGTGGAACTTATTGGCGATTAGCAAGACACACTCAATAAAGGAGTGGTTCTGCAGGTGGGGACCACAGACCACTTCTCAGTACCTTTCTGCTTTCTGGCTGATGTTTTGGTCACTTTTGAATGTTGTTGGTGCTTTCACACTCGTGGTAGCATGAGACGGACTCTACAACCCACACAAGTGGCTCAGGTAGTGCAGCTCATCCAGGATGGCACATCAATGCAAGCTGAGGCAAGAAGGTTTGCTGTGTCTGTCAGCGTAGTGTCCAGAGGCTGGAGGCGCTACCAGGAGACGTGGAGGAGGCCGTAGGAGGGCAACAACCCAGCAGCAGGACCGCTACCTCCGCCTTTGTGCAAGGAGGAACAGGAGGAGCACTGCCAGAGCCCTGCAAAATGACCCCCAGCAGGCCACAAATGTGCATGTGTCTGCACAAACGGTTAGAAAACGACTCCATGAGGATGGTATGAGGGCCCGACTTCCACAGCTCTTCACAGATGAAAGCAGGTTCACAATGAGCACATGTGACAGACGTGATAGAGTCTGGAGACGCCGTGGAGAGCGATCTGCTGCCTGTAACATCCTTCAGCGTGACCGGTTTGGCAGTGGGTCAGTAATGGTGTGGGGTGGCATTACTTTGGAGGGCCGCACAGCCCTCCATGTGCTCACCAGAGGTAGCCTGATTGCCATTAGGTACCGAGATGAGATCCTCAGACCCCTTGTGAGACCATATGCTGGTGCGGTTGGCCCTGGGTTCCTCCTAATGCAGGACAATGCTAGACCTCATGTGGCTGGAGTGTGTCAGCAGTTCCTGCAAGATGAAGGCATTGAAGCTATGGACTGGCCCACCCGTTCCCCAGACCTGAATCCGATTGAGCACATCTGGGACATCATGTCTCGCTCCATCCAGCAACGCCATGTTGCACCACAGACTGTCCAGGAGTTGGCGGGTGCTTTAGTCCAGGTCTGGGAGGAGATCCCGCAGGAGACCATCCGCCACCTCATCAGGAGCATGCCCAGGCGTTGTAGGGAGGTCATACAGGCACATGGAGGCCACACACAATACTGAGCCTCATTTTGGCTTGTTTTAAGGACATTACATCAAAGTTGGATCAGCCTGTAGTGTGTTTTTCCACTTTAATTTTGTGTGTGACTCCAAATCCAGGCCTCCATTGATTAATAAATTTGATTTCTGTTGATGATTTTTGTGTGATTTTGTTGTCAGCACTTTCAACTTTGTACAGAACAAAGTATTCATTGAGAATATTTCATTCATTCAGAGCTAGAATGTGTTATTTGTGTGTTCCCTTTATTTTTTTGAGCAGTGTAATATATATATATATATATATATATTATGTAGATTATGTAGATTATGATTATTCAGACAAAAGGGTCCAAACTTGGGTCCAGACTGGCACTGCACCATTTTATGTTATATATATTTGTATATATATATATATATATATATATATATATATATATGTATGTATGTATATGTATATATATGTATATAAAAAATGTAATTAAGATTATGTAGATTATGATTATTCAGACAAAAGGGTCCAAACTTGGGTCCAGACTGGCACTGCACCATTTTATGTTCTGGCAGTAGGATTTTTCTCCTTTATTTATTCAGTATGACAGTATTACATTGTTACATACCCGTCGACCAAACATTTTTTTCTCTTGCAACAAGATAGCATGAAAAAAGGCTGGTAGTGAATTCAGCTCAAGCCGGGGGGTCTCACGGTGTGTAGTCCCTATCATAGTGCGAGTGAAGTCTTAAGGGATTGTAAGTAGAGTGATTGGGCAATGAGCCTCATAACTGTAGGTATTGCAGTCAGCAGCACTCTTCTCTCCTCCAGGCCCAACACCTGTCCTGTCCAGCAAAATTGCTTTTAAATTACATTTGTAGGATTCTTCCCCAGATTCCCCTCTCTATCATTGAGAGAGAAGGAACGAATATCCATTCTGGATATCCAATTTCTGCCTGCCCTGAGCTACAGGCCCTTTTTTCTGCCTGTCCTCCTCTGTGAGCAGGGTACTGTTTCCCTTTTCTCCTCTAGTACTCTTCTTTAGCACTGGCATTCTTTAAACCAGGTGAAATTCCTGGATTATTGTGTGCATCACATTACGCTACATCAGGATTTGTCATACTGCATCATTTAACACTTCCTGTTGAGATCTCCTGTCAGACTTGCTATTTGCAATATCATTTTGAAGTATGACCAAAGAAAACCAGCACGTCCAGACATGCAGTGTAATGATCATCAGTGCTGAAATGATGAGGAGGTGGGAATAGCATGGCAGGACTCCCTGCAAAAATAAAGATGAATGAGAGTGAGGGATCTTTAGTCACTCATGATGAGCCGTTTCTAGTGTGGCTCCAGGCATCAGGTGGTCAGCTCCAGCAGTGGGTGCCCAGGACACATCTGTCATGGTTGGGCTCTTCCAAAACTGTCTGCACTGGTGTATGTGTGAGATGGCATTTAGATGAGAGAGAGAGGGTCACCCAGCAGCTGTGCGGTCACTGGCCGATTTGATGGATAGCGGCTTCTCCTGCCTAATGTAAACCACAAACAACAGCCATGCAGCCTAGACCACAGTGACAGACGCATCCTTCTACTTCTCACCAAAGCACTGCTGTTGCGCCAATGGGATTTGGTAAACAAGTGATTTAATACTGTTAAATAAATGTGGATTTGTTTCTGGTGGATGTTTTAAGGCAAACATCCTACAGACAACTTTTGCCTAGTCTTTGAGTACCCCTGCACTAGAAATTGGTACTATGATGATAATGCTATTGCTGTTACAATGCGTTTCAAAATATGAGTGTTGTCAGTACTTTTAGAACACTGAGCAACTGTATATATCAGAAACAACAGATGTAGAGCCTGTAAACCCTATAAAGTGAGCCTGTAAGCAAAAACAATATACTCTCACGATCATAGCCTCTAATTGTTGTTGTTCATACAGCTTTTGCATCCTGCTTTTGTTTGTTTGCTGCTCATTAATTCATAAGTCTCCTGCATGCACTATCCAATTCAATGTGTTAAAGGTATTACTTTAAAAAACGTTTAAGAGCCATATTTATATAAGAGGGGATCATAGCAACATACATCAACATTGAGCTACTGATGGTTCGAAGGGTCAACTCAAACTAGGAAAATGTGTTAATGGCATTAAAAAAATGAAGTGTCATTAATAAATTGTCAATTGAATGTGTTACCTTTTGAGAGACTTACTCTTATTAAAAACAAAATATTGTGATGTGTATCGTGAAAATGTCACACATCATGATATATTTTTTCCATATTGTCCACCGGTGTGTCCCAATCCTGATCCTGGATTACCCACGCACTGCACATTTTAGCATTTTTCCTGCTCTACCACACCCATATTAATAAACTCATAAAGGACTTGTGAATTAGCTGAGTTGACTCGGATGTGTACAGAATAGGGAAAATGTAAAAGTATTAAGAGCCAGGATTGGTGAACATGAGTCTATTGCATAGGTCTTTTTCACTGTTATCCAACTGACCCCCTGTCTCTGTGCTTAGCATCATCATGTTTTACTACTGTGGCTGAACCTCCAGCACTTGCACAACAGGCTCTACGAAACTGCCAGTGTCATGGAATTTTATAAAAGGCATCAGTTTTATGTCTCTCGCCCTGAATAATGATCGGGCCTTAGTGAAACAGTATGCCGTCCTTTTTCCAATTTAAGTGAGCAGACAGAGGCCCCGCTGTTTTTTTGTTACTGCTGTCTCCCTCTCTCTGTGTGTGGCACCGGGTACATCAATGAGTACCTGCACTGACATTTACTCGCCACCTTATGAATGGAATCTGAACTGGCAGCATCTGTGCACACACAGCTTTTGAATCTCTCTCTCTCTCTCTCTCTCTCTCTCTCTCTCTCTCTCTCTCTCTCTCTCTCTCTCTCTCTCTCTCTCTCTCTCTCTCTCTCTCTCTCTCTGTCTCTCTGTCTGCCATGGTAACCAAAGCCTTTTTTGCATTTCAGTGCAGGGTACCCGGCCCTTCTTCCTTTTCCAGCATTCCTCTTTCATTTCACTTCCTTTCACAGAGAGTCAGTCTCTCCTCTCTGCTCCACATACCCACTGACAGACAAAAGGAGGCGGAGAAAGCGTTAAACGGGAGATTTTTTCCCTTCTTTTTTATTTTTTTAAAATCTGTGCCCTATTTTTGACTTGAGCTTTGGAATGGTGTTGTTCCTTCTGTAAAAGGAAGGGATGCTAAATCTCAGGGAATTCAATCTGCCATGTCCTTGCGTGTCCTCTTGAGGTTGTATGTGTGCACTCTTGAGTTGAATGTTAGGTGGAATCCTGATTCTTATCTTGAGGAATGACTGAAAATGTGTGGCACACTGATAACGCTGAGTGTTCTGTTGAGAAGGGACTGAAAATCAATAGCAAACTGTGAAATGAGGATATTCCAGCTCATAACTATTAAGTATAATCAGGCCAGTCTCTTCTATTGATTGCCCGCTTGTGCTCACAATGAAAGCAGTTCAACTAGGGCTGCTTTGAAAATCCGCCATCTCTTTGCTTCGCTATAAAAAGGACACCTGTCCTGCTTTTTAATGACCCTGAACCTGTCTCGCCAGCATGTGCCTAGAAGCTCGTTAATGGCAGCCTGTCCACAAGAGATGAGCTCAGAAATACCAGCAGATTTCTCCTGAGTGGAGGAGACATTAGCATAGCATGACCTCTACAGGGGCATTCTGCTCACCCTGCCTGCCTGTATCTACACCCTAATCAATTTGAGTGAGATCAAAAAGCCTGGCATCTCCTCCGTCGCTCTCCCTCTTCAAATGGATTAGCTCCTTTTTGTGGCATCTTAAAGCTGATTGAAGGCAGCGTGCTGTGTGGAATACATTAGGGCACCCACCGCGCCACACACCACCTCTTGGGGCTTCATGTTTATTTATCAGCCAAGCCTCCCTAAAAGGCAAAAAGCAACCGCTTCCTCTCGGCGCTTCCTGTCAGTGGAGGGAACCTGAGGACAGAATGGCTTCTCTGATGAGACGATTGTCTAATGTGTGAGCCTGTAGTGCTCTCTGTCTGCTTAGCTGCAGATCAAACGCAACATGTACTCGGGTTAATGCAGCGTTTTTAACATCACACACTTAACCTTGAGAGAATTCCAGCGTTTTTGTCTATAATTCATACCTTATACATGCAAACAATTAAGAAGATTGCATGTGATGATATCAGGCCCTGTTGAGTGCCAGTGGGAAAGCACATATATGTCCCTCAGAGGTGAATCTCGGGTATGCTCGATTATGCTGTTCTGTCATTACACTTACTCCACAGCCAGGTTTGACCACTGGAGAAAAAGAAAAGCATTATATTGCTCTATACAAGCTCTGGTTATTCTGTACATGTAATGCACAAATGAGATTGAGACCCTTATTAGTCCCACAAAGGGGGACATTTCACCTATGCATTTAACCCATCCGTGAAGTGAAACACCACATATACACTAGTGAGCACACACACACCAGGGGGCAGTGAGCACACTTGCCTGGAGCGATGGACAGCCCTATCCGCAGCACCCGGCGAGTAGTTGGGGGTTAGGTGCCTTGCTCAAGGACACCTCAGTCATGTACTGTCGGCTCAGGGGATCGAAATGGCGACCTTCTGGGTCACAGGGCCGGTTCCCTAACCTCCAGCCCATGACTGCCCCTAAGTGATGTGATGTGTATTTATGTTTTGTCTAATGTTTGCAAGAATTCATCTGAAAGAAATTTGATACACTCCTGAAGGGCTTTGATGGTTCTACTCGTACCTGTATCACAAAGGACGGGATTATTCTCTGTGCTCTCCACCGCATTCTCTGTCCACCTTCAGCCTTTCTGCTTGATTTGAACTGAGATTGTTCTGACTGCTCTTTGAGTGCAGAATGAATGTGTAGCTCTGTATGAGTAGAGTAGAGTGGCATGAATAGACCTGTGTGTATGGGAGAGTGTCAATGAGTGAATGTGTATTCACAGAGCTTAGTTAACGGAATGGTTCTGCAAAAAAAAAAATCTAATTCGCATAGTTTCCCTAGGGATGCAGCAATTAGGGAAGGACCGTTATAGGAACTGTGGGCAGACGCCGGTATCCAATATTTTTCATGTACATATCTGTCAACGCCAATAGAAACATTTAGAAAATACAGAAATTAAGAATATAACTGGATACGATATCTGGATAAGCATTACAGAAAATGTAACACTTATTTGTATAAAGTTACATATGTAGTAGGCAGCAGTCGGCAGAGAGTCTGGTGCTTTTTACTGCAAAGCACGCCCAGTAGCTGCCTACCATTTCATGAAGGTTGACTTGAGTGCAAATATCTTACTCTGAAAAGCTTTTTTTTTTGTCATAGTCTGCAGTGCAGGTAGCTGTTTGCTATTGTTGAGTTTTGCTGGAAAAACAGCTTTATTTCCTGTTCGAATTATGAAAATTGCTGCATGGAAGCATAAATACAGTAAAATGGAAAAAAAATGCAGATATTTTAGCATATTTGCCCAGATGTTGCCCATACTTTCTTCTCTTCCAGGGTGCAATAAATACATCTAAAATATAACTTTAAAACATCATTCATATGTAAACATCTCCCTGAAGCAAATACATTTTTAGGCAATTATCTGCCAATATTCATTTTGTTATTACATAGCATTGTATCAAAATGAATCGCAGCATATTGTATTGTATCGTAAGACTATCATGTTAGCATTAGTCACTAGCTTGTGTTAGTTTGGGATTAACACATTGTTATGGTTAGAGAATTAGCCTAATCTGTTTCAAATATATTAACCTACTAATCTAAGACACATTTGCAGCCACTCCTTATATTTGCTGCAACGAAGAATGTATCACATTGAACACCTCACATCTAATAATACATTTTGGGATTTGCTACATCTCCCACTTACTGCTAAGACATATTTGGTGCCTGTAGCCTAGTTGTGCACTGGAGCTACAAGGCAGATGTAGCTAACAGTCAGTGGATGCTTTATCGTCATTTACATCAAATAGCATTGTGCCAATTGCAATCTAAGTAATCTGAGTTATGTCAAATTATGTTGATTTGATGTCACATTAAATAAACATGTTTATGTGGTTTCTGACTCTGTATAAAATACTGTTATCTGTAGAAATGCACAAAAGAGTGCTTAACAGCTTAATGGCAAGTACATGATTTAGGCATGCAGTTTATATAATGCCAATTGGTATTATATAATGTTCCTTTACTTCTTATCTACAGTAGCCTCCTGCAAACCTAAAAGGTTAGGGTACAAAGGTAATGTAATTTTTAGTGAAACTGTTCAGTTAAAACAGTGTTGGTTTGGGAAATGTGCTGACAGGGTGAGTGGCATGTCATTGTGCTTGGCTGTAGCTGTAGGTTGAGCCCTGCAGGCTGGATGCTGTCTCTCAGCTTTGACCTTTAGCACTAGGTAAAAAGCTCTGGGGGATTAATTCAGGTTAACCTCCTAGCTCTCTTCTTTTTCTTTTCATTATTTCATTCTTTCTCTCTCTCTCTTTCTTTCTGTGCCCCTCTTCCTCTCTTTTATCCTGTTTTCACTCCTCTTTATTTTTCTTGCCTATTACCTATATTTATGCTTGTTCCATACTTATTCTCAAATTCATATTTGCCCCAATTCCATCTCAAGCAATCCTTAAGTCTAGACAACCTGGCATGTCATGACGCTGGCCATGTTTCTCTGCTAGCTCCATTTAAACAGTATTCCCTCTCTCTAAATAAGCCACTAAGAGCACTTTATTTTTCTCATATGTTCATTCTCACATGACTGACTTCCTATGTTTATATTGCTGAGGAAGGACGTGGGCATGGTAGGCCGTCAAACTGTGGAGGTGTAGCCTGATCCAAACGTGTTAGACAAACAGCCTGCGAGGATCAACAAAGGGACATCAACCGATATTACGTCTAATGGATTTGGCCGTCGTAGCATTGAGTGTCCTGAGTGTAACAGATAGCTATTTCGTAGTGTCTGTGGTACAGCAATAGCTGCTCTTGCCCTGTGAGTGACAGGTTTGGAAATCATTTCTAAATGGCCTCTTTTTCTGTCTTCCTGTCAGAGTCAAAATTGCCGCCTGCCTAAAAAGTGTCTTTGTATCGTTTCAAATCGGTTAGCATGATGTCGGCAAACGGGAAGCGTCTCCATGTGATTAATTGCCCGGATGGTAGACAAGCGCAACAGTGTTGGAGACATGGAGTTTCACCGTAATGTTAGATGAATTGGCAACCTTACACTATGAAAACAGTGCAGACTGAAGGCCCCTGGCTAGAACCTGTTGAACCCCCTCGCTTAGGGCCTCCGGGCCCTCTCATTACAGCGCATCGCCGTGCCAGGATAAATACATATTTCATCTTCAATATTAGCTGATTTCAGTTTTAAGCCTAATACCGCTCATGCGAAATGTAGTGTAAACACTGAGCTATTCAGACAGACAAAGGAGAGTGCACGCAGAGGGCAGCTCCAGCACTGGTGTCCCAGCACTGTTTGAGGGTGTAGATTGAACATCCTTATTGCTAGATGGCCCCAGTGTCCTTTAGCTGACCTTCATATTCATAACGGCAACTCCCCTTCCCTGATTCCCATCTACTGTGAACTCTGCAATTGATTTTTTGCTGCTTGAGTGCTTTCTAAGGTGCAATTGATTTGATATGAAGACTCCCCAGTCCCCATCCACCCCCAGCGTCAGCCATGGTAATGAATAGCTTCACCATTCCATGTGTATCCTCACACCTCATAATTTAGCTTTTGAGACACGTAGATAACATAAAAAGTCAAGAAAGGAGCTCCTGCAAGTCTGGTGGTTATGTAACCGTGTTTTGTCTCTGTGCTTGTAGTCTGAAGATACTACCAAAACCAACAGCATTGCACAAGGCCTGTTTTACAAATGTACTGCAGGCTGAAATGACTCAACTTAATCTTTCTTTTTTCAGAGAAACCCAACCAGAAGCATTCATCTTCTCCACTGGAAGGGGTGTGCCAGGGGAGCAAGTTGATGCTTTGACCAAGCCCCCTGGCAAGCAGGACATCCAAGCAGGCCTGAAGGACGTGACCTCTTTGACCCATGAACCTCTCGAAGGCTCCAGCTCAGCTGTACAGCAGGCTAATACCATGCTGCAGGATCTGAGCAAAATCAAGGATGAGATGAGGAGCTTGCTCCAGGTGAACATGTCTAATGCACTCAAAAAAGTGCAGTATGTGAAACTTGAAATGGCAGAGTTAGTTTGTTTTTTCTATGCTGTTCAAATGTTATTGTGGAATGACGTGATTATGTAGTGATTATGTACTTTTACAGTTGTGTTATATTCTGAATCAGGAGCTTTAAGTCTGCACTGTTTTTTTTTTGTCATATTGATTGAAAGCTCCAGCAGAATTTCTCTACTTATTTCACCCAGGTCTGAGAAATAATTAATAGAAACTTAAACCATGCTTTTATTGCCTGTGATATCTGAAGCTTCTATACTTTTTGGCCATTTTTTGGTTATTTTTCTTTGTTTGACCCCCAGGTGACATTTGTCTCTGTATAAAAATTAGATGTATAACGATAATGGTCACAAACGAATATGATGCCCTTACTCTCAAGCTGTTAATGACATCACAAATTGTCATTTTAGAGATCAGCCATTGTTGGTCAGGCTGGATCATTCAGCGCAGTCCGTTCCAATATCTGGTTAGTCGCACACACTAGGAGGGAAAGGCACTGTCCTTCCCATTAGCACCTTCAATGCCATGTTGATTTCTCTCCTCACATTGATCAGCAGGTTCCTTGTCTCCTAAAGTAGGCCAATGTCATTTCCAGTATTGTGCTTCAGGAAGTGCTAATCTAATTGGAGCAGGGCGCTGATGAAATCAAGCTGAGACTCCGACCCCACGCCTTGCATCTCGGTGACCAGACAGCAATTTTCCAATTGTTTCTTTTCTCTCTCTCCCTTGCTAATAAATTACAGTGCTTCGTTCTACCGAATGTGCTGCTGCCTGTTTCCATCTATTACAGTCACCCCACCCTCTCCCTCACTGAGCCATTGAGTTTCCAGACACGCCTCGGCTGCGGCTGAAAAATTCCATCAGCCAAGAATAATGTAACACAAAGCAAATGACACATTAGCATATAATTGAGGATGCAGGATTTGAATGCTCTTTGGCCACTGACAGAGAAGCCCAGGAGTATGTGTGTGTCTGTCTGTGTCGCTCTTGGAGCTGAGAGAGCCTAGTCACTCTGCGCTCTCAGCACCTGGTCTGCTTTAATGGAATGTCACTCACACATACTCTCTGCACAGTGAGGAGCCTGCTCCAGCTCACGACAGATGTGTGTCCCTCACTGACCTGACCATTCCAGATGCCACATGCCACGTGATGAGGAATAAATCAGGGATTAAAGGATCGATGGGCTACAGATTGCGATCGGCAGATTTCTGTTATACATTTGTGATTGGAGATGCTCCTTCCATCTGCCTGATGAATGGAAGCTGATCTGTGGTGCAAAATATTTGAGCCAAGTTGTGTTAGCCTGTTAGTCTGCTTAATGTGTTTGGTGGCAATGGTCGCTACCATAACCTGTTTAATTTACAGTATTTGGTATGATCGTTCATTTACATTTTTATTTGAAAATAATTTAAGACCTTTGTGTGTTGTCAAAAGTTGCACCACAGCCCATTACTCTGAGTTAACTGTATGGGTCATTATCTAAAGCATTAGTGATACAATTTAATACACTTTTTGTGTTTGTACCTTGATAGTTAAAGAAATGGTTTACTAAAAATCTAATTCATGCAATCTTTTCTTTACCCCAGATATAATTATTTTCCTTCTTTAGTTTTGCACTGGAGCCACATGGCTAATGTAATCGAAGTTTCTGTCTGTACTTTACCAGAGTATGAATAGAAGGTTCTGGTTGCAGATTAATAACCATACCATGCTGCACCACACAACATAAAAACAAGAAAAGACTTTTACTTTTACGGCCATTACTTTTTGGCTACTTCAGTCTTGTAGCTCCAGTGCAAAATTAAAGATGCAATATTTGGACAGAAATTGTTTCTTGGCTGACCAGCTACATTTATGGTAAGGGAAGGGCATAATTATGTAAATTTAATTTTTTTTATTAGCCAATCGTTCTATATCTAGATAGATCGATATTGGGTGATTTATTTTTTTTTACATGAAAAAAATCAGAAATCAAGTCAACCTCTCAGCATGTTCATCTGTACAGTCTATCTATCCAGAAACATTGATACATGAGAATAGATGGACCTGTTAAGGACACTTGATGCTCCATACTGTACTGTACTGTGCTGTGTGTTGTGAATACACAAACATGAAGACACATATATTAATGCTTTTGTATTGTTGCTGTCAAAATAACCAAGTATCTTCAAAATAGTACATTTACAGGAGAAGGCAGACGCATTCTTTATTTTTAATACAAGTTGATGTAGTGTAAAAGTGCTTTATTGAAAGCAATTTTGAGCATTTCTATTGGTCTGTTCATCATGAAATTTTCACACAAAGTAAAAGACAGCTACCCTGCTGAAATGAAGTAGAAAAGCAAAAACTGTAAAAACAAAGATGTTTTTCTTTGGACAGTGACGATGTTATTTCAGTCAAATCCAGTTTTTCTGTTGGTTAGTAATAGCAGCTCACTTTGTCAGTCATCTGGCTCTGTGTGCTCACTTTCTCTCTCAGACTGCTGATGCGTTTCCTCTGAAGAGTGCCGAGGCAAGCCATAGCAGCAGGAGCAGCCGCCCTGCACCCCCCACCTTGCCCTCTCCTCCTCCTCCCATACCCCCTGTCTCCATGGTACGTTCCCATAGCAACCCCAGCCTCTGCAGTACCCACGTTACGAGCCTTTTTACTCCATGCTGTCTGCACACGCTGTCCACAACAATCTTACAGGCACAATGGCACCTTTTGTATCCTGCAGTTTCAGCGGCTGCTGTTACACAGAGACTTTACAGATAAATCAGCACCGTTATCTCTCTCTTACACCTGGGCGAGAGAGAACCAATGCACAATGCCTTTAAAAATACATATCCATGCTGTGTCACACCTCTCCAAACACAGCAAACAGCCATTTGCAGCTTTCCTTTTGTTAAACATGTTTTTATATATATATTTTTCTTCAGGGGTCTATAATTGCTTCTATGGCTTGAGAGGCTTTACTACAATTGTGCCATTTGTAGCTTTTCAAAGAATAACACACATTCTGAATTATGTGAATTGGCGTATTACACGTTTCAACAAAATTGTCCATTTAGTCACAGATTTAACTGATGTTCAGCAAATTTGCTTATCCTACCTTACTCTCATGTAATATGGCTAATTTTAAAGCTTTTGAAAGCACAGCCTGTGGAGTTACATGGAGGTCTAGCCTCAAAAAATTGCTGGCGAGTACCCGCAGTCACTGAGGGTTTCATAGGAGAGGCTGAGGGTGGAGAGAGCCGTGTCAAGGTGAGGAGGGTGTGCTCGTCTCAGTAATGGATTTATGGAGCTCCGATAGATTTATATTCAGGGGAGGATGAGAGCTAGAGACAGCCAAGGTCCCGCTGCTCAACACACACTCATGCTCGCTGAGAAGGAACGTGACAGGCTTGCTATTGGGGGAGAAATGCAGGGAATAAGGCAGCCCTGACATAAGGGTAACATGGGACTCAGATTGCATTTATTCTAGTGTTTAAGTTGCATTCCAGTTCTTTTTTGGTGACAGCTAGTCAAGCCTGACTCAATAAAACAATTAAGGACCTTTTTCTACATTTTTCCCAATCTCTTTTTTTTCTGCTTAAACATCACTTCCCTTAATTACTCCATTTGTAGTTCTTATCACAGCTGCAGTCTCTGTCCATTATTTGCAAACATATCAAACATATTAAAAGCAGTTCTTTCACAAAGACTGTGCATTTCTTTTTCATTAAATTACTGGCTTATGACTTATACTCTCTTGCTCACTGTTTCTCTTCTAGGGCGATGCTGTCACTTCTAAGGCTACACCGCCATCCTGTCCCAGCATGGTGCAGAAGAGCCAGCCGCCAACCTCCCTGTTTGAAGATGCGGGGCGAGTCCTGAGGCAAGTCAGACACAGCCGAAAGGTTCTGGAGGAGAACCTGCAGGCCGTTGTGAGGGCCAAGGATGGAGAGGTGCTTCATACACAACTAGAGGCACTATTCAACAACAGGTATAATATCCAACAGTTCTCTATAGCCTTAATATGAAATGATGAGCAGTTGCAACTGACTGTACAGTTTCAAAAGTGTTCAGCCAGGGGATTTAAGATGGTATTGAAAGAATGTCAACCCGGTGCTCAAGCTTTATTCTCTACATCTCAACAATGAACAATCAATGTTCTTGACATTAGCTAAGGAACTTTACAGTTTTGCTGAATTTGTTTTCCACTTCTGAAACTTCTGGCTGCGCAGATGCGCTCAGGCATCAAACCTGAGTATCTGATGTTGATTGACAGCTGGCCTCAGAGCACACTTGAGGCAGGAAAGGGCTAAGCCAAACGGAACCATCAGCATGATTGGCAGCTGTCAGTGGAGCTCTTTATCCAGCTCAGCTCAAGCCCGCATTCTCTCACTCTGTAGACTTCACCTGTAAAGGCAAGGTCTTGTGCGTACCTTCTGAGGTCACCTGACATATTAAGGGTATTTTATGATTTCAATACAGTATCAAACCATTAGAAAAAAAATTAACCATTCACTTGGGTAACCATTCAAGGTGTATTCAATATTTAAATCATTATTTGGGTATATGTTATGTTTCATCGCTAGAAGTCAGTGAAAATGTAGAGGTTACTAAGCAGGGATGCAGGAAGTGGGAGTGCTGAGGGTGCTGCAGCGGTCGCAATTTCAGGACTACAACTGTTAAAAACAATAATAATAGTAATAATAATACAGAGACCCAAACTTGTTAATAATTTGAGCATAGCAAAAACTCATGCATGCTTGTTTTAGAGTGGAGTTTGAATTTTCTGCTATGTGTGTATGTATTTTTCTAAATCTGCATTAGCTATGCACTGTTTAAGTTAATGCTGGTTTTTCACTTTGGGGGCACGCCGCTAAAACACATGCAAGTTAAGGATCAAAAAGAGAAAGTGTAGGCTATACAGAGACAGAGGCCAATTCTAAACCCCCAAATACTCTAATACTGTTTGTAAACTTTTAAAAAAATCATCTAATGTAATAACTTATCAACTGTTTCTTCTACTCAGTGTAAGTTCCGGCATTAAATGAGCCACATATCGATTGGTCGCCACTTAGTTTACATAAACTTTCAGAATTACAGAGCAGAGAGGATGTGCATCAGCGATCTGACGTATCAGTTATATGTATATATTATCATCTCACCTTATTATAGTGTAATATGACACATTCTGCTTAATGTAAGGTATCAAAAAATTAAAACAAAAAAAAGGCAAATAAATTTGGATGGCGTCATCATCCATGTCACAAATATATGGCTTAAACTTTCAGTACCCCTAACTTAAAACACCTTCCCGCATCCCTGCTAACAATTCATTGAACAATTCAGTGCTTGTATTGTAAATATGTTATACATTGCCACTCCAAAAGACACGTGCGTGAACATGAGAGTGTTGCCAGGGATGGGACTGAGAAAGAAGAGATAGTGCTGCTATATCACTAACTAGGCTAGCCTGTGTACTGAAGGACAGCTGTGATTTTTAAGTTATTTAAAAAAAAAACATGGAGATAAAGAATTTAGTGTTGACAGCGATGATATAGAAATGTAACACTGTATCCTGATCATGCCCTTCAGCCTCTTTTGCTGGAAATCTTATTTGCTGTCTTTTGTGGAAACAGTTGTTGTTGATCACTACTAGGTCTAGGTCCATCCCATGACAGTTATATGGGGGTGCGGTGAGTGAGGTTTATGCGCACACCCACACGCCAATGACCAGGCTTGCTCAGAAAACTGTGGAATTGCTATTTTATTACTGAAAATCAGACTGAGTTTTGACCTCATAATCGAAAATCATGTCAAGCTTGAAAATATGTGTATCGTTGTAGTTCTTATACATTGAATTCATTATTTTTCTTCTTGTTATGAAACTGAAAAGGGAGGGACTAAAGGGCTATCATCAGTCCTAGCTTTAGAAAATGTTACTTGCTGTTCTGCAAAACATATAGAATTATAGCTTTCGTGCCAGCGTGGGCTTTTCAGGTGATTGCAGACTCACAATTCAAGTGCCCTTCCATTTGTCCATCAGCTAGAAATAATCTTTGACTGGCAGAGAAAACATACAATTTATACTGTGAGTCAGCTCCAGGCCAAAATGCAGAGTGAATATGAATTATACTAAAAGAAGCAGCTTCGCCAAATTTCACCACATCGTGAATTCAGACTGAAGCTCGGCCGCAGTGTGCTCACCATGTGTCCGGCCGTGTCTCTGATAGATTATCTCACTGTGAACTCCATAGAGGTTTTGTTTGTTTGTGGCTTTTAGCAAACTGCAGTTGGAGTGAGGTGGAGTGACGGGGGATGAGAGAGCCACTGCCTCAGTAGCTCTGTGGGAGCGGCGCAGAGGCTTTTATAGCAGGAGGTCAGACTCAATCTGAGCACTCAGCCTGCTCTCAATGTGACATTAGGCCGGCTCCCCCAGGCGTGCTGCCGCTAATGGTTTGTGATGCGGCGAGAGGCGGATTCAGTGTGAGCTGCTGGAGGAGAGCCGGAGCAGCCGGCGGAGTGCTAAAGCAGCAGTTTAAAAACTGAAATGGAGAAGGCTGCCCCAGGACTGCTGTCTGCTGCTGATGATACTGAGGAGGGGAGAGAGGGGAGGGGTGGTAATGGTACCCACTGGCTCTCCTGTGGCTGAGAGCTCTATCAGTGTGTAAGCATGGGAAGATCACAGTGAACACACATTCTGCAGCAGTGAATTTTGCCTTTATTAGGTGCCACTTTTGTCGGGTAACAGTGTGGTTTCATATCTTTTTTGTGTTTTTGTTCTTCACTCTCCTTTTACTACATAACCCAGCATGCATTACCCAAATGTCACACACCATATAACAGAAATCCCTCACGAGAATAAAGAAATCCACTGATGTGAAACTGTTATAGAGCCTAATAAAGAGAGACATGATTTTTGGCTTCCAAGCCCTTATGTTAGCTGTCTGGCTTCCTTCTGCATTAGCCTGCTAGTGTAGGAAAAAATTACATTTCAAACATCCCTCAAAGCAGTTTTTAAGACTCACTTGCTACTTCAAGATACAAGGTTTCTTGTGGTTAAACCTCTGTCTAACATCTCATTCCACATACCAGTATATGTGAGTTGGCGTGCTTTCAACAGCTGTAGAAATGGAAAAAATTACATTTTTTGTTTTGGCCTGAGTGTCCATTTAACATATTAAAGATGAACCATGTCAGACCAATATGTGGATTATATATTCATCAAAAAACTCTTAGTCAGTGGTGGACATTTCAATTGCTGTATTTTGGCAACTGAAAATGCAGAGCCTGTAGCCAGAGTGGCGACTTGCCTGTTTTGTGTGTCTTTCCCTTTTAAGAAACCTGTTTGATTGAGAACTAATCAAATCAGACAAATCACATTTCTAGGAATTTGTTAGGTGTAACCACTGTGATATTTGATGGTGTTGTAATGACGCTGGTTGACCCCCTTGCCAAGCTTGTCCACCTGACATCATCGATGCTGTTCTGTTGACTGGAATTTGCAAGTGTCACTGTGTGAAACAAGGTCTTAAATATATAATAGTGTTAAATAAACTGATGTTACACCAAGAGGCTATCACTTCAGTAGCTAAACGGTATTTAATTAAATATAAGAGCAGGTGACAGCAGAGCGGACCAGCTCAGCAGATGAACCACCGACGGCAATATTCTTATTAATGTTTTTAATAAATATTTCCTGTTTCAAAGCAACGCTTGTTTTTGGTACTGATGATACTAAAACATACTTGTTCATTGTGTTTATAATGAAGATATTTCTATAATACTGGCCACACATTCTTAGTTTTAGCCATAAGATTCTTTGGCTTGGTGGCCTTAGTAGCCATTTTTTTTGGTCTTCCCCTGCCCTTAGATATAGCTGTTGCACACATTTACTTCATACATATAGTCATGAATGCTTAGAGAAAATGATGCTTCGTATAAAGAAAATGTGTGCAAAGGACTTTTTAATTGTTGTGTTTTCTCCATTTCTTTATTTTTATTAGCCTTTATTTACTTGTGAATTTGTTTTCATCAAAATAAACCCTTCAATATGTTAATTTGCTATAAACTTATAAAGAAAATGTAAAAAACATTTCTGAAAAACTAGGTGTACCAGATGTCTGTCAGGCAATCTGTGTACCTTAGTAGAATGCTGAATGATGCAAGATGAACTGAGGGATCTTTTAGCCATTTGGTGTGCTTAGAGCAGACTTTATTTGGAACTTTTGGGCCTCACCATGGCTAAACATCTGTGGGGTCTTCTTTTTGGCTTGGTGGCTCTCCTCTGACACCTCTCAAACCCAGCCTGGTATCCAAACCCTCTGTTAAAAATGTCAGCCCCAATGATAATTGTCTCCAAAATGGCAAGCACAATCAGCTCTGCTCCTAACGTGCAAGCATGAAAACACAAACATGCTGATTGATGCGGCTGCCGCTCCCTGCTGTAATGGCTTTGATCTTTTACTCTGCTGAAAGGTCGCACGGATGGAGAAGCCAGACACTGCTTGCACGTACTCACTCTCCTCCTTGCGGGTTCCGCCCTGCCATCTTCCACGCTGTAGAGGAAGCATTTCTCGTCACGCCTTATGTGCCTGGCTTGATGGATTCATTCATTTGGCTTTCTGACATTGCAAAACGAGGCTGAAGTAGGATTTTATCCCTGCCATCCATTTCACTGAATTATTAATGAAGCCATTTGCAAACCTGAAAGTTCCCAACCTTTACTTCATCATGTTTCATGGCTAAAAAGTTGTAGCCCACCTTTCTCTGGAATAAAAATTAGCACTATCCAACTTTGAATTACTTTGTAATTATATCTACCGTCTGTGTTGAAAATCACATGGAGCATGGTGCATAATTCAACAGATGGGCGAGACCACCTTTTCGGTTTACTTCTTGGCTATGGTTTGGTGACTCTTCTTGAGCTTTGCTGTTCTTACTGCTTGCCATTCTGATATATTTCTTTGCTGTCTCTGATCTTTTTCTGTTCTCCATGTTATTTAGTTCTTGCATTTGGTGACATTTAATGGCATGTGTTTCTCTTGGGAAGATGGAAGTAGGAAGGCAGAGGACACCTGGTATAACTTGACGATTAAAGAACCCTCTGATTATTCCATTAGCTGTTTCCCACTTGTGTTAACTCTCCCTTGAGTTGTTGCTTTATTCTTGTGGTAATTACAGTTATTAACCAGGCCAGGATCTGCTGTTGACTTCCCAACTGATGTCCCATCTTCTGCTGAGCACCAGAAGTTTATCACTCTTTTTAATCGCTTCATCAAAGTCTTTCATTTGAAAAACTTTTTCTTTCTGATTTACACGTCTTCTACAGCTGAATCTCTTTATTGAGTGATCGAGGCTTGTTTCATAATTTGAAGTTGGTCAAGAGCAGCAGGCAAATCAGGAAGATGCACACACTGATCTCTAATAATTCTTTGCAATTCACAGAACAATTGAGACATCTTAATGAGCATCTATCACTGAGTACAGTGCATTTCAGACTCCCTGAACTGTGCCTTGGCTTCTGGCATAGTTAGCAAATAATTATAAACACATCTACATTTTTTGGAAGTCTAAGAGTGCAGTTACTTTAGATCGTTTTATTCTCGCTCCTTTTGTGCAGTCATTATATTTTTCATTTCAAAATGTGAAATTCAAAATGTGAATGCATCATTGCGCTGAAAACTCTTTATAGCTCATTTTCCACCTTTTATTTCTTCAATCCCAAACTGAGGAGCTCAAATATTCGGCATAATAAGAGCTTAAAACGGCCTCAGCTGGAACACGGCGGTGTAAAAGACGAGCAGCCCATAGGGTTAATTGAAGGTCATTTCAAGCGCTCAGATCAATTGTGCTCCATTTGGAATCACGAGTGTCTTCAAGCATCATCTGATTAGGGGAATCCATCACACTGCAGACACTTGACAAGAGACAGAGCAACACTGCAGCACATAGACAGGTCTTTGATGGAGCTAAAATCTTTTTACAAGAGCATATATGTTTGTGTGGGTGGAGGGCTTATCATATGACATGAGGTGGGAGGCAGAATGGAGGGCTACTTTTGGGAAGAAAGAGAAAGGGGATCAATGAACCTCCACAGCCAGCTGAGCAAGGCTGTATGTGTACACAAGATGTTTTTAATTGCCAGTGTAATTTGTGTATATTTTCTGTATTGATTTGCATTATGAACAATAAAAACAAAGGTTTTTTTTTCTCCATCTTTGAGGAAAACAGTATCACCCAGCTTAGGTCTGTGCCTGGTGACTGTTAACCGTTACTACGGTAACAGCACCCCAGTGATGCTAAAAACAGTCTTATCTCTGGTTTTATAAAAAACAACACTTGATTTGTACGTGGCTTGCACAATAATTTTCCCGTCCTTAAAAATGCCAAAACCATTAGCGTCAAAATTCTTTTCTTTTACTTTGATGTCGCATTGGTGTCACCTTGTGGATTATCCTAAGAAATGGACACAATATTGACTCCACAGTTCTATTAGTTAAAAAAAAAAGTTGCCTCGGGGTCAAGCAGAGGCCAGGAAACATTTACAGATGGCCTAAAATTGGTTTTCCAATAGCAACTGGACAACCATTGAACCCTGCATGTGTAAATATTTGTGACGATATTATTAACATGAAACGTAATAATAATAATGTGACAGTATTATTTTTGGAATGATGTCGAACGCTGCACATTTTATTCCTTTGTTGGGGTGTCAGCCCTCATCAGCACTCAAACTTTTCATGTGTTCAAGGCACTTATTAGCCAAAAAAAGTTTCAGGATGTACTTTTAGATGTAGAAAACTGTCTAAACATAGTATATACACAGAGTATTAGTAAATACCTGTTTTATGTAGGGGTGTCCCTTTATGATCCAAAGGATTGGAATCATGCTGAACCAGGCATACCGTAATGAATTAGATCTCAGCTAGATTAAGCCCAATCCAGTTCCAAACCTTAGTTTCTACTTACAGCACTGTCGTAGAGTGGCCTAAGTGATGATCATTTTCATATCTGCAGCGTTGGTACTTAAACTGTTTGCAGTACCTAACAGGCATTTATGAGTAAGAGTCTATTAATCTTCAAGTCTACTTTTTGCCACTTACTTCGAGCAGCATAGCACCAGAAGCTTTCACCTTTTGTTATGCTTTTCACTCACAAGTCAAATAGTTAAAAATGAAACTATTGCGGAAATGCTCTGCTTTACGAATGGCCGTGAAGCTTTCACTTTGTGTTAGTAGACACAGCACATTCAGAACTAAGAGATAAGAGCAGGCTTCTGTGCTGCGTTACAAAAATATGAAATCATAGTGCTTTCACACTTATATAAAATGGTTATTTTACATAAGTAGGCCACAAAAAAAAAAAAACCCAAGAAACTCTCAGTTAAGAGTCTTTATCACTATCCCCATATCACTAATTAAGTGATTTCACTGCATAATTTTAAAGGATCTTGTATCCAGGTCAGCAGGGAGTTCAAATTTGATCAAAAGCCAAAATTAGGCACGTTAAAAAACGTAGGCCATAAAAACATCAGTCCAGACGGTCACATTACGCACATGCTAAAAATTAGGGATGCGCTAATATGGGAACTGTGGGTTGATGCCAATGCATACATTTTATGAACATCTGGCCACAGTAGCCTAGCATCTTCTGGAGTACAACTAAGATATAATCAAATATTGATTTGAAATAACAGTCAAAAATAAACATCTGTCTGATGTGCTGTAGTTGTCTACCGATGAGATTCTGATGTCATTGTCTGTTACTACTGTTTTACTGTAGTATTAACTGGAAGATTAGAATATCTTATATGAACTGTGTGGTTTATTCTTTTATTCTAATTTGTACTTAAAAGTAACAGCACAAAAACCCAATTTCAAAAGAAGACAAAGTGTCCCCAGACTTCGGATGGAAGGTGTACATGTGTTTGATCAGACTCACCAGTGTGTGGAGTATTTCTAGAGGTTGATAGTGGATGTTAGAGGCTCTGTAGTGTGATGTGTGCTCTATGGCCAGCTGTTTGTTTCTTTATTCTGGCACACTTTCTGAATCTGTCTGTTCTGCCCAGTCCTGTTCACCTGGCATCCAAATGAACCACTCAGATCCAATAGTGGGCTTCCCTAGCCACACTGGAGAGTGTGGGTGTATGTGAGAGTGTCTGTCATGGCACAGTCCCAATTTCCATCCTTGTGTTCCTTTCAGCATTAAGCGCTCACTTCCTGAATCGCATGTGGAGACAGAAAGGAGGAGAAAGAGGAAGAATGAAGAAGAGCCAGTGCAAAAGAGGAAAGGGAACACTTCATGCTGGATGGTTGTTGGCGCAGTCTCCTCCACATGCAGAGTGAGTGGGAGAGAGCAGCATTTGGATGGAGTGTGTCACTCTCTCTCTCCCCCTCAGTCTCTGTGATTTATTCACTGCAATAAGTGATGCAGAGACAGGCTAACAGGCCAGCAGACAGCAGGGCATTAGCATAATGTGTGCTGTAAAGGGGTTGCTAGAGCATCTTGGGTGTCTCTAAAAGATATATGGCACATTTAGATTAGCTCTGCCCACAGATATCACTCCTCATTGTGATTAATGCAGTATTGTCATCTCCAACGCTCGTGAACCGAATGTATGAAGGGGCTAATTGGCTGCTCTATGTGTTGTGTTTATGCCCAAAGTTAACCAAAATAGCTTGTATTTTTTAGAACTTCTTTCTGGCCTTTTTTTTTTTACAGAAAAGCAAGAAAGCAAAAAAGACAGTGCCCAGAGTGGTGCAACACTGACTTGATAAATGTTCAGCTAGCCGAGACAATTGTTCTGCTGAGGGTGATTTTTACCTGAATGCTTGTTGTGGTGAAAAATAAAACCATGTGAGTGAGGATATGTGAGCGTTGCCTCTGAATACTGAAGGCCTGGCCTGTGTCCTGCCCTGCAGGGATGCCAGCGAGGAGCTGAGAGTAAAGAAGACTGTTGATGCCTGGATCAACACACTGAGCAAGGAGATTCAGGTAAAGCTCAACTCAAACATAACTTTCTATTAATCATTTAATACCACACAAATGGACACACGAACACAGAGAGAGAGAGAGAGAGAGAAAATGGCACACCTTACAACCATGCAAGGTTGAGCACTGAAACTGTCACGTAGACAAGCAGAGGCAAAAGTTTTACTTTCTTCTTTAAGATGAAAAATCCACAGATCCATCTATCCACTATAACTCGACAACTTAACACTATGAGTCTGAAAGGATGTGTAGTGGATGTATATAGGCAAAAGGTAAACTCACTAAATACTGAGAAAAATGTTATATTTTGATACTCTTGTGTAATGTTTTTGTTAAACATGTTTTCTGCTTTTTTCCTGACAGTAAAAAAGAATAACTTTTAACTTGTACTTAATGGGTGTTTTGACTGGAAATTAAATAAACAAAAGGGAGGTTTCTCACTGTAATTATTGTATTGTAGCGCCAGACACTACTATACATATCTGGTAGTGCTATGTACTATCCAGCCTGCAATATCTGTACCAAACATTACTTGTATTACTTCGTACTTGACTATTAATAATTAGGCATTTACTGGACTGTGAAATAAAGTGCTGTCGTCTTTTCTCCCCATGTGCCAGGATGAACTAGTGCACCCAGGCTCCAATGCATGGTTAAGAATCGTGGAAAGAGGCAGCAGGGCAGCAGCGGCCTCAGCGCAGCGAGACCAGGGCAGCAGTAACATGAGCACAGCTGGGGTTGGAAAGGGGGTCGGAAAGGTGGAAAGAGAGGGGAAAAGAGCAGCTGCAGTAGCAGCAAGAAGAACCCACACTCAGAGAGAGTCTATTAGAACACAGGCAGCGAGCACACAGCCATCCAGCCAGCAACTCAACTCCTCTCTCAGAAACAAAGCTGAGCCGCAGCCACAGGCGGTGAGTGTGTTGGTACCATCGCTCTCAGTGCCATGGCCACACAATGCATCACAAACACTCAACTTGATGCATCATCACCTGATTTCACTAATGAGCTCTTCTCACTAGCAAAGAAGGGAATCTAATTAGTGAAATCATATGTAGTGCTACTTGTCTGTAACAAATACCAGTAGACGTCGCAGCACTCGATGGAACATATTGCTCAGGCAGTGTGTCATAATGTATTCTGCACAGTCTGTCGTTAAAACGTATTGGTCCCAGTGGGAACTGAGCAAAATTATAGGTTAATAGTAGGGCTGTCAAACAATTAAAATGATTGATTGTGAGTAACAGTATCATTTTGTGTAGCTAATCACAAATAATGATATTTCTCTTTTTGGCAAAAACGTGACCCTAAAGAAATATATATATATATTTTAAACATTTGATAATATTTCAGTAGCATGTTTGTTATAATAGGGTTCATATAGGAATAGATAATATGACAATATTTTTGTTGTACTGTGATATGTCACAGTATGCTTTTCATATTGTCGATATCATCAGCTGGACGATATGTCAAAAATGTAATAGCACAGTACTTCAGTTTCCACAATAAACCAACATGTGACTGTACCATTATGACAAAGTAGTTAAACATTCAAAAATACTATGAAAAAATATAAATACAATGATCTGTATTTAACACTTCACAGACTGTACTGTAGTAAGTCTATTTAATAGTACTAATTGTGCTCTCTTTGTGCTTAAGCATGCAGTTGGGAAGAATTTTTTTATTACTGACTAGGTCCACGGTGTTCTCAGAAAAGCATATTGTAATGTAACTTATCACAATAAAGACAATAAATTTTTTTATTTCCCTTCCATATCATCAGTACTTAAAGAACACTGACCGGCTGCATGTTTTTATTAAAAAGTGTTTAATTGGATTTAGTGCAACTAAAAGTGCGTATGTGAAATGTTGAATAACATTAATGGTGCATTCAAACTGTTATAACTAATCAAGCCTCAGAAAAACTAAATATAATTTTGTAAATTTAAAATAAGTCATACTGTTGTAATATCACCAAGATGAATCCTGAACATGGAAATCAGGTGAGCCCAGGGAAAACAAATTTTTCAGTTTTCACCGCAGATACGCAGATAAAAGTAACAGTGGCTGCATATTTCAAACAATAAATGTATGTAATTTGTATTTTAGATACAATCAGTGATCTCAACTTCTCTATCATTGTAACCTCTAGCCTTTGTTCTCATTTATAAAGCTTGTGTATACTTGTTAAAGTAGTCTCTTGAGGTTAACTAGAGCTTTCCATTTTGCTATAGCTTTTAGAAGTTTACTACTCGTTGGTTTATCTAAAGTTCTTCCTTGATCGCTGTCCAGCATAGCCTGCCAAAAGCATCCTCCACTGCTGATTGATATTACTGATATTGCCATCATCAACGATGTGATTTACATGCTTAAGATGGCCTGTACTTTGGTGATTAACAAATTCATGTCATGGCATGACAACAGCTAGAAATAACTTTGTTGTAATGTTTTTTAAAGAGCCATTAATGGAACTTCTTGTCCTATAAAAGCTGTACTTAAATATGAAGGCTACAGTCACACAGTCATAGCAACATGCAACTTGTGAGCAGCTGGGCTTCAGTGTGGAGCTATCGGTGGTTTGAATGTTCAAACTACGAACATGCGTTATCAGCTTTAAAAATGAGTGGCATTAATAATTTATCACGCAACATAGGTCATTGTAGATTTTCTATTGCTCCTGCAATTGGAAGAGAGGCCTGCAGTTATGGCAACCTATAGTGTACCTATAGTGTTTGAGGAGCTGGGCTTCAGGGTGGAACTGTGGATGGTTTAAAAGGTCAAACTAGGAAAATGTGTTAACAGTGTTAAAAATAAGTTGTGACATTAATAATTTTTATAATATTAATATATAATAATTAATATTATTGTTTTAAAGCTTTATTAACGCATTAACTTTGACACCACTGTTTAATAGTATGAATGCAGCGCGGTAAGGGTCATTGTACCTTTTTGCTGCAATAACCATCTTATCAGTTTTAATCTGACAGTGGTTTGGCTTTTTTGTGCCTATTTGTTGCAGTTCATTGCTGTGTATGTGCTTTACTTATCGACGCATCCAGACAGCAACATGGAAGCTACACTCGCAACACTGTGTAATCTGCCCATCTGGATGCAAACACAATACCTCAGGACCCTGCACTGTCTCTGCTGCACTTTAACTAAATGAGGAGTTCTCAGTGCCCATATGTTGCCTCCCACATCGATTTGCTATAAATAAGAGTGAGCAGACAAGAGGCAGTGCTGCTTATCTGTGTTTGGCCTGGGCCTGCTCTGCGCTAGTGGCTGCACATGTTTCCTAGTGTCGGTGTAAAACACACCCAGCCTAGCAACATCTCCCGTGGCTGACTGAGTGGTTGCCGTGTAAAGTGCAAGGTTTTTTTATTGCCCAACAAAAAACGCTGTCATGAATGCTGACAGCCGGGCAAAACAAATACCTACATAACAAAGGGAAGTGAAGAGCAATTTGGATGTTGACACTAAGGGCTTGACATAAGATGGGCTTTTATTTATTTATTTGCTGCGGGTTGGTTTCTGCTTATTTTCTCTTAATAAACTTAAGTGCAAAGAAGGACATTTAGTATGCTTTTTTGAATTTTCTTTGAAGCTGATGATTTGGTATGGTTGAATGCATGTTCCTTCTGTCCCAGTCGGTGGTGCTGAGGTCTGAGGGTGATGAGGAATATTTGGCGAAGATTTATGGGAAGGCCCTGTACGAGGGACATAGACGTACACTGAAGAAGGGACCCTACCTCCGCTTTAGTTCTCCCATTCCAAAATCCAAAAGCCTGCGTCCTAAAGTGATCGAAAGCGTTAAAGGTAAGGCATGTTCACTGCAGTGAGCATACTGAGCTCTGGACTGGCCACAAATCCCGCACTGCTCCAGCATTCAGCCACAAGAGTTTTGAGATGTCTAGAAACGTATATCTCTTCATTACTTGATTCAGTTATGATTCTTTAGCAAATTATTCAATCAATAATTGTCAAGTTTTACTACAATTATTTTGTTACAATTTAGAATTGTTTTTGAAAAAATACAGCACAGGCTACTGTGTAAATAATAATGTACACAGAATAAAGACACATAAAAACATGAGCTTCCAAAACTGCTGTTCAAACAGTTATTAAAATGTTTACTGAGAAAAGGAAACAGAAAAAGAAGAAATTTTGCATCAGAACAGTAGAACTCACATTTGAAATTGGGATTACTTGGATCATAACAAGCAGAAAATGCAACCAACTTCCAAGACTGAACTTCAGAGATGTGGAAAAATCTTCCTAAAAGCAAGTCTCTTTAAAAGAGTGGAAGCTAAAATGTGGATACACTAAATACAGAAAAAAATTGTTTAATTATTGCGCCATCTGTATTTTTTTTTCCTGATGCTGAAAAATAATTTACTTGGTGCTTGTTTTGGCTAGAAATGTAATAACTGAAAGAGCAGTCATTACTTTTGCACAGTAATGCACTTCATTAAAAAGATCAAAAAATATTATGTCCGTTTCTGACATTCCAAAATGCAGTTGATTTGCCAGTTTTGCATGTATACATCACAGTGCATCAGTGCATTTTTACACCCATAATAGTGTCCCTCATTTTTGGCTCCTCCGCAAATGTCTTCAAAAGAAGGAAGTGATGAGTAAAGCCATGCAATTAAGTTGTCAGAAATTCTGTTCACAAAGACCCTCTTTCATTTTCTCTTTTATAATGTGTAGTATAGTAGCACAACCTTACCGCCTCTTTCACTTCCATTCCCTTTATTGTAGGCGTGAAGATGAAGTCCTCTAAGACCCAGACTAGCATGTCTGGAGCTCATGATGTGTCATCTCTGCTGCAGCCTGGAGTCTCTGAGCCCCAATACCTGTTCAGTCCCAGTGGCCCTGTCCAACAGCAGCAGCAGCAGCCTGGATGTCCTCTGCAGGGCTTCCTCATCCCTATGGCCATCCCACTGGGTAAGCCCACTCCAGACCCTATAACCACTCCAGAGCCCATCTGCAACTATATGCACTCACTACAAGTAAGACACAAGTATGCATTAACACATACAGTGGGGCAAAAAAGTATTTAGTCAGCCACTGATTGTGCAAGTTCTCCTACTTAGAAAGATGAGAGAGGTCTGTAATTTTCATCATAGGTACACTTCAACTATAAGAGACAAAATGAGAAAAAAAAATTCAGGAAATCACATTGTAGGATTTTTAAAGAATTTATTTGTTAATTATGGTGGAAAATAAGTATTTGGTCACCCACAAACAAGCAAGATTTCTGGCTCTCCTAGACCTGTAACAACTTCTTTAAGAAGCTCCTCTGTCCTCCACTCGTTACCTGTATTAATGGCACCTGTTTGACCTTGTTATCTGTATAAAAGACACCTGTCCACAGCCTCAAACAGTCAGACTCCAAACTCAACCATGGCCAAGACCAAAGAGCTGCCGAAGGACACCAGGAAGAAAATTGTAGACCTGCACCAGGCTGGGAAGAGTGACTCTACAATAGGCAAGTAGGTTGGTGTGAATAAATCAACTGTGGGAGCAATTTTAAGAAAATGGAAGACATACAAGACCATTGATAATCTCCCTCGATCTGGGGTCCACGCAAGATCTCATCCCGTGGTGTCAAAATGATCATGAGAACGGTGAGCAAAAATCCCAGAACTGCACAGAGGGACCTGATGAATGACCTGCAGAGAGCTGGGACCAAAGTAACAAAGGCTACCATCAGTAACACACTACGCCGAGAGGGACTCAAATCCAAATCCAAAATAGAACTTTTTGGTAAAAAGTCAACTCGTCATGTTTGGAGGAAGAAGAATGCTGAGTTGCATCCCAAGAACACCATGCCTACTGTGAAGCATGGGGGTGGAAACATCATGCTTTGGGGCTGTTTTTCTGCAAAGGGGACAGGACGACTGATCCGTGTTAAGGGAAGAATGAACAGGGCCTTGTATCATGAGATTTTAAGCCAAAACCTCCTTCCATCAGTGAGAGCATTGAAGATAGAACATGGCTGGGTCTTCCAGCATGACAATGATCCCAAACACACCACTTGGGCAATGAAGGAGTGGCTCCATAAAAAGCATTTCAAGGTCCTGGAGTGGCCCAGCCAGTCTCCAGATCTCAACCCCATAGAAAATTAGTGGAGGGAGTTGAAAGTCCGTGTTGCCCAGCAACAGCCCCAAAACATCACTGCTCTAGAGGAGATCTGCATGGAGGAATGGGCCAAAATACCAGCTACAGCGTGTGCAAACCTGGTGAAGACTTACAGGAAATGTTTCACTTCTGTCATATCCAACAAAGGTTATGTTACAAAGTATTGAGTTGAACTTTTGTTATTGACCAAATACTTATTTTCCACCATAATTTACAAATAAATTCTTTAAAAATCCTACAATGTGATTTCCTTTTTTTTTTGTTTTTCTCATTTTGTCTCTCATAGTTGAAGTGTACCTATGATGAAAATTACAGACCTCTCTCATCTTTCTAAGTAGGAGAACTTGCACAATCAGTGGCTGATTGATACCCCTCTGTATAATTTCCATTCAACTGTGGAAATGGTGGTTAATCCATGTTTCTGTAAGTTACTGTTTTGTGCAAATTTGTGATATGCTTGTGACAAGTGTCTCAATTACGGTGTAAGGCATGTACAATGAATATAAGTTATAGATAACAAAAGGATTTGAACCTTTATTAGCTCTTGGTAGAGCAGTTTTGACAACCCTCTTTCTGATGTATATCGCTCTAGCCCTCACAGTTTGGAGACACCATGTGAAGTGAGCAGTGGCCCATTTAATGAGGTCTGAAGTCACTGTCCCACTTTGCCATTGCCCACCAAATCCCTGAGAACATGACCAGGGCAAACAGTTCTGATGGGACATAGTCCCAAATACTTTTGTTCCCACTAACTCACTGCTTGTTTAAAAAATCTGTTTGCATCACCATTTTTCATGTTTCTCCTTTATTGATTAACCATTTAGGCAATATTTAATTCTTTTTTTAAATTTTAATTTAGTCTTTTCCATCTAGGATTTTTCTGCACATTTTCAAATTGGCAAAAAAAGATGAAAATTGTCAGTGATTCAGCCGATGGCTTCAGTCACATAACTGCTTCAACTACTTATTGCTCCCAGACTTCTTAAGTTCTAAAGTTAATGTCTTTAGATTTAGACTTAATAGCATGGCCTTGCAGTGTCATTTCAGCAGAGACATTTAAGAAATTGAACAATGCTCATTTGTGCGATTTTTCAGCAGGCATGCGCTTCATCGATACTGCATTAACCGGCTGTGGGTCATTGCATGTATCTCTGCCTCTTAATGACACTACATTAACAGCTGTTCTAGCTGTTTGCAAAGTGCAGTGCCATCATGGACTTCTGTCCACCCCACAATAAAGTAGTGTATTCCAGCTTGACCCAGACAGCCCCCACATGCTGCCACTGTAAAGCTGCCCTTCTTATGGCTGACACTGAGCACACAGCAGCATTAAAGAATGGACTTAATTAGACAGACATTTTAGCTGTGTGAGTTTAGCTCTTAATTATGGCTGAGTCTTTGCTCCTCTAAAGCCTCCCTCCCTACGCTGCACTATTTTAATCACTTCACTGTCAGGGACTTTAATGCCCTCTATTCCACTCTCATTTCCCCAGTTCAAATCACCATGAGCTACGTCTTATGACTGACCTTGTACTGACAGAGGCAGTTGCGCTTATTAGCCAGGCCAACCACATGTTTAAAAGCATTTATCTGCTTTACAAACCAGAGTTGGCGCAGTAACAGCAAACAGCCAACTGAAAACACTTGCATTACCATTATTTGATAGTGTTCTCCTTTTTTCCATTGCAAGGCCTCTGGCCTCTAGGGTTAAAATAGCACACTAGTTTGGTTCTGACTGCACTGAAACATGCCTCTCTGTTAAACCTTCAGTGTACAGCTCCTATAATGCAGTGGTGATGCAGTGCTTCTAATGAAGCACGGTATCAGAAATGGAGTCAGATGGCAAGTAATGTCACTTGAACAGCACGAGGCCATTTTGCATGTTATTGCTTGGCAGCAGAGCTGACCTATGCTCTGGGATGCGGCAGGATGAACAAAACCACCTCTAATCACATCTGCAATGCAGTAGCTGTCATCAGAGTGAGAGAAACACATCCTGCACTGTCTGAAGAACAGGTTTCCCTCCTTTACACAGCCACACGTCCTAATCCAGATGGACCTTCATATGAGATGTTGGAAATGGGAATGGCTGCTCTTTGTGTGTGTATATTGGCATGTAAAGAGGCAGCAGTTTGAGTAGGTAGATAAACAGGTCAAAAAAGGTGGTCCTCTTCATTGTTCCGCAAAATATTTCTTTGCAGTAATGCTTTCAATTAATTTTACCCAAGTTTGGTTTGCAGGTTCTAGCACTGTCTTTCTAATGTAAATCAGAATTGATTAAACCTAGATAGGCAGCAAAAATCTAATTTACAGTTTTACGCCTCACGCCAAATGTACTCTGTTAATTTTGGCTTAATAATCTAACACGGTTTGAGGCAAGTAAGGCAGTTTAAATCAAAGCAATAGTGAAATTTACACAACTTTCCCCTCACCTGAAATGTAGTTAATCAGGTAAGACATGTTTGGTATCTTAAATTTCTTTCATTAGTTTTGAAGCGTTTTGGCATTTAATGCCTTTGCATTATAGTTCAGGATTTAATATTTTCAAATTTGGCTAATGTCGTCATGGCTTTTACTGCTGTTTGTCCTATGCAATAAATTTGTTGCCATTTTTACAGATAATTTTTTGGGTTGGCTAACAACCTGAGAATGTTCGAGGCAGGTAAATGATAAATTAGCCTTGTACTTTGCAATTTCATTTGACAGGCTTCATGTGCAAAAATTTTGTAACTATGATTTGTCACCAAAATATTGATTTAATGAAATAGCTGAGCTATATTCAGCTTTCTTAAGCTTTTAGCTCCTACCAGACCTCATTGCTGAAGCTGTAGTTGTCTGTGAGCTTTACTTATCCATTCCTGCAGAGAGGGGGTATATCTGGATATCTGTTCTAATAATCCGCATTCTGCAGAGGGCACTTACAGCATATCAGGAGCTTGTTACCAATCTGGCTGATGTTTCAGGCTGGAAGTTCCCTGGGGTGGTTTAATCACATGCCACTTCAGACACTTCAGAGCGGTCTGTTCACTTCAGCCCTGGTGGTTGTCCTATTTCACATCACATTGTGCCTGTGTGTGTGTGTGTGTGTGTGTGTGTGTGTGTGTGCATGTGTTTGTGTGCGCTTCTGTGTGCCTGTGTGTGTATCTTGAGAGAAGCCCTGGCGGAAAGTTCCAGACTCGTTAATAACTTTGCAGACTGTGCTACAGTGTGTGTAGTGTGGCTGTGAGTGTGAGGGGAGCAGGTTTGGCCTGGCCCCCGTGTGCCTCTCAGTGACACTCTGTAGGGCTGCAGTTTAGAGCTGCCCTATTTTCTCAGCTCGGCAGCTCCCCGGAGAGGACAGTGGGATTGGCAGAGGCCCCCAGGGAAGCACGGAGAGGCTTTCATCTACAGCAGCTGTTAAGGCAGGCACATCCGCAAACTGCCCCGAGTTTCAGACACCGGCCAAGTATGGCAGGCAGCTCCCCACAAATCTGCTTATGAAGTTCCACATGGCAGTTTGGAGAATTTTCTTGTCAAATCAGCCTCTACTGATAGCAGCTTTCCCACAGGGTGATTGGGGGCCGATTGTGCATTTGCAACTTTGCATTTGAAGATTTCATTGTCAGCAAAGCCTTTGGACAAAAACAGATTACTTATTGTAGAAATAGAAACAGCTAAAATTGCCTTATAGTGCATGATGATCATATCATTAATCTAGTAGAGTCCAAGCCTCATAGTTTGGAGCAGTTTTGATGGAACAGCAAGTAGGTAGTTATAATGTTTTGGCACATTGTTGTATTAGTATGACCAAACCAGCAGTGTTGTAGCCTCCTGTAGCATTGTTGCCAACCATTTCTGCATCAGAAAACTAACCACTTGGCTCTGTAACATGATCCATGATTGACCAGGTTAACTGATCTAAATAGATCGTTATGTTGTCTTCTGTCAGTATTTCAGGTATTCAGATTTCTTGTTTGCCTGCATTTCTTCTTCACATTCGTGCCTTATGGTTTATCTAGCTTGTTTTCAGTAGTCCATAATAGCCTGCATATCTGCCCTTTTATTGTCTGTCATTATGATTATCTGTCCATTACAGTTTCATTTTCCACTTTCCCTTACTCCTGAGATGCAGGAATGCAAATTAGTTTTCTTGCCTCTTAACTTTTTTTTTTCTAAACTGGCGGTTATACAACTCAGCCCACATGTTTCCTATCAGAAATATTTGTGCGTTCCAGATGAGTCAGAGCCTCTTGCTCCTGAGCCACCGTTTGGATGCCCTTCAGCCAAATTATGGAAATCATAAAGCTACGCTGTGTTTTGCCCAGCTCCATGCAGAGGGCTGGAAAAACAGATTGCTGAGCCCGCAGCAGATTTATGCAAATGTGCGCTTCCTTGTTGGCCGTTAATATGGCACGGCCGAGCAAATGCATGACCGCTAACCTGCCGAGAGGATAGCCAGAAATCCGGCTAGTTCTGCTAGCACACCCTGGCTGAACCTCTTTGTCTCCTTGTCCCCCTTGCTGAACATATGCCAGTCATGCAGCTGGGCTGGACTCCCAGCCTGGCAGATGTGCTTGAACGTGTGCATCTGTATGTTCGGATTGAAACAGTGTGTGTGAGTCGTGTGGATGTCCTTTATGACCTCTCTGGGGTAAAGTAACGGGGAGGTGTGTATGAGCTCCAGCTGTTGCAGGGAAAAGGCTGTCTTTAATATCCTGTTCACGTGAGAGCACCTCTTTCTGCATGTCTCGGTGTGTAAATAGTGCTGTGATGCTATCTCCCCGGTGTCAGAGGGGAGGTATGAGCACAACTTCGGTGGGTTTGTTTCAAGACCATGTTCATATTGGCAGAACATATCCAGAGTCCACACGCGTATCGTGTGTAAGAGTCCAGAACAATGGGCCTCACTGCAGTGGTTTGGGGTGGGAGAGTGTGTGTTTGTTTGAGAGAGAGATTGATTGTTTTTGTGATTAGCAAAGCCCCACCTCCTCTTGAAGGCTTTGTTTAGTGCTGAGTTCATGCATCCCAACTGGCTGTTAGTGTACTGGATTTTTATATAAGGTCTTGTTGTCTGTAGTTGAGCTAAAGGCCAGTTTGAACTGGATTGGATTTAAGTGAATTAAATGATCACTGATGACACTGATGAATGTCCATAGATCTTACAAGACTGAAAATAATAATTACAGAGTGAATGGCCTTCTGTATTTGGCTGAACTCAAATTTCCCCCAGTAATAGCTGACTTGTATAACTTGACCTGGCAGATTGACCTGACGGTAGTGTAATAACAAACTTGGGCTGGCGCTTTTCACTGAGTAGTGCATCATTTGGGATTCTGCCATTTTGTACTGGAATACCAATCACATATTGTGTTATGCCACTCAGTGTGTCTGCTGTCACAGAGTGATGAGCAAATCTGTATAATGTTAGTGTTAAATACTGATTAAGGGACCCATTTTAAGCATCATAATGTTTGCTGTTTTGTTTTGTGCCAGTAGATGTTTTATTCCAGGCTATCTGTGGTAAGTTTAGTGGTTTACACAGATAGTTTGTGTGCTTGAAGAGTCAGATCCCTCACAGGACAATTACAGGACCTTTACTGATAAAAAAACAATCCACCTCAAATAGTGCTTAATGATTCTGTTGTGTACATTCCTCTAGGTAAGCCCAGAGTTGATGGCAAAGCCCCTTTGCCCTCCCGGGTCATCATTAGTGACAAACCTGCAACAGTGATAACCTCGCTCCCTCCCACCACCGCCCCTAAAGTGAATCCTCCTGTCTGTAAGCCTAACACGGTGCTGCTGGAAGTGCACTCTGAGCCCAGGAGACCTACCCCACAGCTCCAAATACAGGTAAGAGATATCTCGAGCTTGGTTGTCCTGGCAACGTGAGCCACCGCGGTGTGTGGTGTTACTAGACTAAATGTGGGTGAGCATTCAAATAGGATAACGTTATCATCCTCTTCAGACTGAATAAATCAGAGGTGTTTCTGTGCTGTACAGATGTTTATTTGACATTACATGACGCATCATCTTTGCTAATTTCATCTTTCTAATGCGTTTATGTCTGGTACATGGTCTTCATTTCCCTGCAGTTTTCCTTGAAGACTTTCTCCCTCTGTATCCAGGTTCAGCCCAGTGTGAACATTGAAGGTATAACATCCCCAGGTCCTGATCTCTCTCCTACTCTTCACCTGCCTCATCCATCTATTCAGGTGAGCCACAATCAACTACACAAACTTTCTTCTTTTATATTGTTCAGTTGTCTTCCACTACAGGTGGAGGAAAAACATCACAGCACTTTTTCATGCTATATGTTTGTTTTTCAAAGGTTTGATTCATTGGTAGAGGTAAAAATGCATCATGATGTTTGTTTTTGCTGAAGTTTGGTTAGTTAGTACAGACACAAAAGCCTCAGTAATGCCACATTTAAAAAATGCTATCAAAAAATGTGAATTAAATTTTTTCACTTACTGCGCTACACTAGAAACAAAACTAATTATGCTGTCTTAACATGTTCAACAATTGAGTGTTCTTAAAGTACATTTTTGACTGTGACATACTGTGATGTAATTCATCACTAAAATGATAAATATCTTCATTTTGCCCCTACACATGACGCTCATCAGCATCAGCTGTGTAGTAATGTATAGAAATAATTGGCAGAAATGAGAATTTGTGGCCATATTAATTAAAAACACCTGATAAAAGCTTGCACTGAAATCATTAAAGTGACTTTTGAACCTTTGTCCACAATCATGGAACAATAAAGGCTTAGCCCCCTGATCACTGCTGGAGAATGAGCTTCGCTCTGCGAACACTAACGCACCTAGAGGCTCTTTATGGCAGTGCTCGATTGTAAGAGCTTTGAAAATGAGTCATGAACACTGGAACTCTTTCTCTGAGCTCTCTGCTTCTGCTGAAGTGGGCATGAGGATGACTGAGGCTGCTATTTCAAGGTCACCACACAACAGAAGATCTGTTATGTGTCATCCATAGCCATGATACTATAAAAGCTTTTTAATTTGTAAAAAAGTGCCATGGAAATTTATTTTTGTAGTTTTTAACCCCTTTTTGAAGTACCTAGAATCTCAGGTCTTTATGTCATAAGCCTGAGAACACATGTCCAAATTGGACGCATTCTGCCTGCATTTTATGCACGAAACTGACACACAAGCGTAAAGGCATAGTTTATGAGCTCTGTGCATGGGAGAATGTGAAATATGCTTCTCTCATATCATTGCTGTCCAAAGTAAAATAACTTTCTCCAAAATAATAACTTTACAGTAGAAGACAAAAACACTCTTACCTTTCAATGTAAGTTAATCTAAAGAGGTTTCATAACAAGTGATTTTGGAGCATTTCAATTGGTTTCTATTGGTTACCATAAAACAGCTGGTATGTTGAAATGTCATAGAAATTTGACAAAAAATGGAGATGCATAGTTTTTGTTGGCCAACGACGATATATCTGAGGGAGGGCCATGTAAAACTAGGAAGGATTGATTTAAAAGTGAGTGGAGATATTGGATATGCAGCTAATTTCGTATTCAGCTTGGTTACGCACATAGTTCTCACATTTGATGTTTTAGATTAGGATGTGCACGTTTCAGAACACAGGTTTGTTGACGTTAACGACAGATTTGAGTCACTTTTCTACATGAATAAGACTCTTCAAGTTGAAGTTAGAATCTGAGCAAAAAAATCAGATTTGAGCAATGAGACTGAATTTACTGGAGAAAATGTGGCACAAAAAAATGCCATTATGCAGCTGCAATGGGCAAGATACGCAATCTGTGTTATTGTTTCACAAACTAGTAAACTAGTGAGAAAACTTCATTCATTTACACTTTTCATCACTGAGCATTTTTTGTTATGTCTCGAGCTTACTGACAGCTCCATTGTTTCACTTCACCTTTTAAACTACCACAGCAGGGCTACATTAAATTCAGTTGTTATTGTGGTTGCATCAAGGCATATGTTGCACTGTGCCTGCGCTCGTACATACATCTGACCCTCGGTACCCACTTTGAGAGCACTCTGATTTTTTTCGATGACGTTATCTGCTCCATATTCAGGCATGTCTGATTACAGTCATTAGACTAAATTACTGAGCTATTGTTTTAACAGATGACCAAAGCTCTTCTTTCACATCGTTTCTACAGACATTAGAGAGATTGGTTAGGTTTCTGTTTCAAAGGTTGTGCGTCCCTCTGGTTCCACATCACAGGCATAGTAAGTGGAGAGCAGAGCTGCTTCAGAAGTATGATTGTGCCATACTGGCGATCACACGGATCCCGCTTCAACATGAGGGCTTATGTTTCTGCAGCCATAGATTAATCACTGTGACAGGACCCGTACTGGTTCTGTAGAGTGTGTTTGTGCTGTGAGTGCTCAGTACAGCCAGAAAGGCTGTTACATTTCTCATATAGCGGCTGGCTCCAATCAGGGATACTAGATGGATGGACACTGGTGCCATAACATTTTGGCCAAGGTCCAAGCAGCAGGACTTTTAATAAGAACAATGCCTATTTCACCCCCACCCCTCAAGTTTGCAGTTCTTATTGATTTGCTATTTATATACACATACATTCTCTCTCTCTCTCTCTCTCTCTCTCTCTCTCTCTCTCTCACTCACTCACTCACTCACTCACTCACTCACTCACACACACGCATGCACGCACGCACATGTGTGTGTGTGTGTGTGTGTGTGTGTGTATGTGTATCAGGGCAGAGTGGCTGCAGTGCTCTTCTGCGCTCTTCTGCTGCTTGTGCTCCTGCCCCCGCCATTCACATCCGGTTGCTAGGCAACATGTGCAGCTTGGTGGTGTGGGTTAGATGACTTGATGTGAGAAGGAGTGCTGAGAGGATGAAGCAGCAGTGTAGCCCCGCTGCAGTCACATCACTGCTGTACAATCAGCTCCACTCTGCAAACATGAAAAATTACCAAAAACCTATTTACTGCTTTGCTCAATCATAAGAGCTTTTGAAATGAGTCATGGGCACCGAACTCTTTCACTGAGCTCTGTGCTTGGATTCAGGAGTGTGTGAGGATGGATTAGACTGGTGTTTTGACACCTTACATACAGTACTGTGCAAAAGACCACCCCCTTAATTTCCAGTCAAAACGGCCATGCAGTTCAAGTTATGGAATAGTCAGGAGATGCTGCTGAGGGGATTAGATATAAGATGGGTGTCCAATTTTTATTTTTCAAAGAAGGCCAAATAGGATCATGTCAAAATGCCTTATGGCTGAGATATTATTCACAAATGATTGAAATATTAAGTTTTCAAAATGTCAAAAATATAACAATGTAGAGCAATTAATTGAAACAAACGTCTTGCTGGCAATTTATTCTGAGAATTTGATGATGACTCCTTAAACACACAGGACTGGAGGTCTGCCACCTCTAAGCAAACTGAATGCCGTCATCAGGTGAAAGGAATAACTGCAACAAATTGCTTATAAAAAAAACTCTAAAACAGAAGCCACAGGCCAATTAAAATCTCTCTGTGGGCCACATTTGGCCCTGGGGCCGGACATTGCACACCTGTGATATCAGATAATCCAGTTGCATAAGGTAAATAAAGGAAAATAAGCAAAAAAAAAAGCAGAAGTTTCTAAGACTGAAGTCTTGACCAAAGTCAAAGTCTTGACTGAAGATCACCAAAGCTATGGCAATCAAATAAACAGTACTCAGAATTTTCATCTTCAGGAGAGAGGAGAAAATCAATCTCCACTCCATGTTTTTTGTTCTTCTGTACATCCTTCCACTGTGAGTAGACAACACTTACTGAGATAAGGAAACATATAAAAAAGAAGAACATTTACAAATCTAAGAAAGAAGCTGCTGGTTTTCTCAGAACAGTGGACTGACCACCACAGAGTCCAGACCTCAACATCATTTGATGTTTTTGGGATTACTTGCATCATGAGAAGCAGAAAATGCAGCCATCCTCTAAGACCAAGGCAAATAAAAGCAAACAGTGGATATATTAAGTGCTGAAACTGTTAATAATATATTTCGTTTTTGAGGATTCTGTGTAATTTTATGTTAAATCTATGTTTTTCCTTGCTCCAGAAATGAATAATTTGTGCTTAATGATCATTTTAACCATCAGTGAAGGGCGGTCTCTGACTTCTACTCAGTATTATATGAGTAATGTTTTATCAGTCTGTTTGCAGCAACTAATTCAAAGAGGAGTTTTTTATATTCATGATACAGTACATCTCAATATCTACAAATCTATATTTATACCATCTATATTTATACCTATAATCTATATTTTTATCTACATCTGTAATATAAATCTATATCTATAAATCTATATATAATTTGCATTTTCTCCAAGGTTTACCCAAACTGCTGCTTTTAATTTCTTAAAGTGCCTTGCAAATTCATTTTTATTTGTTTTGATCCCTTGTCTGTAGGGTTCTGTGGTTAGACACTTGGTAGTCTTTAAGTAGCACTCTCTACTTTCATTGATTTGTTTTGTTTTGTTTTGTTTTGTTTTGTTTTTTTGCAGTCATTGATTCTTTCCCAATTACCTTTTCTTCACAGTGGTTTATCTTCACCAAGCAATTTTAATGCAATGTATTTTGAGCAGATGAGGGAAACGCAGCACTAAATAGTTGTGGAGAAAGAGTAGAGATGAAGTGAGTGTATGCATGTTTGTTTTAACCAGCTGTGCAGTTAGCAGGCTTGTCTATCGGAGACAGTGCCAGTCTTATCCTCAGCCCAGCCCTGAGGAGGCATACAGCTCTGCCAAGGGCACACTTACAGCATAGCTGCCCTGATTCCTCTCATTTCTTTTGACTCTTCTCTCTCTCTCTCTCTCTCTCTCTCTCTCTCTCTCTCTCTCTCTCTCTCTCTCTCTCTCTCTGTTTTTCTTTTTCTTTCTGCATCAAGCTGCCTGCCCATGACTCATCAGCCTGGTAGTCTTCGACCTCATAAGCACTCATATACACACACACTGATACACAAAGGTTCAACCGTACACACATAGAAAGAGGCTTTGATTCTTACACATGGTTTCAGTCCAAAATCTCCCCTCCTCCGCCTTTTCAGTGGCCTGTGCACCTTTGGTCAGAGAGAATTGAATATGACCACACCTCACTAAGCATGCCAAGACGACACACACAGAATGTACTGAAAAATAGATGAGTATGTCCTTGGAGGCTTGTCCGTGAGCGCAGTGCTTGGCACTCTGTTTTTCAGAAACCTAGCACGCGCACTAGAGAGGAGTTTTTTTCAGCTGCAGCCCTCATGCTTCCCATGTGGTATTTGCCTTGGATGGATATTGAATTCATGAAACGGCATAATTGTAAAATTCTCTAAAATTCTCTGTAAAAAGAAAGAGAGAGCAAGGGTATCTATAGTAATGTGCAAAGCAAAAGTCAGAGACCACCTTTTATTTATTTAGTTTCCAGTAAAAAAAATTGTCATTAAATGCAAAATAATCATTTTTCAGGATATATTTTTGAGAATAGATATAAAATAAACCACTTGAATAAGAAAGGAGAATGTCAAAGGAAGACAAGTAAATAAGGACAGTGGACTGACCTCATAACAATGGACTGACCAGCCCAGAGTCCAGACCTCAAAATTATTCAGTGTGTTTGGGATTACTTGGCATGAGTAGCAGAAACAAATTTCTAAGACTGAACTTGAAAAAACTGAAACTCCTGAAAGCGTAGAAGCTGTAATAAAGGCAGCTGTAAAAATGAATATCTTACTCACATAATGGCTGCTTAGACTGGAACAAAGGGTGGTCTCTGACTTGTACCACATGTCTGCAGATGTGTGTATTTGTGTGTGAGAAAGTATATCTGTGTTACCATTTCTTCAGTAGTAGTGAACCGCCTGCTTATTGAACCGCTCGTCTCCCTCAACCTGTTTTTCGATACTGTGAGTGTGTTGTGTGTTTGTGCGTGTGTGAGGGGAATAGTAATGAATAGTGTAACTCCTGGGTCCACTGCAGCAGGCTGTCTCTGCTTGCTGCTCTGCGGTGCTCTTTCTGCAGCACGCGCTCAGTCCCGCTACTCATACTCCATCGGCACTGTTCTCCATCGCTGTTCCTTTGTCTGTGGATCACCATGTCTGAGACACAAAAAATCCAAAAAGAAAGTGATAGATTCAGCCCTCAATTAAATTCAGTTCAGTTCTGAACTAAATTTGAATTTAGCATAATGATCGCTACATCCATGTTGTTACACACCTTACTAACAGCATTAGAACTGACAGGTGGAAAGAATGTGTTTATGAACATGAACATGCAGGAGTGATTTATTTGGTGCTGGTTGTTTGAAAACTTTGTTTTTCAATCAATGTAATACCATCAGATGGTATAATTATTCCATATTGCATTCTCCATATTGCATATGGTAACACAATGTCAATGTCACAATGCATTGTTACACCTCAAAATGTTTGCAGTATTAGTGTACCTGCAATACAGTTTGCCTCTGCATTTGTGTACAGTAAAGTGTTGGACTGCAGTGATTAATCAACAAAACTAATTAGACATAAGTAATGTTTATGGAAAAGAATTGATGTGTGCTTAAAAGCAGAAACACACTAATTCTCTAATCATTTTAACAAATTACATTGCAAAACACAGAAAAAAAGCATTGACACAACGTGTATTCTTTTGTTGTAAGATAAGCTAAAGTTTCTTGTCACAGGAATGAAACAACAGAGGAAAAAATAGAAGGCATAATGGTTTGATTAATTGAAGAATTGATCTGTGAATCGCTTTCAGAAGTAATCGTATAGGGATATTGCCCATTGCCTATAGTAATATTGTATATTGTTAGAGGCATATTCTCTTTTTTTATTAGTGCTATCAAACTAGTCTTTTAAATATTTGTGGACCTAAATGAAAACATGGACATTCAAATGTAGAAAATGTATATTTTTTATATATCTTGAAAGCTATCTGCAGTAGGACCCCATAAGTGTCTAATCACTGCTGCATGTCTGCTACAACCACTGCTTCAGTTGCACCTCTTTTTTTAACCACATTCACACTGATTTTTTACTCTCATAGCCACTCCGTTTTAGCTTATAATGACAGTGTGTTATTGATGTGGGGGATTTCATGCAATAGTCCTTCTTAAAGACACATAAGATTATGCCTATGTACCTTTTTTTTTTTTTTTTAAAGCAACCATGTCTTGACCCTCCCCACCAGGACTGAGACCACTGATCACTGAGTTAAACCTCTGAGGTTTTGAGGATGCTTGATATTTACATATTTACTTCTATACTTATGTATCTATACTTGTGTATCATCTCCCTGTGAATTTGCATCTAGAAAAATGATGTCTTCAAAATTTTTATATATTCAAATTTTTGACCAACTAAAATAAATTCATTTCTGATCCCACTCGACAGTCTTAATTGATAGAGGAATATTGTCTGTATTATATCATTTTTTTTCTCTTTGTGCCAACACCAACAACAGCTCTTAATAAATTTATATTTGAAGAATAAAGATTCTGATCCTTGTTAGTACACTGCTGTCTGTCTGCCCAGCTCTTGGCCTGCCGTCTGCCTGTATGTCTGCCTGGCTCCAGCTTGGTCTCGTGCAGAGTGTGCACATGAGTGGAGGAGCTCTCTCTCTCTCTCTCTCTCTCTCTCTCTCTCTCTCTCTCTCTCTCTCTCTCTCTCTCTCTCTCTGTCTCTCTCTCTCTCTCTCTCTCTCTCTCTCTCTCTCTCTCTCTTTATCTCTATCTCTCTATCCCCCTCTCCCCCTCTCCCTCTCCCTCTCCCTCTCCCTCTCCCTCTCCCTCTCTCTCTCTCTCTCTCTCTCTCTCTCTCTCTCTCTCTCTATCTCTCTCTATCTATCTCCATCTCCCTCTCCCGTTGCCATAGAGACGAGGGTCAGCAGGCAGAGATGGTGTGTAACCCCCTAGGGGAAGGACTCGTGATTCTCTCACATACTGAGCTCACGAGAAGAAGCAGGTCATGACCTTTGCGATCTCGAGAGTCAGGGAGTCCACTCCAAACCAGAGTGTGTATGCCTGGTGCTCATGGGTACTGCTGAGGGAAGAGTAATTGTGTTGTGGGGTAAGTCAGCATTGTTTATGTGATAAAAGACAGCAAAGATTGGTAGAAAGAGCATCAGGAGATGATGATCGGCTGCTGCCTGTGGAAGCTGATAATGATGTTTCACACAGCACGTTTTGATGCGCAGTCAAATGTAATCACCTTGCTTTGGACCATCAACATGATCTTTAATAATTCATACTCATATAAGCTCATAATCCCTCAGGCTGTTAATGACATGAGGTTTTTCACTGTTGTTTTTGCACCTTGTTGACCTCCTCTTTTGTGCCTCATCCCAGGCTGGAGCAGATGCCCAAGCATTTGGAGATGAGGATGAGGAGGATGACTGCTTCCCTGGAACAAATTTCTTGGCAGTCGCTGAGGTCCAGGTAGTTCCAGCTAAATCTTTTTCCTGTTTTGGCCCAGTCCCATGCACTCCAGTACACAGCACAAAGGTCATCTGCTTACTTGCCCAAGGGCATGGAGTGGGCAGCCTAAAACAGCCAACCTGCCTGCAAGAACAATGATTCATACACAATTTAGAATTTGACAAAATTGAAGGTGTTTGACACCTTCTGCTCAGAAACATAAGCCATTAAATGTTCGGTTCTCCATTAATTAGATTTGCATAGCCAAAAAGTGAAAGAGAATGGTGCTTTCATTAATTACCAAAAGCAGTGGATGGATTAGAAAATATCATTCTGCAGAGAACATTGATTTAGACAATTGTTATTGAAAGGGTGTGGTGTGTATGGGTGTGTGCGTGTGTGCGCGTGTGCGTGCACTGCCTGTATCCCCCCTCTTTGTTCAGTTCCGCCCCACCACTGGCTGTTCAGGAATTCCTCTCACATCACAGGCCACTCAAGCATACACACAAAGCCATAAGCCTGCCATATTTACTGCTAACAAGCGACCCAAGCTGCCCGGCATATTGGGCATTAGGACGATTTCAGCGCGCGGTCGGACAAGGGCAAGCCGTCAGTTAGCACGGAATAACATGGCAGTCATTTGACTGAGAGGAAAGGAGAGCATATCTGTGTTGTTCTCACAGGCTTTTGTAGCTATTGGAGAGGAAAAAAGAGTGCAGAAAATGAAAATAAAAGAGGGTTGGGGGGTTTCACACTCTAAGTAAGATGGGCTATTCCACATTGCCCCCTTTTGGTTTTGGGAGTAAACAGCATGGAGAGTCGAAGCGTACTGATGTTTTTTCTTAAGGCTACAGAGTAGTGGTGGTGAAAGAGAGTATTAGTCCATAGTATTGTGTGGGACAACTGTTTTCTGATGTGTGGTTAGTAACAGCAGTGAGCTACCAATTTCTTAGAAATATTTGCATATTTGGATCGCACCTACAAAAATAGGTTGTGTGTAGGTTGCTGTCCATTTTGGCTGGCTTGCTCTGAGCCTAAATATTGTACACATTTCAAAACCATTCATCTTCTCAGGGCTAAATTCTAGAAAACATGCAACTCACTAAGCATTTTAATGTATTTTGCTTATTTTTGGCAATATTTGGATTGCTATTAAAAAGTTGACTCTTTGTCAATATTATGCTGCCTCTTGTTTGCATGTCAATTCAGGTCAAGATTATTGCTCTGGAAATGTAAACATTTTCCAAATTGAGAAAAACTGTAAAAGAATTTGAGTGGTACGTGTGCGATTGCCTGTAATTAAGCCCTTTAAAAATTCCAATTATGGCTGGTGATTTTTCTCCTACTCTTTTAGCTCTCCCAGCTGCCAAATAAAGGGCTCAGCCACTCCAGTCCAGTCCCCATCAAACAAGCCCTCTCACTAAGAGCAGCCAGGGCCACATGCCCACTACTAAAATGTCATTCCTCTAAGTCTCCAGTGTCTCCACTCTGACAGACCTGCTTTTTGATGGAGCCATAAACTTCAAACAAGCTCAGTGACTTGCCAACACTGCCAAGTTTTTTTCCCCTTCTCTCTTTCTGTTTTGCCCCCCCTCCTTTTCGTCCCTCCTCTCTCTCTCCTCTATCTCTCCCTCTCTCTCTCTCTTTCTTGCCATTATTTCCACCCTCTCACCCTCCCTCCTGTTCTTTCCCCCCTCTCTCTCCTCTATCTCTCACTCTCTTGCCATTATTTCCACCCCCCTCCTCTCTCTGGAGCCTGGCCATTGGAAATGAGCTGATTGGTCCAGCCTTACCCAAGGCTGTCTGACTCAGAGCCAGAGGAATCTGCACATAATGCAAACCAGTGGCCAAAGTGTTCAGTGTGAACACATAAAAATTGAAAGAAGAATAACAGAAGACAAATGTCTCTCTGCTCTGCTTAGACAATAATGACCATTATGAATTCACACTCTGTCAAACATGTGTTAGCAGTTATCACATCAACTCTGTATGCCTTTAGCAATGACTGCTGATGAATAGATATCACACAAATCATGATTTGCAACAGTTCTTTCTGTAAAGAAGTCAGTCAAATCAGAAAGTACATGCTGTATTGCATTATACAAATCTCTTTATTGCCGTTTTCTTCCTCTTGTCTTAAAGCAGCAGCCTGAAGTGGAAGAAGAAGCTCCAGAACAAGCTCCTATAGAGCTCAATGGGTTACCCTCTCCTCCAGCTGCTCTCTATCATGGTCCAGCATTCCCTGTGCAGCCGGCCCAGTCTGAACCTCTCTCAACGCCTGTACTCAGCATTATTCAACACAGAGAGACCCTGGAGAACAGGCTTGTGGAATGGTGAGAAACTCATTTTCTGATTCTGTTACAAACTGCGCTACATGAACCTCAGGCATGTGTTGCTGATATACAGTACCTCAGCAAAATCAGCATTAAAAACTACTACTTGAATGTTTCACTGAGACATGGTTTGGTGCATTTGAGAAACTTTTTTGTGTGTTTTATTTTAAATTTCTGTCATTTCTGTAATACAGTTGTGGAAACTACAACCTCAATTCCAATGAAGTTGGGACGTGTAAAACATAAATAAAAACAGAATACGATGCTTTGCAAATCCTTTTCACCCTATATTCAATTGAATACACTACAAAGACAAGATATTTAATGTTCAAACTGATAAACTTTATTGTTTTTTGCAAATATTCACTCATTTTGAATTTGATGCCTGCAACACGTTCCAAAGAAGTCGGGAAAGGGGCAACCACAGACTGGGAAAGGTGAGAAATGCTCAAAAACTTAATTGGAAACAGGTGAGTGTCATGATTGGGTATAAAGGGGTGCATCCCTGAAAGGCTCAGTCGTTCACAAGCAAGGATGGGGCGAGGTTCACCACTTTGTGAACAACTGCATGAGCAAATAGTCCAACAGTTTAAGAACAATGTTTCTCAACATGCAATTGCAAGGAATTTAGGGATTTCATCATCTACAGTCCATAATATCATCAAAAGATTCAGAGAATCTGGAGACATCTCTGCAAGTAAGCGGCAAGGCAGAAAACCAACATTGACCCATGACCTTTGATCCCTCAGGCGGCACTGCATTAAAAACCGACATCATTCTGTAACGGATATTACCATATGGGCTCAGGAACACTTCAGAAAACCATTGTCAGTGAACACAGTTCGTCGCTCCATCTAAAAGTGCAAGTTAAAACTCTGCCACACAAAGCGAAAGCCATATATCAACAACACCCAGAAACGCCGCCGGGTTCTCTGGGCCCGAGCTCATCTGAGATGGACTGACGCAAAGTGGAAAAGTGACCTGTGGTCTGACGAGTCCACATTTCAAATTGTTTTTGGAAATCATAGACGTCGTGTCCTCCGGGCCAAAGAGGAAAAGGACTGCCGGATTGTTATCAGCAGAAAGTTCAAAAGCCAGCATCTCTGATGGTATGGGGGTGTGTTAGTGCCCATGGCATGGGTAACTTGCACATCTGTGAAGGCACCATTAATGCTGAAAGGTACATGCAGGTTTTGGAGCAGCATATGCTGCCATCCAAACGGCGTCTTTTTCAGGGACGTCCCTGCTTATTTCAGCAAGACAATGCCAAGCCACATTCTACACATGTTACAACAGCCTGGCTTTGTAGTAAAAGAGTGCGGGTACTAGACTGGCCTGCCTGCAATCCAGATCTGTCTCCCATTGAAAATGTGTGGCGCATTATGAAGCGCAAAATACAACAATGGAGATCCCGGACTGTTGAGCAACTGAAGTTGTACATCAAGCAAGAATGGGAAAGAATTCCACCTACAAAGCTTCAACAATTCAACAAACTCCCTGGCCCGGGGAGCAATTGGGGTTTAGGTGTCTTGCTCAAGGACTGAGGTGTGCCCACCGCTCCAGGCAAGTGTGCTCACTGCCCCCTAGTGTGTGTGTCTATTCCCTAGTGTGTATGTGGTGTTTCACTTCACGGGTGGGTTAAATGCAGAGGTGGAATTTCCCCATTTGTGGGATTAATAAAGTATCACTTAACTTAAATTAGTGTCCTCAGTTCCCAAACACTTATTGAGTGTTGTTAAAAGGAAAGGTGATGAAGCACAGTGGTAAACATGCCCCTGTCCCAACTTCTTTGGAACGTGTTGCAGGCATCAAATTCAAAATGACTGAATATTTGCAAAAAAACTGTAAAGTTTATCCATTTGAACATTAAATATTTTGTCTTTGTAGTGTATTTAATTGAATATAGGTTGAAAAGGATTTGCAAATAATTGTATTCTGTTTTTATTTATGTTTTACACAACGTCCCAACTTCATTGGAATTGGGGATTTATATTCATCTGCAGTAGTGTTCGGTAAGGATGTTAATAGTACACAATATACATGCATTGTGATTGGTTAGGAGATGCATTTGCATATTGAAACCTTCTGCGATATCGGTATTACAAAAGCTAGTTTGGAGTCAACAGTTAATAAAATGTACATTGTCCAGCCCTTTTCGGGAGCCATATTTTTAGTGGAACAAATCTGCAAATTTTCTTTTCTCAGTTGTGGGTTCTTGACATCTACACATCCTTTTAGACTCATAGTGCTGAGTTTTCTTCTCACAGTGAAAGGATAGAAACACCTGTCGATTCTTTTTTTTTTTTTTTTTTTTTTCCCTTCTGATCTGAGTCAAGCTTGATTTTCCCCTGTCTTAATCTGATGGTGACAGATTTTGGGGTCTGCCGGTTCTGGCATTGTTGCTAGGATTTCTATTTTCTTTAAATCTTTTAAGACTTTTTACTCCACCTATTTTTCCACCTATTTACCTTTGACTTTTATCTTCTTTATGCAAGTAGATTGCCTTATTTCTTATCTCCTCAGAAATGCCTGTTGAATAACTTCTGCTTAATGGCCGTTATGACCAGAGGGTAAATAAATGGAGAGTAGTAGATTTTTGCACAGTACTATTTTAGCAGTTTCAGGCATAGTGAATTGAAGTGTTTTGTTTTTTTTTGTGTAGGGTAGAGCAGCAGCTCATGGCAAGGATGATCAGTGGGATGTTCCCTCAGCCGGCACAAACAGACCCAGCCAACCAATCAGAGCCAGAGGACAGTGTGACTTCAGATATAGGTAAGCCTTGTGTGTGATTCATGTCATTTTATGATGGACATGAAGGTGGTGCAACAGTTGGGTCAAGCACGACTGTCAGATCTCTTCCCATAGTCCTGCCTCTTTCTATGATTTTACATCAAACATGGGTGATGAAAGAAATGCATCACTGCAGTCAAAAGATTCCAACAAAATAACAGACATCTGGTGCAAAGCAGCATAATGGTAAAACTACTCATAACACGTCTTTTCCTTATTCTTGGCTCGTAATTTTGATTCATAGTTTGTGCGAATGCAAGTAGTGCATTTGTCAAGGCCGTCAGAGCACTAGGAGATTGTATTTCCTCATTATTGTGCAATTGCTCTTCTTCATCCCTCCGTTCCTCCTCTCCTCCATTTTATTCGGCTCACTTTAACTCAGCCCATGCACTCTCCCCGCCTCATTAATCCCCACTCTTGTTTAATAGAAAGATCAATGATGTATCAAATTTGCAGAGGAGGCTACAAGTCTGCGATCAGCAAACCCTAGTCAGCACATTCAGGGACTGACTGGACTCTTCCTTGCTTAAGGCCACCCTACCACTGCAACATTACAACATATTGCCTTAGACAGAGGAAAAGAGCTCCCCTGCCAAGAGTGCCACTTTATGATAGGTGCCTTTTTTTATTATTGTATAAATAGTCAGAAATGCTGACAGGGCACGAATGCAAAGTAGTTTGGGTCAGATGTATAGCAGCTTTCAATTTGTTCCTTTAGAATTATTTGGCTGCTGATGCACTAGAAGGGTTCGGCATGTTTTGAAAATATGGCAGAATGCTGGCACAGTTTAGCAGACTTATATCAGGTACATGTTTCAAGGAGCTCTGTCATTGAATTTGTGTAACACTGCCCGCTTTACGCAGGGTAAGCATTTTTCTAGCAGTGACTTTGATATGGTAATGATTTATTAAGCCCAACAAGCCCAACAAGACCTATGTACTAGCAACCAAATATGTCAGTCTGTCATCAGTGTGCTGATTACTTTTTACAGAAGTCCTTTGCTCAACTATACTGGCACCAGAAAGAGCTGTTTGAAGTCTAAATCATTTTCCTTTCAATGTAGTGCACAGGCAAAAACTAACAATTGCCAGAGCTCAATAAGACACGGAGCAATGATTCTAGTTTATTGCAAGCAGTGATATTCTGCAAAACTGAAATTGTGCTGGTCTGAGTCATCGTCACAGAAGTGAGGACAGATGGAATTGAAGCAAGAAGAACTCCTAATGGAGGTCATAATCATAACCAATCAAGTGTATGATTAGGCTAGCTCTCATGTGTTTTGCTGTGGGTCAGTGGAGACAGTGGGCGGTGGAGGATTGCAGCTGTTTGTGGATGCCGGAGTGCCAGTGGACTCGGAGCTCATCAGGCATTGTGTGAATGAGGTGCTGGCTGAAATCATCTCTCTTATGCTGGGCCAGAGAGAAGGCTCCAGAGAGCCTGCTGTTCCTGCCTCAACACAGGACACACACATCCAGCAGGTAAAGGAGGATGCACATACTTACACAGTTTTGCTATTAGTACTAACAACCTGACTGTTGAATGATGGGATGTTAATGATGATTAGTTCTGCAGTGACACCTGTGTTCTCTTATGGTTTGCTAATGTTGCAGCAGCAGACTCCAGTACCAACACCAGTGCCCACTCCTGAGCCCGGTGTGAGAGAGAGTCCTCCAGAGGGGCTGTCTCCTGTTAGCACTCCAGAGCTATCTGAGCAACCTTCTCCTGTTCAGTCACCTGTCCCACCTCAGCCGTCTTTACCAGGTTTCACAATATAACCTCTTCAACACTAGGCCAGAGATGCCATGTGACATTTCACTGGGTGAATCAACAGGATAGCTCATAAAACTTAATATGGTTGTATTGTCTTATGCTTTGCCCCCTTAACAAAAATAGTAATTTGTCTTGTTTGTAAAGGCATAACAAGTTCTATTCTGTTCTTTGTCATATTCTTTCATTGAAGGTAGTGTAAATTTTTGTTGTCATTGTCTTTGTGGCTGACCTGAATTGGTTTTGATTCATTGGCCTGCACCCTTGTAGTGGAATACATACATAGTAGCCAAGACTACTTGAAACACCCATGTTTTGTGAAGTTTGAGCCAAAGTCCACAAATTTCAGGTTTGAAAGTCCTCTTTTAGGTAGATAGGAGCCTGATCTTGTGTGAGGCTGTCTGGGGCTTTTGGCAATGATGACCAAACCTGTCTAAACTCATTATTAAGATAATAATCTTAAAACATATTCTGCTATTTGTAGACTGCTGTAAATTATTTGTCAAATGCCATGAAAATAATATGTTATGTAGAGAGTATTATGGCAGTGAAGAATTAAAGTATGGACAAGATACTGAGTTGAAGGGGTTAAAACAAAGCACATTTTCAGGCATTGTTGCTTGATGTTTCTTTCTCTGAATATGTACAAAATGGTAACTGCTGACACTCAGTAGCTCAACCCTAGTAACTTATTGTCCTTTCTGTCCTTGTTTCAGAACCAGAAAAGGCTCCAGTGGGGACGCCTGCCAGCACGCCACTTCCATCCCCCTACAGGGTTGCGACACCTTCCCCCCCTCCAGAGCTGGCAGGCCTGCGTAACCACCCGTGGGGAGATGCAGAGCTTCCTCTAAAGGAGGAGGAGCCACACAGCAAGGAAGAAGAGCATCCACCACCACCGTGAGTCTTTCTCACTCTGTTCAGCTCTGGCTATCTGGCCTTTTATACAGTTAAAGGCTCCCCTAATGTACCTTAATGACAATGCATGCAGTATTAAAACTTATTTCCATATTTCTTAAATGTCTCAAAAGAAGAATTAATTCTCTTAACATGATTAGCTACATGTAAGTGAATACATTTTAGAGATGATAATTACATTTTGATGGATGATTACAGGAAGGTCTGGAATTTAGTTTTTAAATGAAACATTATGAGTCATGCTTAATATAACCAGGGCCAAGAACTGTCAAGGTTAATTAAAAAAAAATTTTAGGTTAATTTGAGGTAGACTTTAAATACAGTATTCAATACAGGCCTTGGAATACTAGGCAACTAAATACCCACTAAATGGAAGTAGTGAGGTTCCTAACCTGGATGTTTTATGGGTTCACAATTCTTTTCTGTGTTTTCTCAAGCAGAGCTGAATCACAAAAATATGATTTTAAAGGAATCATCAAACTTGAGTTAGACAAAAATGCACAGAAAAGTGGCAAAGTGAAAAATATGTGAAACCACATTGCCCCCTGCTGGAAAAGCATGAAAATGGCAGTGTTCAAAGAACCTCTGAGAGGCACCATATTTTCGTTAATTTGATTAGAACTGACTGAATTGAAAACAGCTCAGTTAAAAGGACTCCTCTACATCAGTGCATGCAGTACAAGATCCCAGTTAAAGCAGGAAGATAAACATAGATATATCATTAGGCATTATATACTGTGGTTACATATATATTGGGGGTGTGTGTTTGTGTGTATATATATATATATATATATATATATACACACACACCCACATACATACATACAGTATTCGACTGTAAAGAACTCCAGATCTTCCTTTTGAGCCATTGATGGGTTTACTGGAATGTTTTCATCATCATGTTGCACAGTCCAGCTTCAGTTTACAGAGATGGTCTCACATTTTCCTCTAACACCCTCTGAAACTATGATGAATTCATAGTGGGTTCTATGATGGAGAGCTTGTGAAGCCCTGCTGCAGCAAAGCAGCCCCAAACCATTAAATTTCCACCTCCATGCTTCACTGTTGGTTTGAGATTCTTGTGTACAAATGCTGTGCTTTGTTTCCTCCTTGCACAAATTTGGAAAAAAAAAGTTTTGGGGTACTAGTATGCCCTGAATGTAGTTCCCTGTCCTGAAAGTATTTTAAAATATGTTTAGGCCAAAACCTTCTCAAAACTAGTGAAAATAATATCTCAACAATTTGTCAGCAATACTGAGTCTGTAAGTTTCTTTGGAATTTCACACCAAACCACTCTGAATAAGTCTGTTTACATCTTAATTATTTAATTATGTAGAAATTTGGAACTAAACTGATTGTGGTGGTAATCCAAGAAAGCACATTTAAACTGAAGATAATTCATGTGTTGTATAATTTTGCATATGTCTATATCTTTCGATGGAATGGAATCTAAATGTATCTGAAGACTGCAGACAGAAGTACTTGACTATGTAAATTATTTTAGGCATTGTGGGTATGTGTCATTCTCAGTGAACCTACACCTTTTTTCTCAAGCTGATTCATTGTTTCTGCCCAGGCAAAGGACTGTTCTGTTGTATGCTCCTCTTCTCTGAGAGATATGTCTCTCTGCCTGTCTCCCTCTGCCTCTGCCTCTCTCTCTCTCTCTCTCTCTCTCTCTCACTCACACACACACACACACACACACACACACACACACACACACACACACACACACACACAGCAGTGTGCTGACAGTAGCCCATGAAGAAGAGGGATCTCCTGTTCCCTCCAAACCAGAAAGTCCTCCAGCTCCAGCAGTAGAGGAGCCTGTCCCTGCTCCTCCTGAGTCTCCATCTGTGGAGGAGAGCAGCTCACACTTCAGCCCCTCCCTCACTGAGACTGAGACTGAGACTGCAGCCAGACACATCTCAGAGGGAGAGCTGCTGCTCAGCTGCGGCCAGATGGCTGCAGTCAGAGGTACTAGCCTGCCTGTCAGACACTTACACACCACACACATACAGAAGTGTCCATCCAGGTGGGTGAATCACATTCTGGTCACGTCATTACACAGTGAACTCTTGCTCTACACGTTGCTACATTAGTAACTGCTGAATAAGATACAAACCCATACAAACTACAATTGCCTCTATCTGTGTTTTCTCTGCAGCTTTGGAGGAAGAGGGCTTCACTCTGCCCAACATAATGACCAGCTTCAACAGCTCACTGCATGGAGTCCAGGATATGGTGAATATCTCACCTTTCACCTCAATATGTCTCTTAGCAACTAATACATACTCAGATTTAATGTGATCAATTAAAATCACTGAAAGCAAGTATTTATGGAGTGCACTAATGTGAAGATAGATATATATATATATATATATATATATATAATCTAAAAAAAGGCAGTCAGTGTTTTGTGTGCCTGCATCTATTCATTGATTTGATGTGCAACATTGTGCTTGACAGGACTACGACCCACCCAGTGAGGGTCAGGTGATTAGAAGACCACGTGTTCCTGCCCACCATGACCCAATTCTATCTTTGCTGGCAAGGATGGAACAGGGCCCAGCCAGTCAATCACAGCAACTGGAGGTACAACTGACAAATGACTCGCTCCAAGAGATGTTAAATTATTGCCAGATCAATAATCTACTGTTATTAGTATACATCATCACCAGCAGCATATCAATATTATGATTTACTTAAAATACGTGTAAGAATGTAATTGTGGATTTAAATTACACATTTTTATATGACATCCTTGTAGTGTCTTTGTATATTGTGTTGTGTACTGAATTGTTTGTATGTGTGGTATTACATTGTGTATTAAGTACATTGTGCTATACTGAAACAATTACTATCACTGTCTCATGGTGAAAAATGTATATAATCTGTCCTTCTGTGGAGTTTAGATTACCAGTTAATTGCCTAAGAAAAAAAAATTGAATTAAAACAACTCCAATGTAAAAGGTGTTTAATTTTAGCCATGAAAATCTGATCAAATTGGTCTACATATATAAAAAACCTATACAGTTTTATTTGTAATGTTTTGTACCAAGCAGTACCCTCATTTACCACTAGAGGGCAGTGGCAGCACATGATTAAATTTAAGGACTCTCAAAAAACCTGTGTGTAAACTGGATAGAAAAAATCCTGCTCTACTGTGCAATAAGTGTGAAATGCATGTGTTCTGTTAGAGATCATGGGATGAGGAGAGCAGCGGGGAGGTGAGTGAGGGCCAACGACCAGTTCTGACTGCAGCTCAGGAGAAAGTGGTGACTGGACACTCTCTCATACGACATTGGCCCACCCAGTCCAATACAGACCAGAGTCCACATGCAACCCTGACCTCACCTGGACAATTGGTTATTCAGCACACAGGTACATCAAAAATACATATCATGGCTCCACAATATTGATCAAATGCGCTGCACAGAAACTCATCTGGAAAGGCTGAAATGCTCATAGCACACAATTAAAAATTTTGTAAATTGTTGAAGGATGCATTTGTCTTCTGTGATGTGAATGTCAGTGGTGCAGTAGTGATTATTTAAGCAATAGAACACGAGAGGGAGTATGTTATCATGAAATAACATCATGGCTGTGATGTTATTTGCGATAACACATGACCTCAAGTGTTCTATTGCTTAAATAAGTAAGAAATAAATAAATTGGGCCATGACGGTGGCATTTCAAATGTTTTAATGTTAGTAATTCCTTCCGCCAAATTATAGTTCCTTAACAATCAGCTTGCTGCTACTTCAGAGTAACAAGCTCCGTCACTTGCTGAAAAGCTGGCAGTTTGTTATGAAGCTCTTCACACAGACCAACTGACAGTTTGGGTGTTTTTAGTGTAGGTATTAGTTTTGGTAATTTAGTGTAGTCCATCTTCAGAGTCTGACCAAATTTGCTGTAGGTCAAATGTAATCTTAAAAGAATCCATTTTCTGTGCGCAGAGTAAGAAGTAAAAATGTTCCAATGGCTTGAACATCTACAGCTGTCAAAGTCGTTGCTTAGTAGCAGTGTCTCAGCAGAGTGATAGAGTTTGTGAAAAACCCTTTATTTTATGGCAAAATAACAGCATGGTTAGAACGCCTCTCAACCAATCAGCTTGCATGGCCAGAATTAACTGTTGTATGACAAACAGTATGTTTTCAGCCCTAACACATTAAAAGGATTAGATCATAGAAGTCTTCATACTTCATGATAATAGTAAAGAACTATTTAACCTTATTAACCTTATTAAATCTCCATGATATTGTGTTTAAGAGCAGCCCATGTGTGGCTTACCACACACAAACCTGTAAATTCTTCCTCATGTTTTATGTTGTTATTCCTGCCACCATAACTCGTGTTTGTAGAGTTTGTGGCTGCCTCTGGGTGGCCATCCATACATGCTGCAGGGAGTTTGTGGCCCTCGCTGGATCTGACTCAAATGAAGTGTGCCTCACACTAGCAGTGTTATATGAAGAGGGGGAATAGAGATGTTTGTGCTGCTGTATGTGTGTGCATGCTGTATGTGAGAGGGAAGGGCTGAGCAGGGGCTGGCCCAGGGGAAGCCAGTCTGTCTGGATAGTTCATCAGGATGCAGGCTGGGGGAGCACAGCGGAAAACAGCCCCGCTCACAGCGTTCTCATACAGCCCTGCGTGAACATTAACCAACTACAGCCTCCTCCTGCCGCACACTTACTGCTGATGTTTCTTTCTTAACCCTCAACTTCATTTGCTTCATCGGCTCAAAATAAAGAGGTTTACAGATGAATAAGCACTTTTAATTGGGGATAAACACATGTATTTTATTTATATATATATATGTCAAGTTTCATAGTTGCTGCATAAAATCAGAATTTGCACACATTCATATATATATATAATATATATGTATATATATATATATATATATATATATATATATATATATATATATATATATATATATATATATATATATATATATATATCAAATATAATTTTAAAAATCTTGCTTTCATGCTCTTAGTGTATCTAAACTCTCTTCATAACAGCTTAGCCAGTATGTGTAAGTTATGAGTGCACTGCAACTCCTAGCCTCTTCCTGTGTTGGCCTAAACCAATATTTGCCTTTGGCTGAAGTAGCTCCACTCATGGTAAAAAGAACCTCAATGTTGCTTAGAGACCATCGCTGCCAAAATAGAAAAAACATATTTGAGCAGCGCATACAAGAGTGCGTTATTGATGGAGAGAGAGTTTAACGCTATTTTGCTTTTCTTTCAACTGTGGAAACATGTGTCTTTAGTATAACTGAGTCTATAAGGCTGAGACTCAGAGAGTGTCTCATTGTCCTTGTCAAACATCATTCCGCTTTTCCAGTTTATTAGATTCACCTACTGTGTACTTGTACTCATTGACTCTTTTATTATGTACACCTATGATGTAGGTGCACTTGGTAGGTTTTTGTAATTGTATCTCTTATTATGCATAATTTATCAGCTATCCACTACCCCATCTGTCAGTGGCAAGAGATCATTATAGTGTCACTATTAACCACACTCTTAAAAATGGCATTCACTCAGGAGTTCTTTAGTGAAGAAACTATGAGCCTAAAGGGTTCCTAGCCTAAAGGGATCTTCAGATTGATGTTTATGAATATGCTATAGATGGTACTATATAGAACCTTTTTGAAAAAGTGTTCAATATAGCATCCAAATGGGTTCTTCTGTTGTTACAAGCTTGTCATATAGTAACAGAAGAACCCTTTTGGGTGCTATTTATAACCATTTTCATACAGGTTCTATATATAACCATCTATAGCACATTCTCCATCAGTCTGAAGAACGCTTGCATTAAACAAAGAACTCTTTAATCATGTAAAGGGTTCTTTAAGTGTTCATAATTCTATATAGAACCATTTTCTCACTAAAGAACCCTTAGTAGTTTGAAACTGAATATGTGCATTATATTAAAATTTTCTGTAAGTTTTTGCAGTTTTGCAAAAGTGTTTGCAGTTACAAATTACAATCACACCCTACACAAGAACGAGATTTTAACAACCAAATTTACAGATAGCTAACAGACTTATCTAATAACATTCAACCTGCACAAACTATATCCAGGTCTTCATTAAGGTTGGCAGATTCGGTGATGACTTACTGTAATTTGACCCTGCACTGCATGTTTGTGAAATCATAATCATTTCTATGTGAAGAAATGCTGTTTTCTTTTTCTACCTTCATGCTGTACTCGCTTTTAATTTAAGTGATGTGTTGGTGTTTCCATGGTAACCAGGTGAGAGAGGTGCAGTAGCTGAAGACAGCGGTCTGTCAGTCAACTTCAGACCATCAGAGGAACATACAGTGACTCCGCATGTTCTTCATTCGTTTGCTGCATCTTCCCTTCAGCCAGGAGACTCTGCACACCAACAGGCATGTAGCGCTACCTCTGCATGTGGCTGTGTGCTGATATTGTTTTACAGATATTTTTAAGGTTGGACTTGGGTATGAAAACAGTAATTATCGCCTTTTTTGAAGAATAGATAATAGCTGATAAATTTAACTGATAAAATTGGCTGATATTTTTATGGCTAAAAACTTCCAACAATTTTTGTTAAACTTTACTGACTAAAATGACTTGGTCCTTAACTGTCAAATTTATTAAATTCAAATGACAGGCACAAAGTTGCAGGTTTCAATAATATACTTTAAATTAGACATGGGCGATATCTAAAAATAATTAGCACAATATTTTGTAGTTAAAAAAATGTGACCTAGTTTCTATTCTCCCTTATGGTTATATGCCATTTGTAATAATAACTATTCCAATAAAAATGTTTAATAAAACTCACACATTAAATATTATGATACAGAGTAACCCAACATCTACTTTATCATTATAATAATATAATGTAATTATAATAATTGTTACTGCAAACGTTCATTCATGAGTTTCTTCTGCCACAGATTCACAGTTATGTGCATGCACAGCTGTGTTTTTGTAATGCAGATGCACTCCCACTGTAGACAAGGATCAGAGGAACTTTCTCTTCAGGTTAGAGTTAACTCAGCTGCTCAATGCTGACTTTGTCATTTTAGGTCATTTTTTACTGCAGCATTTTGAGGTAAGCTGAAGTTCCAAAGCACATTAGCATTCATTTTCAGTTCTATTCATGTAAAGTCAATTAAATTATGACAGTTATTAAATAATAGTTACATCAAATCATAAAGTTGTATCATTGAATAATAAAGTGCAGTGATCTATTTGAAGTTATTTCTTGTCACGATATTGCTATAAATAGCTGCTGTTATAAGCAAGATTCACTCATCACTTTTCGAATAAGAAGCATTCTGTTTATTTTATTTTATTGTAAGTTATTCTCAGTGCTGTACAGCTTTCCCAGTTCCTAGAGGATCAATTACGGCTCTGTTAAGTATCAAAACTTTCTTTTTACAGCGTTCTTTAAATTGTTATCAAACATGTAGAATATTAGTATTACATTAGAATCATTTCATGTGTTACTGAAAGCAGTGATTTCAAACATTTGAATCATTCTGTAAAAATGAATCAAGCCACTTATAAGTGACATTATTATACTTTAAGCCCCAGTGAATATGAATATGTAGGGGTTTTTTTTCTAGGTAGATTAAACTTGCTCTTGTGGGCGTATAGTATACACTTACAAAGTTGCATACTTTGAGTAACTTTCCAATGACCACTAAATGTCCATTGTATTTTGCCAACATTCTCATCTCTGAATTTAAAATGCACTATGCTAAGCCTGAGTAGTGTGTATGTAAGCAATGTCCACACCACAAAGCTGATATAAGTTTCTTACCAGCATATCTCTAACAAAAGTGTGTTCCCCAGTGCACTCTTTCTCTATGTTTAAATCAGGGAAACTTAAAGAAAGAAGGAAAGCTAACAACAAACAAAAGCTAACCTAGCAAGCATAACTGAGCTGTCAAGACACAGCAGCCGCCACCTGTTTACCTGTTTGTCTTATTTCTGCTATTGATGTTGTCGTTAGTTCTATCTCAGTGACACAGCAGGCAGGGAGCAGTGGACTGAGGGCTGTCAATCTTGCATTCACCATGCTCAGACAGTTTTCAGATGGGTCTGATAAGTAATGTTTAAGCCATGTTTTATTTTATTTGTATCTTTTTTTTTTTTTTTATTCAAACTTTATTGAATGTTTAACAGAACACTCGATTTTAGTATCATACCAACATTTTTAATTTTCTCAGTATTTCAAAACTTCATCTTTCAGGTGTCATAATTTTATGCTCTTAAATAAGTTCTCCTATTGCCTGATAGAATGTTTGGTTGTTGTTCAATATAGCATCACATTTCTGAATGTGATTATCTTATGCAACAGTTAAAGAAATTTTATCAGTTCTTTTTTTTTTTTAAATATTGCCCAGTTTTATTGACCAAACAATATAATGGTCGGCCTTACTCTGTGCATGTGGGTTGCCTAACCAGTCCTGTCTCATGGTGGTTCTCTCCACCCGCTCTCCTTTTCTCTTAATCACAAAGACAGAGTGGTCCGTTTAGGTGTGTGCTGAGACATATACATGGGGCGCTCATTAAGCAGGGATTCTCTTTACCATGTGGGGGGATTACCCCTGACTGAGGCTAAAACTGAAGCAGAATGTTTGCCATTGTACCCTGTGCTCCTGTTCCTCTTTGTTCCAGTGTAATCCATTTTGAATACAGTGTGAGCTACTAACCCCTCTACAAATGTTACCTTTCATCTCATCTTTTCTGTTTCAGGCTGCTGAGACTGCTGAGACTCCACAGATGACTCACCGGCCTGCTCCAATTCTGGTGAAGCAATACCAACACAAAGAGGGACCAGGTAAACTCACTGCAAAATACACACTTTGAACAATGTGTTTATGTTCTAGAAAAGCAGGATACGCATTACTGATGGTACTGCTGCTGATGAAGTTGTTTTTTTGCCTAATTTCATTGCATTAGTTTTATATGGTGCAATTTTACTGTGCATCACAATTATCTCATGTTATGGCCTATTATTATGCCTAAGCAAATAACAGCCATTAGGACTATGGCTGTGCATGATGAATGGGGATAATGCATTAAATGCTTAAAACAGTAAATGAGTATAATTTGCTGTGTTTACTCCAAAGAAAATTACAGTGAATGTATTCCCTGAAATATATAAACATACACAGACACCCATCTGAAGTCTGCTGAGCTCTCGTAAACACGTTGAATCCTCTTATCAGCTATGTGCTGGATTTGGACTGACACTTCATGAGATATCCGCACTGTAACTGCCTTGAATCAAAGCTACGTTAGTACAGGCTTTAACAACCTCAGCTAGTGTTACCCTTCCCTCAGTGCTGTGACACACTGTCCTCTTTGGCAAACTGTGAAGAGAAAGAATGCACAGTTCCGTTCACAGTCAGTAGATGGCAGCGTGCCTGTGTGCCTGAAGCTCATACACTTTTCTTTTGTCTTCTTTCTAAGGGTAGTGTGATCACTGTGTGGCAGATTGTCCACTCATATTTCAGTTGTGTCCTCCCTGCTGGACCTGTGAGGGTTCAGAAATGCTTGAGTCAGCCCTTTAAAACTTATTCAGGTGTTTGGGAGGGGCTGATGCATCCTACATCTCAGTGACAGCAGCTTCAGAGAGTGTGTCAGAGGCAGCCAGCATGAAGTGAGGGAGTGACCGGGGGACAGGTGTGAATAAATATGTGCATCTCAAACTGATGTGCTGGAGGTAGGGGTCTGGGTGCATGTAAGGGTCAGCTGATGTTGTTTTGTGCTTGTGGTTTTTGAATTAGTCAAAGAGGAGCACATGTTCATAGAGAGAGAGAGAGAGAGAGAGAGAGAGAGAGAGAGAGATGGGTAGTTTTCTCTACAGGGCATCCTTGAACTACACAGTGCCTTAGTCTAGGTAAAGGATAATGAAGCTTGTGCTGAGGTAGTTTTCATTCACAGCTTTGGCAATGTTCACAAAAGGGCTTTCAGTAGATGAGCAGCAAAGCCAGTTTGCGCTAGTGATGCCATTGTTTTCTTGAAGAGAGAGCTGTGCTGCTTCACCTTGAAACCACGCTACCTCGAGCGTCACACACCACACAGATGTGCTCCATTTTGCTGGCTTGCAGTATAATGTAATATCGCAATACTTTAAGACGTTTTTATGATTTATGATAATTACATTTTTCTGACAACTGATGCATGGAAAAGACAAGTTAGTATCACATTTAAAAAAATACAAAAACTATGTATTCATTATTAAAGACACAATTTATATTCAACATTTTACATACTTGCGCTCAGTCCAGTTAAACAGGACTAATTGTACTCTTTGTAATCAGACATGCAGTTGGAAAGTGTTGTTCAGTACTGACGATATTCACAGCATATTTGGAAAAGCATATTGTGTTGCAGTTTATCACAATAATTAACTAAATATTGTCATATTGTCCAAGCCTATGCCATGCCCAACATGTTGGTTGTAAACAGATATGGCTGTAAACCAAGCCATCCTTTCTGATTGTCCATGCCTTTGTCTAAATAATTTTGGAAAGGAGGCCGCTGTTGAGTCTGCATCGATGCAATCCAAACAAAAGACCACCGTAAGCATGTGTAGAGGAGCACCCATTTGATTGCCAAAATAAGAAATGGGATGCCTTACAGCCCTGTGGACCTTGCTTGTAAGCACAATTACGTGCAGGACCATGAGTGTGTGCCGTTTGGGACTGAGCTGAAGTGTTATGTAAGAGCACTCTCTCTTTATTGCTGAGTCTTCATCTTTACACATCTTTTTGACATAATGACTCCAGCCAGTAGATACATTTTTTGCTAATATGTATGCTCTTATGCTCACAATGTGCTTTCATATGCACACGTGTGCACACTAATTACAGATATGATTCACTTATACATGTGATTGTGAATTGCCAAATCAGTCTTGGAACCAATCATAGTAGTGCAGGCTAAAGCTGCTCATGCCCTTTATGATTTTCAAACTGTAGCCCCCTTTTTCCGAATACAGCTCTTAGATGGCAAGTTCCGTTGTTTTGCTGTCTTGGTAATATTCCAGCTTGCTGCCATAGTAAATGTATTTATCACACTGAGTCTGAAATATCATTTGCAAGCAATACACACCACTGATGCTGGCAGTATCATTAACTACCAAACTGGGCAGTGCTTGTGGAAGATTTGGATAATCAATGAGCAGCAGACTCACAAAGTAATAGCATGGAAAGCTATAGAAAGAACCTTGATTGTAACAAGAATTCAGAAGCTGTATGAATGAGAGCTACAAGGCTACAATCATGGAGGAGCTGGAACATCTTACTGTAAATGTGATATACAGCATATTATGTACAGTCATTGTAGAGCCAAGATTAATCCATTTTAAATTGATCTCTCAGTTTGAAAGTGCAGTTTTCAAATCACAGTAGCTGCTGTTTTAATGAAAGTCTACATTATCAACAACATTGTCTCTAGAACTTTTAAAGAAGCGATATGTGATTTTCAACTTTGCCTTATGAAAAAACCAGCATGGCAATGTTCTTGGAACTGTGTACTAACACCTATCAGCATGGGTGATACTTTCAGTAGAAAACCAACCATTTCATTGTCCTTCTTAAGTTCTCCATCCTTCATGAGGGCTTTACACTTTTTTCCCACATTTTTTTCCCAAATTATTGAGGCTTAACTTGTTGGTTAAAGCATGCACCCAGTGTTGCTCTCAGTGAATGTTGGTGATGGAAACTACATTCACTAAATGTAAATGTTTACTGTGTGAACTCAGCTTTCACTTGAAGAAAATAATTTTACTGAGTTATGGTGAACTCCACAAAATAATGAGATTAATCTCAATTGAGTATTTTATTCATTTGACTGTCCTAGAATGTAGCCTTTGTTGTCACTTTACAAAATACCTCTCAGTTATGCACACAGATCTATACTGTCCTCCTGTGCTTTTTGCTCTCCTTCTCTTGTCTTTTTGCCTTTTCTCCTCTAAATCCTAATACATCACCCTGCTTATACAGCTCACTCACACCAGTCTACTGCTGGAGTCTACTGCTCCACCTTTTTCTAGGCTTAGCCCTGCTGCCACTCTGCCCTGCTGACTTGTTATCTCTCTCTCTCTCTCTCTCTCTCTCTCTCTCATGGCTCTGACATTTAGCAGTCTAAATGTTTTATCATTTGGGTGTATTCATATGACTGATGTGGTGCGACCTGCCATTGCCAGATTAGATGAAGGCCAGCATGCACCCATGGCTCAATGGATGTGATTAATTCACTACTGTCTTTCTATATGGGAGTCTGTTTGAATGTCAGACCATTCCATATGTTGCTGCTTTGGCTCCAAGGATATTTTCACTTTTCTCTCTTTCGGTGTAATTTGACGCACCAGTGAAAACGGCAGGAAAGCCAGGCTTCCACCTGCATTTCAATGCCTCCATTTATATTTGAAATAGCTTGGACGCTGTGCAGCTTTCTCTCTCCTCTATGTGAGAGTGAAGGGAGTGCTTGCTTGAACTGAAGCGATCAAGGGCACATGCAGTGCTATTCTAAGGCTCATAATTAGGTTTCTTCTCAGTTACTCTGATGCTCTACACAGGCGGTGGAGATCACCACGATAAGTGCTATATGCATCCACAAAGAGTCCACTGTTATGTCAGATCATTTGCATCTTGCTTCTTGTTTTCCGTAAGTGTGGTCACCCAGGGCAGGGCATCTGGTTTTATTTACTGTACTGCACTGTCTATAGCCTGAAGCCTTCACAATTTTCATGCTCGTTCTCTGCACTGTAAATATGTGCTTTTGAACCTGTTTAGTCATGCACTCTATCCAGACAAAAGCCACTCACACAAATACAGTCTGTGTGCCAGCAATCTGCTCCTCTGCCTATTCTACAGATGGGCTGATTGTGTTCTTTAAGAAAGGGTACAGTGTGCTACCGTGTGCTCCAATCAATGCAGACATGATTTGGCCAGTGTGTGCCAGTCACCCAGCTGCGCTCTCAGATAGCTATCTCTCTATTTATGGCTCGGACAGAGGGAGCGTGTAGAATGGACTCTCTGTTCAGTCCAGTTCAGTCTGTAGCTGTGACATCAGGGGAAAAGGTACGTTAAAGGTACATATATAAATGGAGTCTGGAAATAGCTAGAGGATGTGCTCACAGTACTCAGAGATTGAGCTTGTTGGTGTTTGTCCTTTTGTGAGTTCAAGAGTATGGTATACAAAAGTTTTTTTCCTTCATTTTTTCCCTTTATTTTTAACTCAGTGGACTGCATCCCATCAGTATATTACTTGTAAACCCTCTTAATTTACAAAAAATCAAGTCTCTAATCCCAATCTCTAATTCCATCTAATTCCATCACAATGGAATTGTACAGCAAGATAGATAGAGAGAGATTGATGTGATTTGTAAATGGTAACACTATTAAATACCAGAACCATCCTTCATTTATTTGAGTTTCAGCTAGAATTGCTGTTAAATACAAGTTATTCGTGTTTCAGTATCAGGGAAAAAGCAAAAAATATATACTTAACAGAAAATAACACAGAATCTCAGTTAAATATATCATGTTCTTCAGTATTTAGTATGTCCACCTTGGCCTTTCATACAGCTTCTGTTTTTTTTCAGGAGACTTTGTTTCAGTTTTTTTAAAGGAATCTGCAGTGATATTTGTACACACCTCCAAAGTTCAGTCTTAGAAGTTTGTTCCATTTAGGTGTCCCATTTTCTCTCTGCATCTTTTAATCACTTTCTGAACTCCAGTTTTTTACTTATTTTTATTTGTTTTTCCTCTTCCTTATACAAGGGGATACTTTTATATCTAATTTCCTTAGAAATATCTGCTAAAAATTATAATTAAATAAATGAAGGGTGGTCTATGACTTTTGCACAGTACTTTATATGCACATTTCCAAATTGAATCAAAAGAAATTTGGCAGTCTGTAAATGAGAAGCTGTCTGGGTGCCTAACAGGAGCACAGGGCTGCTCTGTGTGAAATATGAATGTATGTGTTGGGTACAGGAAGAGGGGAGCTATTACAAACACACAGAGTCTGTGTTATACATACGCACACACATACACACAGATCAACAGTCTCCTCCATAGGGCCACTTGGGTAAAGTTTTTCCAAGCTGAGCTGCAGCTATGAGTTTAGTATTAATGGCAGTAGTGCTGATGACCTGGGTGTGCCTTGTGCCTTCATTAGCCCTCAGTGGCTGATACGCCAGTGCTTGGCCCCAGAAGAGCTCTTCACTGTTGCAATAGCTTGCCTAAGTTTTATGTCTGCTTAGGCTTTCGTAGATAATGTTACAGATTTCACTTTCATTGGTGTAATGTGCTGTTAATTTGATATTGACTCATTACAATTCTGGATAGTTGCTCTGTACTGTGCTTGGTCTTCTGCCAGACATCTGATACCTGATAGAGAGGCAATCACAGCTAGTTATTTTATCCATCCAGCACACAGTGGTCTTCCACTTTTGCTTCTCCCTTCAACTTTGCACAGTGTCTTTTTCTGATGAACTTTCTGCACATATGATGTACCCAAATTATAAAATTGATGTGATCTAAATTTCTAGTGAAATCTCCTCCAGTACCTTGCATTTAATACATGCATTTGTTCTTCAGGTTGTTCACAGCATATGCAATATTTTTCACCAGCCCTGTGATTCAGATGCATCAGATTTCATTGTTTATGCTACTTAACCTACATGTTTCTAGCTATAAAAATAGAGGGCACAGGCTACAGTCTGTTTGTGCAGAAATTTTAACTTGCAGCAAGAAAACCTTTGAATATGTCACCCTCTCTTACAGACCAGACTCTATGTTTATGTCCTCTGACATTGAGGTGACTCAGTAGACCGGTCATTTCTGTTTTTTTCTCAGTTTGCACTGTGTGAAGCGTTCTCATGTTTCTTCATTTCCAGCAGTCTTACACAAACACAGGAGGCCCAAGCTGAGCCAGTGAGAGACAGCACTGGGCTCCTCTCAGGGAGGTCCTTTTAAACAAAGATGCGAGCCGATTATTTACACAGTCTAAACTGGATGTCTGTTTGCTAGTTTGTGGCGAAAGATGGACAATTTAAGTACTTTTGTTTAAACCCCTATGGCCATTAGCCATAGATTTTAAAGCATTTTTGTTTCATATGATTGAAGCTGGCAGCAGATAGTTGTACTTTTGGCTTAGCTGTGTAATGGCTGTGTAGTGTTATATTATTTAGTTTTCTGTGATATGAGCATATCAAAAAACTGCGAGATACATGACATCTGAAAGGTGGAAATAGGCTAGTGGCACCTGCATCATGTAGCACAAGAGTGAAATTGCATAGGCTGGTTTGTGTGGCTGACATAATAAGGGCAGAACCACTGAGAGCTAATATGTATGTAGATCCCCAGCTTCTCAAATGAATGCTGAGTGCTGCTAAAAAGGGCCAAAAAACAAACAAGTTCAAGAGCATATGTGACAAACTGTTCATTTTCAGAGGCACATGGAACTTGTATACTTTAGTAGTTGTATTTGTAAAAGACCTATTCATACCAAGTATTTTTTAGAGAAAAAACTGGTGTAACTTTTCGGCATAGTGGAGCCTTCACATTTAAGTCTGATGTAATTTTGTTAAACGCTGAGTATGCAGGAATAATACAGAAGACAAAAAAGAAATGGCATTGAGTAGTAGCAGTTTAGAATTGATTTTTTTTTTTTTTAAAGCAGCACTATTTAAGATTTTTTGTTAAAATTAATGAAGTACCATTACAAAGTAAGGAGACAAAAACATGCTAAAATATAGTGCCTGTGTGGTGCTACTTTTTTTTTTAAAGGACTCTGTGCCAACAGGCCTTTAATCCGAATTTATTGCATCTCATATCGTCACAATATCAAACAACTTTATCACCTTTTTGTCTATCTCATCATTATTTGTATTCTGCCTTGCACCACTAAACTGTATCAGTTAAACATAACTGCATAATCCATTAATTTGATCCATGTTTGAAATCCTGAGGCACAAATGTGGCATGCTCCCTTGCGTCCACAGGCTGGACAGAGCTTTTGACAGTGTTGGCACATGTTTGTCAGCGCTGGCTGGATCCCCAGTGCTCTGTGACCATGCTGCAGACAGGACGACACAAAGCCTGGAGTTAAGACCAGGATTTTGCTGTGTTTTCCCATTAGAGCAGGAAGTAAAGGGACAATAATCAAATCCACCGAAACAACAAACCAACGCAAAGCAAAGCTGGGCTCAGTCTTTGTCGCTTTAGTCTGTAACCAGCTAACACCCACCCATCCCCCTCCCCCGGCCAACTCCAGTGTTTGGACTGAAATTCATGGTCCAAAAGTTCTGGAACAACACACAGAACAAACAAGGGAGCAAACTGAGCTCTTGTTTTCAGCCAGCCAGAGCCTCATTTTGCCTTTGACCCAGAATATTATGTAAAGAAGAAGACAGTTATGTCACAGAGAAAAGTTTGGAACCTGCTTTTATTAGTGACATGACATTACTTCTCTTTTAGTAAGAATGGCCCCAGATCGCTGCTTGCTGTCATAGCTGGAGGACTGTACCCAGCATAGACCATTCAGTTGAGACAACAGCAGAAATGTGTGAGAGGTCGTTTCAGTTTAAACATAACAGTGGAAGGGCTTATCCAGAATGACTGATGATTATGACTGTTGGGTCAAAGCTATAAACCTTCATAGATCATAACATAAAACTGCAGAAACAGCCAATACTTCATTCTCAGTTTTTGATTTCATGTTTTGTTGTTTTTTTTTTCTCTAGAACATTTTTGACATACTTGACCTAGATTTAAGACAATAAGAGCTTTTCCCACACAGACCTAGCTTGAAAATGACTTGTTAGCACATTTCCAGTTGTATTTTGCTGATGTGCTTGCTTACCCAAACATTGAGGCTCTTCTACTGCACAGTACTCATTCACTAAACCTTCCTATACTCCACCTGCATTAGATTAACATGAGAATCATGAAAGAAAACAAAACTTTTACCAGACTATTAGCATTACTAAGGACTTTTTCTTGCGTATTCTGAATGCATATTTAGTCTTTTATATGAGTAGGAAGTTCCATTAAGTATTGGATTATTGTTTGGCAAGGCTGACCAGACCAGCATGGCTGCCTTACCAAACCAGTTACATAAGCTAACAGACATGCAAATGTGGCTAATTCATCCATCCTCAAAACATCAGAAGGCATGAAGTGAGTTTTATAAAAACTTTGCATACCCATGAATTGGGGGTCATGCTTCTGAATGAGGTTCTTTCTCTTTAATAGGAAAAAACTTTTTCACATGGAAGTCTTGAATTTTATGACATAAATAGAGAAAGAGGTTAGTAGAGTTAATAGAAGAGTATAGCTTAAAATACCATCTGAGTTCAGCAGTGCCCAAGTATTCATGTCCAGCTTGGTCGTCTCTGAAGTACTTGTCGGGTTCAGATTCTACATTTGAGTTTTATCTAACCCTTTCATTTAACAGATTTTAGCTTTCATTTCCCTCTGCTATAGTTTTTTTAAAAAGTTCTCCTCAATTTAGTTGTTTCCAATTCCATCCGATAGTTAGGACTCCCACAGTCACACAATACTACCAACGCTAGGAGGGTGATGGCTAGCACAGGCTTTCTCCGAGACCTGTGAGGCGCCACCACTCACGGCTCACGCAACATCATTGAACAGCTGAACACGCTCAGAGGAAAGCGCCAATCACCACATTTGCTACGTCAGCTACCAGACGCCTGTGCTGACTAGCATCACGTTGAGTGATGGGGGAGAAGGGGGGGGGGGGGGGGGGGGGGGCAATCCTACCTATCCAGAGAGAGCAAGGCCAGTTGTGCTCTCTTGCACTCCCGGCTACAGGTGGCTATAGCATCACCAGGGATCAAACTCACAATCTCCTGATAATAGGGCCAATGCTTAGATGGTTGTGCCACTCTGAAGCCTGCTATAGAACATTTTTATTCTGTCACACTGAAGTAACTTGTGGTGGTGGAAGCAAGGTCCACAAAGCCATAAAGGACAGCATGAAAACAATGAAGTTTATCCAGACCACAATGTTGTGTGTTGAATTGATGGATGTATATAGTTGTTAAAGTTGAATTATTATTTATTAGTTATTTTATATTCTGAATTTCAAATAATTAGACTTCTAATTTTATTTATCAGTGATCTGGTGACAGCTGTCATTATTGCTACAAGTTAACTTGAAATGTGTTATCATTATGACTGTGGTATATTTAGTGTCCACATGGTGAATGAGTTCAGCCTCAAACATAATTTCTCTTCTTGCTGTGGTGAAGTTGAATGTTCTTGGCTTTTTTGGTAATCTGATCAAAATGTTAGTGTCTAGAATAAAGCTCTAATAGAGAGAAAAGAAGCCAGTGTATAGAAAAGGACATGAAGAAGAAGAGTAGCAATAAGACAATAAGTGTGAGAAAAGACTATATGTCTCTCAGTCCTGATTTCTGATTGGCAGGTAATGCATTGTAAGGCCAGTGCATTTAAAGTCGTGAGTGCAAAAATAAAAGCATGTTTGTCATTTCATCTCTGTCAAGGTCCATAACTGCCTGCTCCACAGATTGTTAACTCGTTAAATGCTTGTTTTGACAGTACAGGAAGAACATTGTGCCCTGAAGGAAGCATGTGTATTTGTGTGTCATGTAATGTGGATGAAATGTCGGTCCCTGTTGCAGTTCGGTGAGTCACTCTCCGGAGGTGATTGACGGAGACATGGCTGGCCAAGTTCTTGTTTATTGTCACGCTCCATTAAATTTTCTCCTCTTTCTGACCTACAGATGCTGCAGAGCAATTTCACACTACACTTAAGGCTTTCAGGCCAGCAGCAGCACCCTGGCCATAGCATGACCTTGAGAAAGTGTAGCCAGCGGGCCACTCCAAACTCTTCAGAAGGCTTGTAAAGTGGGGAATGCTGTTCAGTGACAGCTGTTGTGCAATGGGGTGCATAAACTTCTAAGGAATGCATCTCTAATGGAAAGCTTACCAAATGTAATATAACAGCACACTTATTTAGCTATATGTGTTTATGAGGTTCAAATGTACACGCTGTGCATTCTCAAGACCAACTGTACTGACCTCAGCCCTTCAGTCTGGGAACAGTAGGATTATTTAAATTGAATATCTTACATTTGAGCACTGAATGCAGATGCTATATTTCAGGAAAGGCTGCATGACCGTATCATTTGACACACTTCTCTTCTAGGACAGACAAAACACATTTAGAAATAGTTTTTTCCCTTGCACTGTAAGAGCATTAAAATCTTTCTATTTGTGTATATTATTATTTTTATGTATTGTATGAACTGATTTTAAATTAATTCCAGTTTATAGTTCTGTGTCTGCAAAGATTGCACTAGGCAAAGTGTCCAAACGAAAAAATGTACAGTAAACAAGCTGTGAAGAAGAAAGTGTTATGTTGTAGAGAATAGACAGAAGGAGCAAAGTACTTGGTGAAAAAGGGTGATATAGACTTTGATGAGTTAGGATAAAGTGTAAATATTTAATGTCTCATTTCTTCTATGAACCGATACTTGCACTGCTCAGTTTGATTTTAAACTAGTTCTTGGTTAAGTATTGCTTGGGTCCAGATCAGTATTTGCTTCACAGATTAGTACAACACATTGTATTGATATTGGAGGTGAGGGAGGCAGCATAGCAATAGAGACATCTTTAGATATTAAAATTTACACAGACTATTAATTTACGTCCTTAAGAATTTGGACAGTGATGCAATTTTTGCAATTTTGTCTACGTGCACCACTACAATGGATTTGAAATGAAGCAGTCAAGATGTGATTAAAGTGTATACATTCGGCTTTAGTTTAAGGAGTTTAAGAAAAATATTGCATTAACTTTTTGGAAATTTCAGTAGTTTTACATATTCCCTCTACGTAGACCCCTTCACAGAATTTATTCACTTCATGGACATTTTGAAGGAGGCTGGCATATCATTGTTAAAGTCTGTGACCAAGAGACACCTTCATGAATGTAAATACAGAGGGTTTGCCTCGAGGTTCAAACCACTGGTAATGCTTAAGAACAGAAAGGCCAGCCTTGATAGAAAACATCTGACCCAGTTCTGGAACAAAGTTCTTTGGATAAATGAAACCAAGCTTAATTTGTACCAGAATGATGTGAAGAGAAGAGTTTGGAGAAGGAAAGGAAGAGCTCATGATCCAAAGCATACCACATCATCTGTCAAACATGGTTAAGCCAGTGTTATGGCTGCCTGGGTCACTGGTATTTATTGATGATGTGATTCTGACAGAAGTAACAGGATAAATTCTGAAGTGTATAGCACTGTACTTTTCAGTCACCTTCAGTCAAATGCTGCAAAAGTGATGGGACAGCATTTCACAGTACAGATGAATATAGACTCCAAACATACCACAAAGGCAACCCAGGAGCTTCTTAAGGCAAAGAAAATGAATGTTCTTAAATGGTAGAGTGAGTCACCTGACTGTTACCCAGTTGAGCTTTTCACTTTCTGAAGACGAAACTGATGGCAGAAAAACCCTCAAACAAGCAAAAACTGACCATGGGTTCTAGACTACAGACAGACAATTACTGCAAAGGATTTCCATCCAAGTTGTATTTATAATTGTTAGTTTGTCTGATTACTTTTGAGCCTGCTAAAATGCAGGGATAATGTAAAATGGCTGTAGTTTCTAAATGGTTAATGCAATATTTTAGTTAAATCCCTTGAATTAAAGCTGAAAGTCTAAACTTCAGTGACATCTTGGCTGCTTTGTTTCAAGTCTATCCTGGAGGTGTGCAGATGCCAAATATAGACAAACATAGCATCACTGTCCAAATACTTATAGTCCTGACTGTATGTTATGCATCCTGCTTACTGCGCAACACTGGAATATGCTCTTGCTATGACAGCTAAGTCAAATTGTGCTACATGTTTGTATGTTTGTGCTACATGTTTCTCAGTCAGAGATGTTCTCCCTGACTGAGAAAACTTTTTAATATGTTCTTGTAGTTTAAAGTAGGTAAATGCATAAACTTATCATTAGAGGACAGCATAACATAATAGTTCAGTGGGAAAAATATCTGTAAACTGCATATATACCAAACAATACTATATGATATGATACAACACAATATCTAGCGAGATCTAACTGTCTTGATTGTCCTGTACATTGTGTGAAAATTTCATGATGAACAGACTAATAGAAATTCTCTAAAATTGCTTGGAATTAAGTCTCTTTACATTAACATGGGGCGGCACGGTGGTGTGGTGGGTAGCACTGTCGCCTCACAGTGAGGAGGGCCTGGGTTTGATTCCCCGGCCGGGTGACCGGGGAATGTGTGGAGTTTGCATGTTCTCCCCGTGTCTGCGTGGGTTTCCTCCGGGTTCTCCGGTTTCCTCCCACAGTCCAAAGACATGCAGTCAGGCCGGTTGGACATACTAAATTGCCCCTGTGTGTGAGTGACTGTGTCTGTCTGTCTGCCCTGTGATGGACTGGCGACCTGTCCGTGTATCCGCCCAATGACCGCTGGGATAGGCTACAGCAACAACCCCCCCCTCGACCCTAAGGGAGAAGCGGCTTGGAAAAAGGATGGATACATGAACATATTTAAGATAGAAAGTGTTTTTGCCAAGTTACCATTTTACCATTGTTTTTCTTTGAACAGTGACAATATGCATTATATTTTACCATTGATATTTAACTGGTAGTTGGCAGTGCATGTTGGTTTTCAGCTGTGTTGTTATTAATGGCCCCTCTGTGGCTATCTATTGTAAGATGAGGATCCATGAGAAGCTGATGTCAGCCATCCCAGCTGTACCGCCGTGTCTATCTCTGAACAGCTGCAGAGGGCTCCTGGTGAGAGCATGCAAACTCAAGCATCAGGCACGCTAAAGGCTCTTTCAGAACACGCATATCATTTTATTGCCTCTGCTAGGAATTTAGCATGTTTGAACTTTCAGTCCTCTGAAAGCACAGTCCTCTGAGACTTCGAGGCAGTTAGCAGTCACACCAACTGGCCAAGGGGCTCCAAACAGCTTGAGCACCGCCAGGGAAACTGTAGAATCATAGTCTTTAACTTTTGTTATGCTATTAATTGCTAAATCTTTTTTTTTTCGTTATATGTCACTTTATTGCATCCCACTGTAATCCATCGTGGCTAAGCCTGCGTATGCCATCTCAAGCCTGCCAGTAATGCAGCACTGATGAGCGTTTGGGTGCTTTTCAGTGAATTTCTTTATCGAATTTCCTTACAGTGATATGACTTTCAATAGTATTTATGTTTAATGAGGGCAATGTTCAAAGAGCAGACTGTAGCTGTGAAAAAGCACCTTGTGTTTTCATGCATTTTGCCATAGTGCATGCACCTGTTACTCCGTTTTAAGTTGTTATACGAGTTTGTGTTTGATTTTCTTTAGCAAGACATTGAGCTTTGTGAGCTTCTGTTCAACTGAAAGTTCAATTTATTATGATTCACTTCTGTAATACAATAATAATTGTACAATAATGCTCTACAGCATACATTTTCTGTGAGTGGGAGAAGGTCACTGAGCCCGTGGCATATTTGTTGCTTTAGAGAATGGCTTTATCAGTTCAAGTGGATGCAGTTGTTTTAACTTGCTTCTGTTATTGTTGTTGTGTTGTTACTCTATAGTCTCCATCATGCTTGCATTAGGAATGTGCTTTTTTCTCTAGGGAAAAATTAATAACCCTGGTTCAAAGTGATATTTTGGGCATTAAGGATTCTAGTGACAGCATGCATGATGGCATTTTCCTCACATTTCTCTGAGTGAATGGCAGACCTCTGATGTCATTCTGTGGTAAACAAATATGTCCCAAACCCATTTCCTTCTAAATATCACCAAATGCAGAACAAAAACAAGTGTACTATCAAACTATTAAACAAAACTATTAAACAGAACCCTGCTCATCAAAGAATGTCTGTGACTGTTCAGGATGCAATACTACACAGGCAAAATAATTTGCACATACAAAAAGGTTCAGTTTTTAGGGCAGGAAGGACAGTGTCCTTGGTTGTGCTTTTAAGAAAAGCCTTCATCCCAGTCTTATGTAGTGTACTGTTGTGCTACTTTAGCACTGTTAAAACATAAGACCTCCTTTGAATTAAACTCCAGTTCAGTTCAGGATTACTCAGATTGCAAACGAGGTTTTGGTAAAAAAAAACAAAGGTGTACCTGTTGACAGTGATAGTGAAAGTGAATGGAGCCAAACTAAAAAGTAATGTGGAAAGAGGATAATACTAACTCTGTTAGTTAGACCTCATCAGAGCTTATGCTGGCTCAGTAGCGAGTGGTGCATGAATAGCAATTTATGAATATGTGTAAATGTTCATAGAGATTAGGATGTCAGTAGGAATATCACTTTAATGTATTACATTCTTGACAGTGCATCCATTGAGTAAGAACCATGTTTTGGTTTTGTAATAAATCTCACTAACATTGCATAATTTAGTACTGTCACAGCCTTGATCACAAAACTAAAACCGGTGCTAATAAAAACTAAAACTTACTTTTCAGAAAACAATACTAAAACTAGTATGGGACCCTTAAAACTAGCTGAAACTAAACTGGAGTCAAAAACCAAAATGAAAAACTATATCAGAATAACAACTAATGGAAAAAAAAATGGAATATTACTGACCTGTCATTGTCTACACATGCTGCTATAAGAGCAGTTACTCTACTGCATTTCTCTCATTCCGCTCAGCCTTAGATTAGCTGCAAAGATAAGGCTTCTCACGCGCAGATGGATATATAGAGATCGGGATGTCCCCTGAAACTGAACTGGGTTTCAGAGTGTGTCCAGGAGCTCAGCTAACCTTCACCTCTTCACCCCAAGTCCTCCTCCACCACCCATCAGAGAGTGAGAGAGAGAGAGAGAATCATCTCCAGAGCAGAGGGCTTTGATGTGCAGAGGCAGGCTGCCTTGCTAAAACCGTGCAACAGAAGGGCCTGGGTCTGCTTTCACAGGTGGACGAGCAGGGCTTTAATGGAAGCTCTCCTGTTTCAATCGGCGCAGGGCTGGGGAGGTTGTACCCCGAGCTGTGTTTGAAGTGTTTTGAGGAATAGAGTCCTTCTGTCTACATATGGTGACAGATGTGCGTTATGCTTCCTGACAGAGCAACATAGGCTTTCTTTCCCTTAAAGGAAAAATCGCAAAATAAGTGAGTTAAATAATTGTACCCTTACTTTCTGAGTCTGTTATTGGCCATTATCTGTCTCTGGATTCTCCTCTCAGCACATCCACCACAAATTCAGCTCACTCCTATTCAGTCTAAAGCATATGTTTTAGTGCTGGAAGTCTGTCCTGGCTACATGCAAGTTTATAATATAGACATGGTTTGACATTGTGTCAAAATACCCAAATACCACACTTCTTTCCTTTTAGACATCAAAAATAAGAAAAAAATTCTCTGTTTGGAAAACACTGGTAGTATAAGTAAAATTCTGTTATCATGAATGCACAAGGATTCACAAGAGGCACTTCCCAAAAAAATCCAGCTTATAGGAGACCAATCTCTTAGTAAATTTATTTTATGAGGATTATCCTCAAATTGTTGATGGCCCTCAGAATTAGTTTAAATTCTTTATGCAGGATTGGTCTCTGCCATATGCTACTGTAATTGGTTTATTCCTCTATTCAGTCAGACTTAAGGTTTTAAGGTTAGGAGCATATGAGAGAGGTGTGTTTGTGGGTAGAGGGAGTGAGGCCTCCTTTCAGTTACAGCACTGCTCTGTTTGTCTTTTGTCCTGAACAGCCCTGTTTCTCTCATTCTCTCACTCCTCATCTGGTTTCTATCAGAGCTGCACTCATTGCCAGCTGAAAATTCCCCATCTCTCTCTCTCTCTCACTCACACACACACACACACACACACACACACACACACACACACACACCCTCTAACACAAATTTTGTCTGTCTTTCTCTCTCTGTCACGCACTCTCCCTCAAACATAAATCCTGTCTCTGTATTTCTCTGTTCCTTTCCTTTGGTGTCTGCGTGCCTCTTTCTTTCTTCCTTTCATTCTCTCTCTTGTCTCTCGTTCTCTTCATCAAACAAATTCTGTCATTCTGTGTTCTTGCAGTCTGTCTCATGCAAACACATTCTTTCTCTTCCTGCCTCTCTCTCTCTCTGCCTCTCTCCCTCCCTCCCTCTCTCTCTGCCTCTCTCCCTCCCTCCCTCCCTCCCTCTCTCTCTCTCTCTCTTTCTCTCTCTCTTTCTCTCTTTCTCCTGTCACTGATTCTCTATATTCTGTGTCTCTCTCTTTGTGCTTTCTCACATTTTCATTCTCACATTCTGTTTGTCTTTTGCACACTGTCTCTTGTACAAACACACAAATTCTCTCTTTCTATCTCTCTCGCTCTGTCTCTCATTCACATGCACCTTGAGGGGTGGAACAGGCTGTGGCCCTCATTCAAAGCCCTGGCTCTTGTCTAATTCCCTACAATTCAGAGCAGCATATTGAATCCATCAGTGCTGTCACATGTGCCCATCTCTCCAGCAGTGCCTGTGGAGCACAGGACTGCAGCCAAGCGCCACCTCTGTGGTCACTGTTCTGACTAACAGCTCTCTCTGGATCTATCTTTGTTTTAGAGCCTGACCACTCATGTCAATGTTAAAAAGCTAGTTGTCCACTATACTAAGCAACTGCTAAGAATGACTGAACTGTATAATATACTTAAAATTAGATGGTTGTTGTTGAAAAAATAGTATCCATGTTGTTTTGCTATTGAACTATCAGTGTTAATAAATCTATAAAATCTTAATATCAACCAAATAATATTAGTATATTCAGTCAAGCCCTTCACTGTTTCTCTATCTCTGCCAAAGACTCTGCCTTTCTTTTTGTCCCTCTGCTCCACTTGTCTGTCTATCCAGTGTGAAACCCTTGCCTTCCACTGTTCTTTTTGCTCCTGTGTATGCATTCTCCCTCACTTTTGTCCTCTTACATTGAATATTAATGGCCATTGGCTGCCATTTCACCACCCCACCCCCCAATCCTCCTTCACCATCTCAAGAAACTCACATATTAGATTAACAGAGAATTTTGATAGACATCAATGGGATTTCATCCTCAACAATTAAATAGCTTTTGAGTGCTGGGGCCATGCGCTTCTGCCCAGAGTTCATACACCCACAGTGTCTGGCTCATAATTACATTTGGCTTCTTGCAAGGGTTGAAATTAAATTACTGTATGTTGATTAGTCAGTCATCAGCCGATTGAGATTGAGTGAGTTTAATGATTCTGCTGGAGCACATTTATCCTGCAAATCACAATTTCTCTGATCATGCATGTTTTTTCTGGTCTTTTTGCATTGTAAATGTAAATTGTTGCATTTTAAGACTTGAAAAGGAATGTCCACACTTCACTTCCACCGTGTGATCTGACGTGTTATGTTTCTCCATAGTTTGGCAGACACTCCTGTCTATTCATGCATCTACAAAGAGACACGCATTCCTAAAGGTAGACACTCTGCACTAAATTTAGAGAGTCTGTGTCTGACCTGAGTATTTCTATTCTGAGGACTGTGCTGGCACCTGCCAGGGTACCTGGCTCTTAAGGTTCACTGCGTCTTTTCTTAACAGTATTGTTCTGTACCTTGTATGTACCTTCTAACTAAACTCTCAATGTCGCATCCACAGTAATTACTGCACAAAAGGTTTGTAAAGTCAGAGCAGCTCTGCATTGCGTATTGTGCTGCGATACATATTAATCTTTGATTTGTCTCCCTCCCACTCCTCTCCATAGCTGATAATTACAGCCCTACAGACAGATGCACTTGTGTTCACAGATGGTTGAGAAGCTGGGCAGTTTGCCCACGGGTGCTCCCTGCCCCTTTCTCTTCTCCACTCCTCAATGATTACAGCTCATACGCACTCAAACACTCTCCCAGAGGGAGCTCACTCCCTCATACCTGAGCTACACTCACTACAGGCAATCATGGAATGCATAGATAGGAACAGCATGGATAACCTGCTCATTACAGTCACACAGTTTGTTTACAGGGCTATTGCTTTTAGTTTGTCTTTGTAAGATACCGCTCAATGTTGTCTGCATATGTATAAAATGCAGAACAGGCCCTGTTCTTAATTTTGAAAGACGGGTTCATTATTTGGCAGTGGGTGGTAGGAGTGTGTGCTCAATTGCGTATTGTTTCAGTAAGGACTAAAGTGATATCTGCATTTACATCTATGAGAAAGACATCAGAAAAATAAGGATGGAAATTATGGCTGAATGCGCACATTCCTTTACTGTGTTAGTGTAATATTATATTAGTGTGACAGGCACAGGTCTACAGAGGTGTCGAACAAGTGACATTGTTAGATGAGTCATCATTCACCATATAGCCTATGTGGGGAAAGCGCATGTGTGGTGTACACCAAGAGAACAGTACATACCTTAATATTTGTTTGGGGGAGATTTTCCTGGAATGGAACCAGGATGACAATGCCACCATCCACAGGGCACAAGAGGTCACTGAATTATATAAATCAGATGTTGTGGCCCTTGCAGTCACCAGATCTTAACTAGTTACCAGATCACCAGATCTTGAACTTGTAGTCACCAGATCTTGAACTGATATATGAGACAGGGTTCTTCACCACCATCATCAAACAACACTCCTCCATTTTATCAGCTCCACTTAACAAATGGGAGCACTTTTTTGTTCTGCAATTACAGGCTGTACTCCATCTATTTATCAGCATTCTTTGTTAGACCCCTTTCATCCTGTTTTTCAATGGTCAGGTCCCCCACAGGACCACCACAGAGGTGGGATTATTTGGGTTGTGGATCATTGTGACACTGATGTGGTGGTGGTATGTTGTACAGGTGTGTGTGTGTGTATAAATATGTACATGTGTGTGTATGTATGTATATATAATATAATATGTGTGTGTATATGTGTGTATATAAATAAGCACATGTACATGTGTGTGTGTGTGTGTATGTATGTATATATAATGTAATATGTGTGTATATAAATATGCACATGTACATGTGTGTGTGTGTGTGTGTGTATGTATGTATATATAATATAATATGTGCGTGCGTGTGTGTTTGTATGTTAAAATCCGCACCCTAAACAGAAATGTGGTTTGTCATCACTTCCCATTGCTTTATCTTCTGATATAGTCCTGCCGGCATATTGTTTACAGCAATATCAGACTGGAGATAGACACCCTGTCAGTGGGAGTTGAAGGGAGGCACAACCCTGCATGAGAATTGTAACCCCTAGAGACCATTGCCAACCACACATGAAGGGAGGAACTAGTGAGAAATGTTTTGCTATTTGTGTCTCAATTGAAATGGACTGAAGCTGTTTTACTCATTGCAGGGGAAATTGGTGTTTTTTGCAACAAAGCTGCCCATCTGAAAACCGTTTATTGCTTTTTTTTTTTTCAAAGAATTGTTCTTGTGCATAGTTAGCCCCTTGCTGGGCACTGGCCAAAGCATGCTTTCAAAAAGAAATGAGGTTTGTGTTTAGTACTGTTTAAGTGTGAGTGATTATAATAGATGAATTAAGCTTCTGTGTGGTCCTGCTGATAAGTGTGTTCAAATGCTGCACTCTTTTATGTCTCTCCAGCTGTTTGGTTACATGACTCATAGACAGACTTATTTCAGAGAGATTGCACTTTCCTGTGTCCAAATGGACAGTCATTATACAAAATGAACCCACACTAGTGTTTTTTATAGTCTTCAGTGATGGTGTTTTTAGAATGAAATACAGTTGTGGAGCCTTTGTTCCTGCATATAGCATTCTACCTTTTGGTAGGGTTCCTTGAAACAAGCTGTGACCTCTAGCTGAGAAAGACATTAAGCTGGAGGGTGGATGGAGAAACAGATTTCTTTAAAGTTTCTTTGTGCCTTTTTTCTGGAGCAGAGTTGATTTCACAATCATTTCACCTCTGTGTTTGACCTGCTTTGAAATTGGTCCCTTTTTTCTCATCCATTTCTGAGGCACGGTCTCTGAAGGTCCCATAGGTCCTCTTGGGACAAATAACCCACTTCTCTAAAAATAACCATTAGTCCAAAGCAGTGGGCCACAGGAGCACACTGTGGCCCTATTTTGGCATGCTTCTCTAAGCCCCGATCGACTTCACTTCTGTTAAATGCATTGGGCTGTTCTGTTAAAAAAAAAAAGCATACTGAGTATTAAGGTTGGAAGGTTTTATATTTGAATATCCTGTTGCACTGTATAGTAATAGGTATAGCTCACAAGCGTTCAGCGACAGAACTCAGTTCTCCCTCTGTAGGCCAGGTGTTTGTATGAGCGTTATAACAGATTCATGTTGCCACTTTCTAACCCCACTGCTCAGGTTAAGACTATTTTGACGGGTCCAACAGATGCCTTCTTTATTGTATCATCCCCCAAAATATCTGATAGTGAAAGTGCATGGGGTTGTATTTTAATGTCTTTTCCAGTCTATTGTGAGGAGCATTGCAATACAACTTGTGCTGTCTTGAAATAGTAAGATTGGCCCTAGCTGCGTGATAGAAAGATAATGGCCCCTTTGCTTTTTTAAAGAAACCTTGAGGGGCTTTCCCCCGACGAAGATGGATAAGATCTCTTGCTCTGCTGTCCCTGACCCTGAGCCACGGCTTGCATGACCCTCTCCTCTCTCCTCTGCTTGACCTCGCTTTACGAGGGCAAGGCCTGCACTGCCTGATCTTCCAACATGAATTACTGCTTCTTTATGCCATTGCTGCTTACATCTCCTTAGTGGTGTAAAGATGTATCGATGAATTGCAGTGCATCAGCCTAAAGGGGTGTTGATTCAACTGCAAAGGTTTTGGTATGCTAAAATTGATTTTATGAAATGGGAACTGATATTAAATACAATAATGATTTATTTTATTATGTCACACATCAAAAAAGACATGAGAAGCCTCGCATTACAGTGATTTTCCCATGGTTATGCAGTGTTGTTAAGCTGGACACAAAGCAGCCTCTCATGGCTTATTAAAAAAAATCAGTTATAATAATATTAAATATATGCTAATTTTAAAAAAACTTGAAAATTAAATGTTAGTTTGGTTCAGTTTTATTAAATTATGGCATATTTTATTAAATTATTGAAAATAAATGCACTATGAAGCTATGAAGAAAAATGTATTTTCCAGTCACATTTGTGTATTGAGTTTTTTTTTTTTTTTTTTGAGTTATATAAAAATTTAAATTTGAGATTTCATAATACCTTTCCTGAAGAGTCATAACTGAATAAAATCACTGTGAGCTTAGAGATTTATGTCCAGATCCCCTTCCACCAGTTCCAGATGAAAGGAGCATTGAGGGGCTATGTCCTGTCCACCACCCTACCCCTCCCTAACCCTCCATGGATGGGACAGAGCTGGGCTTAGAAAGGAAGGGGTGGATGAAAGCTCGCTTTGGCTGAATGCAAATCCCCCTTCCCCCTGCTGCTAGGCTTTTCCACTCACACAGCTGCCCCCCACCGACCCCTCTATCAGTGGAAGCTCTGCAGGACTGAAGGGACTTTCCACGAGATTCTGGCTCCGAGCCCAACCTCAAGCCCCTCTCACTCAGCCCAAGCCAAGACCATCTCCTGTCCGGAGCTCAGGGTAGGGTCATTTTGCCCCCATCTCAAAGGTCACAACCCCTGACTTTCAATTAGCTGTCCTGGTATAGGTCCACCTCAGAGGTTTCAGAGGTTGGGGGCTGGTTAAAAAGCAGAGGGGATGGCTACTTTGCAACACAATGCCTCAATCAGCAGCCCATACAGTTTTGCCCAACAGTGGTGTAAACAAGCAAAGAGAAAAGGATTAGTTAAGAGAGCCATTGATGTCTTTGATTGACTTAATCTGTCTTCAGGGGATAGGAAGTCTGATGGATTTCCAATACTCCAGGGATGACCTCTCCTCTGCCTTACTCTCTCTTCTCCACCACTCCTCTCTCTGCCAGAGCCACAACTCATCCTGGAGACTTCTGTTATCTGAAGAGGAAAGAGTAATATTATTATCTTCTGCCTGGTTCAGCCTGAGGTCTCGAAGAGAAAAGGACTTTCTCACAGTTTTGTAAATATATATGTATACGCAGTACTGGTCACATGTTTTAGGTACTAAAGAAAACTGCCCGTTTCTGCCAATGACCTTAGTACTTACATTCTCCTCATCACAGTTAAGATGAACGCATTTTTTCAATTTCATCACCACACTTGGTTTAACGTGAAGTACTGCTTAGACAAACTAGGTATTATAACTACAAATAACAGGCTTCCTTGAAGATGGTTTTTCAAATGGTGAAACATACTATACAAACATGGATTAATATACATACTGTCACAACTTCTGCAGTAATATAATTCATGTTTATTGTAATATTAGTATTGTGAGCAAATAAATGCATACAGCTTTATAAATATATGTTTCTCAGATATAAAATATATACAGCCCCATTTCCAGAAACATTGTGCAAGATGTAAATAAAAACAATGCAATAATATGCTAATCATTTAAATGCTGTATGTAACTGAAAATAGTATAAAGACAACATATCAAATGTAACTGAAAAATTATATTTTTATTTTGAAAAATGTATGCCTATAATGAATTTGATGCCAGCAACACATTTCAAAAAAAGTTGGGACGGGGCAACAAAGGACTTGTAGCGTTGTGTAATCCAAAAAAAACTGCCTGGTGGAACATTTCACAACTAATTAGATTAATTGGCAACAGGTCAGTACCATGATTGGATATAAAAAGAGTGTCAGTCTGAAGATAGGGAGGGGTTCATCACTATGCAGGCAAATACAAACAATTCAAGAATAATGTTTTTCAACATAAAATAGCAAAGAACTTGGGGATTTTATCATCTAAGCTGTATAATAATATTAAAAGCGTTCTAGAATCCTGATAAATCTATATACAAGGGACAAGGCCAAAAACCAATACTGAATGTTTGTGATCTTTGGGCCCTCAGGCAGCACTGCATTAAAAACAGACCCAATTTTGTAGTGAAAATCACTACATGGGAACACTTTTGAAAACCGTTGTCTATGGGCACACAATATTTACAGGTTTTAGAGCATCGTATGCTCTCATCCAGATTTTTTTCGGGGAAGGCCTTGATTATTTCAGCAAGACACATTGTGCCACATTGTACATGTATTACAGCAGCATGGCTCCTTTGCAAAAGAGTCTGGGTGCTACAGTCCAGACCTGTCACCCATTGAAAACATTTGGTGCATTAAGAAACAAAAAATATGACGAAGGAGACTCCTGAACTGTTGAGCAGCTGAAATCCTATATCAAGAAAGAACAGAAAAAGATTTCACTGTCAAAACTACAGCGAACGGTCTCCTCAGTTCCCAAACGTGTTCAGAATGTTGATAAAAGATGAGCTGTTGCAACACAGTGGTAAACATGCCCTAGTCTAACCTTTTTTGAAACGTGTCGATGTCATGAAATTCAAAATGAAATTTTATATATATATATAGGAAATTACTTACATATTTCACAGCCTCCCAACTTTTTCATATACATAACCCTCCACTGGAGTCCCAGTGACATTAATATTTTAACCTTTTAATCATTTAATCAATCAGTCCTTTTTAGTAATCATACCTACATGTTATGCATTGAAGCTTTTGTATATTTTTTGTTGTGATTCATTCATTTAAAAGTATTTTAAACATCAGGGCAATGCCCCTAAAAGTTGAGGGGAAAAAATTAAAAAGTGTTATTTCCGTGTAAATAATGCAGTTATATGCAGATATTTGAAAATGTTTTTTTAAGCATAATAATTTAATAATGAAACTTTTATTAACTATAAAACCTACTTGAATGATTTATTATAAATACATTATTAAAACTGTACTGGGTAACAAACATTGCTAGTTGTTATTGCCCAATGGAAATAAAGATGCAAGAAAATAATAATCTTTTGCTTTGTTCTTGGTGAGAAAATTAGCATGCAACTGAAGATAATTGTTTATTTAGTTTTTTGATAGTTGTTTTATTATTCATTTAAACAATGGGAAGTTTGTCTTGAAGTTAGGATATTTTGACGATCATTAGCTCTCTTATCACTTGCATGGTTCTTTGCTGTGTGCATGGGTGTGCTGGGGGAGTGTTTGTAAATCATGAAACATCAGAGCAGATGTTTCCAGCTGACGAAAGACGAACTCAATTAGACCCATTTCACACTTTCACGTTCCACTGAATTTCAGCCATAATACTTTGTGCATGTTTAAACTCACATTTTACTCATTGAGAATGTCACAGAACAGTGGAAATACATTGAGCCAAAGACTTGTTAAACACCTTTTAAGCAGCTCACAGTCATTCAGATGGCTAGCGCAGTGGTCACTTCCCGTAGAGTACTCTATCCTCCATTTGTAAGGCTGCTGCTGGGTCCTTTGTAGGACTCTGAATCCCTGCAGTCCACACTGCCTCACTTTCAGTGCCTGTCATCAGCTTTTCTCCCATAAACAGTGTGCACTCTACATTCTCTGCGCAGGAAGTTGCTCAAGTTGTGAGGGCTTCTGCAACTGACAGAAGAACAAAACAGTCAGTATAGAGGATTTTTTTTTCTGGAGCTTTTTTGTTCCTCTGGCTGATGTCATGGTCCAGCAGGGGTTTGCTCAGGCGAACATTTCCACCATAGGCAGGCATGACCGAGGGCTGTCTCCTCTCCGGCCACCATTTTACAGTTGAACAGAGCATGCTTTTTGTTCTCTGAGCTTATTGTGTTCCATGCTTGAAGGATGTTAGAATGCTTTCAGAAGAATTTCTCTCATTCACTCGCTCCGTTCACTCGCTTCTTATTCTGCTCTCTGCAGTCCGACTGTCTTAGCTGAGTTGAGTGGAGTTTGCTTGTTTACTGTTTTGACGTTGGCTTGCGGCAGGGAGAGTGTGAAGGTGAACGTGCCTGTCTGTAGCACACCTAGTCATCCCTTTAGGGGAGGTGAAAGGTGAATATATATATATATGTGTGTGTGTGTGTGTGTGTGTGTGTGTGTGTGTGTGTGTGTGTGTGTGTGTGTGTGTGTGTGTAGGTGTGTGTGTGTGCGCGTGTGCATACCCCTCCTTGCACATTTTCTTACTTTTTCAATCCTTAGCTCTAGTCTTATTTTTTCTCCCTGTGCCAGAGAAACTCTGGTAAGAAGTAAGAAATTAGAATATCCCTGATCTTCAGAGATGCGTGTTGCTCTACTTTTTGACCAAAAAAAGGCATTATGTAAGGAGGTGTATAATTGCAGCTAAATATAGTACATTTATATACCCTAACTTAAGATCCTGAAATTATACCTCCAAATGTAGTTGGTCAGCCAAGACATGGTTGATGTCATAAAGGAGATATTGGACGCACGTATGTGACATATGACTTTAGAAATTCGGACGTGAAACAACATTTAGTATTGTTTTTGTTGAGAAGCTGCTGCATGCGTGTGTGTATAGATTTGTCTGAAAGTTGTCTACTTTTGTATTTGCTATTTTGCACATTTAAAGTATTTTAATAATATTTTTTATAAGAATGTAGGGGCGTTCCGGAAGAACAAACCACTGTTAACATACAAAAATGAATCTACTTAAGCTTCTGAAATAGATTTATATGAAAATATATGCACTAAAATGCATTATGCTTTAATACATAGTGAAACCATCAAACACATTAATCATACCATTTCAGAAATTTTTGTCCATACCACCAACTTCTAGAACACAGTGTGAAATGAGGTCAGACACCACATAAACAAGTCTTTTCAACATGGTTTGAGAGAAGTGTGTAACGTCTTTGCAGTTTGCGAGATGCTGATTGGTGAGGTTTAAGCTTCCATTATTTGTTACCTACTTTAACATCTAGTGCAGCAGCTCCAGGGTAAAACTAAAGAAGCACACTAAACATGTCTCGCCTGATCAACTACATTTAAGTTCAGGAAAAGTTGATTAATTGTGTTATTTTCCAGGCTGTTCCTTAAAAGCAGTGTGTCCATGTGTAACAAAAATAAATGTTATTTCATTTGTTTTAACTGCGTCAGCAATTTGTAAGAGATAAACATGTTTATCTTTTGTCTGTTTATCTTTTCTCAGAATCACTCAGCCAGAGAAGAAGCTCGAATGACATGGGTAAAGGTATTTTCTAAATAGTTTGGTATGCGTTGATTGTTTTCACATGTTTTTCCACCAGAAGTTGTTCTAGCAGTGACTTCATCCTTGTTTCATTGTTTCAGGTTAACGCAGCTCAAATCTTCCTTTTACTGTTCTCACAGCCCTGAGTGCTGCTAAAAAGGTCCATCAAACACCACCCACAGAATAACCTCCAGAAGAACATTGCCAAACAGCCTCATACCTCAGTCCCAAACTTCCCCCTCCCCTTCTAGCAACCAGGGAAGAGAGGAAAAATAAGACAGAGAGTAAGAGTGAGAGTGGGGTTGTACTCATCTGTCAGCCTGAAAGCTTGGAACAGGGTGGAGAAAGCTCTTAAGTATTTGCAGGTGTCTTTGGAGAGAAGGCCTTAGAATGCTTTCCTTTGTGTGTGTGTGTGTGTCTGTCTGTCTGTCTGTCTGTCTGTCTGTCAGTGCCTTTTACACATACACATCTTCAACACAGTTGCAGACTTGAGTCAGATCTTCTTCTCAAACTCTACCACTTTGGAACATATCCAGATGTTGGTGCTATTTGTCATCCCTTTGAGTCTGCTTTATTCTTAGTGTCTGTTATATTCCGTTGAAGTGTTTGGTCACTTCTGCACCTGGCCTCTCTCAACAGTTCATCAAGGTCATCCTGCAGTTAGCTTCTTTGACCTGGGTTATCTTTGTCCCAAGCTTAAGAATTTGAAAGATGAGGATAGCCCTAACCACCTGGCCCTCTGTGTGAAAACTAGGGATTGTCCCCATTTTTACATTGTTACCTTGTTTGAAAATGAATGCAGATATAATTTTGCTTTCTTTACACTGAGCCCAAAACTGATAGACTGAGACACTGTGTAAGATTTTTATTCTGGGTCAGCTCGATTTTCGGTGCACTAAAAATGGTCATGGTTGCATGTAACCGTGGGGTCACAATAATGGCGGAACAGCTTGTTGTGGCAGTGCACAAAAGCTTATATGATAAACAAACTGCAAAAAATGCAGAGATTAAAGAAAATATGTAGAGGACTGAAAGACTGTGAATGACTGAATACCTTCATATGATATAGTAACTGGTTATAGCTGTAGATCAAGAAGCAAAGAAGCCCTGAACACTGTATCAGATTGTTTGACTGATTGTATTTTTTTTCATTCTGCATGAATTGTGTGTTTAGTTGTTCCTCCTCTACAGCTGCTGACCGAAAAGCTCACCAAAAGGAATAGGAAGTTTATGCGATCAGAATTTGATGTGCTGCCACACACTTCTTAAAAAACTGACCAGATGGGATGCAGCTCAAATAATATATTGTAAAAAGCTCTGAATTCGGTTAATAAGAGGTGTTTCAAAATACTTTTGTCCATAGGGTGAATGTTTTAATGAATCGGTACCAGTTATATTAAGCGTGATCCAATTCTGGTCATCTGTTAAGGCTTTCCCATCTCATTATGCTCCGTTTACAACATAAACTTCATCTTCAACTTCTACCAATGAGACATGCTTTCAGAATATGGCTTGTTTAAATGGAAATAAAAAAAAAAGCTGCAATAGCTACTTGTAATTTGTGCGGAGCTGACAGCTGTGGTTTAGCAAACAAACTGGTTAAATTAGTAAGAGTTTAAAAGTAAGAATAAAAATACATTTACTATTGAGAGAAACAAGTTCCTATTGTGTGTTATATCAACCTGACAACCTGATATACAAACACAATGTGCTAAAGTATCACAATTTCAAGAAAGTAGTAATAAGCATCAGTTTAGAGTATGGTGCTTTGCACATACAAAATATGAAGTGATTTTGCTATAATTTTGTAGAATATTTCTCAGTCTAGCATATCATTTGGTTTTACTCACCTGATTGTACTTAAAATGTGTGTTTTGTGGTTATTTTGTCTATGAAAATGCAAATACCTTTTCCAGCAGATACTCAAAATTAAATGACATGGCTGACCCAGCTGGTTTAAACTAATTTCCATCTTTGATCCTGTTGGTTTGTGGAGCCTTAGAGATAAGCTTTGATACACGAGTAAGTGGAAAGGGCTGTAAAAATAGTGAACCCCTTTTCATGTCGGTATGAACAGAAGAGGGATAGAATGACATGATGTCTGAAATGAATGCACTAAAGGCAAGCCTGGTCTGGATGCTCAGGTAATTCACATTCCTGTTGTTGAAGTTAAGGATGACTTTAACCACTAACATCAACATCACAACATTGCATCATATAAGAAGCACGTATCCTTTGATAGTCAATATTGTGCACCCGTCCTGTTTGATGCTGAGAGCGTGCGTTGCTGACCTTGAGTGCTGAGGAAAAAATTTGTTGATTGAAGGTATACCATGTCACATCTTTGATCTTGCCGTTACCAGGTTTCAAATGAAGTGCCGCTGCATATTGAACTATATTTGCACTGCCACTTCAAAGCCTGTCCTTGAGTTTCGTGCGGCTGGAAGGGCATGGGAACAAATTTAACACTGTGCTTGCCAAGTATTTCCTGTTGAGAAATGAGAAATACTCATCTCCAGACAGGAGCTTATCCTGATAAGTGGGACAGGAAGCTCATAGCCCAGCTCACTATCCTCTTAAATACTTCACTGAACGGAACTCCTCTCTTATCTTTCATTAATAGTTGAACAGCAGGGGGTGGGATGTGCCTGTTTAGGGGCAAGCAGCATCTTGAACTGATAACTTGGCATGTGCACGAACCAAATTGCTGAATCATCAATAAAGAATGGAGCTTTTAGTGTGTATCACTTTTTGTGTATCACAGGTCATTTCAGTGGGGACATTTTATTGACCTCTGTCGTCTTGTCATCAAAAGACATGATTTTAGCCATCAAGGTTTTATGGATGTTTGGCTTGTAGGTAAAGGTCTAATTGAGGAAGTTTGCTTTATTTAGATGTAAAGGTTTGGTGCTGGGCACTTCCTTAAATGACCTGACCTCACAGGGCACTCACCTCAGTGCAAAGGCAACAGTCACGTTTTAAAGGGTCCATAGTCCTACATTTATTTTAAATTTTTACTAATAACATCCACCAAAAACGGCTGATTAATTTTTCCATTAACATTTTCCATCCTCTCGTAGAATTAAACATGCTGTTTCTGGCCTTTATGTGCCTTTAAAATGATCTCTGTTTTGATCAGCTTCACTGTATTGTGCCACATTCAAAAAGCATTCCTTGCTAAAACATTCTTTATAACTTCAGTGAAAATGGACAGGGCAAAACTGCTATAGACAGAACAGGCAGCTATGAGTAAATGTATAATTTTTGTGACATTCAAAATGTGTAACTTTTGCAGCTTAGTTTTCATACCATTTCATTCCATGGACTTTGTGGTATGTTTATAAACTCAAACAATGCTTACATAATCCATCAAACTCTTTCATTTAAAAAAGTGAAATAAATGTGCTTTTTTATGATATGGGACTTGTATAAGAGTTGCTAACATTTCGTTGTGAAATCTTCCCCAATGAAATGAATTGTATTGTTATATCTTGTCATTATATTTTAACAGATGAATTGAATTTATTGCAACATTTTTTCAAAATTCAAAATAGTTTTTTGTTTGGCTCAGTTGTATTAAGTTGTAATACTTTTTCTCCTCATTTCTCCTCAAAGCTTTGAGAGTAACGTTAATATTAAAATTCTGTTGCCCCTCTGGTATGTACAAAGGAAGAAAGAAAACAAATATTTGCTTTTCTCTGTTTCAGAGCTGCTGAGCCTCTTAAACACTTTCATTATTAGAAAAGCCCCATAGAGTCCATCATAGCATCATTAAAGCCTCTGGTGTCCTCCTCTCTCAGCAGCACTGTCTGCCTGCTCATTCTAGTCTGGTTGTTTTGGCCATGCAGTTTGGATCCATTCGCACAGCTGTGAATATTTGTTAAGGCCCACATAGAAAGTGAAATCATTGCCTTGGCGCTCTCACTTCAAAGACTTGGCAGGCCACTAGCAGCCATGGCGGTCTCGAGAGGAGCAGCAGAAAGGGCAGAGTGAGCAAGAGAGACAAACAGCTGCCTGGGATGGAAACCCCTCTTTGAAGCTGAGAAATATTTTTAAGCTTTCTTTCTCTTTTTCTCCTTATATCAGAATCTATCCTGACGTCTCTGTAAGGTATTTTAAAAAGTGTACATGCTTAAAAATAAAGGTACTGAAAGGGGTTTTTGGAGTGATACCAGTGAAGAACCACCTTTGGCTCCCTAAAACATTTCAGTGGATGGTTTTCAAAGGAAATCTGCAGCATTTTTAACACAGCCTTTGTCTGTCAAATGTGTAGCATACGGTGAGTAACCACAGTCTATGAGTTAGACACTTTTCCCTCTAGGTGTGCAAGTTTTCTTTTTTCTCTTAGGTTTAAAATTGCAGTTATTTAAAGAACTATCCATTGAGAATTTCTGTAGGGAACTGAAGGTGGTTCCTCTGTGGCATCGCTCCAAAGAACTGTTTTGGCACCTGTAGTTTTATGAGCCTATTTATGAGTATATTTTATTGAATGCTGCTCACTAGAGCTCATCACTCATCATCACAAGCCTATTTGGGTCAGCATAGCTGAGGGCCTTTTACTTATATTTTAAGCTTCAAAGAAAGTTGTTTCCACTGGTCGTTCTCTGCATTTAGTCCCCTTCTCTCTTTCTCCACTGCAGACGGGCTGTAGTGTTTGTAGGCCATATGGTTTCCACACGCAACGATGATCTTTGTCAGTCTGCTCAGGACAAACAGGCCTGGCTGTGTTCAGCCCATGGATGTTGTTCTGAAACCACGCAGAGAGGCTAATGGCAACAGGGGTCCTGGAGCCCCTGAAGCCCAGTCTCAATCGGTATCAGAGCTGAAGGCACAGATCTGACTAGTCGTCATTAACACATTAAAACACGTACAAATAGGAGCTGGGGTTGCAGATACTGTGGTTTGAGGTGTGATGTGTGCACTACAGCAATTTCAGCCTCAAGCACTCGGAGTCTGAGTACACCGACTCTGAATGAACTGCATACTTTCAGAAACTAAACTCTTACAAAGAATTTAAACTGGGTCTGGTCAGTGCACTATTTTTATCAAGTTAAATGTTATAGTCACTACTCACTAAGAAGCTTTCAGAGCAAGGTACAGACATAGTTGCTGAACCAGGATATGTTGATGATCTCTCATTTTCTGATGTGGTGTTGCTGTGTTGTCTGAATGTTATTGCAGTGTTTGCAGTTGTATTTATGCAGTTACACAATATGAAGTGTTCTGCCAGCACTGGCAACAGACAAAAGACAATGTGTAATCCAAACTGAAATTGAAACAGCATCATACTCTGCTGAGAGTCATATCACTGCCTCATGTAGTTTTATTGATGGCTTCATATCAGTTCTTTAAACCTTTGTTTTAGAATTTTTTGTGTGTTTTTGATAATACTTGGAATAAAATGCGTTTATTAATCCAGGCGCCAGTTTGCTTTGAACAGCACCCAATACGGCCATGCAGACATTTTTCATTTTGCTAGAAGCAACTCTACACACTGATGCCATGTGATGCATTGAATTTACTTGTATAAAATGTAAGTCAACATCACCTTGTCTTTGAGTTGCTAACAGAGTTTACTTACTTTTGGCAGTAAATGATGATGTAATGCAATTTATTCATGTGGAAATTTAAGCCCACATTTGATATTAAGTGAATTAACTACCTCACTGTATTCAGTTTTCAGTGCAAGGGCTGATACCTAAAGACCTTTCTGTAATTCAGTGTACCTCATGAAGCTCTAAAAAGCTGTAATTTTCTAAAGCTGTAAAGAGCCTGTTTTTGGACTGTGAAGCACTGTACAAGATTCAGCTCTACCACAGGCTGTGCTGCCAGAGCTGATCAGTGTGAGTGTGTAGCAGGGCAGGCAGGAGGTGGCGTCTCTCTGGGCTCTCCACTCCTGCTCCTGTATGCCCCATTGATCAGGCTAAGTGCCTGCATGGCCTCCAGCTTGTGCCTTCTCCAAGCACCGGATGCTGGCTGATGCCTGTTTGTTTTGCCACTTAAAAGAGTCGTTGTAAGGCTTATGTAACGGGGTGTAAAGTTGTGAAAGCAGTTGCCATAAACAGTTTTAAAGTTGGTGAGGTAGTACTGGAAAAAAACGCAATGCAGCAGATGTTTTTTAGAATATTAATATAATTAACATAGTTATAAATAGGAATGTCCTGCAATGACATTTCAGGGATAATAACTGATCATTTGACCTTTTAAGATTATAAAACTAGCTCATTCTCATACTCAATGTATGTTCTATATACAATATGGATCTATGTATATATATATATATATATATATATATATATATATATATATATATATATATATATATATATATATATATATATATATGTTGAGTAGTTGATTGATAATTTAACATGGCCATGACATAAGTCAGTCCAAAGAATAAAAAGTTAAACATTTTTGTTATTTTATGATCTCCTCTTCCAAGGTTAAATTTCTGTTTGTTTTTACCATAGGCAACAATACCATAGAATCTACAAGCAATACTCTGCCTGTGAAGACCCTAGTTAGCTAATGCTAGCTGCCACATATTCTTTGTATCAGCCACTCAGATAAGATGAGATATGATACAGAACATTTTTAATTTTCTGTCACCAAGTTATTGGTGTAATTGTCAACTGTGATTCCAGTATTAGACCAACAGTAATACTGATTCCATTTATCACTTAATAATATACAGTATTGTTCAAAGTCATTTATTCATTTACAGGCAAAACAGCCATTAAATAAGTTGTTCACTTTTCAGGAAACATTTCTTAAGTAATTACATATTACATAATTTTGTATAAGAGGGAAGTCAATAAAAAATGAAAAAAGGACTTTCTTCCTAACAGAAATTCAGAAGATTATTAAAAGATAAAAAATGTGACTCGTGACAACAATGCAAGACCTAGTCATCCATCAAAACTGTCACCTTCAGATAACGAGCACTTAAAGCTTTGATCTCTGAGAGAGAAGAGAAAATCAAGCCACTCTTGCTCTACAGGTGTTTCTGTCCATGATTTGAGAAGACAGCTCAACACTTTGAGTCGGAAAGGATGTGTAGCTGTCAAAAAGCTGTTACTGAGAAAAGAAAATAGAAAAAAGAAATTTTGTAAAGTAATCAAAGTAGCTGCTGGTGTTCTCAGAACAATGGACTGACCCCCAAAGTCCAGACCTGTTTTTGGGATTACTTGAATCGTGAGAAGCAGAAAATGTAACCATCTTCCTAAAAGAATTAAATTATTAAATGCAAAGGATGGACAAAGTAGTTTTTTAATTTATTTGTTGAGGGTTTTGTGTCATTTTTTCTGTTAAATAGATTTTGTTCTTTTTCTTTTTGCCTGACAAAACAAAAAATGCTGAGTAACTTGTACTTACTAATGTGTTTGGCACTCCAATGTGCTGTCTCGTGATGCAAGCATTTAACATATCAGGGCACCTCAGAAACAGGTATCATAATAATGTTTATTGTGCCACTGAACAAAGCATAAAGTACATTATGAATGAACTTCTGTTTATCCCACAGGAGCTGAAGTGTCTCCACATGCAGGAGGAGGTGTGGGGCTTATGTCAGTCAGACTGCCGTCAGTCCAGAAGGACGATCACTCACCCAGTATCAGCACTATAGAGGGAGACTCAGACTCGGCCAATGATGTGTTCTAGGAGACGAGCAGCTGCAGGGCTGAGAGGATCGTGGAGCCCAGGGACCAGGCTGAATTATTCATTTACATCCCTGTGTCTTGTGAAGGGACTGAATGTTGCGTCTCATGGTTAGTGTGAGCAAGACCTCTTGCTCAAGGGTTCTGCCTTATCACCTCCAAGCACACAGAGTGACAGCATCTGACATCTACCCAACATGTGATCTTACACCATTCAAGCTGGTTGTAGTGGTTCAAATTTGTTAAAGAACCATGTTACAAGGCATAAATAAGTAGCTGTGTTGCCTGACTGTGATTTAGAATTTTTATTATTAATAAATATTTTATCACAAAATGCCAATGCTTCCTTTCAATATCTCCTGGTTCCCTAGAAGCCTTTGGTATTTTAGGCTTTTTCCCTATCATATTCATATTTAGTTTGATATGATTGGCCCTACCAGAAATAGATGTGTCATGCTGAAGTTTATCTTGGTTCTTAGACACGTGGCTGCATGATGCAGTATTCTGTCATGGTAATGGCATTGCAGGACATTACTTTATGAGATTGAGTTTCACCTCATTAGCGCCAGACTGCTGTTCCTTTACAGAAAACAGGAGAGTCTATCAGATGCATTGTACGGCAGTGATGATGCCTGTCTAATAAGCATCCTGTTTACTTTCCAGCAGCCCAGCCAAGATAAAGAGAGCCTAAAGCCTGCAATCCCTGACCATGCTCAACAACAAAGTGCAAATTCTGAATCATCTCAGGTTCAGCAGAATGTGTATGAAGGTCAGCTAAAAAAGCAATACAGTTAAGTAGAGTTCAACCCCTATGAACTCTAGACTTGTTATTCAAATACTGATCATAAAGCTTAACCTTCAGTAATCACTATGAAAATAATGCTTAAGTTGAAGTATTAGATATGTGTATGATTGTAAGGAATTGAAGTATGGACCAGTGCACATGCCTTTTGGCTTTTAGGGGATTATTATTACTTTGTTAAGCTTTAGAAAGTTTTCAGCCACTTGTACTATCATTTTACTGCTGACGGTGTGCTAAGTGCCTTCAAAAAACAGTCTAAATCAGATAATTGGGTGTGAATCACTAAAGCACACAAACTGTCATTACTCTACTGAAAATCTAATGCATTACATTTATTTTTGAACCAATTTCTGTATATTATATATTAGAGCTGTCAGAGCTAGCACAATAAATTATTACCACTAACCTTTAAAATAATGTTAACACATTTTCTTAGTTTAACCCCTCAAACCATCTGTAGAAGTGCAGGATGAAACTCATTCAGATACACCTTTTACATGGCTTTTAAAGCAGTACCTTCAGCAGTCAATGCTGGACAGTGCTTTCAAGCTGTGGAAATCACATGATTGTCATATTCAGGGTATTGTTAACCCTGCATTCACATAATGGAAATAATGCTATTTAATCAATGACAGTATTAAATACATTCTCATGGAGCTTTATAAGAGTTTGTCCACTCTCATAACAAAATGCACTGCCTTTTAGATGAAAAAAATAGTTCTTTAGGCAAGTAGACAAAGGTCATTAATCATGATTAACTACACAAAATAATGTGATCGCAATAATTCATTACAATCATTTAACAGCCCTATTTTGTATGCATTATGTATGATTTATAATTTTCATTAACCTCTTAAAGCCGTATTATTCTGATATTTGTCTAAAGGCTTACTATTCAGTAACTACTAAGAATTATTCAGTAATTGCTGTATAATTAATATTAATTAACTGCTAAAAATGATTCAGCAACTGGTATAAATGATATGTACAGACCTTTAGGGTTTAATGGGTTGGTTATGATTTGTGTAAGTTCTTTAACCTATTTTACAACACTAGTTTGTAGTTTATGCAGGTTTTCTTTAAGAAAGAGGGTCATGAAGTGCTGTGTTCTATAATGACCATGTATGAATGAGTCAAGACATTTACAGCTGCACAGCAGCCACTGCACTGATAAGAGGAGATGATCTGGTGAGACAGAGCAGATCTGGAAGTGAGAGGGTAAATGGTGCAATGTGAGCCTGACCATCACCCTCACACATGCACACACATACGCACTCAAAGAGTACAAAAATGTTTATAGTCAGCATTTTTGGAAACCCAAGAGAAGATTCAGTTTGTATAGTGTGGGTGTGAAACTCTTTATCTGTTTTGGCTTCTCTGTAGACAGAAATTCTCTATGACACCAAACAGCTGCTAGTTCTGTGCAGAAATATACCTATTACATGTCATAGCATGTGTTTCTCATTAATTTCCTTCTTGTACTGTATTTAAGTGAAAGAATAAATAATTGTGCTTTTGAAGATAAAGTTATCCGATGAGCAAAGTGCTCAAGTCAAGATATTGGAGGATCAGTGCGCTAATGAGACAGTGAGCCTCCCTCTGTTTGATTAGATTATAATGAGGGAGCGGTGGCACCGAGAGGCGGAATAGCGAGGAGCAGCTTTAAAAAGCCAATGCTGGCCTGATATCACACATACTCTTTTAAGTGTTTTCTAAAGACTAGGTTGAGAGCCAAGAGTGCAGTCAGTTCATACCCACCCCTCCCGTTACACCTCCCCCCAGAAACCCTCTCAGTCCCCGTTAGCCAGCTGTTTATCAAAGCCAGATGTGTCAGGCAGGAAGCTGGAGGAAATCGAGCGTGACATTGCCCACTCTTCTCTCGCAAGGCACCATGGAACACTGGGGGGAAGACACCCAAAAAAGCCCCCCTCCACAACACGCACACACTCCCCACTTCTCTGTGCCTCCCAGACAGCCTGGCCTGTCTCAGACCACTCTTAAACCCAGGAAAGTTGTCATGCATTGTGTCATAACCTTTTAGATATAGAGCCCGTATAGAAGCCTACTCTATTCAGAATGAATGTTATCAGCTGGAACTTATATATTAAAAAAAGTTCTTCACACTCACAAACTGTGGCTATTAGAGCCAGGATATCAGTTAGACTATAAATGTCAAAACACCTCTGAAATAGTGCAAAATTCTGCTAGAGCCCTTATGGGATATCTAGTTGTATGTTAGCAGTTCCAACCAAAACTTAATGAAATAAGCATATGACCATAATGTTTGCAGTTTAAACTCAATCATTCTGTTAATTAAAATGATTCAAATGTACTGCCCTCTCTGAAAATCTAGAAGGTCCTGTCGGTTCCTCTGTGACAAAGGACATTGCTTTGAAAGTTTTTAGGAAGCCAAAAGTGATTATTCTATTTCTCCAAAGAACTCTTTTTACTGCCTTTATTTATAACCGTAGGGCGAGATGTGATGATGAAAGGCTGGCTGTCCTCCAGCTGAACCATAGCATTTTCATACTGGAGAAGAAAAATGGAGGTGTCGCATTTGCATTTAATCACAGAGAGGTCAGACGAATCATGCTCTCGGGGATGCTGTCCAAATCTTTGCATTTTTTTCCATTATTCCATCAGAACTGGAATGATTGCATGATGTGAGTGTGAAAAGCTAATGAGTCATCTACTGAATTAAGGATTCAGATTGGTGAAGTGGAGCTGGAGAGAGCACTGATTGAGATGTTGTGCCACTATGCTAATGTCTTAGATTAAATATTAGAGGGGAAAAAATGAAGGCTTCTCTTTGTCAACTGCAAATATGCGAATGTGTGTGTTCCACGTCTGTATGCTGAAGAGTGAATACTTAACTGATGCTGGAGCACCATTTAGAGTCATTCATATTTATAACAGGAGAGGGATGGTTTCATAAAGAAGTGGTCCGTTAGTGCGGATGCCTCAAATGCATGAAGGGAAAAAGCGACCACACCTCACAGTCAGATTTGAATATTTTATTGTTATTTTGCATTTATGAAGCAAACTAATTTTGTCCATTACAAATACAAGTCAATTGCTTATTATGAAATGTATGTGCAAATTACAGCACATTTTACATCAATGTGATTAAATAAATTAGATTTGACTGTATTAAAAAATTGCTTCAGTAAAACTCAGTATTTCATTTGTGTTACATTTCATTTGCATTTCATTTTATTCCATGAAATTAGTTGAATAACACCAGGAACATTAACATAGATGCTGCAAATGCAGGAAAGTGTTACGCCGCACCTTACAGTCTGGGAGGAAGTAGTGTATTCAAATTAGCCTGAAATGCCCCTGAAATTTTTTTAGCCAAACCTCTTTTTCCCCCTCCTCATCTGCAGTTGTGTGTCCCTCTCTGTGACATGGAACAGCATTGGAGAAGACATTTGACTTTAATTCCATACTGCAGCTAGACTGTTACTACAGAAAGATGTGCAGTAGAGTAATGATGCATGGAGTGGAGATAAAGAGCAAGAAAGGACATCTCTGTCAGGGCAGTCCAGCAGGGACACAAGACAAATGTCTTTTTTAAAGGATTTGGGGCGGTTTTCAGGGCTGCCGCCTTTGACTCTGTTCCAGGTGATGCTAAATACAAAAGCAGTGATAAATGAGTGCTGCTGGCTCAAAGCAGTGATAGATGAGGGCAGTCAACGTTCAAGAGATGTGGGCTTTGCCCAGCACCACACTTCTACCATTCAGATCACCTCCTCTCGTGACCTTTCATTCCTCTGTGATCTTCACCTGCTTAGAGACCACATTCTTCAAAACAAAGTCTCCTCAGCAGTTCTTGGCTTCACTGTATGATGCTAAACTTTAATTGGTGTAGAACCTTTTCATTATGTATGTTCTTTGAAATTTAAAAGGTTCTTTGCACTCACATTTCATTTACTGTAATGTTTCTTTGAAGAACCATCCACAGAAAGGTTCTGTTTGGAGCCGAAAGTGGTTCTTGTGTGGCAACCATTTTTGTACTCTCTATTATCAGTTCCCTTTTCAATACTAGACTCGTCTCCAAATCCTGTTATTCCTAACAGACATAAAAATAAAGGTTCCTAAAGGAATACATTATGTGGAGGTTCTTTAAAAAGGGTCTTTACACTCTCAAATCTCATTTATAAAAATAATTATAAATGGCTGTTCTATGGTATCACTTTTTGGCACCTTTTTGATACCTCAAGAGTGATCATTTCTTCTTCTATAGGTTCATCTTTAACACATTTATTCCCTAAACTCTTAAAAAAGAAAAGATCCTAAAGGGTTCTTGGCTTGGACATAACAATTATACTTTTAAATTAAAGGTGCCAGCAATGGTTCTTTTTGCAAAGCCATAAAACAACCACTGTTGCTTATCCAAAAAACTGTCAATGGATGGTTCATTAAAGAACAACTTAACTTAAGATAACAACGTAATATAAAAGTGAAGTGTGAATGTAAAGACCCCTTTAAACTTTAAAAGTTTAAAGAACCGCCACATAATGTAAAAGTTCAACAAACCTCTAAATTGCTAAAAAAAAAGAAAAAGTGAAGGCTTTATCACTTTTCTTTATTATTCTAGGCTCATCTCCAATTTGTTCTCCAAGAGAAGCATCAATAATGAGTTTCCAGTGCTAATTACAGATGCAGATGGAATGCAATGTCTTCTCCACCTTTTAATGAATCATCTGGAAACAGTTGAAATGTTCCTGTGCACAGCTTTAGATGAGTCTTAGCACTATGGAGGGAAATATGAGCTTATCTCCTCTAATGAGACTATTAAAGGTTCAGAGTCAGATGTGGTGTTTGTTTGGACATATGCCGCAGATTTGATGGCCATACTTGGACGGGGCTGCTTGTGGGCTGAGTGCTTGTTAATTGGTGTTTGGGAGGCGTCTGATTATCTGGCTCTGTGTTTTAATGGAGGCTCACTGGGGACTGGAGCAGCAGGAGAGGCAGAATACTGGCGAAGAGCCAGACGCTTTCTGTGCCACATTCCACACCGAGACTATCTTGCATGTTGAGCATGCTGACAAATCCCTCTCACTTCTGACAAGGCAGCCGTTCCTCCTTTTTGTTTAGTGTTATTATTATGCACACAAACAAGCAAACAGCATTCGCCTTCCTGCACTTGTAAACATTTCCTCAGCTTGGAGTGGCATTAATTATGAAGCGCAGGCCTGTGACAGGCAGAGAGCTGCAGATGAAGGCTGTTTGTATGTTTTTAGAGCTCATACTATGGGATTCCTCTGGCTGATGAATGGACGCTGATAGAGGCTATCTCGGCTCCACAAGTCCGCCTCGCAGTACCGCAGAGTGGAATGGAATGGAGTGGATGAGAGAGATTATACAGTAGATGTGCATTTTATTCATATGACCTTAGCTAGCACGGAGTAAGACCCACGGAGTGAAGTGCAGGAGAGAAAGAGAGAGCACGAGAGATAGAGCAGCACTGCATGTTCTTTTAATGCAGATGACCTCGCCTTTATGACGTGCACCCAGCCTGCCTTATCAATTATCTAAGTCGTCAGTGGTCTGCAAGCAGCCAGTTTTAACAACCAAATGAAATTCCAGCTGGAGAATGCAAACCATCAGGGAGCTGCAGTCAGCTGATATGCAAACAGCATTGGCTGTCTTTGTTCAGATCATAGTCAATAAGCTGCAAAACTGTGTTATGAAAAGTGATGCAGAGAAACAAAACATTATTCTTTTTCCTGCATCACCTTAATGACCTGAAAATACACTGAGATCCAGTATATCAGGAACACTTACATTTATTTGTCGTTTTACTGGATTTATCTACCAGATTGGTGCACCCTTTACGTTCACAATTACTGACTGTAACCCATCTGTTCCTGCACAATTTATCAGCCCCACTCAACTCCATACATCAATGGAAAGGGAGCACCATATGAGTGCCATTTACAGTATAGTGCAGTAAGAGACCACTCTTCATCCAGTCAAAACAGACATCAATTACAAGTTATTTCTTTTTCAGGAGGCCTCTGCATAATACAGGGGGGAAATCAGGTGGCGTAACAGTTTCCAAAATGACTAAAATATATAGATCTATAGAGGACATTAGACTTCTAACAACCGTGCAAGAGCTTGTAGACCACCAAAACTGCCACCATCACATAAACAGTACTTAAAGCTTTCCTCTTTGAGAGAGAGAGAGAGGAGAAAATCAAGCTCCAGTCTTGCTTCAGACCTGAAATAATGCAATGGTGTTTTTGTCCATTCTTCCTCTATAAGAAGACATCTCAGCCTTATGGGTCTGAAAGGATGTGAAGCTGTCAAGAAAGTAGACAAAAAAAGAACATTTGCAAAGCAAACTGTCAAAAATAGACTGATCGCTGGACCTCAACATCATTGAATATTCTTGTGAATACTTGGATTGTGAGAAGCAGAAAATGTAACCAACCTTTAAGACTGAACTTTGGAGGTGTGGAAAAATATTCCTGCAGATTTCTTAAAAACAAAAACAAAAACAACAAAAAAAAAACAAACAGAAGCAAGTGTCTTGAAAAGAACAGAAGCTGGGCTAAAGGCAAAGTGTGGACACATTAAATACTGACAAATGTGATGTATATAGTTGTTGAGCCTTCTGTGTATTTTTTTTTTTATTAAAATCAATTTTAATATTTATTTTCTGCTTTTTCCCTGTTGCTGAAAAGGAATAACTTGGTCTCTGGACTTTTGTACTGTACTGTAATATTTAGCTGATGAACCATTCCCAGCACAGCAGTGACACCAATTTGAAAGTGGCATGGCAATATCTGTTGTGCAGTGTATCAGGCACAGCAGTGCTGCTAGTGTTTTACATACACTGTGTACTGGATACACTGTCTGTAAAATGTTTTGTGAGCGTATCTTGACATTTGAATCTCGCTGAAATCTTTTTCTCGCTGTTTCTTGTATAACAGTTGACTTTTCTGAACTACTGTTTAAAGTTCTTACTGAAACTCTTTTGGTTAAGATGTGGTTTAAACACCAGAAAGGTTTGAGTGCTGATAAGTGTTGACATCACAACAAGCAGAATAATAATAAAATACATGTATCATGGCATTACTCCCAGTGTAGCATGGACACAAATATTTACATGCGATACTGTTTTCCACAGAATACACCTGCTTACTCTTTACCCCTTTAAATCTCAGGCCTATTACACCTAAGGCTTGTTGTTCAGTAAAAACATGGAGTGCAATTATTGAATTATTCTAACATATAGAAGTGTACAGTAAAGGTTTGGAAGGTTTGGTACAAAAATGGGAAATGCAGGTCTGAAATTGAAATAGTGTTGTTACTGTGGTTGAGTAAGATTTGTTCAATCAAAAGAATGTTTGCTGGTTTTGACAGCCGAACCCTCAGGAATCTGCACACTGTTTGTTTTTTTGTTCCAGGGTTTGAGAGTGTTTTATATGCTGAAATTGATTATTGTTGCAATAATGATGAAAGAAAAGTAATGCAGAAAGTGGAATTATGTGACACTGCATTTCTCAGAATAAACCTGGACAATCTTTAGCATGTTACTATTGGAAACCAACAAGAAAACCCTGCTCATTTGTATTTATACATTTTGAAAAGCTTAGTGAATGCTCCCATATCCAGCAGAATGACCTAGTAGCATTAGGGTAAAATATAAAGCCTTGAAAGGCACGTTCAGCTGTTCTACCCCATCGCTTTAAGGATAACAATTACTGCTTCAGAATTATTGAATATCTCTTTTGTTCTGGCAGAGGTAGAGAGCAGCAATGGAGGAAAGACAGAAGGACTGTTTGTCTGAAGATGTCTGCTTTGAGAGAAAGTCAGTGACCCTCAGCAAGCCCTCAGAGTTAGCCTCAGTCAAACGGCAGGCGTGCTGAGAGGAGAGGAAGTAAGACAGCTTTAATTCTCCCCCTCCCCTTACCGTACACCCACCAACACAGATACACAGCTGTTTCTGCAGCTGGAGAGAGAGAGAGTGAGAGTGAGAGAGAGTGAGAGGGAGGGAGTGAGGGAAGTGGACGCGGTGACCACTCATACAATGGTCCTTTATATATGTCAAAGTCAGATTTTTACTGCAGCCCCAAGCCAGGAGGTGATGGAGGGGCTGCAAACAAAAGAAAAGACACAATACAAACCATGCTCTGTATACTGATAGTACTTTAGAAGTGATTTTGGCCAGCCAGTACAAAGAGCCTACTGGTACTGTCTTTCAGAGGAAGCTATAGAGGAATAGCACAGTTATATAGATCGTTGTACTGAAATTGTTTCAGAGTTAAAACACATTTTTAGAACTAAGACCCTTTAGTGACCATAATTGTTTATTTCATTAAAATAAATGATTGAGCATTCTGTTTTGTCACTACCAAAACAATCATAACGCTATGAAGACTTTGCAAATGTTACAATAGTGACTTTCACTAGAAACAATTTATTACATTTTACGCAATAACTCAAAAAATGCCACCCAGTATATGACTAGCAAACACATTTTTGTACACCCATAAAGTCATAATATGTTAATTAAACACAAAGGTGCAGAAAACATGTTTCAGCAGTGGCAATTCTTAAGGTTACACACTGATTTTCAGACTTTGGTACATCTTAATATCAAAATAATGGGATCTAACAGCTGACCATGTGCCCTTAAGGGACAAGGGTGCAGTCTCACTTCCTGCTCTAAAATCCTGGGATGTGTCTAAAATAAGCCTAAAGAGCCTAAAAAAAAGACTCCACCCATGGACTAAAACTTATTTATGTTTTGGCAGTGGCACGAAATCACGGGACAGCATTTTGTGAATAAAAATATTCTTTCAAATTTTTTAATTTAAGGGCTAGGGCTTGGGACAGACACAGTAGAATGTACCATAGAAATAATTATTTTGTTTGTATTTAGCTTATTAGTATCTTTACTAATGTTACTTATTATGTAATCTAAATATCTGTTCATATTTAAGACCTAAACACTTAATTGTTTCTTCAAACATTTAAAAAAACACTTCACTGCACAATATGGACAAATACTAATATTGAGATCATATGGCTACATATTGCAATTGGAATAAATCTGGCAGTCTTTTAAAATCTTAGTGAATCAGTATTGTGACATGGTCAGTGACAAGTTTGCATTATTTTGATGAAACATATTTGTTACATAAAACTTTGAATCAAGTTCATGTCCACTAACATGTAACTATATTTTCCAAAGGTTAGCAGCTTTAATGAAGGCTTAGCTTTACCAGACTCAGCACAACATCTTGTCATTTATCATTGAAAGGTTTTCTGTCTAAATAGAATATCCAATTGGGTCTATTTTCTTTGTACTAATGACAACATTCACACAAATGGTGCATGTTTTCTGAGATCTCACTGGGTGATGCAGCTCTGAGGTGCATTTTTCATTTCAAACATATGCTAAAGGATATAACAGAAGGATTTGCTAATAGATCACTCATAGCTGATTATGTGCTAGATTTTCTACTGAACAATGACTGGAAGACCATTTTATAAAAACAGAGCAAAAGTTTGTTCTGTAAAATCCTTTTTCTGAAGTGTGTCACAGTAAAATAAACATTTAATTCTAACAACATCCAGATGCAACAGATGTAAATGTGTGCATATTTAAGTAGATTATGCCTCATTTGCATAAATGCATTTATCTGTAAACTTCCAGTACAAACAATTGTGGTAAGAATATTAGTAATCCACTGGCAATGATTCATTGTGGTATCTATCATTTAAATAATTACCCTGTTCACTTATAATGCCTTGTCTTCATCAAAACACCAGCAAAAACATTCATCTGGAACTGTGATTGATCAAATGTTTCTCACAGAGTAAAAACATTGTGACTGGCTAAAGGGAGGCACTTGGGAATTGCAGCCATCAGCAATATCATTATTTTAAAGACATTAGTGAGTAACAAGCAGTTCAGTGATGGTCTAATATGTGGAATGATGGTACAGATATACAGTATATCTGTGTGAAAGATTTTCTTCTAAATTACTTATTCAGAAGAGTCAGTATGTCCAGGGAATCCAGCAGGTGGGGCAAGCAAAACAGAAGCAGGGCAGAGGGCAGACAGCAGGCATGAATAATACACTCCCACACAAAGAGTGGAACAAAGCTAAGTAAGCCTAAAGCACAGAGGAACTGAGGAAAAAGACCTAACAGAGAAGTCGAATGAATAAGTATGTTTTCCTACTAGTTGCCCAAAAACCAGACTGCCCGTGTCGTTAAGCTTGGCTGCAGGCACTGTTCCTCGTCTGGACGGATCGACAAAAGCTCTAATTGCCACAGGGCTCAGACTGCAGATGCTGGATGTTAATCATCTTACATTGTTTTCTGTGCATGTAAATTTGGTGGCTTCTCACAATGAAGGAAACAAGAGATCCTCTAATGGAAGACAAAGCATGTTACTGTCTGTAAAGAATGTTCTCTTTTGTCTTCTGGTGTAATGAGTCAACAAAGTGGGAAACGCTGGTCTGAAATGAAAATAGTGTTGTTACTGTGGTTGAGTAACACATTCGCTCAAAAGGACATTTTCAAGTTTCGGCTGAACAGTGTTTTTGTTTGAGTTTGAGGATATTTTACTTGCTGTAATGGATTATTGTTGCAAAATGTCCTCATGATAAAACTTTGATTTGTTACACAAAATGCACTCAAGATTGTCATTTAATTTACTAGATATATTTGTTAAAGGGGCAGCTTGTAAAAAAGTACAATAAAGCATGGACAAAAGTACATTAAAGCTAAAAACAGTGCCAGAAATCACATAAGCAAGTTAGAGATTACTTTACAACTGCAATTTGAGGCAAGTATGCTCATAAAAAAAGCATTCCAAGCTGAAATACTCCTGACATCTTCAGCAGAAATTGGCAGAACTAAACTTATGTAGGCTGAATAGACAGATCTATGTACTGTACTGCATCACAACAACAGTTAATTCAAAGCAGGCTGTGTTTGCAGCATATTTTCTATATATGGGCTGTACATTTTGAAACTTTAACAGTGTTGACAAACTGCATCAAACTCTTCTAAAACTGAGGAAAATACATTTTCCTATGATATGAGCACTTTAAGAGTATAAAACAGTCTGAAATGACCAGCAGTGCAGAGTGTATCCTAGCATGATGTGTGTATTGTGGTGTTGGCCTGAATGCAACCGTATCCACTCTGCTTCTCCAGCCAATCTATATTCCCCTCTCACTTCTGCTTTCCTCTGGCTGACTGTCCAAAATAGAATTAATGTCTAATGTGCTGTACTCTCTAGGTACACTTGAAATGTTTTTCTCCCTCTCTCTTTCTCCTTCACTTTCTCCCCCTCCTGCTCCTGCTCCTCTGTGAGAACAATACTTTCTCCGTATGCTATTTTGGGTGACTTGATTAATGGTTGAAAACCATTACTAAGAGCAGAGTCTTAAAACTTTCATGGTATATGTAGCCACTTTTGTCATGCTACTCTAAACAATGGCAATTTGAAGCCTGGGTGTTTTATTGGGTTGTGAAGAAAATGAATTAAAGCTTGAAATTCTGAGCGCTGGACCTGAATGGTGTGGTTTTACTCTCAGCCCCTGTAAAGCATTCACAGTTGGAAACATGCAGGCCTTATTGAAGAGCCGTTTCTTAACGCATTGGAAATGCTTTGGTGCTAGCAGAGTTCTTGCGGCGTATCTGTTTCTCATTCAGCTTTAAACATGTATTGAATGCCTTATACCCAACAGTATTATTTGTGGTGAAACAACTATCTATAGCAAATGTAATGATACATTTTTCATTATGAATGGCACTAGAAGTATTTTCACTCTCACTCCACATTAACTTCCCACACTCATGAAAAGAGCTGGCTCTGTTTTAATAGCAGGCCAGCACTGCCATACCAGCAGCCTTCATCCAGCTTTGACTGGAGCTTCACAGTACCCAAACCACGTGAAATATAAATGTGGGCATACATTATTTACATATGGCAGAGGAGTTCGAGAGAACAGGAGGTAGATCTGGTTCATATTTTCACCTGATGGACAGTAGAAAGGCTTGGGGAGAGGCAAGCGTCACTGAGGAGACCGAACACTAATCCCCAGCTTTAGCGAAGGCCTGTATTAGCACTGAAGTGGGCAGAGCAGAGGGAGGCAGAAATGCCACAGTTTTTCTAACTCGCAGCAGATCTTTAAACAGTTAAGGCCTAATGGAGGCCATCTTTTACCCTCTGTCGTTTTCTAGAGGCCTGCCTGTGAGCTGACGCCAGTGCCCACCCATCATCACACACACGCTCTCTCTTTGCAGATGTTTGTTTGATCTGGCCATACAGAGTGGTGGAAAGTTGGAATTATTTTTGGAGCCGCGTTTGCCATTTAATTAAGGTGATTAAGGGATACTGGCAAAGAGAGGGAAAATGGTCATTGGAGTGATTTACGCTTTTTCGAGAGTAAGTGATGAAATGGTGAGAGAGGGACGTCACGCTGAATAAACCCGGCTCAGTGTTACTGAAAGAATGATGAAAGTGCAGAGCCGGCTTCAGCTTCTACAGAAGAATTGTCTGCCTGTGTAAAGCACCTCAGTCAATGGAAACAGAAAACGTTATATAAATTCACATGGCAGTAAAACAGAGTTTCCACACAGGGCTTGACTGCAAAAACTGCATAAATATCGTTTGGTTTGTGCTTTTGATGTAGGAAATGGTGTTAAGATTTAAGGCCTGAAGTTTAATGTTCAATTCTTCAATCTGTCATGAGAAAGTAATTACATAGAGCTGTGTGTATATCTAACATCTTGCTTACAGTTATAGTGAGAGGCAACTTAAAGCCAATGTAAATCATAAACCAAAGCCACCCACTTGTTAGATAAGACTTTTTATACATTGTGATACAGTATTACAGCCAAACTGAGTCTTTGCCAGGTTTTTCATCTGTAATGACAAATTACTGTTTGTATGTGTCTTATGCATATATAAGGATCAGTCAGATCACTCTTGGATTCATTTGATCTACATTAATAAGTAAGTTGCAGACAGATTTGTTGGATTTAATGTTGCTGGACCATTCTCATATATGCCGGGTTTGAAATGTATTCATGGCCAGTGATGGACAGTAACTAAGTAAATGTAATTCGTTACTGTATATAAGTAGTTTTTTCGTGTATCTGTACTAAAGTATTTCCATTTTGGGCGACTTTTTACTTTCACTCCACTACATTTCAAAGTCTAATATCTGACGTTTTACTCCACTACATTTCAGAGTCTAATATCTGACTTTTTACTCCACTACATTTTGAGAAATCCGTTGTTCCTTTTGGTTTCTGTGTGTATAAAAATGTAACATGTCAAAACAAAAGAAGCACAAAGCCAGAACACCAATCAGGGCACAGCGGTCACTTTGTTATGAGCTTGTTTTGACCTGTTGGTTATACCAAGCCAGTGCAGCTCATGGTTCAACATCAGTGCAGCAGCGTAAAAATTTGGGAGCACATACGTCCCTAAATGATGAACTAACCTAACTTTGTGTAAAAAGACCACAATATGTATGTACACAGTATGTACACATATGCAGTTGTGACTGGCATGTTTCTATTTTTCTGAATTCATACAAACATTTTCATTTTATAGTAAATTAGTTTTGGTTAGTTTATGTTTATGAACAGAGACCTACAGATCAATATAGTAAAGGAAAACTTATTTGTGAACCTGTGTTTAAAGCAAGTTTTTATTCAACTTGTAACTAAGTTACAAAGTAATCTTAAACTGAAACTTTACTTGTTTGTAAAAGTGATTTCAGAGCCACTCGGTTCTCCCTGATGGAAATTGTTCACCTTCAGTGTTTTGTGCTTCAGTTTTTGATCATTTTAATAAACGTCAGTGTCACTAATTAATGACGTTCTATTAAAAGACTGGTTTACCAAGAGAGACACCAGAGTATTTTCACCAAAAATGAGTTCAGGAAGTGAGTCTTGTTATAAAAATAATAACAGGACATCAGAGCCATAATTACTCTTTTAATACTTTTACTTTCAATACTTAAGTACATTTGAAGGCAAATATTTTTGTACTTTTACTCAAGTGGAGTCTAGAGTAAGGACTTCTACTTTTCCTGGAGTAACTTTTAAAATTTTTAAAACTATGTAGCAAAGAACATCTAAAGGAAATAATTAGATGGGTTCAATAAGGGCTAGAACTAAAGTAAACAAGAAAGCAGATCTCCAGGAGGATGGATGGTGACCACTGATGTAAAGGTTCTATGAAGAATCCTTAAATTGGTGTAGAACCATTATATTACATGAAGGTTATTTAGAACTGCAGAACTCTAAAGATTTTTTTTCATCTTTAGATCTATTTTTCATAGTTCTTGAACTGACACTGGTTCTCCAATGATGTTGCTCAAAAAACTAAATGGCTTGATAAACAGTTGTGGTCATAGAACACAAATCCAATACTTTAGTAAAAGTACATAAACCTTAGTAAAATATTACTCAAGTAAAAATATAATATAAAAATAGTGCTCTGTTAATATTTTACTTCAGTTAAAGTAAAAAAGTTATTAACTTTTAAGTGTTCTTACGTGTCAAAGCAAAGTATTCTGAGATATTTTTTACAACCCAACACAATTTTATTGTAACGGGGAGTGAGGAGGCGGACGCATATATGGAGATAAGCAAGATTTATTATGGGCAAATCCAGGGTCATAGTCCAAACGGTCCAGGGTCTTAGAGCCAACACGGATTGATCGAGGGGCAGACATGACAGACAAACCAGAATCCAACAAACAACAGTACAACCAGAACAGTACAAACACCACAGCAGATAACAATTCAGACAAAGACCAGCAAACACAAGGGGCAAACATAGGGCTTAATTACAACAGGGATGACGAGGGACAGGTGGAAACAATCAGGGGTGGAGTCAGGAAACGAGGTGGCTGGACCAAAACAAACACACATGGGCTAAACCAAAACATGAACAAAATGGACAGGACTGGGAGGGGCCAATCGTGACAGTTATGGAATTTTCTTTAATTGTGAAAGTTTGTCAGAGTTGTTGCCCGTTTACAACTGCTTACTATTGGACATTTGGTGCTTAGGAGAGGGATTTAGTGAAATGTGCACTGTGATCACTGATTTATTTCTGAAAGTGCATCATATTCTTTTGGATATTATGGAAAATCTAGTTTTTACTTTCCAGTATATTGCAGAAAGTAGTACAGTAAAAAGTGGATATTTTACTTTATAATGTAGTGGAGCGAAAGTAAAATCTAAAAAAATGGTAGTACTTTGGAAGTACAGATACTTGGATGAAAGTACTTAAGTACAGTACATGCAGTTTGTTACTGTCCACCACTGTTATTAACTTAGTGTGACTGACAGAAAAGGGCAATAACTAGTTGCATTTACTGAGTTTTGTATTTCTGTTATAGTACTGATGGATTTGTGTTTTTCTGAGTATTTTCAAATCATAATACTTTTGTTTCATGAATACTCATGTAGTTCAGTTTTATTTTGTTCTCATTCGCACACCTTACCTTCGAGCCCCATCCTTTACTTGTTGACCAAAAGAATCCCACAGAGAAAAGAATAGCATGCCACGAGTCCAGTTCCTGTGGAAAGGTACTCAATATTCTGTGCAGTTATGCTTGTGTATTTGAGGAGGTCTTCAGCCTAATAATGTATACCTACATTTTTTACTTTTACTTGAGTAATTATAGAATTGAAGTAACAGTACTCTAACTAAAGAATGATTTAAGCTCTTCTATCCACCTCTGGTAACAAAGTCATTGTCCTTCATTTGACATGCCTGACCGACAGTTTAGATAGAACAGCAAACCCATCAGTGCTCAGCTCGTTTCAGAACCCCAGAGGACATTGGGTCTCTTTATGAAAAGAGGGGGTATCACGCGTCAGCAGCGCTGTCAGCGTGTCTTAATTACAAACAAATCACTAGCATGAATAACTCTGACAAAGGGGCGACAGCGTACAGGCAACTAGGCTGTTGCCATGACAACGGCATCCACTGTGTCCTTGCGGTGAGAGCGAGTGCTTTCCTGGGCAGATGCATGAAACACTGAGGTGTCAGTCTTAATGGTCTGCCAGCTCAGAATGGAGACCATAGCATCCCTGTGGAACCTCATTTCCTGCAGGGATTATACTTCTGTCATTCAGACTGACGATGAATTGAATTTAAATACTTTCTAATGTAATTTTCTGGCATGGGATGAATAGCCCTTCTATGTTTAAAGCCACTGTTGCCTAGGGCTCAAAATTATTAAGGTTTTACAGCTAGGCTAAGAGAAGTGTGCTACATTTGAGAAAGATGTTTGTGTTTTTTCCCTGTCATCTGAGGGTTTACCACTGAACTACACCCTTAAAAATAAAGATTCCTCAATGTTCTCAGCATAGATGAATGGTTCTAGAAAAATCCTATAGTAACTTAACATTATGTTGAGGTTTTTAAACCTGAAAAGGTTCTTCCCTCTCACATATGTAATTTGCAAAAGGTTCTTTACAGAACTATCCATTGAAATGTTCTTTATGGAACTAAAAGTGGTCATTCTTTACTGAAAGTATGGTCCATGGGTCAAAGCTGGCCCTTGAGGACATTTGGTTTGGCCAGCCAGAATGGTAAGGAGGTACACTGTTTGAGCTTCTTACTCATCAAATGTTTCATTTAATTAGAACAAAGTGGGTCTCCAGTTAGCTTCAGGGTGTGGAAATACAGTGTGTACACATACGGGTGTTGTTTTTCACTGAAGGTGCAAACAAGCTGCCAGATGTTTTCTCTCAAACAGACTTTTTTCCCAACCTTAATCCCACATGAATGACAATCGGCGTAGGTCCCAGCCCCTGAGACTATACTGTTATTCTGTGGTAACTAGGTGACTACAAAAGTGAGACACAAAGGACTGGTCAGTCTATGAGGAGTACCAGCCATGATGTGCTTTGGGTGAGCCATGCCAATTCATCTGTGGTTTCAGTAGTCAGTCCCAGAAAAGAAAGCCAGGGTTTCACACCATTATACGGGTGGAGGAGTGAAAGGTGTTAATGATGTGGAAAGTGAAAATGAGAGTGAAACGTGTGAATTTTTTCTTAGATGGTTGGTGTTAGAGTACTGTTCTGCGAAACTGCCACGTCCTCTCAATAACTTTAATGACACATAATGAGTCCGAGGATCCATTATGTATCATTTAAGGCTATTTAAATCTGTGGATGGCCCGACGTTCCTAAATTTTCTTCTATTTTCATGTTATAGTTCTCTGCCCTTAACAAAGAGGACCGAACTCAGCACTACACCCACCTACTGACACAATGACAGCAGCCTCAGTCTGAACATTTTTATGGCTGTCTGTTTAAAGAAGCACTGAAGACAGTTTTAATGACGTTTAAGTCAGGCAAGCCCCTGCGGTTTGAGTAAAGCTTTCACCACTTGTCCCCTTCAGATCAAATTGTTTGATTAACTGCACTGACACTGGGATAGATTTTGCTGGGCAGTCATTTATGTGTGTGTATGCAGGTTTCATGGCTGCACAAAGACTGGCTGGCTCTCAAATTGAGAATATTAATAACTTAGTTACATTGATTAAATTATATGTTGCTATTTTATTGAGGACACTATACAATGGGTCTTCTTCACAATAATAATCTCTAATCCAACCATGTGGAAGCCTGGTACAGTTTGACAGCAAAATTGACCTATTCATGATCCGCCCACAATGTGTTCTTTCATAGCAACTGTTGCTAGGTTGACACAATTTACAAAACAGTCATAAAATCCAATTCTGTAGTAATGTAGGAAACTGTAGTAGAAATTGTAGCACAACTGTTTTTTGTCAAAATACATGGTATTCACATCTGACTGCATCAGTATTATTACATAATGTTTAGTATCCAGTTTAAAATGCTACACTAGATAATTAGACCAGAATTAATTGTTGTAAGTCATCGAAACAAGATAGGTCAGAACCCATAAGGGGGCCTGCAGGAACTCATTAAATCTTTATTGGACCTCTCATATAGATACTTACAATTTACACCCTTGACTTACAAAAAGATCCAATTTCTTAACCACATACCTCACCAATTAGCTTCCATCAACACTACACAGACAGCTCTGACGTCTGTTTATTCAGAGGGATCCTGCACAACCTGCAACATGATCTGTTCATTATTTATCATTTTAAAGTCTTAAGAAGGTTGTCTTATGCAAACATTTAGATTAGTGGGTGGAATATCTTGTGAGTGTCAACATGTTTGAGACATAACAATAGTGAAAAAATTATGTTGTCAATTTTGATTCAGTGAAGGTCATTTTTCTATAAGCACCATGTTTTTTGTCACTGGGGCCCATAGGATCCTAGCTTTGCTACTGGCAGAAGTCATTGTCATCGTGTTAATGTTCGCATAACTACGTATGTTAACAGTGTGAACTCACACACACGCACACACAATGTGCCGTGCAAAAGTCAGAGCCCTTTCATTTGTGTCATTTGCGGTCAAGACAGCCGTAATGTACAAATTTTGTCATTTTCAGGAGATATTTCCAATGAGATGTTTAGATCCACTTGAATAAGGACAGAGAAAGTTGAAGGAAAATTAGTGAACAAACAGGAGTTTCCAAAAGTGGAACACTTCCAAAAGAAGAAGTCATGAAATTATTGAAATATATAGAGAAAAATGGGACCATGCAAGACCTTGCAGACCAGCAAAACTGTCACTTTCAGATAAACAGCACCTAAAGCTTTCATCTGTGAGAGAGAAGAGAAAATCAAGCTCTACTCTTGATTCAGGTCTGAAAAATCCACAGGTGTTTCTGTCCATCCTTCCACTGTGAGAAGACAACTCAACAATATGAGTCTGAAAGGATGTGTAGTTGTTAAGAGGCCATTACTTAGAAAAGGAAATAGACAAAAAATGCTTATTAAGCAAATAAGTTGCTGGTATTCATGGTACAATAAACTGACCAAACTGGAGTCCAGTCCTCAGCATCGTTACATCTGTTGGGGAATATTTGCATTGTGCAAAGCAGAAAAGACAGAACTGAAGGTGGAAAAATATGCCTGCAGATTTTTTTGACAAATTGAAAACAAAATGAATGTAAGCTGTAATAAAGGCAAATGGTGGACACACTAAGTAAAAAAAATCTCTTATATTGTTGAGGCTTCTGTGTAATATTTTGTTAAATATATTTTGTGCTTTGTTTCCTGACACTGAAAAAATGAATAACTTGGTCTTATTGGCTGTTTGTATTGGAAATTAAATAAACAAAGGGTGATCTCTGACTTTTCCACAGTACTGTATATCTTTTAAAACTCTAAACCTTTGATAAAAATTGTGTGGTTAGGTCAGCTGGCTGAGTCTGATTGACTGTATGCTGGACTGAGAGGATTGAATCAGTTTGCTATAAGACACTAATTTGGAAAACTCAAGACTGTAAATGTGTATATGACATGTATTTGCATTTCAAATTGGGCTGCCAATGTGTGTATGTGCGTGTATGAGTGTGTGTGCAGGCCGTGGGGCTGAATGTGTATGAAGAGGCTTTTGAGAGGGGGCTATGAGGCAGGAGCTAATTTGCCATTGTGCAGGCCCACATTACTCAACCATTAATACTCTTAATGACCAACACCCTGACAGTAAGGAGGCACTCTAGGACTGCCTGACAGGCCTGGGCAGTGCTTTGTGTATGTGTGTGTTTGTGTGTAAAGGACAGAGTGGGTCTCCGCTACACTTTAGTCCTTGCTAGCTGAAGCATTGCCCCCTTCTTTTTCTGAAATTTCCATTAGGCAAAGCCCTCCGTCTTTGTTTCCTTTCATCTGATTTGAAGAGGCCGTTTGGTCTGATCACAGGCTCAGTAAAGTGCCAAGGCACAGCTCATTGGATTTCATAAGTGTGTATTATGAAAATGGAGAATTTGTGTGGTAAGAGGCTGTATGAGTGCACAAGTCCAAATCACTGGAATAATGACAGTTAAACGAGGCTGTGACCACAAGCAGCTTAGCTCAGGAGCCCTTTCCTCACCGTATGTTCTTGTATGGGTATTGTATACAGAGCTATTGTGTGCAGTGCTACTGTGGAGGTGGATTTACAAACTTGGGTCATATGACATCAAAGTAATACCACCCCTTTATTTCCTCCACATCTCCGTTCTCTTTGATGTAAGCGTTAACATTTCAGTTGCTTAATACTATAATCTTGTTAATATATTATTTTCCCTACTCACTTTTCAATTCTATGGGCCAAAATGTACAAAATTGTCCAAAAGTCACCTTTCATTTCTTTCAATTTCTGGTCAAAATGCCCATAATAAGTTATTTATTTTTCAAAGTTAGGAAAAAAGCAGAGAACATATAAAAATGACACAGAAGCCTCAACAACTAAATATATATGTAAAATCATTTGTTCCAGTACTTGGTGTGTCCACTATCTGCAGGGATAATTTTCCACACCTCCAAAGTTAATCCCTAACACACTCAATGATGCTGTGTTCTGGTCATTCCACTGTTCTGAGAACACCAGCACCTTTGTTTCTCAGAAACAGCTTCTTGACAGCTACACATTCTTTCATACCCACAGTGTTGTCTTCTCACAGTGGAAGGATGGACAGAAACACCTTACAAGTATCTACTGAAAAATTTATAATTTAATGGTTTTAAATTTTAACCAGAAATTAAATACATTACGGGTGGTCTCTGACTTTTGCACACTATTGTACATTAATGTTAAGAATACTTTTTCCTGCTTCTATAGTTATCAATGTGAAGATGCTGTGTTTTGTTTTGTTAAGACAGTGATGATATTCACTGTCATTTAAGACTATAATCATTATCGAAGCTAACGCTGCTTCTTTGAGAGTAGAATCATGGTAACTCATCACATGCCTCAATTAGAGAAGTGCTGCAATCGCAGATACAGCTTGCATATACTGTATGAGACACACCAAACATGACCACCATGGTGAACCTGGTAACAGCCAGTGGGCATGCTGGTTTGATTTTCCACCTTGAGCCACGAGAGAGTTATTAATTAGCAAGGAGAACTGTGTCTGAATGCTTCTGACACAGAGAGCTATCGCCCACACACTTTCTACAGCCTGGTAACCAGAGGAACTACTACATCTGCCTTCTTTTAGGAAGGCTAGAAAGATAAGATCATTAATAGAGTCCAAGCGACTGTTGTTTAATTGTTTTTTGTAGGCATGTTAGAAAATTTATGAAAGTGTCACCTTGACAGATGATTTTAAAGCTCCTCCAGGCCTTTCAGATGACAAGTAATATTCAATTCAAAATAATGTTCCTACAACAACAACTTCAGACAAATTAAATGATTAAATTTGCCATGTATGCTAGGTGCATGTACATATTGGAATTCTCTTCTTGTGCCTTCTCTGTTATGACTTACTTGAGGACAGTTGCATCAGCACACATGAGAACTTGTTAAAGTCATGAGCACAGATTTGGCCTTGTATTTGTTTGTGAGTCCTCGGGCTGGCGGTGAGAGCGCACAGACTTGCCTTTCTCACAGTGTGTGGTGAAAAGAATGGTTGTGCCTTTCACATTACAATCACAAAGCTCAGATTGATTCAGCCTTGACACCCACTGTGTGCATCTCTGTATTGAGCGCACAATGTGGGACTGCGTTCAATTCTGAACACAAAAGCCTTTTCTCAAGCCGTAATGTAAAAGTCCACCTTAAGTGGCTACAGAGGCAAGCCTCGAATATTAAAAATATGAGATGTAATAATAAACAATAATTAGGCTCTAGATTGTCTTGGCCAAGTCAGTATGAAAAAAAAATGCTTATCAAGGGTGCTTCACTATGTACAGTCCAGAGTTCACATTTGCAAACTTTCATGCATTTATATATATATTATTTCAATATATTTATTGAATATTATTATTCTATATATATTTAATATATAGAAATTTATTGTTCAATATTTCTGTCTGCACCACTAATGGGGGCTCTTTTTTGCTATATGATCTTTAAAATGTCCAAATAATTCCTGTAAATGATACCACGTGGATCTAATGAACTACACCTATGGACTTGGCCCTCTTTCATAATAATATGTGTGTGCTTGCACTCTCATGCACTCAGGTGTCATCTTCAAGTTCAATACCATTAGCTCCATAGGCACCTCTAGACACACTAACTCTTATTTGAATTTATTTAATATTTCAAATGTAAAAATCGTTAGAAACAGCACCAGTTTATTCAGTTTTACATTTCTTCACTGTTATATTCCTGTGGTAAGTGTACTAATTACTTCACATAAAAAAAGAAAATGTTTCAGCTTCTTACACTTCTACACAAACACAAAGGAAGGCAGAGGCAGTCTGACAAAGACAGAGAAAGAGCAGTCAGGCTGACAGTTCTGACATGAGCAAATAGAACAAAGTCTCAGTGTATATGTCTGCATATTTAACTAAGTTACTCTCCAGGCGCAGCAACTTTGTTTTTTCTTTTCATTTAGTTCTTTTATTTGTATGTTGCACACAGATGCTGAACTCTAATCACTCAAATAAATGCGGTTATTATAGCACAACACTTTTTAAAATTCTGCTAAATGATGCTTTGCCGCTTTGACACATTTTTTAACATGTGGTGTGTTGTCCGTCTACAGTGTGAATGTGACAAAAAAAGAATTTCACATACATATACCTACATTTCCATCCTCCCTCCAGGGCTTTGACCAGATGACCAGAAGTCTGGAAAGTCTAATAAAACAAAATTAAAATCTAAACTGAGCATGACAGAATTATTGATAAAGTTTATGGGGAAAATGGTTAGACTAGCTTTCCCACTTGCCAGTTTTTTATGGCCATATACCTTCAAAATGTATTTTTTATAGATAAACTGTATGGGTTGATACTTGTATAGTTCTCAAGTATGGAGAATTGAAGTGGAGCAAAGTGTTAGGCCTGTTATTAGTAGATTACAGTGTGATTCCCTACAGTGCCACAGCTGTCCCTGAGCAAGAGTCCAAGAGAATATGACTGGCCTCCTTCTCATCACATGCTAACCAGCACAGGCATCTGATAGCTGACGTAACAGAATTGCCAGTACAGGTGTATTGAGATGTCTAATGATGTTGTGCCAGCAGCAGTTTGAAAAGAATGTGGTGATGCCTCACGTGTCTTAAATCTTAAAATTAATTATCTTTTTAACGTACACTCACACACTTCAACTCAATACTTGGATGTACATCACTCCTACATTACACGAGTGTTCACTCAGTGCAGAACTGGAGGCGGGAACAGTGAGGATTGGATTATTGAAATGGAATGCACTCACCCTCAGCAGGTTAGCCTCAGTGAACTAAATGACTGTCCATGCAAACTATGAAATGCAAAACCTTTTATAGACAAATTTCAATGATTTCTGGGCAGTGGTGGAGAGTAACTAAGCAAATGTAATTTGTTACTGTACTTAATTAGTTTTTTCGTGTGTCTGTACTTTACTGAAGTATTTCCATTTTGGGCGACTTTTTACTTTCACTCCACTACATTTCAAAGTCAAATATTTTACTTTTTACTCCACTACATTTTGAGAAATCTGTCGTTCCTTTTAGTTTTTGTGTGTATAAAAACATAAATGTCAAAACAAAAGAAGCGCAAAGCTTCAACAAAGTTGAAGGTCACTTTGTTCTGAGCTTATTTTGACCTGTTGGTCATGCCAACCCAGAGCAAGCACACGGTTCAACGTCAGCGCAGCAGGGTAAAAATTTGTGAGAGTCTATTCAACATAAATTATGAACTAACCTGGCTTTGTCTAAATAGACCACAATATGGAATATGTCCACATATGCAGTTGTGACTAGCATGTTTCTTTTTTTCTGAATTTATACAAACACTTTCATTTTATAGTAAATAAGTTCAGTTAGTTTATGTTTGTGAACAGAGACCTGAAGATCAATATAGTTAAGGAAAACTTATTTGTGAACCTGAGTTTAAAGTACATTTTTATTCAACTAAGTTACAAAGTAATCTTAAACTGAAACTTTGCTTGTTTGTAAAAGTGATTTCAGAGCCACTCGGTTCTCCCTGATGGAAATTGTTTACCTTCAGAGTTTTGTGTTGATGATTCTTTTAATAGATGTCAGCATCACTGACGTTCTATGAAACGACTGGTTTACCAAGAGAGACACTGGAGGATTTTCACCTAAAAAGAGTCTTGTTACAAATATTATAACAGGACATCAGAGCCATAATTACTCTTTTAATACTTTTACTTTTGATACTTAAGTACATTTGAAGGCAAATACTTTTGTACTTTTACTCAAGTTGTCTACTTTTACTGGAGTAAAATTTTACCTTGGGTATCTCTACTTTAACTCAAGTACATGACTTGTGTACTTCGTCCACCTCTGTTTCTGGGTGAGTTCTGCTGCTTAAGTCGGCGCTGGTGTTCACTTGATCCCTAACACCCTTCACTTCAGCTAATAAAGTAATGGAACAGCCCTTAAGAGGGCGCTGGGGATTCCCACAACCCTCCAGCTTGGTAGCATCAAGTTATAGGAGAAGACCTAGCTAGTGAATGAAATTCATATTGGCAGTGACTAAATTAGTTAGAAAAATTGGGTAAAAACATCCAGAAGTGTTGATCTGCCTCAAATACCTTGGAAAATATCAAAGGTCCCATAATTCATTGCATCTCTGCGTCTGAAAAAGGCTCCTGTAAATCTTTGACAATTTAACATGGCACAAAAAACATTTAAACTTTCATCTTGAGGTTTTAGTTAGTTAGTTAGTTTAGTTAGGTTTTAGCAATAACAACTTGAATACTTATATATGCCTCCATTCTCATAACATTTTTGGCTAACTTGACAAGCTAATAAAACTTTCATCTCAAGAGCGCAAGTTCTTTTATCATGATCTTCACAATCTGAGAATCTCCCAGATATTCCAACAGGGGTGTGATTGATGAATGGCTTCCTGATGCTCAACTAGTTCATAAGATATCAATGACATGAGGCATGCTAATTGTTCAACCAGGATGAACACATGAAGGATGCTAATGACTAATGGAAGTCAGTAACCTTAAATACAGATGATAATCTTTTATTGAGTTGATTGAATAAATATAGATCTGGAAGACTTGTCCTTTAATATCCATTATCTTTAACAAATTTATTAAAATAGACAACTTTGTTGCAACAGTATATGCTTAGCTGCTTTCATAGTAAACTGGGGGTTATTTGAGTGATGGTCTCGTGTGAAGGTACACTTGCTGTCAGACAATCAATGGAAACCATTGCAGTTGTTTAGAGCCATTATTTTAAATTCCAAAGTAACGTTTTGCTGTAACCAGTGTTGGAACCCAAGGTCTGTGCAGGTGATATAAGGTTAGTAACCAGACTGAGAGCACTGAATTGTGTGCCTGTGAGTGGGTATTCTGCTTGTGTCAAATGTGTCTCCAAATGGTTCTAAAGAGTCCAGCAGTGATGTTGGTCTGTATGCTGCTTACATACTGCTGTTATTTTTAGCTGTTGGCTGGCCATGTAAAACACCTTATGTTTCTGGCGTCACTTAGAAACCTGACACTGTTAACCAGGAACTCGCTCATAGATGGAGTTTGCCTGAGAGATTTGATTAGGATGCCACAAAAAACTCCTTGTTTGATCTAATTACGCAGTGTGTTTACTTCGGGTCAGCTCCTTTTCCGCGTATCACAGAACTTGCCTCAGGGCACAGAGAGATCATGACACGAAATATTGCTGCTGTCAGAAAGTGCCCTGAAGTGACTGATGCTCCTTCTGTCTATGTGTGTGTGTTGTATGTGAGAGAGTGTGACCATTAGGCTAGGGCTAATGTTTCATTCAAGGATGTTTGTGAAGAGTCACCAGCTGTTTTGACAACATCTGTTTCTCATAGAAGTGGCCATGGATCCCATTTCCTAAATCCCTGTCATGTTTAGAGAGAGAGATTAGCTTTGTGCTCGCCTCATATTGCTCTTCCTCTGTGCAGCGTCTCTCCACTGCCTGCTTTAGCTGCAAATCAAACAGAGCTGACAGAGCCATTTGCTGGGTTTGATGGACAGAGGCTTTGGAGGTGCGGTTGCTTTTAATTAGCCGCCAAGCTGCAAGGCCCTCTGCAGAAATGAGCCCATCCATCAGTGATGCAAAAGCAACTAAATTATTCTAATTCACATGCAGACACAAAGCCAGAGGCTGTTTCCAGCTTAATTTGTATTCGCCTTTGTGAATGCTTTCCTTTCTCAAAATCTAGTGATTCTCTTATTCAGCATGATATTACAATTATTTTAAATATAAATTGCCCATTGTAGATTTGTAATGAGGTTGGGATAAGATTAAATTAATGGAGAATTTATTCATATGTTTTAGATGCTACTCTTTTCTGATCACTATATGAAAGTCAGATCAGCATATTTCTCAATGTACAGAACACAGTGTAAGATAGCAATGATACTATGAACAAGTAATTTCATGTGCCATGTGCGCATATATATATATATATATATATATATATATATATATATATATATATATATATATATATATAAAGAATGCGACAACCAAAACCAAACATTTCATTCTTTACTTGTGCCGAATGACACATGATACATTTCATCAATTCCACAGATGGAAGTATCTTGCTTGCTGTCTGCTTTGAGTTGTCAGTTGCTCTGTCTAATTAGCTGTGCGAGATATGTGGCTCCAGTCTTTCACTAGTCCATGTGGTGGTGGTATTAGGGGCAGCTGTGTGCTTAATGTGCCAGCACAGGCCTGGAGAGTACACGCATATGTTTTTCAAATCCAGCCTTCATACTACATGATAAACATGCTCCACATATGTCTGCAGATGCACACTGGTAGTCATGAACATTTCATCTGGAAGGCAGAATTTATGTTACTGCATACTTTGTGAGTGAAGCTTTATTCTATAAAATTAATTCTACAAAATTAATGAGAATGAATTTTAAAAGTAAAAATGAATCTCGTGCATAGTGCGTAAAGAACTGTGCAGTCTTAAACATGTGAGAAAACTATGTTAAGCTATTTATGTGCATAGTAAAGGTTAACATTAAAATAAATGCAAATAAACAAATAAGCAACACATTATGATGTTAAGTGTGTCAGGGTTTTCGCTTTTTTTCTTTCATTGAGAAAGCCCAGTATTTACAGTTACCAATCAATACCTGCTTCGGTTATGTAGTCCTTCATTAAATGAAATCTAACACAAATTGTGCTCAAAGTGTCAATATTTTGTGTGACCACCATTATTATCTAGCCGTGCCTTAACCCTCTTGGGCATGGAATTCACCAGAGCTGTACAGGTTGCTACTGGAATCCTCTTCCACTCCTCCATGATGACATCACAGAGCTGGTGGATGTTAGACACCTTGCGCTCCCCCCTCCTTTCGTTTGAGGATGCCTCATGAGTGTAAGTGTGGAGACATACTCGGCCAGTCCATCACATTTACCTTCAGCAAGGCAGTTGTCATCTTGGAGGTGTGTTTGGGGTCGTTGTCATTTTGGAAAACTGCCATGCGTCACAATTTCCGAAGGGAGGGGATCATGCTCTGCTTCAGAATGTCACAGTACATGTTGTAATTCATGTTTCTCTCAATGAACTGCAGCTCCCCAGTGCCGGCAGCACTCATGCAGCTCCAGACCACGATACTACCACCACCATGCTTGACTGTAGGCAAGAGAGTTTTGGTACTCCTCACCAGGGACACATGCTGGACACCATCTGAGCCAAACAAGTTTATCTTGGTCTTGTCAGACCATACGACATGGTTCCAGCAATCTATATTCTTAAAGATTAGATTAAGTGACCCTTGTTAGTCCCATAACAGGGAACTTTCACCTTTGCATTTAACCCATCCATGAAGTGAAACACCACATACACTCTAGTGAGCACACTTGCCTGGAGCGGTGGGCAGCCCAATCCGCAGTGCCCGGGGAGAAGTTGGGGGTTAGGTGTCTTGCTCAAGGACATCTCATGTGCTGTTGGCTCTGGGGATCAAACCGGTGACCTTCTGTTCACGAGGCTGGTTCCCTAACCTCCAGCCCATGACTGCTTGTCTTCAACAAAATGTTTCCTGGCTTCCTTGTGCATCAGCTTCAGAAAAGGCCTCCTACTGGGATGACGGCCATGCAGACTGAGTTGATTGCATTGTGTGGTGTATGGTCTGAGCCCGGACAGGCTGACCTCCCACTTCTTCAACCTCTGCAGCAATGCTGTTAGCACTCATGCCTCTATTTTTTCAAGCTAACCTCTCGATTTGATGCTGATCACATGGACTAAACATCTTTGGTCGACCCTGGCAAGGCCTGTCCTGAGTGGAACCTCTCCAGGAAAACCACTGTATGACCTTGTATGACCTTGGCCACTGTGCTCTAGCTCAATTTCAGGGTATTAGCAATCTTCTTATAGCCTAGGCCATTTTTGTGGAGAGCAACAATTTTATTTCTCATATCCTCAGAGAGTTCTTTGCCATGTTGAATATCCTGTGGCCAGTATGATAAGATTTGTACCCAAAACACCAAATTTAACAGCCCTGCTTCCCATTCACATCTGGAACCTTGTAACTTTAATGAGTCACATGACACCAGGGAGGCACAATAACTGGGCAAAATTTGGACATGTTCACTGTGAAGTGTACTCACTTGCGTTTCCAGCTATTTAGACATTAATGGCTGTGTGTTGAGTTATTTTCAGAGGAGAGTAAAGCTATACTGCAATACAAGCTGTACACTGACTACTTTAAGTTATATCCTAGTTTCATTTCTATACTGTTGTCCCATGAAAAGATATAATATAATATTTGTAGAAATGTGAGGGGTGTACTCACTTTTGTGAGATACCGTATGTTCTAATGTTATTACAAATCATTATAGAAATCTTGTCATAAAATTGCTGCAAAAGTCACTGCGAATAGTTCGGAATAATTTTCTTGGCTGCCTAAGATTTTATACAGTACTGTATTTTCACTGCTGTCAGAACGAAACCTCACATCTCCAAAATGGGAAATTTACAGGAGAAGCCAAAAACATTCTTAACAGTGAAAGTTAATGTAACATGATTTTATTCTAAGCTATTGTGGTCCATTTTTGTTAGTCCATTTATCATGAAATTTCAACACAGCATGAAGTAATAAAACACCAGTAAAAATCAGAGATACAAGGGTTTGTTCTGACAAAATGGATATATGCTAGAGGAATGGAAATATGCATGTCCATCCAGTAGTACTTTCCTCTATTCTTTAGCCTCGACTGTGCAGCTGGTCACAGACTTGTGTAGTACAGTAAGAACAGTAGAGGGCAGTCATTCTCCCTCATGTCTTAATTTCAGCCTATTTGTAGACATTTCTAAAACCCAGTCATTGTTGGATGTATTTAGCAACTGGGACACGCCCACATTTATTACACACATATTACACCCACCTACACTTCATTAATTATTCTGAGCAGTGTAGAATGGTCAATTAATCAAGATGATGCAGATATATGAATGTGCTGAATGTAGATGTAGTTCTACACCTCATTTTCTTTACCTTTTTAAATATTTCTACTATCTGAGTGATTGTGATGGTGGTCAGTAAAGAGTAAATTTGACTTTTACTCACTGCTCTCTCTGTGCTCTCAGAGTGAGGAGAAGGTGGGCGGGGCTTAAACCGGCGGGCACTAGGACGCTTGGCGGCTCAGAGGGAGCGCTGCTGCTTTAACGCTTCAACACTGCAGTTTCAGATTAGAGCAGCAGCGACAGGACGGAGCGCAGAACCAGCAGCTCCGCATAGACCAGCAGCTCTTCTCTACACTGCACCACCTCCTCTCACTACACGCTGGATATCGACTTCTTCTTCTTCTTTTTGGTCACTGCAGCGACACTTTTATAGGCCTGCGTTTCCCTAACTTTCCAGCAGGAACCCTTCTTTTCAGCACTTCTGCAACTTTACTGAACTTTTTCAGGAGTTGTTTGGCATCTTGTGTGGATTTTTGGGGCTGCTTTAGTCCGCGTGACTGATTGCCCCGTTAGTGGACCATGTGAGTGGAGCTGGTGGGCTTTGGTGGGTTTTGAGGCTCCGCTGTAGAGGAGCGGCTGTGATGAAGACGCCGCTGGCCGAGATGCTCGCGGCGCTGCGGGAACCCAGAGAGCGCGCGGAGAGAGAGCGCGCAGAGGGCAGAGAGGAGTGGGAGCGCGCGCGCACGCGGGAGCGCCTGGACGCTGCGCTCGCGGGGCTCGGGGAGCTCGAGTACCTGAGACACAGACAGGAGGGGCTCGTGCGCGGCGCGCTCACTCAGCGCGAGGAGAGAGGCAGCGCGAGCGCGAGCGGCGAGGAGGAGAGCTACCTCAACAAGGAGGAGAAACTTCTGGAGGAGAACATTTTATTACTGAGGAAACAGCTGGTGCGTATTACACTGAGGAGTGTTGGTGATTCTTTTCTTGGTTTCTCTCTTTCTCTCTCTCTGTGTGTGTCTATTTGCGCATCTCTGTCTTTCTCTTTTTTCTCTCTGTACATTCTCTCTCTCTCTCTTTCTCTCTCTCTCTGTCTTTTTAGCACTATCTTTGCTAGTCCATTTCTGTTGTTTCTGTATGTGTACATACTATACATCTCTCTCTCTCTCTCTCTCTCTCTCTCTCTCTCTCTCTCTCGCGCGCGCGCGCGCGTGCGGGTGAGGTTATGCCCCCTATGCATTTTCCTTGAATTGTGTGTTTTTCCCTCTAATCCTCTGTTATTGAGCTGCACTGAGCTCGTGTTCGGTTCAGCCGATATTGAAATTCATTCATTCATTCACTGCAGTCCAGCACCAAATTAGGGCAGATAATGTCTGCTCTGAGCATAAAGCTCAGATACTGCACGTACCCAGCGGAAAGCCAAATATAAATATAAATTAGACGATATTAATAATCCTGCCGAGCAGATTTAAAACCAACTGTTCAGTAAGAGAACACAAGTGAATTAATGAAGCGGTTCCTGCAAAATAGCCTTAGACCAGAATGCATAAAGAGAAGGGAGCGCAGCTGACTGCTGTAAAGCGATCATTAGAAAAGCAGGATGGCGCTTTAGTCGGTAGTTAATGTTATTTAAATTCAGCTTCCTGAATTTGAAATGTACGAAAGAAATGTAGGGGGGTGGGATTTCAGCGTGCCTGAAGCAGATTTGTGATACAATAGACGAAGAGGTAGAAGTTTTCCAAGAGCGGAGTGGCGAGATTATAGTTGCTAGTCAGAACTGCCTCGCCTTATTTCAGTGTCCAAATAATAAAGGAAGGGTGCGTTTATAAACGCTAACAAAGTTTGTGTCCTTTGCACACAAAGTAACCTGAAATACTCTCAAGAATTGCTACACAGCCTACACACTAATATTTTTTCATAACCAACAAAATTATGAGTGAGTATAAAATAAAAACGCTCCACTTATGCAAAGAACAAACATGTTATTCCTAATCTCTGGCTTTTGCTATCAGCATTGCCTGTGGTTAATTTAGTGCTGTTCTAAAATAACTGTTGGCCCTGTCTGCAAATAGACTCCGTGTAAAAATGGTCTCCACAGCCTGACATGCTGAGAGCCAGATCCCATAAATCACAGAGAGCCTGCCTGTCAGACCTACACATTTTTATTGCCTGCCAGTCTGCAGCAGAGGAAACGCCATTCCGCTGCTCCATATAGCACTGGAATCTCCACTGCTCCTGTCAGCGAACAGCAGTTCAAATGTGCACTAGATAATGCACCGATGATTATGGCCCATTTGAAGTTATGCATGTCTGCTTTAAGGGGCCACTTTTTCCTCAGTCTGCCGTTTCACCACACTTAATTGGGAATGCAGCACATGATCTGGGTGTTGTCAGATGCGTCCCATTCCACATAAGTGGCGTGTTTTTAAGCCGAATGTGCCTTCCCCCACCAGTCGTGACTCTAATTTAGTCTATTACACTTGTCTGATCTGTACCTCCAGGCCACCAGCACTCCAGACAACTGTGGGAAATAGACTTCAGTTGCAGTGGGGAACCACATTACCTGAAAGAACTGAGACAAAAACCTTCTTAATCAATAGCCTGAATACCAAAGCACAAAAAAACAATAGCTGGTTATTCCCATGTATTGACTGTTTTAAGACTCCACTGTGTGGAGCAGTGTTGATTTCCCCCCACCGTAGCAGCAGGGATGTTGTCCTGACCTCATTTCATTGTTCTTCTCCTCTAGAACTGCCTGCGGAGGCGAGATGCTGGTTTGATCAGTCAGCTCCAGGAACTGGACAGACAGATCAGTGACCTGCGACTGGACACAGAGACTTCGCATGACCACGTGGAGACCGACAGCCGGCCCAGCTCAGGTTGGTGCTGGCCTGGGAAAGGTTGCGGGGCTTGGGGTTTTAGACAGCTTTAGAGGCTTTGGAAGTAGTTCAAGTACAAAAGATTCAGTTGGAGCAAGAATGTTTGAGAGGGACCACATTGTTCACTCACAGAAGTCTGTGTATTATAGTTTGATACTACAGGAAGAACATAGTACAAAACCTTACACAACATATAGGGTCCCAATCAAATCAGTGAACTACAATTTCCTTGATTCTGATTCCTTTTACATTGCCCCATAATCAGATGTCTTAATCGAGTTATATAATTCATTATAAACCTGCTTTGTGAACACAGAAATGCCAGTAGTAACATGTGTGCCTGCCAGGCCTAATCTCGGCTGGAGACTGCTTAGCCTCTCTGTTTAAGCACTAATTTGGTAATATGAACAATCTGCACCCTGTGCTAGCCGCCTACCCAGCTGAGTTAGTTTACATTCCAAATAGGAGAGGTCATTTTAGTGCTGGGGCTGACTACACTTTAGTTGCATGAAGTATTTATAAAACAGAAATTGATTGCACATGTGTATGCTGCTTAGTGAATGTCGCCATTGTTTAAAATATTTCTCTCTTAACTCTTCCTAATAGGTACTTCTGTCTTTAGGTTAGTATTAGCTGCTTTATATTGCAAAATAGCTTTCATGCTTTATTGTACATTGCCTTTGGGAAAGTGCGGTATGCTGTTATGTCATGGATTAAAGCGATACTCTCTAAATTTGTGTTAGAAAAAACATGTTTGTAAGTGATTGAGTTTGGCTTCATTTTGTTCATTTGTGTCCCCTTTCTCTCCTTGTAGGTTTTTACGAGTTAAGTGATGGCGCTTCAGGCTCTCTCTCTAATTCCTCCAACTCAGTCTTCAGTGAATGTTTGTCCAGCTGTCGTTCCAGCACCTGCCTGTGTGCCCCCCTCGACACCTCTCTGTGTGCCTCTGATGGAAGGTCCAAGTATGCAGGTGAGAACACACTTTAGTTTGAGTATATCTGGGTATTGAGGCAATTCACATTTTGTCTGAAAGTAATTAGTTGGAGCAAAATAGTGCTTATTAGCTTTATAAACATACAGTGTTATTATTGTTTAGCATATTGTCTTGTTCATGTCCTAAGCTTTGGCATAAAGAAAAGCCCTTCATTCCATGGACAGGACATCAACTATTGCCTGTCTGTGTTGTTCTACATTTACATTTACATTTACGGCATCTGCTTTCTAATTAGCAGAAAGTTCTTTTAAACAATGAAATGTGGTGCAGTGCAAACAGAGGAGGCTAGGATAAGAGAAAATTCAAACATTGGAGACAGAAACAGTTTCACAGCTCTGCAAATGCCCCCTGCCACACCTCTGATGAACTAATAAGGCAAAAGGTTCATTTGCACATGAAAGCTAATCAACCACCCACTTAGCTCAACATTTAGGCTCAGTGCTCTCAGTGCTCTCATAGAAACAGTCATTGAAACAGAGATTTTATATATAGAAACTGGAAGTGGTTTTGGGGTGGGGAATTTACCCAAATGTTGTACCCCACGTCTTATAGATATCACGCTGTCCTTTCTAGTTCTATATTGCTAACAGTCTCTATTCTTCTCTGCAGATGAGCTGGGTGTGTGTGCAGAGTGTGAAGGTCAGTGTGAGGATTCGAGTTCAGGAACAGTCCGCAGATCCCTGTCTGCCCCCTACTCTCCTTCTCCAGATGGGCCCTGTGACAGCTTGTCTAAGTACCACTGTGACCTGATAGCTAAGAACGGTAATGACGTGTACCGCTACCCCAGCCCTCTCCATGCTGTGGCTGTCCAAAGCCCCATCTTCTTTCAGTCTGTGGCCAGCCATCTTAAAGAGGAGGGTGGTCTGTCGAAGTCTGGAGAAAACCCTTGTGAAAATCAAAAACCTGAGCAACCCCAGAATACTTCTTGGCCTGCTTCACAAACTCCTCTCAACAAAAGACTGGACAGTTATATCTTTGGACTTCTTCAGAGGAGAGCACAGCCAGTGAGAACAAATAAACCCAGGACGAGCATAAACACAGACCCCTCTAAGAGTGTGTTACGACAGGCTAGTCTCTGCGTGCGGCCTCCTACTGCAGGACAGACCCAACCAAGGACTTCTGAACTCAAGGTTAACTGGCAGACCAGTTTACAAGCAGCAGCAACCTCTAGCACTGACCCCAGCACGGTGTCACCACAAAGACAGTGGTCTGTTGAGTCCAAAGGAGAACATGTAGAGAATGGAACATCCTATTCTCAAAGCCAACCACCTAATGGATACTTAATCAATGGTGACATTAACACAAATAGCCTCTTAAAGAAGAGAGGCTCTGGGGCCAATAAAGGCCAGCCATTAACTGTTGTTGCTAAAGAGTGCCAGGAATTGGGTAGCCCTAATGCAGTCTCTTCCCCTAAACTTAACAAGCATTCTCATTACCCTGCAGTGGAGGATTGTAAATCAGCTCAGAAAGCAGGCACTCCTAAAAGGAACCAGAAGATCCAGACGCCAGTGGCCGGTTCTGTTAAAGTTGAATGGCCTGCCCCAGAGCTCATCAGTCTGGGCTCTTCCTCTCAGAGTCAGGATGAGGGAGGACAGATGGTTAGTGCTCAGTACATCCCTGCTCAGGAGCAGAATGTCAAACTTCGGAAGGGTGGCACCAAGAACGTCAAAATTGTCAAGGTCAAGAACAGCACCAGCACCAAATCTAGGACCCATGCTGCCGACCCATGTTCAGAAGCAGGCCGTGACAGGCATCATCGGGCAGGATCCAGGAGATTTCGACCAGTGGAAGATGCAAGTCATTCTCACAAAGCTTCCAAGAGGACCTCTTGTAAAGCCAAAAGGATACCAGTCGCTATCCCTGAAGGGCAAATCCTAGAGAAGCACAGTTCCTCCACTAGCAGGTCATCTTCCCAAAGACACCACGGCCACCACAGGCATCATGAGGCAGTGCTAGCCAAGCCCAAGTACAAGCGCAATGACTACCACCGTAGGCTGCGGGGCATCCCAGAGATGCCTTATGAGGAGGCTTTCAGAAGGGCTCATCGCAGGCAAAAAAGGGAGAACCTAGGCCATATATCAGCCATGTATCTCCCTTCCAGTGCACACTTCACCAGCCCATATGCCTATGTAGGCAGTGACTCAGAGTATTCTGCTGAGTGTGCTTCTCTCTTTCACTCTACCATCCTGGACACTAGTGAAGACGAGCGCAGTAACTACACCACCAACTGTTTTGGGGACAGTGAGTCGAGTGCCAGTGAGGCAGACTTTGTGGCAGAGAGTAGCACAAGCAGTGACTCAGAGGGCAGCGCAGGGGTGAACTGGCCCCAGTGTAGTCAGGCCTCAGCAGGCTCCACCTTGACACGTGAAATGACCTCAGCACAGGCCAAAGCTTTCGTCAAAATCAAAGCCTCCCACAATTTAAAGAAGAAGATCCTACGCTTCCGATCAGGCTCGTTAAAACTCATGACCACAGTATGAGAGACTCAAGGGACAGGGGATAGACTTTGGATACAGCCAATCAAATTGGCTGCTCTCAAGTCTCAGCCAATCAAGTGCCTAAGCAGAGTTCAGTCATGCTGCTTAAAAGCTGTCTGAGTCACATTGAGATCTTTCACTAGGAGTGCATTTGTTCAGTGAACTCACTCCCCTGCACTTTCAGAGTCCCTTAAAGCAAATGTTAAAAGCATCTGCGTAGCCCCATTGTGTAATTTTCTGTAGCCATATTTATTAAAAACTCATTGTTATGCTGTGATGCATATACATAGCAAGTGCTATGTAAATGCAGCCAATAGACATGGTTTTCTAAATAAAATATTTAAAGCTTAATATATTTGGTTAGTCATATGTGGAATAGAATAGAAAGTATGATTCAACTGATTCAGTTGTTGCTAAAGAGCAGAAGACGCATGAAGTGATAGACAGAGTCTGTCTCCAAATTGTACAATGATATGTGTACATCACCAGCTGATGACACAGGGCTTTTGTTATATGCACAAAAAATATGCATGAGCAACTGCGTTACTATTTACCTTGTGGTTGATGCCTATTAGCTGTAAATTGCAATTTATGTAAATAGAATGTTTGTTTCTTAATTTCTGGTGTCTTTCCTTTTTATGCTTTATTAAATGTTGCCTTTGAAACTGTGGTTCTCTCTTTTGCTTTGAAAATATCTAGCACTGTATATCGATTATTCTTTACATTAAAATAATGTTTATGTTTCACATATAAGCACTGTGTTAGTGTAGTGAGTGATATATCAGTAGATTTAGTCTGGTTTTTGGAGACCAGACATTTTCATAGAAGCTTCATTTCAGTTTCAGGTTAAAGGAACATGAAGCAGAAATCATAGCGCATTTTTTCTTCTGTGTAGTATTTCTGAGTGAAACAGGGAATGGTGCGTGGTGATGTATCCAAAAATCAGATTTTTTTTTTGAGGTGGGCAATTTTTTTATTACATTTTGGTGTCTTTTAAATCATCCTTAATATGTTCAGAGATATGAATTAAAAGACAAAAAAGGTCAATATTGATTTCAGGTTGACTTTAAATATGAAGTTATTACAAAAGCTGAAACTGCAACAGCTTAGTTACTTAACAACAGCTTGGTTTGTAAATAGAGTTGTATGCAAAAGTTTGGGCAACTCTGGTCAAATGACATGTTTTGTTGATTTTCAAAATGAAAAATAACACATCCTCTACAGAAAACACACTTTAACATTTATTTCGCATATTTGTATTTAACATAGGAAAATATGGCCTGTGCAAAGGTTATGGCACATTTTATGTTGTACTTCCCAGGAGGTTAAACTCAGTAAATTAATCGAAATGGTGTGTCAGATATAGTTCATTGCAGAAAAAATGTTATTTTGCCATTTGAGGGAGGGTGTTCAAACTTTTACAAATTACTTTTCCAGATCCTTTATGTCAAGAGTAACAACACTGCTCATCTAGTATCAGACTTGGCTGAGGTGCTGGAATTAAAAAATAAAAGCAATATAATATAAAAATAAATGTGAAACAAAGCATCTACACACTCAAATCTGTGCAACAATCCAGATCCATTATGCGTAAGAGACATGGTGCCTGTGCATCATCACCCATTAGACAGCTATGACCAACAGAGTCAATACAGAAGGAGGCAAACAAATCTGATCCACAGTTCACTGCCTTTTAAACCTATTCCTGACTATAAAGTACATTTTGTTTTCATAGATGTCTGTTAATCTACATTTTGGTTGCAAGATAATGGTTCTTTTCGTTTATTTAGATCACAATACATTAAAACACAAAGCCTTGTGTTGCTTAGTATGTTGGTGTAATACTGGGGGACACTTGCATTGCATTATTTAAGATTTTCCCCTCCTGTAACGCAACTGATTTAAACTCACCAATTATTTAGCTTTACAGACATGTCCTGAGTATTACAACAGACACCAAATAATACTTTCAAGCACAGATGTTTTCTGGAACTGGGTTTGAAAAGCACTCTGTTAGTACATTGCTAACTATGGGCCATGCAGCAGGCACTGACATGTTAACGTGTTGCGCACATGAGTGTTGTCCTTACATGAGTTTCTGACCTTTTTCTCATTGGCTCAGTTGCATAGCGGTCATACTGGATGAGGAATTTTCCTACTCTGTTCTGACTGGAGCAGAGCTGGTCTGGAAAGCATCTGGCTGTTTTTTTTAAAGAGGACCGTGTCTGTTTGGATTACTGCAGCTGGGCGAAAAGAGCAGGGCAAAATTCTCTCCTCTCAGACACTCAGCGAGTTTACAGCCTGTTATCCAGCCCAGTCACGAGCACTTCATCTGCAGTAATGTCTTCTGTGCAGACCACAAAATGTCCATTGTCAGAAACCAACCAAAGTTAAGGTCCTTCCAAAACATACTCAATAACAGCCTGCTGGTCAACATGCATTGGAAAGAGAATTTTGTCATAAGAAAGTTTATTAAATTGAAGTCAGCTTGCTTTAAGTAGTAACACAGAAATGACCATATTGAACTTCACTAAAAAAATGGTTCAAATGTGCCAAGTGGTTGCACACAAACAAAATACATTACATCAACACAATTGCTCTCTGCAAGTTTACTTGTTTTGGCAGTGGTAGTGTGCATGTAATACGTTTTACTCATCTGCAACCATTTGACACAACTGAATCATATAAATTCAAAGTAACCTGTTTTCATTGCTGATATGTATTTCCCTGTTTGTTATTGGTAAAGATGAGCTGATGCATTGTGGCGTACTGGGGCTTTGACAAACTATAGATAATGACAATAAACAGTAAGTCATTGTGGAATGTTATTCTTTCCAATTAAACTGAGGGCTAAGATTCTTTCAGAACAGTGTCAGTGTTATGCAATTAGAAATACACCACATTTCAACATGTTCTCTGTAAAGAGTTCAAGAGGAGTTCAGACATCAACAAAAATGTCGGCCCAAAGTAGTTTTCATTTTTGTGGCTTTTACCATAATTGCTCTCTCATTACATGTTTGTAAATTTGAAAGCACAGCACTGCTGAGTAGGAAAATAATAGTCTGCCATTCTGAGTGGTAAGCAGTGATGGGGGCTTAGTTTCATACTAATAACATATATATGATTACATTTCAGCTTAGTAATAACTTTGTCCAGTAGTCAGCAGTAATACAATCTAAGGCAATCATGCAACATCAGGGCATTTCATTCAAAGCACATCATATATAGTGGGTTGTTGGATGCTGATGTGAAATAAAAGACTCTCTACCAGAGGTCAGACATACTGCTTTTATGTGACATTTTCCTGTTCTAACAATAAAACTTTCTTTAACTTTCTTTTCATTTTAAAATAGTGGGTTTGTAGGAATAGAGAAGTAAACATTTGATAATATGAGAAATCAAGAGTTCTGTGGAATCCAAACTAAAACCATGTACCATATACTATTCTAAATCTCTTTGGATAAGAGTATCTGCAACATACAAAACTGTAAACGTAAGTAAGCTATTTTGTGTATTCATGTTATCTCAGAATGTTCTGCAATTGAAAGTTAAGTGGTCACCACATAAAAGGCTGCACCTTAATCTTGCTAATTTTCAAAGTCAGAGGACCTGAGTGAACAGTTGTATCTGAAGAGGCATGTGTTGGAAGCAGAGCTGGAAGACCTCATGCCTGTGTGTACTTGGTATCTGCCCAGAATTATGGCTTACACTTTAGTTGAGTGCTGGAGTGGCCCGGCATGGCGTCCAAAGTCAGCGCACCCTGATGAACAGGCGGGCGGAGGGGTATAGACAGTAGGTTATGAGAGGCATGCAGTCTGGGTTGATTTAGCCATGCTCCTGAGCTCCTGAGCTGCTCTCTGGGGCACAATGATGATGAGAAATGACACCCAAATCCTCTTTTAAGGATTGCCCAGCCAGGTCACCATGAGGCCAAGTTGGTAAACTTAATACCTGGACAACTGGTGGTCAACCCCCACATTCACTTTTATATATGCCGTGCCAATCAGAGTCTCTCTCTCTCTCTCTCTCTCTCTCTCTGTGTTTGTCTCTGTCTCACTCTTCTGGGAGAACATTATTCAAAAGTGGTTTGATATGAGTTTGTGAGTAGAATTTTACGAGGTGGTTATCTAGTGGCCTTTGGTAATGAGGTTTATAACAGGCATTATATGTATAGCATTTCACCCTCTATAGAGCATTTATTGTTGGCTTTCACCCCTTGAACTCTTTTTTGAATAAATCTTTATTGTTCAGTTATTCAGTGTAAGCCTCAGAAACCAAAGTGTCAATCAAAATTTGCTGTATTGCCAATACAGCCCTTGCTATTTCATAGAAACCACTGCCAATGATCAAAACTAGGCATCTGGGTGAATCCTATCAGAGTAAAGTAGGAGATGAGTAGGGAGGGTACAGCAGGTACTGAAAAAGTTCAGTTTTAAGGACTTTTATATATCTGTACCAAACAAGTCTGTGTAGTATAAACAGCCACTTCATTAAGCAAACATTCTTTGCATCTAGACTCATTGTCCATTTTATGAGCAAACTTACTACATGAGTTCATTTTATAGTTCTATACTTACAGATTGTAGTCCTTCCATTTCTCTGCTTACGTTGTTAGCCTCGTTTTAACCTGTTCTAAAGTGGTCAGGAACCCCACGGAGCAGGTGTTATTTGGGTAGTGGATTATTCTCAGCACTGCAGTCACACTGACGCAGTCGTGATGTGTTAGCATGTGTTGTCCAGTTACAAGTGGACGGTGCACAGCAGTGCTGCTGGAGTTTGTAAACACTTTGTCCACTCACTGTCCAATCCATAAGACACTCCTATCTTGTTAGTCCACCAGGTAAATACAAAGTCAGAGACAGTTCATCTGTGGCTGCAGTGTGTGTTAATCATCCTCAAGTTCTTCATCAGTGATCACAGGATGCTGCCCACAGAATGATGTTGGCTGCATATTTTTGTTTGGTGGACTATTTTCGGTCCAGCAGCAACACACATTTGCCATGCCACGACCATGTAAGTGTCACTGCAGTGCTGAGAGTGACCCACCTCCCAAATGATCTGTCGTGGTTTTGTGCGGGTCCGTTAAAGAACAGGATGAAATGGGGCTAACAAAGTGTGCAGAGAAACAGATGGACTACAGTCTGTAATTGTAGAACTACTGAGTGCAACTATATGATAAACAGAGCTGATAAAATGTGTAATTAATGTAGATACAAGACCTAATAAAGTGGCTGGTTAGTGTAATTAGAAAGTAACACTCACCTCTAATAATATACTACATAATATTGCTCCAAAACATTGACAGGACTATGGCATAAACATCACAGCAGATATCATATGCTGTGATGAGTTTACAATAGATTTTAACAGTGATGTTATTATTAACTGTAACTGTCATGACAGATGTCATGATAAAAGCAGACTTCAAATAAAGAGTTACCAGTTAGAGCTCTGTGGAATCAAGCCTTTTTTAACATATAAAATAAAGAAAATGCAGTTAAATATTGACCTCAGCACTGAAAAATTTAACCTCAAAATGAAAACTATTAGTACATACTTGAATAATTCAATAAATTATTAACTAACCACTATGGAATATATGTTAAATGTAATATAATATGTACATTATGTCATTATAAGAGTGAGGAATTTAAATGTCCCTTAAAGCCTTTAAGGCTTTTATTTTGAATTGATTGGAGAGAGTTTGTGTCTTGCATGCAGCTTTAGCCTGGCACTAGCCTGGCTTGCATTAGTGGAACCGGTTCAGAGACAAATAGCAGAATTTATGAAGGTAAATTTGAAACCTGGCCCTTATTATGGAGTGAGTATTTAACCAAGGTAAATATTTGACTTGCTTTGTCACTATCAGTCACAAGCAACTTTTCCCAGCAATAAATTAAAGAGGCATCCATTTCTTCAGTGTCATTTTGTAGTGTATCCAAACCATTTGTTCAAAACCATATACACTCATCACAGACATGTCAGCTTGTCCCTTATCATCTTAATTTTCAGTTAGCTAGGAATATGCACTTCCTGTAATGACATGGCAATCTGACAGATAATGAACCCTGGCAGACAATCATGCAAACATTCACTGTACACACTCCATTTACTTTTACTGTGAAAGTGCCTTTAAGTGCTGACAGAGTCATAAAAATGGCTGTGGGTTAGCCATGCCATCTTTCCACCAGCAGCTCAATAAACTCTTCTCACTAACGCTGCCCAGGGATGGTTGTGCCAAGCAGCCCCCAGAGTTATTTCTCTGTATTGCTTCTCAATTCTCTTAAATATTTTCCTTCTTCCGCTACATATTTTGTCATAGCAGATAAAAATATATTTTTCCATTAATTTCTGCCATATTTAACAAAGGCAAGCCTCATATGAACTTCACTGAAGTTTATGTTATTCATGCCTAATGCAGGGGGTCAAGAGATGCTAAAACTCCACAGTGCTCAGATTCAGATGAATTAAGTGCTAGTGGTAATGTTACATGTTAAAATATACAGTTATGCCTTCAAAAGACATCCTACCAGTGATCAATTTTGGTATAAATGGCAAGAAATATTACAGCTTTAAATTTGTAAATGTACAAGCTGCATTGTATATGGATGCATGCCAGATGCAATGTTGAGGAATCAACTCTTTCAAAACACAGCTGTTCAGTATTCTGACTCCTATAATTGTTCACCAACAACTTCTGTCTGCAGACACTGTCTGCTTAAGAGAGCTCCTTAGGCAGTTAGATGGTGCTAAATGCCATGGTCCAGTGTGGCTGCGGCTCCACTTGAATGTGTGCTTGATTTTGTCTCTGCCCTTTTCCTGGAGCTGCCCTTCAGAGCCGCTCCTCCTGGAGCTCATCTGCCCTTTCTCTCTAATTATAGCTCTTTGTTTGCTCAACGTTGCTTAAGAGCTGTGTTGACCCTCCTCAGAGGTATGATTCCCAATCTGAGAGGACATGTGCATGTGCTTGTCTGTGAGAGAGACAGAGATGGAGAGAGGGAGACAGACATGTTTGTGGACTTTCAGCTGCCTTCTCCCTCCAGCAGTCTATGCTCCTCCATTGATCTTCAAACAAGTCAACAGGAGTCATAAAGTTAATGAGAGGAAATAGAGTAAAGATATGGAGAAATTGGGTGTGTAAATCAAAAGGGGCCAGGCCCAGACGCCCGTCTCAGACCTTAATGTCCATGGATGTGTCTGCTTCCTAGTAGAATCACATCTGGATGTTGATAAAAGAGTTAAGGGTGATGCAACAGGTCCCATCTGGGGTGAGGTCCAGTCAGTTCAGAAAACTTGGAAGCTGTACAGTCAGTTTGTATATCTATGCCGTTGACTATGGAACAGGATGGAACTGAGAACTAGACGTTTTTATTATGGGTTGAAGACCTATCCCATTTTTGTATAACATAACGCAAAAATACTAGAGAATTTTTTATTGTGGGTTATAGAACAACCCTGTTCATTTTGAAGTGGGCCAAAGAACTAGCCTATCACTGTATACTATTCCTATCCATCACACGCATATATTCTTGGTATGAACTAATATTCTGTTTACATGAAAATAGACATGCTTAATTTAACTTAGCTGGACTGGGTTTCCTGTAAACATCTAATCACAAATTTATTTCTTAAATGGTAGAACGAGCATCATGCTAAACACTCTCTCTACCTAGTTAAGGTGATGTAAACACTTAGTTGCTTTGGGAAGCTGGACCCAGATCTACTGGGTCTACCTGCCTCACCATCAAGGCAGTAAAAATAAATGGTCTAGGGCAGTGTTCATAAGCCCTTCATATCAACTGGCATAGACCTACATAAACATTTATAAACACTTATTAAAATAAGTGTCAGTTGTCACTAAGGCATTGCATTTGCCAATTTTGATGCCAAGTTGACATAATATCTGTGCCAGGTGACATAGCATCTGTGTCCACCATTTAATCCCAAAAAGTGCAATGGGGCTTTTAAAATGAATGTTTATGTAAGTTTATGTCATTTAGCCTAATGAACACTGCTCTGCATTGAAGTTTTACCAGGTAAATTGGGCCACTGCATCTTTATGGCTGCTGACAAACTATCATAAGACTTTATAAGCAGATTAAATGCACTGTGTGTGTCACCTTGATAGCAGTGTAGGCTACAATGAATTACTTCCTTGAAACTAAAGATTGAAGCAACGTAAAATCATAACTGATGTCCTCAGATCAAAGCAAGTTGAAGATGCATCTGTGAAGCAACTTGGTACCATCTATCAAAAACACGTTCCGCACTCCATGGTCCATGCAAACACACAAGCGCAGACTGTGTAACTGATGCAGTTGCTTCACGGGATGCAGCACATTCATTATTCTGTGTCCTCAGGCACATGGCTGCTAGCCTCCTCCGAGATCAATAAAAAGCCTATAATTCCCACCTATCTGCAATACTGGCACCCAGTAGTTAGACTGCTGTGTCCAACAGCAGTGCCTCAATTTGACAGGCCATAACTCTAACAAATGGATAAATGCATCTCTATTTAAATGAGCTCTCCAGCTGACCTCTGCGAGAGCGCAGCAGCACGGCAGGCTGAGAGGAGCTTGTTTGGAGCGGTGGGGGGGAGGAGGGAGGCAGGGCAGGTGATTATTGTGAAATGCATTGTCTCCTTAATAGTCTTTTTTCCCCCTTTAGCTTTCATCAGCGCCCTGGCCCTGCTGCGGCCGGCCGGGGAGGGGTCGTCTGCACCCTGGGGGGGAAGAGAGAGGCCTCAGAGAGGTCACTGGAGCCCAGGGGGGAGGGGAGGAGAGAGAGAGAGAGGCTGGTGGTCTCTACAGGACCCTTCATTTCATTTATATGTAATCAGAGCTATAGAAAACAAGCTTGAGGGAGTCAGGGGATGCTTTTAAGCAGAGCTGTATTTGATGTTGGCTTTAAGTGGGGAGTGGGTGAGGGGGCTGGGCAATTACTTTTTAGCCAGTTTCCAGCACACTTAATTACATTTTCATAATGAATGCTGCAGAAAGAATCAGACTTTATGAGTAGAGCAGAAACACTAATTCAACAGTTCATTATGCGGCAGTAATAACAAGCCAAAGCATCTTAAAGGAAATTCCAACAATTTTCCAAAATTTTGCATTATTAAGAAGTAAACAAAGTCATACTGAGTGGTTTGATGTGAAAAGCTCGAATCTAAAGAAACAGAGTCAGAACAGTTTTGTTCACAGGTGTGCTGATAGGAACCAGAGGTGTGTAATGCCTCCAAAAGCTACATCACAGAAATGTATTACATGAAATTGTTACAGTCATGTTGCCCAGTGTCTGAGAACGGCTCTAGGGCCAAATGTTTTACTTTTTAAAATCCGTTTACGGTGGAGAGGTACATGCAGGCCACTGTAGGGCAAAATAGTTTCCAAAGAAATTACTGTTTTATGGATTCACCACTATTACATTTAAAACTCTCTGCTCAAGATGAACAGTGAATAAACTGGCTGTATTTGGAGGGTACACATTGCGACCCCTGGTTCCTATCACAATCACTATAAAGGAAATCTGAGCTGGTAAGTTCTTCTATAATCCACATTTAGTATTCAAGTATTCAGCCTATTTCTATTTAGAATTCTATATATAATTCCTTATTTTAGGAATTTCTGTCCAGTTAAACTATCTTTAAACTGCACTGGGGATCTTTTTTTTGTTTCAAGAAATAGCAAGAAGTAATATTATTTGATAGTGTGGGATAACTTCAGAAGCAGGTCACTTTGTATAAGTAACAAGTTTAGAAATAGGTTGGATAAGCTTATAGTTTTACAACAGTCTCACATGCATAAAAATTGTGTATATTTTGCACATTTAAAATTCTTTCACTTGGCAACATATTAATATTTGCATCATACTGTTGTCAATATTGTGAAGCTTCTGTCAGCTCTATTAAATAGAGGCTATCAATAATACACACTTATACAATAAAGGGCTGGAAATGAGTCAGACAGTGAACTGAAAACAGATTGCGAAACATATTTTTCCCCCTGTGTATGGCATGGTTTTTGCATAACTGTCTTGGTATCTGGCTTAACTTGAGGAGCCTGAGGAGCACCTTGACAAAAGCACCTCAGCGCCATTCAAAAACATCGATGACTTATCTGATAAAGACTAAAAACCGTAATTAGGTTGGCAGCCTGATCGTCAGACTGCTCTCAGTGCTGGAAAAAGCCTTTTTAAGGCTCCTTGACTTCATGAAAAGGTAATTGTTATGACTCATAACCTCTTAGAGTGTTATTTCTGGGAAAGTCATAACTAGTGGAGCTGCAATGTAGCCTACTTAAACCCACCCATTGTTCTTTTTAAAACAAAACCTGAATGGCAACATCTTTACCATGCTACATTTTTAAATAGCCTAATTTTAGTCAAAGGTGGGAGTTGTTGATATAGTTTATGGGGCGTGAAATGATCTGTGTGTGAGAGACGTCAAACAGAGCTAAACAAGCAGAGCAGTGTTGCTGGGAGGAATGAACAGGTTTGCTGAAAGCTGATGTCACCTGTGCACATAGAAAGCACAGCCTAGTAAAGAGCATGCTGTCAGCACAGCACATTATCATGAAAATCCATCTGTGGGAGAGTTTAGTCAAAGAGAGAGGTCTTAGATAAACAACAAACATGAGCATTTTATATGGCTGGCCTAATTGTCAAACTTGACATTCAGTAAACAGCAATAGGCCTGGTGTGCATGGGTATGCACATACACAAACATTATCAATATCACATGAAAACTTTGGGCAAAGCTAAGGTGGCGTCTTTATGCCAGTTTATTCACTTTTTCTCTCTCCACTTTCACAGATCATTGTTGTTGGTACAAAACCTTCCAGGAGGACAAATTCCACTATTAGCACTGTATTGACAGACTGTCAAGAGGAAAGATAATGCCATAATACAGGATCCTACACATCAGTAAATAATGTAGCATTTTTAAATGCAACCACCACTATAAGTCAGTACATATGGACTCATACATGCATTGTGCATGTAATACTTTTCATAACTTCAGGGATATCCTAGATTTTAAAGTATATTTATTAGTATGTCATTGCATATGCACTTTTAAAAGAAGTTAAATCATGTTATTCTGCTCAGCTTGTTGTACTTAAGTGAGATGTTTTATATGTTTTTAAGGTGTAGTCTGAATCTCATGTCTCCAAACTGGTAACTGTGTATACCTATCTAATGGAAATTATTGTATCAAGATTTTTAAGGAATTTTTGACCATTTCTGTTGGTTCATATGTCATGACATTTTCTAAGGATTTCGAATTTTGTAAAAAAAATCTTTATACACATGCTCTCACTGGAAACAGTGATGCATTGAAGTCACTTGAATCAAATATACCCATCATTTGCACATGACTACAAGCACACATATGTGGTTGCTTAGTGTAGTGGTTAACACCTCTGCCTTCTACACTGTAGACTGGGGTTCAATTCCCACCTGGGCAAACACCCTACACTATACCAATAAGAGTCCTTGGGCAAGACTCCTAACACCGCCTTGGCCTCCCTGTGTAAAATGGTCAAATTGTAAGTCGCTCTGGATAAGAGCGTCAGCCAAATGCCGTAAATGTATATGTAAGTGGGGAACCCTCAGGGACTTCTAGGTTTCCTGAGAAAGCCTAAGAATTTCTGGGAGCCAGAAAATACAAGTCTGTAATTTGAAGTTAATTTTTTAATTTAATTAAAGGGTTATGTTCTTGAAACAGTAACAGAAAATTGTCCAGTCAGGATTTTTTCCCATGTGATATGTAGGTAGATACAGCCTTGCTCTCTCTCCCATTGGTCTGATTAACCATCAGTTTTGTGAGATAAAAACATCACTAGGCCTTTTTGAAGCCCTAGATACACCACTAAGCAATGGCCTAATCAGTTCTTAGAAATGGTAAACGGTTTGTTACAAGCATCAAATAAAACATATGGAATGTGTTGTACAAGCTTCAAATGTCTGTGTAGACCATAATTAGCTTAGCGCTGCGCCAGCATTAACCTAGTGCTGTATAAAAAAATATCTCTGGTTTTTTCAGTGATGAATGGACCAATAGAAATGCTCTAAAGTGGCTTGGAATAAAATATCTTTACATTAACTTACAGTAAGAGTGAAAAATGTTAAGTTACTATTTGGTTTTATATGTTGAGTTTTGACATTTATGGCCTGAAATGAAGGCCTTGCTGTAACAGTCACAGTTTAACACTGCACATACTACATACAGTCATATGCAAAAGTTTGGGCACTCCTAGTCATATGATAAGCCAAAACATAAAATGTTAAATTCAGCAAGTAAATAGAAACTGTAAATGTACAGATTTCCCTGTAGAATGATCCAGGAACATGCAGCTGTTCAAATGTTTTGCATGTAACTGTATATTTCAATACAGTTTTGTTTTTCAGTTTACTTACATTTGGTAAAAATTGTGTTGATGTAATTCATGTATGGATGTTATTCAATTGGGAATGACGTACATGTTTGTTTCGAACATAATCAATGATTATCTTTTTCATTGCAAACACTGCAGGTAAATCAAACTTTACCTCCTCTCTCCTGTCTGCAGCTGTGCTGTTCATTATGATAATTAGACAGTTCAGGATGATGACTAATGATCTTACAGTCCAGCCCATAAACAACCCCTGCTTCTCTTTCTGCCCTTCCTTCCGCCCCATGCTAAATAGACTACAGAGGAAGTTGTTTCTGCTGCTGTAATGAGAATTAATGACTGTTGTTTTTCCTTTCATAATAGAGCCACTGTGGTTTTTGCATGCCATTTGTTTTGCAGGGAGTAATTACAGAACTCTTTGTTGATACTTTAAAAAAAAACATTTCTTTGAAATCATAAGGAAGGAGAAGAGCTCTGGTTTTGATTTACTTTGTTTTGATTGTTGTAATATAGTCTGATTGCATCAGTGAGTTCATCCTGAGATGTGTGTGTGTGTTAAACCTTCACCTAATTCATCATCATGTATGAATAGTGGACAGGTGCTTTGCAAGCTATAATGTGACCCTTCGCATGGCCTCAAAATACAATGAGAAGATATTGTTGGTTCAGATGTCAAGCTGGTATAGAATTACAGTATGTTTCAGTGTGTTGGGGGTGGGGGTGGTGGGGGGGGGCGCGATGGGTCCAAGGTCTTTATAGTAGCATTCCAAACAGAGAGGCAACAAGGATCACATGAACTTGTGAGCCATGAATGTGTGAGACGTGTTCCATGAAAAGGGCATGGGTAGATATTTCATGAGGTCACTGATATAAAAACCAGAAACCCATAAAGCCATGCAGAATATGCTGTGGGCATTCACCTAGCCCCCAGGTGGCATTACATCAAGGGGCACTGAGCAGTCATATCTGATGTTGCATGGCACTGAATGCCAGTGACTGAGAGCCTACAGGGAGCTGGCCCTCCAACACAAGCAGCAGTGCTGAATGTGGCCACATATGGAAAATTCCATCTGTCTGAATTATTTGCAGAGCTTTGCAATAAGCTCCACTGAAGTGTTTCAAAGAAGCTCAGTGGTAGTGCTGTATTTGCTGTGCATGCATTCTGCATTAGCAACAGTGAAAATTACAACAGATGCATTTAAAGCATGCTGAAAAGGATAAAACCCTCAAGTACTGTTGATTTATGAGAGTAATACACAGATGTGGAAAGTAATAAATTACATTTCCTCTTATTACAATACATTTCCTACATTTTTGAGTAGAATTAAATCACAAATCACTTTTACTCACATTCATTTACAGCAGAACAATTCACTGCTTCACTTTTTAATAATTGTTAAGACAGCCAGGTTAAATTCAGATTCAGCACTGAAAGCCCATAAAAAGTTCAGAGACCACCAGTTCAGTGGAAACAGAGTGAGGATAACATTACCAGCACACATAAGGAACATCTAATTTGCTATCTTCATTCAATTTTTTCAAATGAACTAAAGAAAACACAGAGCTGCCAACTGAAACCAGTCAAAATCCCTGCTTTTCACCGCTTCCACCTTGAGAAAACATACAAGCAGTTTGATAAAAGGTTAGCTAAAAAACGTATTGTTCTTTCTTACCTTGTTGTTTTACAATAACAACTATGATAGCTATTTATGAAACTTGAAAGTTGTTGCATATTTGTTTTAATGCAAGAGCCTGTTAGAAAGCTAACGTAGCTAATGATAGCTAATATTCAAGAAGGACAAATGAGCTGTAGGTTTATTCATTGAAAGATCTGATCTGATCTCAGAGTTGCTGCATAATACAGACATCATACTACACACTACGCATCTGTGTTCTGGGTTTCAAAACTACTTTATTGGAAACAGATAAACCAGGGAGACTCCTAATATAATCATCTAATCATGAAATGCATGCAGTTTAATGCAAACCATGTGTGTTACACAGAAAGATGCATAAATAATGTGTACTAGTAGAACATACTCTGTTTCAGTCTGAAGACTCAAAGCTATCATACAGTTATGACACAGTCATACAGGTATGATACAGTCAAGTCTCAGAAATAACCCAGCCCAGAAATATTATCCAGTGTTTCAAATATACAAAAAAAGGTGCTGGAGTAGTTTTTCAATAAAGAGCATATTTACTCATACTCGAGTCATTTCCTTTTCAATAATTTTACTTTATCACAACAAATTACTTACATTCTATTATCCTACTAAAGTATTCATTTCAGTACTCTTTCTAATTCTCTTAATGCACTAGTCTAGCACAAACAGGAGAGAATAGGGTATTTCCTAAAATCACTGTTTGATAATTAGTATAATTATAACACTGAGCATTTCCAGAAGGTGTTCTTGCCATCAGCAGTCCTTTTAATGGAACTTTTACACCCTAAAAAAGAGTCATATCCGTTGCTAATTCACTCGCCCTGTGCTGGAGAGTACCTGCAGGGTCGGGGAGTAAAATAGGCCAGCTTGTTTAGTTCAGTGTTCTGGAAGTTCCCCAAAACAGTCATGTGGAGACTTTGGGCCAGGCTTTCCGGCTTTTACCTCCTGCAGCTCCACTCTCCCCCTCTCTCAGGCACCAGCCCAACACAGCACTCATGCAAAGCCAGCAAGCCACACGCTGCTTGAAAAAAAGACAAACGGATGAACATCTTCAGTGTTTTCAGCCTGCACTCCGTCTTAAAGATAAAAGGTTCATAAACGCTTCTTCGCTTGGACAGGAAAACCTTTAATTGGCATGCAATCTTATGTAGAGGTTCTTCACACTTTAAAAGGGTTCTTCACCTTTGCACATCTAATTTCCTGGAGGGGTTCTTAAAAGAACAATTCATTAGCTCTTTAGGGAGCCAAAAGTGAGTCTTCTATAGCATCGCTGCAAAGAACCCTTTTCAGCAACTTTCTTTTTAAACAGCTATACTATAATGCTCTCTCATTCTCTAATTTTTGTCCACTGACTCTCCAGGGCATATCTTAAGCTTCTGGAGTGTCTGAAATAGATGAGTTTAAACATGACCAGGGACTAGAAGTTGCACATGTGCTGACTGTCTTTTTTCACTTATTGTCTGCCTATCTTTCCTGACATGCTTTTACTGACTTGCTAACGGCAAATACAGCCCATAGCTGAGGACGTAAAAGTAATGAGAATGACAGTGCAAGAAGGTTCTTAAAACAAAGAAGTGATGACTCATTATTGCTGAGAATCAAGTCACTGAGGCAGAAATGATGAGTCTCTTCTCACACTGAAGCACCAGTGTAGACCCAGATAGATTTGTGTAGCGTGAATCACAACCACAGTAAAGCACATTTATTATGTTTCATTTTGCATTCCAGGCTCATTGTTTAGATAGGCCTTAAAACACTACAATTATGGAGAGATGTTTCCGCTAAATGCTTCACATAAATGGTTAGTTTGCGTGTGCTAAAGCGATAGTTTAGTGAAAATCTAATTTACGCAATTTTCTGCTCACTTCAAGTGCAGTTGATCAGTCAAGACATTTGGTGTCTGAAGTTTGCTTCTTTTAAGGCTGAAACAGCTAAAAACTCACGAAAAACATGCAATACTATTGCAATAATATTATTTAAGTCTGATTTTAGTCTGTACTTTTGGCTATTTTCATAGATAACAGTATGTCTTACAGCATCACAAACTACATAAGCAAGTCCATTTGACATTACTTGCTAACTCGACACAATGAAGCTGTTTACACCATGCAACAACATGTGTTTTTGGTGACTGGATTTCACCTGACCATATGAAAAGCTAGGTTGCATTGTGACCAGATTGCAATCAGATCACTCACACTTCTTTTGGAGGTGGTCAAAGACAGATCCTGACCACATTCAACACGAGTGTAAACAGAAAGTGTTTTCAACACCCGCATACAATTACATAAAACTTCTTTTTTTAAGGTGCAGAAAGTGGCACTGACCACTACAGAAAGACAAAGCCTTCTCCTCTGCAGAAGAATTGTTACCTGTTTTAAATGCCTTCCAGTATTTGACAGCATATAGTACACTGGAAGTAGCAGGTGACAATGTTTACACTATGTTACTGGAAGTGTTGATGTGGATCTCTATTGGACACACTGGAGATGCATTTAGTGAAAGTAGCCAAAGAAACTTAGCCAAAGTCTAATGTATTCAGTAGATCTGTCCAAAGGAGCCACATGTTCCAGTGAGAATTAACAGGACATAAACACAAATCATCAAAGTTCTACCTATGCAGCAAATATGTCTACTAATCCATCCCTACAACATGCAGCACGTGTCTAAAAAGCAACAGACACAAAGTGATGCATGTAAACCCATCTATGTTAATCAATACACCTTATTAATGTTGGACGGCAAGAAACAGGAGCAACGTTTGTGGTTTAGTTTCACTTTGACTGTTTTGTTTTTTGCTGCCTGCTTCTATTGAAGAATATATTAAAAAGTAATGGATTTAGTGGGTTATGATGATTGGTTGCTGGGGAATTGCCACTTTGACACTGGACCTGCACTGACTACAGGCGCCACAGACACAAATACAAGTTATCAGCAGTCACCAAGGCTTTATTCTCCTGAGATGGATGTCAATAGCTATTTTCTTCTTTCTTCAGACTCATAGTCTGACTCTAGTACTAGTAATTACATTTCTGAAAGTTTTCACTGAAAAGCCTCTGTGATTACATGCCCTCCACTGGTCAGTCAGACTGTGTTCAAACCACTATGAAAGCACCTGATCGAGCAGTTATCTGCTATTGTGCTGAGGCAGGGAAGTGATTGCTGTGTGAGTACCCAGGCAGGCGCTCAAGGTTTTCCTTCAGCTCTCTGAAAATGAAAGGAATAATTTTACGAGCCCTTGTCACCCGACAGAACACAAAGGCTGCAATGTGCAGCCTGGGTTTATTCAAACAGCAGTTAATTTCAGCGTCCTCTAGAGTGAAAGCTATGGAGGAGAGAGTGCTCTCTAAATTCAGTCCATTCAAAAGGAACTTTTTGCATCAAGGTTAAAAGACAGGGAAAATATTGATCATATAAACATAGAGGAATGTAATTTAGAGGTAATTGTGCTTTACGTGACAGAAAGGTGAAAACTGAAAAATGTACCGCTGTTCATGTCGCCTATGTATGTGCTCTGTCTCAACCTATTTACTACTTGCTTATCACCTTATTTACTAGTCAAGTCAAGTCACCTTTATTGCTGTAGCACATTTAAAAGGCAACAAGCGTTGGTCAAAGCACTGATAATTAAAAACTAATTAAAATAACCACTAATCAAATCTACACAATGCATAGTAAATACTACTATTTACTAGTTACTGCTTAAAAAGTCCACAGACCTTGCTGTAATTGTTCTGTTTTTTTTCAGTGGGCATGGTAGCCAGGTTCATCAAAAACTCCAGTTTGCCCAATTTGTCAGGAAAGCTGCAAACCGGGCAACCTCATCAGCATGTGTGCACACTTTACCAATCACTCCACCATGTAGCCAATAAAAAGCGAAAGTGCACAATACTACATAACTACCTCTTCTGTAGGTGCTTGCATGCTGTGCTCTGACCATAATTAGTTTTGTTTTGCATGAAGGAGAGTGTGTAGAACTCACATATGAATGGAATGAAAATATTGATAATAGACATCTTAGGTGACATCAAATTACTTCAAAAGGGATGTAAAGAGATGACTGTCATATTACAAAGGGGATGCTTGTTGTCATTCTGAGGGGACGGCATCCTCCTGCATCCCTCCTCAAATCGAACCATGTAGGTGCTTTGTAGATGCTCATCGTTAATTAATGTTCAAGTAAATATCAATTCAATGTTATTTAACTGTTGATAGTCAACTGAGTTTCACCAGTCATTTTGTCTGTCCCCACCTTTACCCCATTGAACATGCTTGTTCTACTTTCAAACTTCAAGGAGTGTATCAAAACAAATGACACAGAGGCGCCAATGTTCAGCACACTCATTTTAATATGAATCAAGAGAGTTTTTATAAGTTAGACGATTGCATTTTCAAGGAGATGTGGTCCGGATCATACAATTATAGATTAAAAAAGGTCTCAGACATCGGGAAAGTAAAAATATATGATTATGATTTTAAGTTTGGTGTGCTTTGCAGAATGACTTAGTTTACAGAAACTTTTTGGAAATTCGTTACAGTTATTAACCTAGGGGTTCCCAAGTTGCACAGCTGCTAAGCATTGGCCCAATCATTGGGAGAGGAGGATCCAGCGATGCTACATCCATTTGTGACTGGGAATCTAAGATAGCATAATTAGCCTCACTCTAGCCGGGTGTTTAGGATGGCCCTCCATCTCCACCATCAGCTGATGTAACAGAATTGGCAGTTAGTGTTCTCTTACAAATGCCTTTAGCTGTCCAATGATACTGTGTTAACAGCAGTTTGAACAGATGCGCTCAGTGGCTTCAGGTCTCTTATGCCAACCTTCACCCTCCCAGCTTAATAGCATGGTGTGTTAATTAGAAATCTAACTATCAGGTGGAAATTGACCATAATTAAACTACATTGGGAAGAAGAACTGGGCAAACGGAAACCATGTCATCAAACTTAGCAAATGCTATAGAGTACCACCAAAATAAAGTATGTTCAAACAAACAAAAAACAGAAAACTGAACTGAAACTTTAGCATATTTTGCTTGTAAAATAATCACATTTTATTACTAATTCCACTTCCATTGTTCTTCCCATGTCTGTAACCCTGACCCTTTGCTCTGTTACAGTAAACCAGTCAGCAGGCCGGTGAGCCACTGGTCATGAAAAAGGGGAGGATGAAAGAAAAATGAGTAAGTGAATGGGAAATGGGGAGAAGCCTCTGTTGAGATGGATAGTGATCTTTGATTTGGATGCCTGACTGTGGGGAAAAAAGAAAAGAGGGAGTTTGATTCAGTAAAACCTGAACTCATTGCACTCACAGATGTGTGAACTTACACTTCATTTGGATTAACCAACTGCATGTGCTTCAGGTTTAAGCACTGTGCGTATAATGATAATTGCTTATTGGCTGTAGTAGATCGATGTGAAATGGATTAGTTTAAACTGTGTCCGCTTGTGCGATGGCGGTTAATGTGAGATGTGCGTCTGGGTTATAATGAGAAGGCAACGTTGTGGGCTAAAGTGAATGTGAACACAGAGTCGGAAAGCAGAGATACGATGACTTTGATGTGGCCCGTAAAGATTTTGGCCACTCTTAAGAGCCGCAGCTGCTGAATTTCTGGGCACTCAACACTTTTACAGTTTTACTACAATTGGAAAGCTGCAGGAGATCTGAAGAAATAAATGTCTGGAATAATCTTTTAAGCTTGGCCCTAGCTTCTTTTACCCTGTAGTCATGGAAAATCCCTTTTTATTTTGGACCTGTCTGCAACAGTTTGTTTAACATCATGTTTTTAGAACTGAAATGAAACAGTTATGGGAAAAAAACCTGGATGTAATACTGTATGATTTGAACTATGTGACCTTGACAGGATATCTATTTCTGTCTGAAATGATTAATGTGGCCTTTTCTACAGCATGTTCTTGTCCTTGAGCACATCAATAAAAAGGACATGATGACCTGGAGAAACATGACATGGATTCAACAGCATGGTTTGGATTTCCTGTTGTTGTTGTTGTTACCAGATAAAATTACATTTGCTCATCATTTAACACATGCATACAACAGCTCAGTTTTGCAAAAACCCTGAATGCTAGCACAAATAGCTTTCTGAGAGCTACTTTATGAACACTCTCGGAAAAAAGGGAAACTGTCACTGGGGTGGTACCTTCAATGGTGCATTTTCAGTACCTTGAGTTAAGGAACATACACCATATTGCCAAAAGTATTCAGTCACCTTTCCAAATCATTGAATTCAGGTGTTCCAATCACGGCTATGGCCACGAGTGTATACAACCAAGCACCTAGGCATGCAGACTGCTTCTACAAACATTTGTAAAAGAATGGGTCGCTCTCAGGAGCTCAGTGATACCATGATAGGATGCAACCTGTGCAACAATCTAGTCATGAAATTTACTCTCTACTAAATATTCCAGAGTCAACTGTTTGTATTACAACAAAGTGGAAGCGATTGGGAATGACAGCCCTGAACTGGTAGGCCATGTAAAATGACAGAGGCGCATAGTGCACAGAGGTCGCCAACTTTCTGCAGAGTCAATCATAGAAATACCTCCAAACTTCATGTGGCCTTCAGATCAGCCAAAGCACAGTGCGTAGAGAGCTTCATGGAATGGGTTTCCATGGCCAAGCAGCTGCATCCAAGCCTTACATCACCAAGCACAATGCAAAGTGTCAAACACAGTGGTGTAAAGTGCCATCGCTGGACTCCAGAGCAGTGGAGACGTTCTCTGGAGTGACTAATCACGCTTCTTCGTCTGGAAATCCGTTGGACGAGTCTGGGTTTGGCGATTGCCAGGAGAACAGTACTTGTCTGACTGCATTGTGCCAAATGTAAAGTTCCAGTGAAAGGGACTCTTAATGCTTCAGCAGACCAAGAGATTTTGGACAATTTCATGCTCCCAACTTTGTGGGAACAGTTTGGGGACAGCCCCTTCCTGTTCCAACATATCTGTGCACCAGGTCCATAAAGACATGGATGAGCAAGTTTGGTGTGGAAGAATTTGACTGGCCTGCACAGAGTCCTGACCTCAACCTGATAAAACACCTTTGGGATGAATTAGAGTGAAGACTGCCAGCGAGGCCTTCTTGTCCAACATCAGTGTCTGACCTCACAAATGCACTTCTGGAAGAATGGTTAAAAATTCCCATAAACACACTCCTAACCCTTGTAGAAAGCCTTCCCAGAAGAGTTGAAGCTGTTATAGCTGCAAAGGGTGGACCAACATCATATTAAACCCTATGGATTAAGAATGGGAAGTCACTAAATTTCATTTGCGTGAGAAGGCAGACAATGAAATACTTTTGGAAATATAGTGTATTTCTTAGCAAATATATTTATTTCTGTTGTATTGACTCTATGCACCTTGTCTTGATTTCAGCCTTTTTTATCATGTCATTTTTATCCTATCCTTTTTATCCTATGTAAAGGTACATGTATGCACCCATGTGAATGTAGAGTATATTTAAATTCATTTAAGGAGCATACCTGGACCTGAAAATATCAAATAAATTCAAAACAATTTTGTCATGGACCTTTAAAACATTGTTGTAACTTTGAAGGTTAATATACATTTTTGTTACCCTGATCAAAATTTTTTTTTTACATATACAGTATGTTTTCTTGTTTTTACAGTGAAGTGCATGGGAAATGAAGGAAACCACACAATATCCTAGTCTATCCCAGCAGAATTTATTTTAAACCATATAACAATTACTTCCAATAAATTGGCCAGTAACTTTCTGTTCTGTTCAGGTGTCATTAAAAGTTGTCATAATATCAACCTCAGTAGTGAATGTTGTTTTCTGTAGATGGTATGAGTCTCATTGAGTCCACTTTTAATTTTCTGAAGGCTGGAACTTTGGAGCTTTATGCTTTTTTTCAGAGTGCTGACTCAATTATAGGATTAAAAGCATATTGTTGGATGGTTTTGTTTTTATTGAAGAAGCCATTCCATATGGAAGGCATCCTTTCCTCACAAATGAAATCTTGCTGAAATCTTAACTCCATATATCCACTTTACTGCCCAGCTAAATGAGCAGCTGGATTTAAAACTCATATCACTCCTGGGCATCGGGCTTAAGTTCGAGCTCATGACTGAAGAGAGATTTTCACATTGACAGAATTCCATTTTTCAACGCTCCATGAAACAGTTCACAACAAATCTCTTTTTTACGGCTGTGGGCCCTGGCTGGCTCAGCGCCTCTGAGCCTCTGGGAGGGAGATAAAGCTTCATTACTGTGGTCAGGAAGCCTCGCTGGTGGAGACTCTGCAGTTTCTCCATGCTAATCCCCAAGGTTATCAGTTCACCTGGGCTGCAATCTGAACCATCTGAGACCAGCTCTTCCCTCAGCAGGTGGTGACTCAGCTTTTCTTACTGGCTACATTCCAAGATTAAATATTATGGAGCATGTTGACCCTGGCTATCTGGCTAGCTGCTAAATATACATGTTATACACAACAATAGAAAGGTGATGATAGTAGATTTAGTGCATGATTTTTGACAGGGTTTGATTGATAGATTTCCAGTGAGGGGAGACAAAGAGAAGAGCACACACCCTCTTCTTTCAGAATGATCTCCTAGGGGCTGATTCAGGGGTCATGGAGAGGGCAGGGGTAACTGACACATTTGAGTGTTTCGTTCGCTGCTCTTGTATGACTGGCATTTTAGACTAATGGCATTGATTTAGATTTATGGATCTACTGATTTAGATATATACCATTTTTATGGCTTTAGGTAATGCTTACATTTTAAGAGTAATTCTATAATTGAGATGCCATTTAGCCCTTGAAGCTCTTACAAATTAAGTTTTATTTTTTATCATTTTTCAACACTGATGTATTATCTATGAAAATATGCATTTAACAGCTCAACTTCCAGAAATTCAGATGATGCTACTTTCCGTGTATATTTGTGACTACATGTTATGGGAAACAAATTAAATGGAAATGTTTCATATCCTGAGATTGGTGAATTGATGTAATTTATATATTATATTACAAGGTAAAGTGTAGTTAGTGCTGTAAATAGTTTTTACCAGTATTTTAGGCTATTTCTATGAGACATTCACATAGGTCATTGTGAAGGACACTTTATCTATGTTTATAACGTCTTTTGCCTTTACCTTGCATGCATGTTAGTAAATGTAATATCAGTAGAACATAAATTGTACCCCAATTCTGGAATCAGGGTGCCCCTTGTAACCTTTTTATTGCTAATCTTTGATATAACCTGGAACTGTAGCACCAACTGAGGGTTAAATGATGTTTGTGTTGGTGTTGTGATAATAGACCCAAAGGAGTGTCAGTCAGCTGGGTTGATTAAACAGGGATTTGCATTTGCATACAGCACTATTAACCTCTAGCCTCTTTAAAATGTTGACTAAGAGCAGGCTGTGAATATTATACATGACATTGTTTCTTCTAATGTGCTCTTAAGAAAATGTCTCATTGGCACTTTCATATATCTGTACCGTATTCAGTCCAGTATAAATCTTATCACTTCCCTGTCTCTGATATCTTCAGTAGGCTAAATGTTAATTTACTCCCATTTTCCCTATGAGGGTACTAAATTGGAAGGAGATGGAAGATAAGAGTGGAACATGGGGTCCCTACAGGCCTTCCTTACTGCAGCAGCCCAGATGTCAATGCAGCCCTACCTGTCTGCACAAGCTCCCTCGTAGGAGCAGGGAACAGAGCCAGGCCCAGGCCAATTTACTACCATCTCACTGGGCTGCCAGCTCTGCCAGCACAATGCGCCTTAAACTTTCATCTTCCCTCGCCTGGAAGTTAATTAGGGAAGTGTGTTTTTGGCTGCCGGGGGCAAGCTGCAGCATGCCCCGATGTATGATAGGGATGTCAGTTGTATTTAGCAGCAAATGCAAACGATAAAAATGTGAGTCACCGTCATTGCGTATCCAAGCTGTTTATAGCATGCCATGAGCTGATGAAATGATTCAGTGGCCATAACTGCAAATAATCAATCAGCAAAGTGATGGTCTACCGCCTCTGTGGTCCAAGAAGGGAAAAAATACCTAAAAAAGGGTGGGGAAGCAGTTTATAGAAACTTTAAACCAGTGTGGAATAATCTTTTTTTTTAGCATCTTACATTCTGTAGTTCTGCAGAGACCTTGCATGACTCCTTGAATCTCAAGGTTATCTCTTATTAAAGGAGAAGGATTGAGCTGACCCATATTTCATCACTGTGCTTGGACGATCTGCTGTGTATCTATGACAGAGAGCGATGGCCTCTGCCAGTTGCAGTTAAGCATGCACCAGCCGTTGGCAATCAAAGCAACACCCCATATGCTTTTCAGACAAGGTGACCTGGTATGTTATTATCTCCATGCTTTCTGTGGTTTCCTAGGAAACAATCTGATCAGCAACAATAGTAGAAATAACAGTGCGGTTAGGGAAAATAGGGGGATGGGATGCTCCCATAAATGAACATTAAGGCTAATGAGAATGTAGTGGTTCTGAAAAGTGAACAGAGCCATAAGTCAACAAGCAAAGCTGTTTTTAGTGTCTTTGTCCAAGTGCTGATGATGCTGGGTTCCTTTTCGGGGAAGGTGGAGGCTAGAGGAGTGGGGGTGGTTGGTCAGCGAGTTGGCTGGGTGGGGATCCGGCCCTTAATACCCAGTGCCGAATACGAAAAGCAAAGTACTTCCACTCTGTCACGGCTTGCTGCAAATCAAGCCTGCCTTCTCCATGGTCCAAACAGACTAAACAGTCTTCAATAAAGGCTATTAGTCTAATTCAAGTGATTTAACATTGCTCTCCCCCACTTCTGGGATTTGGAAAGGGCTCAGGGAGTGCAAGCGTGGTGTGTTATTAGCAGCTAATCCCTCAAATCTTCAATCCCTCCGTACAACTCTGGTTTGGTGAGCTTCTCTCCCCTTTTGCCCGTGAGATTGAGCAGGGCCATGGATTTTCCTGGACCCCACAATGAAAATGAATCACAGACTCAGCGGCTAGCACCAGGCTAAGTCAGCATGTCTCCCTACCTCTGACTTCATCGTCTTGTCTGTGGTGAAGTGGTTCAAACCGAAGCCTTGCACAACTCTAATGATTAATGGTACGATAAAGTGTGCTCACTAGCCTTAAAATACCTGCCAAGATATGTGGCCTTTTAAATCATCCTAAAAAAGGAGCCTGGACATTAGCTGTGAAGGACAGGCCAGACTGTGGGAATCTGTAGAGTGGCTCTGCATACATGGACTGGATGAGGAAAGCAGAGAACGAACGATGGTGAGCGATAGCGCCCAGAGCCTCAAGCGAGAGATGAAGTCAGTGATTGCTGGAGGGAAGGAAGTAAAGAAGACAGAGACAAGGCCGGCCATATGTGAGTGTTAATCCTGTCGTAGGCCGCCTTCTCCCTGTACACGCCCAGTTCCTGTCTATGTTTTCCAGACAAGTCCAGGTTCCTGCAAAACTAGCTGTTTTCAATTGCCCTGATTAAACAGTCTGACTCCTAATAAACCTTCCTCTGGTTTAAATGACAGGTTTAATCTCATGAAGCCTGCTGGCTGCCCATGGAGAAACGTGGCGTGATGGGACAGAAGTGATACAGACCTGAGTTATTAAGATACCTCTGGCCTAATTCAGTTTCGTGTGAAGATTAAGCATGCCGCAGCGCTGATAGCAGATTATGCTGCGTGGGGTCTTGCTCATAATTAGTTTTGGCGTAATTTCCAGTCCATGTGTGCTCTTTGTAATTGGGCATCTCGCAGCACTAAGCGGTGAATGAAAAGACATAAACATATTGCATGAATGACGGATGTGTTAATCAACTTTGTAGATACATGTACATACTGCAGACAGCTGTCATGAAAGATATCAACATGGAATAGTTTATGTTTTTTAGGGCTAATGAATGATATCACTGCACACTGAGGATTTATCTCAGTTGGGTGTCCAATGTTTAATTCATGTGGTGAATTCTGGCAGAGTCATAACTCTTCATTAAAACACCGCAGACAGTTGGGTCAGGGAGGAACTTAAGTAGGAATCGTCCACTGGACAGATGGTGCCATCACCACACTGCTTGCTCCTCAGATTGTGCTAAAAAAAAAAAAGCATCCAGCTTAGACACAGAGCAAAAGAAGCTGCTCTGCCATAATATTTGTCTTGACACCCGTAGCTTCCTGAACTCTTTGTGGGGGAGGAGGCTGGAGGTGCTGAAGACCCAGAGGAGGAGAAGGCACATAAAAGGCCACTGGCTGTTTATTTGTTGTCTGATGTGACCGTGGGGTGAGAAAAGCTGTGCCTGGCCTGCTGTTCAGCACCACACAGCCAAAGGGAAGTGGACTTTTATTGGTGAACCCCCCCACCCCCTCCCTTCCACCTCCTACTCATTGACAAGGAGTGTCCCCACTTCAAGGTTCAGGGATACCCCTGTACTGATTAACATCAGAGGAGGGCTGGATTTGAGCCAGAGAAGCAAGAAAAGTGGTAATGTAATGAAGAGGTGGAGGCATGATCATGTAATAACATGATATGTAGGACTGAAGCAGATCAAACTGGGTGAGTCTGTTGATTTGGAAGTCATGCTTATCAGAGATCAGTTAAGCTCATTGAAGTGCCATTATTGTTGAAAAGTAAATTTTTCTTGCTGTTTTTTTATTTATTAAAAGAGTTTGATATATAAACATTATAAATTGAACTAAAGTTTCAAAACTTTAAGTTCCCAGTCCAAACAGTCCATATATGAAGACTACGATGCAAAGACAGCTGATTTTAAAACGATTGTTTCTGTTATGTCCCAAAAACCTACACATTCCCACCCATTTATACTGAGGTGTTTCATCCAGGACTGCTTTTTTAATGAGGTGCAATACAGGGCAGCCAACCAGAACAGAACTCTTTTACAGATCATCTCTGTCTAAAATAAATAATGAAAAAACAAGTGTCTCCAAAACAGCAAGAATTTTCTTTGCTTTTAACGTAAGATTACCTTTTTAAGTAAATTTGGAGCATTTCTGTTGGGTCATTCATCTGCTGCTGTGCTCATATGATGCATTCAAATTGAAAAAAAAGAGATTTTTGAGTCTTTTTCTTGGACATCATTGAAATATCAGTCTTAAAGAAACAGTAACAAAAAAAAGCCTTCAAAGAAGGAATAAAGAAATGCTGAGATATTAAGATGGTGTTGTAGTTTACAAAGTGGATGATAATAGTAGAAAGTTCTTCACGAATAACTATTGTGGCACAGTAGAGCAGATGCAGGCTTTTTTGTTCAAGAGGCTTTTAATTGCTGAGTCCAGCTAGCAGGAATGTAACGACACATCAATCAATGCCACTGACTGGCAGCAACCTCACGGCATGATATAAAAGTGGGGTTAATTAGAGGGTAATGCTGTCAATCACTGAGAATTAGTATTCTGTGTTATGTAGCAGCATGTTCTGAATACAAAAACATAAAGAAGATGCAATTATGACAAAAATTAATCAAACAGATCTCAGCCTATGCAGATCAATGGCACAAATTGATTCACCCGCCTCAGATGACTGGAGAAAAGTCCGGGTGGAGTAATTTACTATAAGTAAATCATGTGAAACCACTTTCAAATTCATGATGTTCCAAATTAAGCAAAAGCCGTTTACGAAGCAGAGAGTAATTCATTAAACCATCTCCGCTCTTACTGGAATGTATGGCACAAATAAGCCCGTAACCATGGTTTCTGTCAGTGAGGCTCAATATTCTGGCGGTGCCATAGCGACGGAGGGTCTCTGAGCTGAGACCAGTGCAGGCTCTGCACAGTGAAAGGTGTGGAGAGCATCAATACACAACCTGTCACTCACCATGGCACAGTGCCGCTCCCACTCGGAGACAGCAGCCTTTCCACCCAACATGTTTCTTATTATCACCAGCAGTGGAGTGTTGCCTGTCCAAGCTTTCATCAGAAACAGCCTGAAAAGAGACAACAGTGCTTCCCCAGTGCACGGCTGTGAGCAGGGAGAGAGGGAAGGAATGAGCTGTTAGTGTAAAAATGAAATAAACAGTTGGTCATGGTATGTTCACTGTGTAGGAGTATTTATTAAACACACTGAACTGTAATATCCTGTGTTCTGTAAGACAGATGTAGTAAGACTGATTTGTCATGTACTCTGCAAAAATATATAATCAGCAGGATGTAATTAGGTGCCAATAACCTGCTTTAAGGGTCTTTTGTTTGCTTATTGAAATAACTCAGTGGTGTATGTATGTGTGCTTTGTACAAAACCAGAGGAAAATAGGGCTAACCAACATTAGCAGTAGCAGCAAAAAATTGTTTTTGTTTGTTTTTGGTTGGTTTTCAAAAAGCTTCACAATTCATTTTTGGTTAGGTATTGGATTCGGGATAGAAAATTCTTATTATATATCACTGCTGACATCTCAAAACCTTTTTTCGACATCATTTGAACACAGCAGCTTTTGCATTGTGTGAAAATTGCCTGTGATGAAGATACCAAAAGAAAAGATCCACAACTACTTGGAATAAAATCTTGTTGTATTTGCTTATATAGAAAGTTGAGGTGGCCTGTTAACTTACCATTTTGGAGACACTTCCTTTTGTTAGGACAGCATCCTTCCTTTATTTCTTTCATTTATAGTGAAAACTATAATTAAAGTATTAATTATTCAGCATCAGCAAAACAGTAGAAAAATGAACAACTTAATACATTTCAAACTTTTGAGTATTTAGTGTGTAGCTTCAGTATTTAGCATTCATTCTTTTCAGCTTGTTTGCCTCCAGTTTTTCAAAAAAATCTGCAGGGATATTTTTCCACACCTTCAAAGGTCAGTCTTAGAAGATGACATTCAGTGATGTTGAGATCTGGGCTCTGGGGGGGGGGTCAGTACATTGTTCTGAGAACACCAGTGGCTTCTGCAATTTTTTAAATCAATGTTCTTTTCTCAGGGTGTCTTGACAGCTAGAGTTGTCTTTTCACAGTGGAAGGATGGACAGAAACACCTGTAGATTTTTTTCAGATCTGAAATAAGAGTGGACCTTGATTTTCTCCTCTCTCTCAAAGATAAAGGCTTTCAGTACTATTTATCTGATGGAGAAAGCCTCGGTGGTTCACCAGATCTTGCACAATTGTTAGATGACCTATTTTCTCTGTATCTTTCAATAACTTTTGAAACTCTAGTTTTGCAAACTTGTCTCCAATCTCCCCAGAAATTTTGCTTGAAAAAGCAATAACTTGTAGTTAATCGCTTTTTTAATGCTCTACATTGTTACTGTCTGAACAAATCCTTGTACCTTGTATGTAAATGATGAATGAAGAATGAAACAATCCAAAACAGCATGGATAAAATCTTAATATGCATTCAAATTTAAAAAGATGTAAAGTTTTATTCCGACAGTGACAATGTGTATAAAATATATATGTAAAATATAAAACTGTATGTGTACGTATGTGTGTTTCTAGCATGTGTCTTTTTCTAGGATAATGAGTCTATAACCCTGGATTGTTTTGTCAGGTACTGCAGCTACTGCTTGTGCTGTGTGTGTATGAGTGTGTGTGTGTGTGTGTGCGCGCATGTGTGTGAGCTACACCTAATGCCCACTAAAGGTTCCCTCAAGCATCCTCACTATTAGTGACAAGACATCTTACTGTGCTAGGCTTTGATCGGTCAGCGTACCACTCACAAATGCTTTAATTAGCACTTTATTGACTAATGCTTTCTGTAGACCTTGTCTCACTTGCTATAGTAGGCGCTGGCCTATTCTTTGTGGATTAACCTCTCTTTCTGTGCAGTTTAACTGGGCATTGTCCTGTGGTAACGTGAACAGTTCTTGCAAGAGGCGCTGACACAAAGACCCCCTCAGTGCACGGGGCAAACCTCAAAGGGCCGTTATTCCTCCATCCCCGGCTCTTCAAAGCCTCCTTCATCATTCTGTATCACTGTGTGCTCTCTCTGCTCCTAATTTAAGAGCAGGAGCCACCAGGCCCCACCTCCTCCGCCCAACTGACCACAGTCACCCCCCTCAGTGTCCCCCAGGAGCAGGGACCCCATAAGTAAACTGATAATGACTTTGCAGCTTTGGGGGAAGGCGATGCAAAAGTGTGTGTGTGTATGTGTGTGTGTGTGTGTGTGTGTGTGTGTGTGTGTGTGAGAGAGAGAGAGAGAGAGAGAGAGAGAGAGAGAGAGAGAAATAGAGATCATATGTGTGTATGTGTCTGTGTGTGTGTAAAAGGGCAAAACATGTCTTTGTTGTTTAAAGTGTGGTATTTTCATTACACAAACATACACACACACACACACACACACACATACACACATACACACACAGACAGGCTGTTGTAATATATGTAACATGTGGTTTGACATTGTCTTGCTGAAATAATAAAAGCTTTCCCTAAAAAAGATGATAATGATTGCAGTGTGTGTTGCCAAAAGATGTATTTATCATTCAGAATTAATGATGCTTTCACAGATGCTTTCACATCCATGCCATGTGCACTAATGCACCCATATACCATCACGAATACTGGCTTTTGAACTGTGCGCTGTTAACAAGCCGAGTGATATTTAGCCCAGAGGACACAGAGTCCATGATTTCCAAAGATAAATTAAAATGTTGATTCGTCAGACCACAGGACACTTTTCACCTTTCCCACAGTCCATTTTAATGAGCTCGGGCCCAGAAAAGGTGGCAGCATTTCTGGATTCTGTTTAGATTTGCTTTCATCTTTACATTTCAGAGTTTTACCTTAGCAATGGACTGTATTCACAGGCAGTGGTTTTCAGAAGTGTTCCTGAGCTCATGCTGTGATTTCCAATACAGAATCATGTCTTTTTAATGGAGTGCCGTTTGAAGGCTAAAAGATTGTGGACAGTTAATGCTAGTTTTTGGCCTTGTCCATTGCATACAGAGAATTCTCCAGATTTTCTGAACGTTTTAGTGTTATTATGTACCATAGATGATAAAAAAAACAAAAGTTCTTTGCTGTTTTACATTGAAAATTATTGCACTATTTGCTTGTACAATTTGTATGCTTTCACAGAGTGATCAACCCCATCTTTACTTCTGAAACACTCTGCCTCTTTGGGATGCCCTTTATACACCTAATCATGTTGCTGACCCGTTGCCAATTAACCACCAGGTGTTTTTACATTACACAACTTTAGCAGTCTTTTGTTGCCCCTGCCCTAACTCTTTTGGAATGTGTTGTTGGTATCAAATTCAAAATGGCATATGTTTTTCAATGAACAATACAATTTAATGAAATGAATGAAATATAGGGTTTAAATGATTTGCACATCAACATTTTCATTTTGAATGTGACATTCAAATTATTTTAATATATATAAAGTATATGTGACATGTGTATGATCTCATGTCCGTGTGTCTCATGTGTGTCTCGTGTGTGTGTGTGTGTGTGTGTGTGTGTGTTACAGTGGACCTCCCCTCCTCCTAGCTAAAGCCCTTTAAGATCAGCACCCTTCCTTAAAAATGGGCACCTCTTAATGTGAAGCCTGGTGACCCTTCACCAGAAAGTGCCTCTAATGATGCTCTGTAATGAGCAGACCTTTGCCATGCTAATGAGTGTCCAATTGTTCCTCTCACATCACTGTTCGATTAGGCCAGGGTTTCATCTGCTGCAGCCTACTGATGTATGACAGTGATGGACAGGTCAGGGAGCTCTTTTAACTGTATTGTCTTTTTTGGGGAAAGGTTTGGAGTGTTTTTTTTGTACAGAGCACTTATTGATATAAGTTTGTAATGCAGTGTTTGCTGAGCGTGTTATTTTTTTAGCTGACATTCCTGACAGGTCCGGGGGCGCTGGGTTAGTCTGCTGCCAGTTCAAATCAATAAGATATTGATATTGTTTTCTCTGAAGATGAGGGACGTAGAAATAGGCAAAGCAAGGAGAAAATAGCTCATTAGATTTCACTTTCTCACTCAGCAGCTCTGCTATTTATATGTTGCAGCTACCTCTTTGTTTTAATGACCTCTTAGGCCGAACAAGCCTATTTTTGGCACTCTAAGAGCATATGTGTGTACTGAATTGGAAGTAGAATGCCCCTCTCTCCATGTTTACATCCCCTGAAGCACATTCTTAAGTTGCTGGAATACCGGTGTATCTAAAAATGCGCTAAGTCAATAGTTCCTGTGAAGAGGAGCTGAGGAGGACAGTGAGAGATTTACACAGCTGGCCTGTGGGTGCAAACGCACTGGCCCTTTTAAACTCTTTCTCTTTCTCTGGATCACAGTGGTGGAGCATGTGTAGCCCCCTGAGCAGAACAAGCTCCTGGAATGTTCCCCAGGGCTGCCCTCACCCCACGCCCCCACTGTGAATCATTTTCATTCTTTGACAAAGTAGCTTTTTATTGTTTCTTTGCTGTATAGGTTTTGTATAGACATTTCAATGGATATTCTTTTTAAAAACTTAGTTATAGCTTCTTTAGGGAATTAAACATTCTTTCATAGCATTAATTTAAAGAAACACAAGGGCACAGATACAGGAAATTTTATTACTTACATGTTCTTCATTTTGTACTATGTTTCTAATTTAAAATCTCATTTTTACTTTATGTGTGGTAGTGCTAATCTTTTGTTATAATGCTTCCTATAGCAGTGGTCTTTGCTGGTTTAAACAGTCATGTGCAAGGAGATCTAGCTCTGTGTGAGCAGCTGTGTGTTCCCTGTTTGGTAGAGAAGGAAACACACCCAGCCCCCCAGCACGCCTGTGCTCTGCTAGGGTCACAGGCCAGCACCTGAGGTAATCATGCATTATCAAAACAGTACTCTCTCCAGGGCCTGTTGCTGGAGTTGCCAGCCCTTCTCTGGCCTCTCTGTGCTGTTTAGAACAGGCTAGAAGCTCCACTGTCCCACAGCTGGACAACAGGACGGCGATCTAAAGAGGGTTCTTGAGTCAACCATGGAAGATTATCATGAAGATACTAGATGTTACAGTTAGCCTGCATGGAGGAAGGAAAACTGCATGATGTCATAAAATAACTTAAAAAATAGTTTAAATCTTTAAATGTAATGCTTAATATTCAGTTCCTAATCTTATTATACTGCAGCTACTGTGAATTATCCACCAACTATAAAACTGATATGTAGAAATTCAAAGGGGAATAATTTAGAGCTTCCAAAATGTCTTCATAATTAATTAAATGAGATGTAAACAATATAATTAAGAGTGTTTTATTGTGAAATGTGCTTTGTGGAGAAATTTACCAACTTTAGTTTCCTTACATTGTTGGTGATAGGAACTACAACACAAATTTAGCCATTTATTTACTATCTAGTACCACCAATTAACCTACACATGTCTTCTGACTTTTATATGTAATGCTGATGAAGATAAAATAGTAGTAAATCTGACTTAATTTTCTTTTGGGACTATTTTGACTTGCAACACCCTGCATGTACCTCTCTGTCATGAATGTATAAAAAATATACATTTTAGGCCAAAACCTTCTCAAACCATCATAGAACAACATCCCAGACAACAGTCAATGTATTCATAGCCACATCATGTGATAACTTTGTCAGAGGTAGCTTTTATAGGCATTAAACTCTTCGGATGCCTGGTTCTTATCACCACCAATGTGAGCAATTCTGATTAAGTAGTTTCTTTAAAACAGTGTGTTTCAAATGAAACTGCGAATGTCTTTGTTTACACCAATAGAATCCCACATTTGGAGAATTTCCTAAATACGGACACATAATGTTCTCTATTCTTCATTTTGATTCCGCACTGTGTATTTCTCGTGTCCACTCATTAGACACCCATTATTCATACCAGCTTATTTTAGTTCTTATGTGAATACATTACAAGTGGAATGTTTGTATAGTCCAATTAGGTCATCCGGACAGAAGGCTTGGCCTGTCTTTTTAAAAAAGGAAGCATGAAAATTACTGTTTAGCTTGCTCAGAATAGCTCAGCCACTTCTCACAATGACTGGAGATCTAATAGCAGAGAGGGAGAGAGAGAGAGAGAGAGAGAGAGAGAGAGAGAGAGAGAGAGAGCTAAAGGCAGGTGCTTTATGAAGAGACATAACTCTGATTCTCTTTCCGCTCTCAGTTATTTCACATTTCAGATTCCTTTTGCATGAAGTCAGTAGAAAAAAAACTTTATTCAAAGTCTTTTCATGTGCTATTGTGATATTGCATTGTTGTTATTCAACTGCCACACGCTTCAGTGCAATCTGAAGTTTACACAAAGCAGCTGTGGATGTGACTGGCTCCAGGTTGAAGTAGACATCTTGTCCTACTTATCTAAGGCTGGCTGCTCTCGGTCTCATGGCCCTGAATTCCAGCAGATTCCTCCTGGAGTATGTGATAAGAGTAGAACCCCCTGTCTTACTCTTAGTTTCTCTCTTTCCCTTTCTGTTTCTCTCACAAATACTGATGCTGTATTTATACTTGTACTGTTCTAGCTTCTAAATTCTTCCACATTGAAATACACTGCTCAAAAAAATAAAGGGAACACTCAAATAACACATTCTAGCTCTGAATGAATGAAATATTCTCAATGAATACTTTGTTCTGTACAAAGTTGAATGTGCTGACAACAAAATCACACGAAAATCATCAATGGTAATCAAATGTATTAACCAATGGAGGCCTGGAGAGTCACACACAAAATTAAAGTGGAAAAACACACTATAGGCTGATCCAACTTTGATGTAATGTCCTTAAAACAAGCCAAAATGAGGCTCAGTATTGTGTGTGGCCTACAAAGCTTAGGCATGCTCCTGATGAGGTGGCGGATGGTCTCCTGAGGGATCTCCTCCCAGACCTGGACTAAAGCATCCGCCAACTCCTGGACAGTCTGTGGTGCAACGTGGCGTTGGTGGATGGAGCGAGACATGATGTCCCAGATGTGCTCAATTGGATTCAGGTCTGGGGAACGGGCGGGCCAGTCCATAGCTTCAATGCCTTCATCTTGCAGGAACTGCTGACACACTCCAGCCACATGAGGTCTAGCATTGTCCTGCATTAGGAGGAACCCACGGCCAACCGCACCAGCATATGGTCTCACAGGGGGTCTGAGGATCTCATCTCGGTACCTAATGGCAGTCAGGCTACCTCTGGTGAGCGCATGGAGGGCTGTGTGGCCCTCCAAAGAAATGCCACCCCACACCATTACTGACCCACTGCCAAACCGGTCATGCTGAATGATGTGGCAGGCAGCAGATCGCTCTCCACGGCGTCTCCAGACTCTACCACGTCTGTCACATGTGCTCATTGTGAACCTGCTTTCATCTGTGAAGAGCACAGGGTGCCAGTGGCGAATTTATTAATCCTGGTGTTCTCTGGCAAATGACAAGCATCCTGCACGTTGTTGGGCTGTGAGCACAACCCCCATCTGTGGACGTCAGGCCCTCATACCATCCTCATGGATTCGGTTTCTAACCGTTTGTGCAGACACATGCACATTTGTGGCCTGCTGGAGGTCATTTTGCAGGGCTCTGGCAGTGCTCCTCCTGTTCCTCTTTGCACAAAGGCGGAGGTAGCGGTCCTGCTGCTGGGTTGTTGCCCTCCTACGGCCTCCTCCACATCTCCTGGTGTACTGGCCTGTCTCCTGGTAGCGCCTCCAGCCTCTGGACACTACGCTGACAGACACAGAAAACCTTCTTGCCACAGCTCACATTGACGTGCCATCCTGGATGAGCTGCACTACCTGAGTCCGTCTCATGCTACCACGAGTGTGAAAGCACCACCAACATTCAAAAGTGACCAAAACATCAGCCAGAAAGCATAGGTACTGAGAAGTGGTCTGTGGTCCCCACCTGCAGAACCACTCCTTTATTGAGTGTGTAGTGCTAATTGCCAATAATTTCCACCTGTTTTCTATTCCATTTGCACAACAGCATGTGAAATTGATTGTCAATCAGTGTTGCTTCCTAAGTGGACAGTTTGATTTCACAGAAGTTTGATTTACTTGGAGTTATATTGTGTTGTTTAAGTGTTCCCTTTATTTTTTGAGCAGTGTATAATGGTGTTGTATATTGACATAATTCATAAATTCATTAATTAAACGTGCTGCACCAACACATTTCTTGCCAAGTAGCGAACTGAAAACAGTCATATATTTTATTAATGTGTAAACAGCTGACCCATGTGAATCATGTAAATTCAAAGTACTGTGCATAAAGCATGTGTCATCATGTCATCACTGTCAAATCAAAACGTAATAACATTTTTACTTGTTTACACCATCTGACAACACCAGCTGCACTTTGTATATTGATGAAACCCTCACCATGGATGGACCAACTGACATGGTCCAAACTTAGTTGCAAGTAGATATTGTTATGCTACATTAATATGCATTGAGCGTCTGTTATTCTTTCTCCTATAAAGTTATCATTTCACAGCTACCAGGTTTTGTTACAGTAATGATTCACGTCACCAAGAGTTCAGAAGTATTTACTTCACACTGTCTCAGTGAATCATCTGTAACATGATGAATAGCGCAGTCATATTTTACAGTCACATCTTATTTTAACAGCACAGTGGTGACCCTGTTACCTGATTTGCTATAAAGCTGTATTAAAGGTATATTGATTTATAGTCGAAGCTCTAGTTGAAGAACCAGCACCCCAAGCCAGGATAATAGTAGCAAGCTAGCCTTCCAGTTATGTTCATAGAAAGAAGTAGTGATAGCCTTAGTGACCTGGCTTCCTCTGCTGGAGAGACATCTCATAAATCAAGCAAAAGGCTTTCTTCATTGACCTCCTTTTATAGTTCTCCTCTAAACAGTCGTAAATAAGGGTGTTTTACTGATCTCATCAATTTTTTTGATTAAATCTTCTAAACAAATTAGCACAGCAGTATTTCACAAACAAGACCAAGTTGTATAATCTTGATATAGGTAAGCACAAAAGATGCCACAGCTTGTGATAATACAGATACAGTATTACATACCTTCTCAATTATAGATCATGTGTTTGAAGATAATATAGTAGAAATAATTATGTCCAGTCAATGTGAAGCAGCAAAATATACAACAGACATTATTGCAGTAGTGCACAAAAGTCACTGACCCCTACATTTCTTTAATTTCCAGTCAAAACAGTCAAGTACTATTTGTTCATTTTAATTAACTGCCATAAGGAAAAGAAAATTCAAAGGAAAATATATTTTTAAATGATTAAATGATGCAGAGAAAATGGGACTTTTTTGTGGGACTTTTTTTTCCAAGACCTGGTAGAGCACCAAAACTCTCATCACCATTTTAAAAGCATCTAAATCTTGCATCTTTGAGAGAGAGGAGAAAATCAAGTTCCACTCATGCTTCAGATCTGAAAAAATCCACAGGTGTTTCTGTCCATCTTTCCACTGTGAGAAGATGCAATGCAATGTATCTGAAAGGATGTGTATCTGTCTAGAAGCTCTAACTGAGAAAAGAAAATAAACAAAAAAGAAGATGTGCTAATCAAGGAAAAAAGCCGCTGATGTTCTCAGACCAATAGACCGATATCACTGAATGTGTTTAGATAATGATCAGCAGAAATGCAACCAACTTCTAAGACTGAACATTGGCTGTATTTCTTTGAAAAACTGAAAGCAAGAAAGGAAAAAGACAAAGAGTGATCACACTAAATACTGAAAAACATACATTTAGTTATTGTCACTAAATATTGTCACTAACAGTAATTTTCTTTTAAATGTGGGTTTCTGCTTTTTTCCTGACTTTGAAACTTGTTTTTGCAGGAAATACACATGTTGCACAGTGCTACAACCAAGTTGCAAGGCTGCAAAATACTGTATAATTCAAGTAATTACATTCAATGTATCTGAAACAACAAAACACTATAGTGTGACTTCTGTCTAAAGTTTAGCTGGTTGTATGTGTGTACAGGTTCTTAATTCTTTACTGGTTTCCAGAGCATAAATATAGGCTGCACCCTGGGATGTGGTGCCTGGGAGACAAATGACTGCAGCAAAGGGGGAAGAGACAACATCTCACGATGGAACAATATATATACATACTACACTCGGTCTCCTGTAAAACACATACACACACTCATGCAGCAACCCTTTCTCAGCAACTGTCTATGGGCACATTTGTGTAGTATCTGTATGTGTGCTTTATTGTACAACTCTACAGCAAGTATTGTTCTAGTCAGGTGTAATGCTCTTCTCGTAAACTAGTACTGTACACATGTAAATATTTAATAGCTTGTGGGCTCTACAATTGGGTGAAGTGTAAAACCTTTGACCTTGTCTAGAGCAACAATATGAATGATCGATTTCAATACAATCAGCCCTTAGTGTGAGAATTGCGCTGGGGTAGTTTTCTCAGCCCTGGGAGAACAGTTAAAGGCACATGAATATTTTATATTGTAGCTATCCCATGAGAGGTGCAGTTTTCACAGTTTACACTGAGCCTGTCTCATTCACATTTTCATGATGCTCTGTATTATTAATCTTGTTCGGTAAAAGTTTCAGGGGTTTCGTATTTAAAGATTTCCCATATTTCACTATTTGTGCATGAATATTTCCATTTCTACACCTAATACTAATACTGCTCAAATGCAATTGCATCATTACATATTAATTACACAGCAAATGACAATGCGTTACATTGACATTTGTTTTACATTCTGCAAAGACAGTTATGAATATGCAATTTTTACCTTTTTCTGTTCAAGTCATTTTTTTCTTTCCATAAAATAAGATTGTACACATAATATTTCAAGGTTTCTATAAAATTCAAATCATAATAAATTATCTCCTCTTCTACTTCTGAGCACAACTGTGGTGTGATTGAAAGTTTAGAATTTCCACTTTTAACAGAGTTTCTCAGACTGAGAAATAATTAATACTGAACTCCACCCTGCTTTTGTTATTAGAGGTGATAATAGTGACCTCAAAGAATGAATTTCCTAAGACATGATGCATACCTTCGCTTAATGGCCTGCTCACTTTCTTCATACATGTGTTTTTGCACTTTGCACCTGACCTCTGGAAGACATTGGGCTCTCTATGGTTGGTTTTATCTCCTAAAGATCCCCTGTTCCATCTGGCCCAACAGGCCTCAGTTTGTTTTGTGATTTCAAACAGGGCTTATAACAGTTTCAGACTCTCTCTTGATACAGACTCCTGATAAGAAGCTCCATGTCAGGTCAAACAGATTCTCGTCTGGTTATCAAGCACTTTGACCCAGTCTGTAGGCTCATGAAGTGTGATATGACTATCTGAACCTGTAAAGAGGGTGAGGCTCAGGTTTAAGGCTTGGATTTGGGGGGCTAAATTCAGGAGGTCAGTGAGACTTGATAGATAGTGGCATTTTGCGGTTTCTAGGTTTTTTGTGGTCACATCATTTGGTTTTGAGAAAGATGCCTGCCCCCTCACATTCCAGTCTTTTCATTTCCACTCTCTTATTGCATGTGGACATATCTAAATCCAAATCTGATCACTATCGGATGGTGCATGTGCAGACTAGAAATGCGCTCATATGCTTTCCCACATGTACCCAGATCAGAAAACCGCTCACATTGTGAAGCCTTCTCTCACACGTGGTTTGTGGCTTCTTCATCACTAGCACATTATACCCACAAAACAACTCTATCTCAAATAAGCATAGAAGTGAAAATCAGGGCCTTTTTTGAGGTATTTGAATGATTACAACTGCCTGCATTTCACATAATCTAGAAATCCTTCCTGCGCTCTATTAGTGAAGCCCAAAGATGGATAAATCTGAGGTCCTGATTTCATGTTTGTTATGATACTGATATGAATCCGAGTGAAACGTGTTGACATAATTTCAAGCATCTGCTCTTGAACCATTTGAAAGTGCCCCCATCTCTCGATGCTCTTGTCCTTGGATCACTTTTCTGCACCCTGGGGGCCTCCTCTAATCTTTTTTCTTCCATTTTAACAATTACATTAGAGCAAAATATCTGTCATTCCTGTCTTTTCACTTTGATCAAGGCAACCAAACAGTTTCACTCAAATATGATCAACATTAGAGCATTAATTTATCTGGCACAACTTCGGACCATGTTTCCTCTGTGTTGCTCATTGTCATGACAACTGTGCCATCTGCCGTAAGGAGAAAAGGGCTGGATGTACATATTGAGTTTCTTGGGAAAAGGCAAACAGCCCTCTTTAATCAGTCAAAAACGCTTGAGGCTCTTTTGTTAAGACCTTCTATGACCCATGTATCAAATGGCTGTTTAGGTAATAACAGCCAGCCGGGGAGTGTGTACCTTTCCCTTTTCTTCAGCAGCCTACCTCAGTGAAGCATGTTAAATCTCACCAGCTTAATGTAAGACATGCTTTCTGCTGGCATTCACTAAATAATCCACATCTCATCATATCTGCCGTAACAGCCCTGAATTAATAATTTTGTAGTTCAGATATCAAGTCTTCTCATGCATAAACATGTATGTGTGTGTGTGATATTGTTTGAACAGCAGAAATTGAGATTGTCTACTAATAATTGTAACCTGCACTTTAAAATCATCAGCACTGTACACAGGCCTGTGCAAACATCAGAAACCACCCTTCATTTATTTAACTTTCACAATCAAAGTAATCCCAAGCACATTCAATGATGCTGAGGTCAGAACTTTGGGGTGGTCAGTCCATTGTTCTAAGAGCACCAGCACCTTCTTTTTTGTAAGTAATGGCTTCTTTATGGCTACACATCCTTCCTGACTCATAGTGTTGAGTTGTCTTCTTACAGTTAAAAGATTTTTTTTTATCTGAAGCAAGACTGGAGCTTGATGTTCTCCTTTCTCTCAAAGTTGAAATGCTGTTTATGTGATAGTGACAGTTTTGGTGGTCTACCAGGTATTGCATGGTTAAAGCCCATTTTCTCAGCATATTTTAATCTTTTTCTGAATTCCAGTTTTGGTCATTCCTATTTTTTGCATGTATTCTTCTTTGACTTTCCCTTTCCTTATGTAAGTGGATTATCTCTTTTACAGTATCCTCAGAAATATATCCTGATTAATAACTACAAATGAAATAAATGAAGCATTGTCACTGACTTTGCTCAATGCTGCCAAACCCTATTACAGGAAACAAAACACATGATACAGGTAAACAATTTTACGTGCTAATGTTACACATGCTTGCTGACCACTCTGTGACAGCAGTCACATTCTGTTGCATATGAGCCAGTGCATTATGCATATTCTCTGTCCATGAGAGTATACTGGATATACAGTAAGTATTGTGGTATATTGTGTGGTTGAGTGCAATGGTTATTCTCCTCTGTTTACAAAATATCAAACTCTAAAAATAGTGCACTATAAAATGAATAAGGGGGCGGCACGGTGGCGTGGTGGGTAGCGCTGTCGCCTCACAGCAAGGAGGGCCTGGGTTCGATTCCCCGGCCGGGTGACCGGGGTCCTCTCTGTGTGGAGTTTGCATGTTCTCCCCGTGCCTGCGTGGGTTTCCTCCGGGTTCTCCGGTTTCCTCCCACAGTCCAAAGACATGCAGTCAGGCCAATTGGGTGTGCTAAATTGTCCCTAGGTGTGAGTGTGTGAGTGACTGTCTGTGTCTGTGTGTCTGCCCTGCGATGGACTGGCGACCTGTCCAGGGTTTATCCTGCCTTCCGCCCGAAGACTGCTGGGATAGGCTCCAGCTCCCCCCCGCGACCCTGACGGAGAAGCGGCTTGGAAAATGGATGGATGGATGGATGGAAAATGAATAAGGTGCAGATATAGCCCAGACTCTTATCCAGTTTCTCTTGAGGTTTTCTTTCTCCTATAGAATCAGGTAATCTCAGACAGCAGACTGGCTGGCACCAGGCTGTTAGCTAACCTTGAAGATGTATAGAGCCGGACAAGTGCAATATGCAGCCAAATGAGGTGGAACTTCAGGTCCCTCCAGCGCCCAGCCACTCCACTCCTCATTCCTTTGCTCACTGTCTGCACTGGAGACAATGTAGAAATGAGACTGGGCTTACTTTCTTATCAGACCAAATCTTCTATGCTAAAGCTTCACTTTCAAACATGCTGCTCCTTGTAACTGACAGAAACGATTTCCACTGTTGTTTCTAAACATAATACCTGTAATTTTTGGTTTGTTTTCTTTTTACAACCATTAATCCTAATCCTAATCGCTCAGGGTGACGCTAACCAGCTGTTAGCTGACATAACAGAATCCAAGCTCCAAGCAGGTTAAGTATGTCCAATGACGTTGCTGGAGTTTGAGCAGACATGGTGAGGCTTCATGTGCCTCAGAGGAAGCTAACCTTGTGCTAACCTTCACCATTTTGAGTTACATGAAATTGTGGTGAAATGGTATTTCAACAAAAGGGCATCTGTTATCACAGAAAAAAATAACATTTAAACGAGTTCCGTGCAGCATCTCAGCTCAGATATTTGAACAGAAGGTTACAATCTAAAATCATGCCAGATTTGCTTCTCAAATGCAGACTTTTCTTCACTGAGTGAAACTGTGATGATTTTAATTAAGTCTTTTACCAACTAATGATATTCCTGCACTACTTCACGTCCTGCTGGCTGTGTTTGGGCTCTTGCCACTCTGCTCAGTTCAAAAAGCGACATGGCAGCAAAAGCATCTTCGTGCCAAGATTCCACTGCGCTTGTTTTCCAGTTGGACCGGCGAGGCCTGAGCTGAGTTCATCTGTGGTGATCTTATCAGCAGAGGTGTTTATTTTAGCATCCATTGCAGCTGCAAGAATTTACCCTGACTAGGGTACTCATCAAAGTAGCCCACTTTGTCAAAACAAACTCTACTTCTCTCTGGGCCATGACTGGTGCCTCAGTGAAATTATAAATGGATCTGAGCTGTGGAACTCCTCAACATTTTTACTTTGCTGCTCACATTTTGTACATGGAAAATGTTTAATTCAATTTTTCTTTCTTTCCATGAGTTAAAACAGTGTAGGAGGGTCCTGCCAATGTAGGGTTTTTTTCTCATAGTCAATATTTACCCCCAACTGACTGTGACTTTCCCATCTTTCTCTAAATTGATTTAATTTCTCTTATTCAGCATTTTGCTCCTGCTGTGACTACCATAATAACCACTGCTTGATTTGTGAGAACTGCATGGACGTGCCTGAAAGGAGTGACATCCACTTTGTCAGTGCAGAGGCGAATGATTTTGGTAGAGAAAACCAGACAGCAAGAGGCCGCACCCCTTTTCACCCGCAAACAAGGCGACCGCTGGAGATTGCTGCTGGCATTGAACTTTAGACAAATGAGTCATTGTGTCCAGTTTAAAGCTTTTGTTCATGTAAAAAGGTGGCAAATTCAATGTGCTTGTCAATCACTTGACTTTTAACCAGTGGATCTTGTTCAATGAGAATTTGAGGAGATGACAACCAGATGGTCACCACTGAAATTAAATTAAGCCAAAGACACAAGAATGAACCCAATCTATTAAGCTCAAGTTTAGTGTGCAGTATTAAAGAGGTTTGTTGTTTTGCAGTTTACTTGGTATAATTCAGTATTTACCAATGGCCTTGGCTCTTTGCTCAACATTGACTTTGAAAAGAAACAAGCTATTGCAAGGTGTTTATTTTCTTCTAGTGGTTTGTGTATTGCACAGCACTTCAAATGACTGACACATGGAGACTGCTCCAGGAGGCTTTTTTCAAGCCTGTCTGTGACTTTTAATGCATTGTTAACATTGGCTATAAAAGCTGTTGATATTTGAGGGTGACTCAAATGGAGCCTTGAAAGAGACAAAGAAAGGTTGGGGCCATCGCTTTTCCCTAAGGTAAACAAAAACAGAAGAACACAAATCTTTGCGTAAACGTCTTTAAAACAAAGGAAATCTCATGTCTGGACGAATGAAACGTACTTCAGTAGGAAGCAGTCTGGAAAATTTCCATTTGGTGAGTTAGAGCTAAATGAATTAGGGACTAAATCCATTTTGTGGATGTGAGGCCAATTTAGGCTAATTTGAGGTAATTCACACATGGATGCTAATTGTGCTAGATGACTCAGAATGGCTATCCATTAGATATAGCTGTTGATTGAGCCCTGAATAAACTATGCAGTGGCTGTTTCCTTTCAGAGACACACTTATCAATGTTATTGCACCTTTCATAGTAGACCATTTGCCCTTTAGGGAGATGAGGCTGGCTGCTGTTGAGCTGTTGTTTTAACATAGCTAGCGAGTGTGATTTGGGCTGAAGCTAGAGCCCAGATGTGTCAGCAGCAGCTGCTCCACTGTTTGAACGAGACAACACAGAATGCAGGAGATGTGAAGAGAGAGGCAGGAGTAGAGCAAGTAGTTTGGAAAAAGGTTACTTACTTCAGCTTGGCTCACAGCATGTAGACCCATAAAGGGAAGCGCATGACTGGTTTGGTCCAACGATTTTGCCCCTTCTTAACTCTCAGAGGAGATAGAGTCTTATCTCCTAAACTAGCTTATTTGATTTATCTTTAATTAGAGGCACATGCTCCATGAGGTCTCCCTTTCCTCTTTCAGCACATTACGTCAACACAGAAATAAATATACTTCTGCAGCTGTGTGATTTGTGACCAGTTGAAAAAAACAATCATGAAGTATTGTGAAGATATTTTACAAATTTCTGGACTTTTACTCATAACCTCATAGGATCTAATCTCTCAGTTATGGGTTCTAAACAGTATAATATGTTTGTGACTGGACACGTATGATCTGGACCTAAGCTTGCCCTTTTCATTGTCCAGAAATAGGTCACTGCTCAACAAAGCTGCTTAAATCTAAAGGTCTCAACAAATATAAATTTTCCATTTTGCTTGCTCAGTGGTGATGTAAGCACTGATGAACTGAAGCCAGTTGGGCTTCTCTTGTGGAAAGTCACTTTATATGCAGAAGTTATGAGCCGATTATGTGCCATTAAAGTCTCTCCTTTAGTTCTAATTAACTACTTTCTTATTTATCTATAAAATGCTATTGATTTGAGCTGACACATGTGAAACCGTCTCACCACTGCAGTCACAGCCATGAAAATGAATATACCATGAAATGAGCAGAACTCTCCCCCAGTTTCCTCCTCTGGCTGCTTTGTGCTATGTTAAGTGTTTTCTCATGATCAATTACAAGAATATCTATTGGCCAGCCAGTCACTCAGATGCTTTAGTGTTATTGCTGAACCACATTGTTCATAGCATGCTTATTGTTGGTAACCTAATCTGAATACTATGCTATATTCTGACTGGTTGAATGGGCTAGTTTAACATTACAAATTTCTATTGAGCCTTCTTCAGAGCAGTAATGATTCTATGTTATAATCAGCCCACCCCTGTGTTTCTTCCAACTCCATGCTGCTAATGAAATACATTTTGGCTGCTGGCTTTAGATCAGTCTCCATATGATACTGTTTTGTTTCAACAGAATTCATTTGTTCTCTGTTTCAGCTTTGGTTCTGTGGTGTTTTAATCACAGCTGGATTGTAAAGTCATTATACTCAACAAATATACACAAAATATATTGGAGTACAGACATTTACAGTTCTTTTACCCCATGAACCCTACTTTGTCAAAAGAAAAATGGCACTAGACTGTCAGTGGGGTGGTACCTTCAACGATACATCTTTAGAGCCTTTAGTTAAGGGACATACCATTGTGCCATATTCCTTTTCCATTGTATTTTTTAAGTTGTACTGACTCCACACACCCTCACCATCAAGTGTTTTCTTTAATTTTCCTGTTTTAAAACATTAGGTTATGTATGCATCCAGTACATATAAATACTTACAGTATTTATATTAAAGGACTCAGTTTTTACTTAATTATTTACCTTTTGTCCACTTTTCACATTTATGCTATTTCTAGGTAGCAAATCATTTTCTAATCTCCAAATAACCTCCAAGAATTAAACAGCCTGTTTCTTCTGTGCCTTTAATGCTGATATATTTTAAAAAATGCTGATTGTGCCTTGTATTGTAAGACATTATTAGATATTATAAGACAACATATATACTACCTGCTTTTTCCAGTGATTGCATTAAAGGTTTACAGTCTTGTTACATTTTTCATATGCAACACATTTCTGTACAGATAGTTCTCAGTTTTGCACCTGAGCTTATTGTATCTTAAATTTAGAGCCACTGGGGATTTTAATTTCCTAATGGCTCCAACTAAGAAGAAAGAGCCTCTTGATAAGTGTTTAATCCCATGATCACACCCCTCTGTCCTCCTGCTGAAGTAGTGCTTAACTCAAATTTGACTGGAATTGAGGAATGCTGGAAACACAAAAGGTCACCACCCTCAAAGCAGACTGTCTGGAGTCAAGGTCTTACTGTAATAATCAGCTGCACTCAATGAGCTCGACCACCAACATGTTATCTGTCTACACAGATAACAAAACTCTCCATGAGATCAGGTTCTTTAGCTTTGTTCTCATTTGTGTTAATGTAATGAAGAGGCTTAACACAAGCTGCAGCTGTGATGTAAACCAAATCTAATTTTACCATTAAGCTCATTAACAGTGGTGTAGGAATTCAATTTAAAAGTATTGTACTAAAGTAACTTTTATTGTAATGTACTGAGAAATGTCTGTCAGGAAAAAGAACATGCATTTGGCTTGTGCTGAAAGTTCATAGACATCAAAAAGTATATGAATAGCTGTATATACAAGTAGAGAAAATGTTATTTTATCATTATTTTTAAAAATGTATTACTATATAATACTATATGCCTATGTTTGTGTTTCTGTTCAGTTAACCATTTCACATCAAACCGCTATGAATTACTTTGTTTACATCTCAATTACTGAATAATGACATTTTGAGAAGTTGATTGAATTTTCCTTCAACGTAACACATACTTTTCATTTTCATTTTTACGTTTCCCACAGTCCTGTGGATTCATAGTATGCACTGCATTCTATTCTAGATAGGAGTACAAACACATCAGTTAAATATACTGTTTAATTTAAAGCAGGACTCCCAAACTGGATACTTACCACCCAGCGTTCAGCTCTACCGCTGAACTAATACACCTGATTCAGGTTAATGAAAGCAAGAACATCTGAATATTAGAGTCAGTTTTGTTGGATCTGAACTCTCTAGGGTGGTAAATCTCAAGGACCAGGTTTAAGCGATCCGTATTTAAAGCAACACTATGTAGTATTTAGGCATTTGGAGACCTCTCTGGTGGAAATATGTTGTTGCATGCAACATGTGGAGGAACATTTTGTAAAGTTGGTTGTGCTTGGGGCCCCCACAAGCAGATGAATCTGACTTTTGCAAGCATTTTGCAAGAGTATTCAAAGAAAACTCAGTCAAAATGTGCTAAAGGACATTTTATCTGAGGATGTATAATGGTCATTTTGCACTTGAGACCTAAACATGGCTTTTTGAGCCTGTGAGTGTGACATTAATACATAAAGACATATGTTGGGTCAGAAAAATTACCATTAAATCTTTCCTAATACCTCTGACTTTTAAATACTACTTCAGGCTTTACAGGGCGACTCACAGCGGTGCAAACACACTGCACTAGTATGTTGTTTTTTCCCACACTCAGTAATGCTAATTCCTTCAGTTTTAACAACAAAAAAAACAGTGCAGCTTTAATTGCTCTCATATCTTATAATAGTATTAAATTAGGTTTTTGACAGTGGAGCTTCTCAGATCTGTCATAAATAGACTTCACTGTATCATCCCTGCAGCTCTTGTTGCTGTGTTGTGGCTTTTCAAATACTGAATGTAAGTGAAGGTTTTATTAAGCTATTCTAACTGTGAATGCTCAGGTTGTTACGATGTGACTGAAGCCCAGTCACATCGTAACCCAGTCGTGGATGAAAGGTTAAACGATTTATTCGTCGAGCTAGCAGCCAAGGAAACAAAAAAGGGGCAAAACACAAAGGAGTAGTCAAAGTACAGTCCAAAAGTCAGATAACAAATCCACACAACCAGCAAAAGAACCAAAAGGGAAAGGCAACAGACAAAAACACGATTCTAAACGGTCAAAATCACGATGAGACGAGCAATAGCAAGAAGAATACGCTCAGTAAGTTTTAGGTAAACAATACCTCACACTGACTGATTGTCAGAGCCAGGCTTAAATGCTCAGCTCTAATGAGGCACAGGTGACTTTCATCAAAAGTCTGGGGATTGTGAAGTGCAGATAGGTGTGTGTGCCTGAGTCTGGAGTCACATGATCTCCCAGGGTGTTCTGGGAGTTGGAGTTCACTCGACGAGCTGAATGCATGACAAAGGTATATTTTTACTTTAAATTTTATGACTTGTATTGTTACTATAAATGGCAGAACCTTTGAAATCAGAAAAAGACCATGAAAACAAAAAAAGCATAATTTGACATCCTGTATCATCAACAGCTCTCATATTTTCGTGTTGCTTAGAACAGTTTGCAAGAATTCATACTAATTCTGTTCAGAATTACTATTTGGTTTAAGTGAAATGCCCAACAGCACAACCCTGCAAATTTAATTTTAGAACAATCTCAAGAGCTTAATTAGCCATTGTTGCACTTTATAGCTCAGAGCTCAAAGTATTACCCCAAGTTTGTTATTTGGAATTCAAAATTCCATGACGTTGTGCTATGGAGCAAATCTTTAGTGGGTAATTAAATGCAAAGCACATCCCTGAGGAGAAAGACTGAGTCATCCGACACAGCGATTGCAGAGATAAACACACACACACACACACACACGCACACACACACACACACTATTCTCATCATGTGGCAGGAAGCTGATTACACAATTGCTCTGCATTCTGTAAGAAAGTAAGTTATATGTCTTGTGCAATCTTGTAACCTGTGAGAGACCTTTACGCGTCCCACCTCCCCCCATCTTCCTTCTGTACATGCAGTCATAGGTCGGGTTGCTATGGCAATGCAGCAGCTCGTCTCTGAGGGCGCTGGAAAAAGGGTTGTAAAGTGATGTATTTTATGTCCAGTACTTCTGCTGAGAAAGTACAGCACTGCAATCAGTGGGAAGAGAATGAGGCTGGTAATCTCTGCAAGCTGAGTGTGCTCTGAATGAGTCGTGTCCTGGCTGTGGATGCAGAGCATTCATATATCCACTGCTTAAAGGAGAGTTGACCTTGGATAGGACCTCCGCCTAAAGCAACACTCTCCTCATGTACCTAACACCACTGCACACACACGCAAACAAATCTCTGGTCATCCCTTAGAATTAAACAGAATGTGCCTTTAGAATTGATATAAATTAATGTAAATGATTTCTATTCTTATTGGCTGCCTTGTTTTGTGCCTTATTCGATAAACAATCCAAGCTAGACCACTGCTTATCATTTCAATGTGAATTGGCAGGGCAAAACTCTTGTAGGCTAAACATGTGGATCTATGCAAATACGTTCATTTTTGTGACATCACAAAAACACTGGTCAAAATTGACAGTTTCCATGTACATTTATATGAAACGTTTGAAAATAAGTTAACACAAGGAACGAACTTAAATATGTTATTTTTCCTGCAAGGTTTAGTACAAAAATCTACGTCTAAAATAAATTTTTTGCAAAAGCCATATTTTATGTTTTTTCTTTACTCATTTTTCATTTCATTTTCATTTCTTATTATGTTCAATTCCAAATAAACAGTAATATTGCATTACAATATGCAGAAGTGTGTTGTCTGTAGATGGATTAACTCATTTTCACTTTAAAAATCAACAAAATGTGTAATTTCACCAGTGGCCCCCAAGATGTTTCATTTGACTGTATGGACCACGTGGTCTGAGGAGTAAACGTTATGTGGAAAGTTTTATTTTATGTGGTATGGGTCCTTTAACAGACTATTAGAATAGCTGTGAATAAAGCATTAGGTTATGAAAATGTCAACATACATCCATCCATCCATCCATCCATTTTCTAAGCCGCTTCTCCGTCAGGGTCGCGGGGGGATGCTGGAGCCTATCCCAGCAGTCTTCGGGCGGAAGGCAGGATACACCCTGGACAGGTCGCCAGTCCATCACAGGGCAGACAGACAGACACAGACAGTCACTCACACACTCACACCTAGGGGTAATTTAGCATGTCCAATTGGCCTGACTGCATGTCTTTGGACTGTGGGAGGAAACCGGAGAACCCGGAGGAAACCCACGCAGACACGGGGAGAACATGCAAACTCCACACAGAGAGGACCCTGGCCGCCCGGCCGGGGAATCGAACCCAGGCCCTCCTCGCTGTGAGGCGACAGCGCTACCCACCACGCCACCGTGCCGCCCGTCAACATACATATGTTAGCTAAATATTTAGTCATGATAAGTTTTTCAGCATGTATACCAGGAGTGCACATCTCTGGTTCTGGAGAGCTGGTGAACCCAGAACCCAGTGAACCCAGCACAGTATGGTAGATTCCCTTCTTCAGTATACCCACAGCTGTGTTTTAGGAGGTAAATAACCAAACTGTGCTGAACACTGATCCTCCAGAACTGGATCTGAACTTACTTCAACTTACAAAAGATTATATACACATGTACTCATGCACAACTTATTGTTTGTTAATGCAGGTATATCTTATAAGAGTACATGTAGTTACATAAACTGTCATTTACAAGTGTCTGGTGTCTGTTGTTTGGTCTGGCAACCATTCTGGGGAGAGGATAGCTGCCATTTTCTATTACAGCTTGACCCTAGACCCTGTTGCAACAAATGTCTTTTGACTTTGGACTAAATATGAGCAAAATAATTGCATATAAGTACAGAAAGATGGGTTTATTCATAGGAAAAGCGTATTCAGACACTATTTTTAAAATACACATATGTAAAGGTTACATAAGAATTAGTCAAGTTCTAGACATTAATGCTGTGAAGGAAAATATTCTCATGCTAATTGCTCCCATCATTATAAAAGATGCTATCATTGGTTAGTAAGATTTCACACAACAAGTAATAATCATGGTGCAGGTGAAGGAGCTTCTTAAAGTTCTCCGGTGCAACATTGTTAAACAACACTCAAATGGAAAAAGCCACAGAGCTCTAGCAAAGGCCTTAAACATCCTTGTGTTCAAAATGGTTACATCGTTCAAAAATATACTAGTGGAAAGTCAATGGATCCAAAATGAATAATTCCCATCTCATGCAAGTCGCTTTCTGAGTGGATAAGGAAGGCAAGAGAGAAATCAGCAATCGCTTGAAAAGAGTCGCAGGACGATCTGAAAGAGGGGTTTCGTGTAAGTGAAAATGGGGATCCAGAAAAAACAATTTAATGACACAATTTCTGCAATTAGGAATATATATATTTAAAGACAGGTGGGGGGGGGTGGTTTAAATCTTAATCAAATTGTTTTTTGTACCGCAGTAATTTTCCACTATATTTTATGTTAAATATTGTATATTTGTTTAAAGATTTTAATGTCAATTATTTGTGCTGTTACAGCTGAAAATTTATTTAGAGAACCCAGATATAAATAACTGGACTGCTTATAACTTTAGTTGATATTATCAATAGCCAACTATCTTGCAAGGCTAACTATGCAGTTAAGTGTGTATAATTAATTGCATTTCATTGGGCATGACGCCACTTATCTGAAAGCAGCAAGAACAACAATTACACAGAGAAAAATAAGCAGTAAACTGGACCACACCCCACATGAAACTCCTCTGCTAAAAAAGATGAGCATACAAGCATTTAAACAAATCAGAACTGTTTGGAGCAATGTACACAGTCAGAAATAACAAATATAAAACTTTGGCAATAATTCAGCTTCCCATGTTTGGAAAAGGCTGGGCTGTGCATTTGATCTTGAAAACACTGTATTCACAGTGAAGCATGAAGGTGGGAGCATCATGATATAAAGCTGCATCTCAGTAAATGGTTCTGAGGAAATACAAGTTCTCAGCCAAGAAACTTCTTCAGTCTGGGGAGAAGATGTACTTTCATCAAGACAATGACTAGTTTCTAAAGGAGAAGATTAAGGTGCTTCCACAGCCTAGCCAATGTCCTGATTTCAGCCCAGTTGAAAGTTTATGGAGGATTTTGAAATTGCAAACCCATCAGAGGCACCTTCATAAACTAGGGGAATTATAGACTGTTTGCCAAGAGGAACTGCTGCAAAAAGTGAATTACTTCTTAATGTAGGCTTCTCATAACTGTAATGGTCAACAATGGCTTTGCAACAGAGCACTAATATTGGTCATTTGTGGTGTCTGAATACCTTTTTTCTATCAGTTTCATTTTTGTAAAGCCAAAAGACATTATGTGTGCAAAACTGAAGTGGATATATACACTGTTAAATAAAAACAAAATACTTAAATATTAAATATTAAATAACCAAAATACTTAACAAAAATAAAAGTGTCAATACTTTATTCACCTCACTATACACACACACACACACACTTGACTCCTGGGCTTTTATCCTCAAGGAGATCTGGGGCCAGAGCCGTGTGATATTAATAACTGTGTATGAATCACTGATTCCAGGCTAAATGTTCCATGTGGTCGTTGCCTGAGGGAAAAAACAGTTGACACTGACACACACACACACGCTGTCCCCAGAGCAGGGACCTGTCAGTGCATCGTGAGGTCGTCTCTTTGTCACCATGTGGTCACAGCTCAGAGGGTCCCCACCTCGTGTCTTAATCTGAAGGATCAGAGCATTCAGGCGAGCCATGACGGCTGAACATTTGGGGGTCTTTATGGTTTGCGGATTAGGGTTCATTTCTAGGACAGCCTTTATTCAATCGAAATGTCATTTCCTGAGACAATGGGGGGTTGAGCAGGGGCCATGTCCACATCTCTCTTCCAGCTGATATGATCCATGTATCTGCACTAATTCAGTAGTATTGCCAGGCAACAGTGAGGAGCATGATGTGTAAAATACAATTGTGTAAAATGTGTTCATACATTATTATGTTACGCTAAGAGGTAGCCACAATTTGTTTGCTAGTGCTGCAGAATGAGTATTATTTAGTAGTTTTATTATTATTTGGATCTCAAATGTAAAACCAACATCCAACATTACAGACAATTCACTTGCATCCTCAGAAGACATTAGCAATATTTAATATATCAAAAACCTACATTTGACCAAGTTCATTTTGAATATTTTTTGGCTCACAAATAAACAGATTCATCCACTCGGGTGTTCCAAAGCACAGGCAATAATACAAAATATTCTTCTGCATGTTGTGTAGTAATTGCAGGTAATTACACATTTCCACCAGAGAGGTCTACAAATCCCCATATTTTACATAGTGTAGCTTTAATTTGCTGTTGACATAACCATTACCTGAAAGTTATTTGTTTTCTAGCATCAGGAAAAGGTAGAAAACATACATTTAAGGGAAAATTACATAAAAGTCTCAATAAAACATAATATCACATTTGACGTCTGCACTCTGGGGTGGTCAGTCCACTGTTGTGAGAACACCAGCAGCTTCATTTTGGTCAGTAATTATTTCTTGACAGCAGCACATCCTTTCATACTCATAGCATTGAGTCTTCTCATAGTTGAAGGATGGACAATTTTTTTCAGATCTGAAGCAGGATTGGAGCTTGATTTTATCCTCTTTCTCAAAGATGAAAGCTTTAAGTGCTGTTTATCTGATAATGACATTATGGTGGTCTACCAGGTCTTGCATGGTTGTCATGAGTCCCAATTTCTCTGAATCATTTAGTACTCTTTTATACAAATTTACTCATTTTTGAAAGGCGGCACGGTGGCGTGGTGGGTAGTGCTGTCGCCTCACAGCGAGGAGGGCCTGGGTTCGATTCCCTGGCCAGGCAACCAGGGTCCTCTCTGTGTGGAGTTTGCATGTTCTCCCCATGTCTGCGTGGGTTTCCTCTGGTTTCCTCCCACAGTCCAAAGACATGCAGTCAGGCCAATTGGATGTGCTAAATTACCCCTGGGTGTCTGTGTCTGTCTGTCTGCCCTGCAATGGACTGGCGACCTGTCCAGGGTGTATTCTGCCCGAAGACTGCAGGGATAGACTCCAGCACCCCCCCGTGACCCTGACGGAGAAGCGGCTTAGAAAATGGATGGATACTCATTTTTGAAATCTATTTTTTTCACTTGTTTTTCCTTTGCTTTCCCTTCCCTTACGCAAGCCACATTTAGTGTTAATGGTATATTAACCTAAGTATTAGCCAAAGAGCTTAATCTGCTATTTAAACTGAATTGCTAGTCTTTGAAAAGTACGCTTTCCAAGTTGTCCGTATTAGTGAAAGCAATGGCTAAAAATGAAAGTGAAGACTGTCTCTTTTGTCCTGCGCTGTGATAAACAGAGCAGGAGTTAGTTTGACATGCAGTGGTGATGCTGCCCAGTTCTTTTGATGTGAAAACCAAATAATGGCCTGTCTCAGAGCTTCAGACTCATGACTGACACTCCATTCAGCATCAGTGACATGAGTCAGCCTGTCTGCTTTATCTATAATGGAGATCAGTGTGTTGGCCAGGCAGACTGACTGCTGTGTGTATATGTGTGTGTGTGTGTGTGCGTGCGTGTGTGAATGATCCCAGGCTCTGGCCTGATTCATCAAACTCAGCTAATGTTTTGGTTGGCTGAACACTTCTCCAGAGGCCTAGGCTTCAGTGAATGCAAAAATATAACATCATAATTGTAGTCCTATCTAGCTATTGATATGCCCTTCAGTCTTTACCATATTAACTAAGGATGGCTTTAATTAAGTGGAGGACGGGGTAATAGACTGTGTTGTTTATCTTATGTTTGAACTGGGGCTAAATCCTTTACATCTAGATTAATTTAATCGCACACTCTTAATTTATTGCACTTCCCACCCATTGTGTATACAAGCACGAAGAGGCCTTACTGCTTAATGCCATGATTGCCTGCCATTGTTTTTCCCAGACAGCTTGTTGGCAGTGTTTTGGTGTATTGATGCATGAGAATTTCCTTTCATATGCATAACAGTGAAGCTCATTAATGCATCATTGTTTGTAGTCTCCAGACCAGCACCACTTAATTACAGTGCTAATATAATGTAGTTTCATCAGGTCTAAAAAGTATTATTTTTACTGCACAAGGCCTGAGGGTACAGCCACCTTAACATGCTCTCAAAACTATATGGAACTTTGGAGCCAAACAGTCAAACTGGAATTATGAAAACTGCTAGCTCAGAGCTACAAGCAAGGACATGAGGGTATTTGACCTCATTGACTTCATAAAAACTGTTTAAACAAAGGAATGTATTTTAAGACCGTGTTTCTGCAGATAACCAGCTATTAGGTTTTGCATCTTTTTTTTTTTTTTTTTGCAAATTTGAGTACTTCCAAAAGATTAAATTGGAAGATATGTTATGTTATGTTAGTCTGTTGTTTGTGTGTGCAACTCCTTCAAGACCTTTGTCCACATAACCTATTGATACAAATTGGCAATAAACACCACTAAGACTAAATCAAGATTCATCAAAATCTACACAAACTATCCACACAAACTATCTACACTTACTGCTCCTGTCCACGCTAACTGTTCACATTAATTCTCCACACTGTCTACCACTACCTACACAAACTCTTTACACTTATTTCCAATTTTCACACTAACTGTCCATGCTTACTGCTACTATCCACACTTATGGCCGCCATCCACACTAACTATCTACACACTTACTGCCACTATTGACACTTACTATCCACACACACTGCCATCATCCACAGCACCTACCATTTTTCACACTATCTACACATACTGCCACTATCCACACTAACTTCTGACATTAACTACCTACACTACCTATCCATGTTAATGACCACTATCCATTCCATCCACCCTAAATATCCATACTATCCACACCAACTGCCACTGTCCACACTAACTGCCCCTAATTATAAACCAACTATGGCTACCCATACTAACTGCCACTATTTTTAATTATTATCCACACTAACTTCCCAAACTATCCACTATACTGTGGTTTGCAACTAAAGCTGTTGATCTTTACAGATCATGTTTTAGCCTATTATTACCCAAACCACCAGAATTCCTGAGACAATCAGCCAGTGCTTCATATCATGCTGAATTATTGAAAGATGTAGATTTCCAGACACTAACAGGGGAATAAGCGGTAGAGCATGATTCTGCTGATGTTGCATTGGACATTCCTAGAGCATCTGCAGAGGGATGGGCAGTTTGTCACAGGAACTCCAGTGCTGTCAAAACAAAGGCAGACTTCTCCTTACCCTAATGGCACACTCCATCATTCCAGAATACTTTCTCTCTCTTTCTCTTTCGATCCATGCAACGGTTTCAGTTGTTTACAAAGAATTAAGTGCAGGCTATTCGTCTCTCTGTTGCTCATTGTCTCACATACTAAACTAATATAGTGTGACTCTCATTAGCCGGCAGGTTTTGATCAGTTAACTTGGAACTTTGTATCAATATAAGTCATATGATTGGTCAATGTGTTGCCTACTCTCTCCTCCTTACTGCTCAGCCTGCTTTGAAAATTATTGCTGACCACGCATTAGGAGCGAATATCAGTGCGTCAGAGTGGTTTATGTGAATACTTAGCAAATGAATAATGTGTAGCGAGTCCCAGCCCACAGAATGCCTAATTGCCATCACTGATGAGTGTACCGTCTGACCTTGGTTTTTGTTAGTCTTTGGTTTGGTTTCTCAGTTGCAGTGCTCATTTGACTTTATCATGCGGGTTCCCCTTTCTCGCCGCAGAAGCAGAGGGCCTGCTTTTGTCATTAGAGTTTGTTCTGCCAACACGAACACAGAGTAGCCAAGCATTAGATTGAACTCTGTGTTTGGTTAACCCCTCAACCAATCTCTGCCAGAGGACAAAATGGACCTTGTGAATGGCGATATCACTTCATCTAGTAAAAACACAAGAACTACAGCCTTTGCCTATTGTCTATCTGATTCATCATATGGACACTACCAATCTTAAGTTCTAGATTAATGTTAAGAAGACAGAAGTTCCCAATAGTAAAGCGTCAGAAAGCATTGTAGATAACACCTTCAACCCACATATTGAAGATAGAGGGTTCATTCCTCATCTTGGGAGGAAAACCACTGTTGTACCAATAAGCATCTTTGGGCAAGTCACCTAATGCTACATTCACCACTGTTATAAGTCGTTCTAGTTAAGACTGGCTGCTAAATATGTAAATAAACTGTGGCAAAATAACAGTCTGGCTGCTTCAGTAAAACTATTTGGTGGCATTGACAAGTGTTTGAAGTTAAATCAAGATCATCCTGTACAACTTCATGCTAATCCTATATAAAGAGATAATGGGAAGAGTTTGCTAGCACATTAATGTTTCTTTCAGATATTTTAGTTTTGTTCCACCTAAGTATATTGCATGTTATTGACTCTGTCTTAGAGCATAAATGTTTAAGTGCTGTTGAAGCCTATGCTCCGATACTGATGAGTCAGAAAACTCTTCCTGCTCAAGCAAACTGCAGGGACAGACTGGGATAACGGCATGGATACACGACTCCCTTGAATAATATCCAAATAAAATAGAGAGGAATTCCAGGGTGCGGCAGAAAATGGAGAGAGAGAGAGAGAGAGAGAGAAAGAGAGAGAGAAAGAGAGAGAGAGAGAGAGAGAGAAGTAGGGTGGTGGGAGGGAGAAAGTGAATGTTGTATTTGCGAGGGCCATCTATCTATCTATCTATCTATCTATCTATCTATCTATCTATCTATCTATCTATCTATCTATCTATCTATCTATCTATCTATCTATCTATCTCTATATATATATATATATATATATACAAGGAGCTTTTTGTGCAGCTCTTCTTGATGAGGCAGTACAAGGCCCCAGGCCACTCTGAGGAGGCCCGATGCTTATCACAGGCCCAAATATGAGAAGAAAAATGAGAGATTGTTTTTGTTTTCATCCCTCCGAGACAGATAAGGGAGGTCTCCCACAAGACAATTACACGCTGCTTGTCAAGCCTTTGTGTTCAGACATGGCAAAAGGCATAGACAATCAAACAAGTCTAAACAAACAGGTCTGCTTTTTGCCAACATTCATGAAGAAGCTAATAAGAAACTACAATACTGTTGGAATGATTAGAGTGTGTTACTGGAGTGAGTGAGTTTAGGAGTCTAGACCTACAAGCCAGGGCAACCATGGATACAAAATGTAACGTAGTGCATATCACAGCAGATAAGTACATAAGATAATGAAAGGATTCTTCTTTTTCCTCTCTGAATGAAACTTTGAAGCACAGGTTCTGTTTCAACAGCGTCTGTGATGGCTTCCAAAGGACATGCAGTGTAAGATTCCTAAAATGCATAAATTACTTTCACAAACTGTTCTGTGTAAGTACTGTAGCAGACCGTCCATAACTCAGTCACAAAGACATTTCCCAGAAAGTCAAAGTCAGTCTCTTATGCCTCAGTAAAGGGATTTGGGTGTTCAGGAAGAGGAGAAGCTAAGCGTGAGGTGTTAATTGCCCCCAGTGTGGCTGAAATATGAATGTTTTTTTTTTCCAGGTGAATAAACAAAATGAGGAAGACAGAGTTCAGAAAGATTCTGTCTGAAGGACACCATGTTTCTTATTCTTCTGACCTTCTCTGCTTCATTCCATCAGTAAGTTGGTTTCAGTATCATTGGACCAAGATGTGTTGGCCTTCAGGAATGTATCAGTCTTCATTTATTCAGAACGATCAGTTCCAGTACGTAGAAAACATTCATTTACACATATCTGACCTGCATACTAAACATCTTCTTAAACTTAAAAAAAGACACATAACAGAAGTCCTTGATTGACCCCTGCTGTCCACAATGCTAATCACAACCTTTATGTTTAATGCCCTCACTGCTTTATCCACCATTAAGCCACGTCTCATTTATCATTAGCTTGAGTGTAAGGAGACTCAGTTCACTCCACAGGTCATAGTGTGGTTGAAATTAACGCTTACACTGAATGAGATTAGAGCTCAGTCTATGGGCCGTCTGACCTCAGTGATGCCTGTGTGCAGCTGATAGTGAAGTAGGTCGAGCCCTCGCAGGACAAATAATCTGTGTAATTCAATCTATTGTTCTAGGATTGAGCTATTGTGAAAGCAGTTGAGTATCACAGTATCCTATTGTTCCACTCACCTCTTTTAATCCACAGACAAGATTAACAACAAGGCATTATAGTAAGCTACCACACTTAACAGCAACTTTCAGCAGATTAAGCTTCATGTAGTTCAAAAAAGTTATTTAGAACAATGTGGCGAAAATCACAAGGAATGCAGCTTCCTAAACGTTATGATAATTAAAGAAGATGTAAACACAACTAAATGGACTAATACTTGGGGGAATTTTCTCAGATTTACCAACATCTTGACATTACAAACAATATAGCCTTTAGTCTTTAATAGTCTTTATTTCCACATGCTTTTATTTTTAGTTTAATTTAGGCCTTTTGTAGAATCTGGCAAGTAACACATCATGTTAATCAGGGCAGAACAAAAGCTTTCAGCAGCAGATTATTAAAGGGATGCTTCACACCAAGTACTCATATAGAGAAGTGCTGCCATCTAGTGGCAATGGCATTAATATGGGTGCTGAGCTCACTGCTATCAAGAGCCTGACTGAATTAGGCTGTTGTGAATGAAATTATATACTCTTAATAGCTTATTATTGGACAAAAAAGACTCAGAGTGGCCAAAGCTTTAATTATCACATAAATTCAAAATGTTGTAAGTTTCACAAAGTTCTAGAAGGGCTAGTGGTAATAGGATAGCCCAACTGTTTGGTGCCTATGTGAAAATAATATGTTAAAAGAAAAGGATGGACTTTCTATTGCATAATAATGGTTGATTTTAAAATCTGGTGTATTTATTGTTTTGCTGTTTCTTTTACTGTGCTTGTTATTAAAATATCCTATTTAAAAAGTATGAAACTATGGAGAAGTCATAGAACCTCTGCTATATTTTATGTGTTAATGAGACATAGCTGTCCCTATTCAGGAAAATGTTTGAAAGAAAATAGGGTCAAAAAGGCTGATTTAAATGTTTGAATGTTAAAACCCTGAGCCAAAAAAAAGTTTAGATACTGTGCAAAATGTAAAATAAAAACGGAATGCAGTGATGTGCTAAATATTTTCACCCTATTTCTAATTGAAAATAGCACAAAGATACCATATCAAATGTTAAAACTTGAAAAATATATTTTTTCATTTTGAATTTGATGCCAGCAACACGTTTCAAAAAAATTGTGACAGGTGAATAAAAAATTTCACACTGTGGCATAAGAGGTACCATCACCAACAAATTAACAATCTGTGGGAATTTATTTATTATATATATATATATATATATATATATATATATATATATATATATATATATATATACATATATATATATATATATATATATATATATATATATATATATATATATATATATATTTATTATTATGTTAATAATTTATAAACATAAAAGTGAAATATTGTTCTTAGTGTTTTATTTATGCCTAGTTAATATTTCAGAATTAGGTTGGTCATCCAGTAAGCAGTTAACCTCAACATTTAACAAATTTAGAAACTGATGAAGTAAACTTGATATGTTCCTAACTTAGTACTTTGGAGCACAGGCTACATGAATTAAGCATAAATTAAGTAGATGATTGAATAGCTGCACAAGCAGAGTGTTGCTTTAACTGTAGGAGGTGAAACCAGTTTCAAAAATAGTACACAGTACATTATACATTAAACTAATTAATGCATTAAATAAATTAATGTAAGGTATTGCTATTATTATAAAGTACTACCAAATGTTATATCATAATTTCCAAATATGCCCACTTTCACTTAAATAAAAATATTTTTCATATGGATTTTTCAGTTTAAGCAAGTCATAGGATGCCACCTCTGCCACAAGCCAGTTTGTGAAAGTTGAGTTCTGTCCTGCCAAATCTGCTCCTGTCAACTGTAAGTGCTGATATTATGAAATGGAAGTGTCTAGGAGCAACAACAGCTCATCCACAAAGCGGTAGACCAGAGTGAGGCTACCAAGTGCTGAAGAACACAGTGCCTATCCTCTACTGAATATCTCACTAAAGAGTTCCAAACTGCGTCTGGAAGCAAGATCAGTAAAAGAACTGTGTGGTAAGAGCTTCTTGTAATGAGTTTCCATGGCAATGCAGCTACACACAAGCCTAAGATTAGAAAGCACAATGCCAAAGGGTGCGGGGGGACTCTGGACTCTAGAGCAATGGAAATGTATTCTGTGGAGTGATGAATCACGCTTCACTATTTGTCAGTCTGATGGACGAGTCTGGGTTTGGTGATTGCCAGGAGAATGTTACCTGCCTGGCTGTATTGTGCCAACTGTAAAGTTTTGTTTAGGAGGGATAATGCTATGCAGTTGTTTTCAGGGCTTGGACTAGGCCCCTCAGTTCCAGTGAAGAGAAATCTTAATGCTTAAGCATACCAAGACATTTTGACCAATTATGTTTCCAACTTTGTTTGGGGAAGGCCCTTTTCTGTTCCTATGTGACTGTGCCCCAGTGCACAAAGCAAGGTCCATAAAGGTATAGTTGGGTGAGTTTGGTGTGGAAGAACTTGACTGGCCTGTACAGAGCCCTGACCTCCACCCCATCAAACACCTTTGGGATGAACTAGAACGGAGATTACGAGCCAGGCCCTCTCATCCATCATCGGTGTCTGACCTCACAAATGCTTCTCTGGATGAATGGGCAAAAAGCACTACAGAAACACTGCAAAGGGGGACCAGCTATATCTAATTAATATCTAATATCTGAATACTTAATTTTTTATAGCGTTTTTTACTGTGGGACCAGAGCTCGAGTTCATTTGGAATGGTCTATATAATGAATCACATTTCATAGTCTGTCACGTTTTAAATTTACATTGTGAATATCAAACCCAAGAGTCTATAATTGGTTTTCACTTGACATATGCACCATCTCATGTTTCTCATAGATATTACGCTTTCAATCAAAATCTATAATGGGATTAGTTGATTTAACCAACCCATGTCTATAAACCAATACGATGAGGCTTTGAAAGCAGTGAGGGGTTATTCAGGTACTTCTGTTATTTAAAATACTTCCAGTGCAGAAATGCACTTCAAATATGTATATATATTCAGACAAACTATCTTTAAGTAATAGCCCACACTGTCCAGACCACTGTTGGCCATGTGACGTCTGACTTTTTAAATGGTAACATATCTTGAACAACACTATCACACATGTAATTAATTGATTCATATATATTTTGTGAATATTATTAACAACAACAACTACAAATGATTTTTCTTTTCAGGACCACATTTTAAAGTTTTCAGGGTAACTGATGTAACAGAACAGCCTCTCTACATTCACACAAATATATCAAATTAAAAGAACTTTAATCACATCATTTTTTCCCTATGTATGTGCATAAATAAGAAATACACTTAAGAAGACAAATATCTCGTATTAACTTGAAATGATACTTTAGCTTTTCTGACTAGCGTGTACCAGCATGTTTATGTACACATATATCTTTCAGTATAGGGGTTGTAATGAATGTGGAGTGGAGGTCACTCACAATCTATTATTTAAAAGACAGCTGAGTCATCAAACCAGATGTGTCATCAACCATGTTTGTCTAGCCTGTATTCATGTGAATGTGTGTGACAGGTCACATACTGAGGGAGTGTCCAGGTGTGGATGGATGTGTTCTCATACTGTGTAATCATGACAATAGACCTCTATGACCCTTAGCTCCTGTACAAAGACTCTCCTGTTTTACAGTGCACAATATTGACAGAGTGATATGTTTTACTGACCCATAATTAAATCATTTATAGGCCAAGATACATACAAGACAACATAAAAATAGCTTATAAAACTTATTTCATAAAAACATATTTCCCCCTGCATGGTCAAAGGGATGCTAATGATAGTGTTTTAGGTTTAAGCAGTTAATTCAACAGTTTTTCAGGTGTTCAGTAAATGCTAATACAAACTCTGTACACATATGATCAGGTAAATTTTTGTCCCCCAAGGTAGAAAAAAATAACATACCCTCAGAGGCACAACAAAGTACAATTACATAGGATGTATAGTGATAGGATGCAGTCCAGTCGTGAAATTTCCTCACTACTAAATATTCCACAGTCAACTGTCAGTGGTATTATAACAGTGTGGAAGCAATTGGGAATGACAGCAACTCAGCCCTGAAGTGGTAGGCCACGTAAAACGACAGCGCGAGGTCAGCGGATGTTGAGGCGCATAGTACACAGAGGTCGATGACTTTCTGCAGAGTCAATCGCTACATACCTCTAAATTTCAGAACAAGAGATTTTAAACAATTTCATGCTTCCAACTTTGTGGGAACAGTTTGGGGATGGCCCCTTCCTGTTGCAACATGACTATGCACCAGTGCACAAAGCAAGGTCCATAAAGACATGGATGAGCGAGTTTGGTGTGGAAGAACTTGACTGGCCTGCACAGAGTCCTGACCTCAACCCAATAGAACACCTTTGGGATGAATTAGAGTGGAGACTGCGAGCCAGGCCTTCTTGTCCAACATCAGTGTCTGAGCTCACAAATGCACTTCTGAAATAATGGTCAAAAATTCCCATAAACACACTCCTAAACCTTGTGGAAAGCCTTCCTGGAAGAGTTGAAGCTGATATAGTTTTAAAGGGTGGGCTGACATCCTATTAAACACAATGGATTAAGAATGGGATATCACTCAATTTCATACGTATGTGAAGCCAGACAAGCAAATACTTTTGGCAATATAGTGTATATACTTTAAATACATTTTAAAGGCATACTCTGTTCACTTTCCCATGGGAAAGAACATATTTGTACCTTTTCATAACTTTATTATATAAAACTTTGGTAATAGAAAAATAAAATAAAAAGGCTAGAGTGAAGACAAGGTGGATGGCAGTGGTCACCAACCCTCCTCCTGAAGCTCCGTTTTCGCACAGAGTTTAGCTTCAACCTGCATCTAACATGCTGTGTGAACCCTTTACCTACACAAACGCACCTGACCCAGCCAATCAGGGACTTCTGAAGAAGTTAATTAGTGGAGCAGGTGTGACAGATTTTGGTTTGAACAAGACTCTGCAGGAAGGTAGATCTCAAGGAGTAGGGTTGGTGACCACTGGTGTATGGAGTTAATGCAGTTTGTAGTAAGTGTAAGTAAAAGTAAGTGCAACGGAATATTGTACAATTATGTTCAAGTTTTTTAGCCAGTGCTGTTTACAGTGGGTGTTGTCATAAAGTAAATACACATAAAATCTAGGTCCATCCCAAATTGAGCAAGCAAAGGGCAATGATGGCTTGGAAAACCTTTTAAGAGCAAAAGGAAGAAACCTTAAGAGGAACCCATTCTCCTCTGGTTGACACTGGATAGCAAAGCAATAATACAACAAGAGCAATATGAATAATAAAGATGTGGCAATGAATCTAGAATAGTGAATAAGGGTACATGAATGCAAATGTCAGTATCCAGCCTGACTATGCCACAAAAGAACAAACGTATAATAATGATGGCTTGGCATATTAAGAACATGTCTTCAACCACAAACCCCTTCCAAACCTCTGCTAGTTTTCATGACCACACAAGGCCTCTTGTTGCTACTACATTATCATTTCTAAGGTTGTCCAAATAAAAATACAAAATTCCAAAAGGAGCTAGAGGATATCAGCCATGCACAGACCTTCCTACATTCCTTAAAGTGGTCACGCCTATGCTGAGCCAATTAGGTAAGAGCATGCAAGTCAAAACAACACTCTTTCTACCTAATATTATCCAAGCACCCACAACCTTAGATTAGATTCCTCAGAAACATTCCTGGAAAGCCAAAAGAGCTGGTATGAATAGAAAATATTGCAAATAGCAATCTCAAACAGGTTTTGCAGGCCAGCTGAACATTTAGATTTGTTGTTGTTTGTCAGAGAGAGTTGTGGGCGAAGTTGATGAGGTGCTGAGAGGGTGCGGCCTCTTCAGGGAAGTGTGTGAGAATGGGGGAGGGATTATGGGGGAGGGACTGTGGGGGACTGAGAAGGTATAAATAAACCCCACCCAAAATTCCTTTCTGACAACCTTCTCCACCTGGGAACTACATCTCAAGAAACGGGTAAATGTCTATTTTTTTGGCCTCCGTTACTCTCTTCTTTGTAACGTGTTGTAAATGCAGCTAAATATTGTGGTTTGTTCACTTGCATGAAGACATGGCGCTGTAACAGGATCGGGTTTCTTTTGCATGAGGCAAATATGAAGCTGTGTTATATTAAGACCTATTTGCATATGTAAATAGATATAGAAGAAAGTAGAGCTTTGTGTAGGTATACATTTTTGTAGAAAAGTTAAGTTCTCTTCAGTTTATTAGTCTTTTCACTTATTGGCTAATTAGGACCTGTCTGAACATTCAAAATCCTGACAAGCTTTGACTTGCAGTGCTGTTCACTTGTGTAATAGGGGGTTTCGAGCATTTGTTAATACAGGTGTGTGTATTTGCTAGGCAAAGATTCCATTTAGAATTTGGAAGGGCATAAAAATTACATACACCAAGCTGCTAATTAAGTACTTGTTGCAACATGCAGCATTTTTGGTGATAATGTTATTAGGCCTGAAGTAGAATGTGGATCAGCGAAAAAAACACACATTTGTTGGTTGCGTATATTTTTGCATTGAATCTTGCTTCGATGAAACACTACAAGAAAATAGTGTACCTTTCCCCAAACTGTGGCAGATTCCATGGTCCTCACTACATTTACAAAGGTTATTTTTATGGGAAAAAAAGATTCAAGACAAATTGATTGGAAAAGTCCACACTCTCAGAATGATTGCTTTCCATTTTAAAAAATATCTTGGATTACCATTTCTGGAGGCCATTATTCTTCAGCCCTACAGACAGGGGTGTGGTGAGGGTAGTCTTTCACATGTGAGTCATTCAAATATGATACATTCAGCACTGTGGGATTTCATAGTCTTTTATTTGGCACCTGAAGTAGAACATCAGATGTATCCAAAGGCAACCAGAAGTGTTAGATTTCTTGTACTGTTTTTATGGAAAATGTATTGTTTGAATGTGAAACTGGCCATCAGACAGTTGGGGACACCTTACTTTCTCTCAAAATTAGATTTTCTTGCTGTCACATGTGCTAAAAAAGTACCTGCAAAATAAACAGCTGTTAATTTATGCTATGGATATTTACTATATACTACACTGCTCAAAAATTTAAAGGGAACACTTAAACAACACAATATAACTCCAAGTAAATCAAATTTCTGTGAAATTCTGTGAAACTGTCCACTTAGGAAGCAACACTGATTGACAATCAATTTCACAGCTGTTGTGCAAATGGAATAGGCAACAGGTGGAAATTATTGGCAATTAGCAAGACACACTCAATAAAAGTGGTTCTGCAGGTGGGGACCACAGACCACTTCTCTGTACCTTTCTGCTTTCTGGCTGATGTTTTGGTCACTTTTGAATGTTGGTGGTGCTTTCACACTCGTGGTAGCATGAGACGGACTCTAAAACCCACACAAGTGGCTCAGGTAGTGCAGGATAGCACATCAATGTGAGCTGTGGCAAGAAGGTTTGCTGTGTCTGTCAGCGTAGTGTCCAGAGGCTGGAGGCGCTACCAGGAGACAGGCCAGGTCACCAGGAGATGTGGAGGAGGCCGTAGGAGGGCAACAACCCAGCAGCAGGACCGCTACCTCTTCCTTTGTGCATGGAGGCACAGGAGGAGCACTGCCAGAGCCCTGCAAAATGACCTCCAGCAGGCCACAAATGTGTCTGCACAAACGGTTTGAAACCGACTCCATGAGGATGGTATGAGGGCCCGACGTCCACAGGTGGGGGTTGTGCTCACAGCCCAACACCGTGCAGGACGCTTGGCATTTGCCAGAGAACACCAGGATTGGCAAATTCGCCACTGGCGCCCTGTGCTCTTCACAGATGAAAGCAGGTTCACACTGAGCACATGTGACAGATGTGACCGAGTCTGGAGACGCCGTGGAGAGCGATCTGCTGCCTGCAACATCCTTCAGCATGACTGGTTTGGCAGTGGGTCAGTAATGGTGTGGGGTGGCATTTTTTTGGAGGGCCGCACAGCCCTCCATGCGCTCACCAGAGGTAGCCTGACTGCCATTAGGTACCGAGATGAGATCCTCAGACCCCTTGTGAGACCATATGCTGGTGCGGTTGTAGGCGTTGTAGGGAGGTCATACAGGCACGTGGAGGCCACACACAATACTGAGCCTCATTTTGACTTGTTTTAAGGACATTACATCAGATCAGCCTGTAGAGTGGCTTTCCACTTTAATTTTGTGTGTGACTCCAAATCCAGGCCTCCATTGGTTAATACATTTGATTTCCATTGATTTTTTTTGTGTGATTTTGTTGTCCGCACATTCAACTTTGTACAGAACAAAGTATTCAATGAGAATATTTGATTCATTTAGATCTAGGATGTGTTATTTGAGCGTTCCCTTTATTTTTTTTGAGCAGTACTCTTCCAGAGTACTGTTTAAAAGCATGTAATGAGACTTTTGGTTTAAAGGCAGTTGAAACACCTGAAAGATTTGAGTGCTAATAAATGCTGACAGAACAACTAGGGGTTAAAGTTTGACATTATTCACAAAGCAGTAATGTCACAAATATAATGTTTAAACATGAGATTGTCTTCAGAACAAACCTGGTTAGACTGTGTAAAATTGTGGGTTAATACTTTCATTTGGATACTACACTTAGATTATATGTAAAGGCATAACTTGCATTATAAATATTTGTTCAATTAACTTTAATTTAATTTAAATTTTTCTATTTACTTTAATGTTAAACCAAAACCTTAACGAGCTCCTAACCCTGTTCCAAAACTTAACCCTAACACTGAGATTCCCTGAGATAGCTTAACAGTCTGAACATCTGCAAAATAATCTATAAAGGGCTATCGTTTACTAATCAAATAAGATGAGACCAATTATTACTAATCAAAGGTAACATTTGTTTTAAAATGTTTGATTAGGTAGCTGTCCCTAAACCTTTGCATGATATACATTTCCTACATAAAATGTTAAATTCTCCATTAATAAAATCACTACTAATACAGACATGGTGTTAAACACTAATCTATTCTATATTGTGTTTTTTTTTTTTTGTTTGTTTTTTTTTTCCCCCCAGATATCATGGATGTAAGTGGACCTTCATCTTCATAAACTGATGTACTGAATGTAATGACCGAAGGCTGGGAGAAAGACCTCAAACTTCAAAACAAACATAACTGCCTCTACCTGTTCTTCTGTATACTACCCACATTTCACCATCCTGTTCCTCCCTAGTGTAAATAGTGCCTATAGGGTAATCTTCCTATTCATGGATTAGGTATAGTCCTGGACTACACAGCATTCAGAATGAAGAGTCTCTGCTGAAAGGAAAATACAGTCCAGGATTAGGCTCTACCAGCTTTTCTCAGCTCTGGTCCTGGAGGCACACTACATTTCCAATTTTAGTTCTTTAGTAGAGTACAAGGGCTTTGAATATTAAACCACAGCGGCACATTCTTATGCAAAGTCCATGCAAAGGGCTGCCATTCTGCTTAATCAACTAAGGCATAGTTTCTTAGCTGGGTTCAGGCCCAAGTTTGACTTCCTGAGTTAAACAGACCACGTTCTTGTTTAGTAGGAAAGATTGCAAGCCAAAAGTGAGTATATGATGCTTACATAGACATTTCAACCAAATACACTGAGTTACTCTTAAATGTTGAGTGGGAGGCAACCAAGAACAACATAGCGATCAACATCAAATGCTTTAGAGGAAGGGATTTAAACCTGACTGGTCAGTATCTGTCCTGTGACAGAAGGGAGGAAAGGCTCTCTTTTATTGAAGACATCTGTTTGTTACCAATTTTCGTTCCTATACATTTCATGAAGTTCTCCTTTCTGCTGTTTCTCAGCTTGCAGATGCTCTTGATAGTGGAACAGCACCGAGCACTCAGTCTGGAGGGGCAACATGGCCAGGGCAGCCCACAAACCCATCCTGGCCTGGGCAACCTGCTTGGCCTGGGCAACCAGGCCAGCCCACCTGGCCAGGGCAACAGCCAGGCATGCCAGCTCAGCCATACTGGCCTGGTCAGCCAGGGCAGCCAGCATGGCCTGGACAACCCAACCAGCCCACTGCACCAGGTTGGCCAGGACCAGCCCCACCAACTGCCCCTCAGACTGTCCAAGCACTGGTGAGAGCTTCTGTCATTATTTAAAATGTTCTTCAGTGTGTCAGTATAATGGCACAGAAGGAAAATGAAGCACAATAGCAAAATTTGTGTTTTGAAATGTGTTTCAATTTCACTAGAGTGTTCCATATGACCTGGCTCTGCCCAGTGGAGTCTATGACAAGATGCTGTTTACCATCCAGGGCGAGGTCAAGCCTGATGCTAAATTGTAAGACCAGTTATTCATGGTATTCAGTTCTGCATCTCTACAAACCAATGAAAAACGATTCATACAAATGCACATAGAAATGATCATTTTGTGATGTATCATCTTGAGGACTGCTCCTTTTTGCAATCATCTGCAGGATGGTCCCATTTTGAATCCCATGTGAGCACTGCTTATATCTGTCACATACTGAAATTAGAATGCACTGTTTCTGATTGTTAGGTTCACAGTTGATCTGGGCAGAAATAAAGACATAGCCTTTCATTTCAACGCTCGCTTCAATGAGGATGGGAAGCAGGTGATAGTGAGAAACAGCATGATAGGGAACCAGTGGGGTCAAGAGGAAAGAGCAATTCCTTCATTCCCTTTTGTCCAGGGGAAGACTTTTGAGGTGAGTACCATGTTTGGACATGCTGATTCACTTTAAATTTAGTTCAGGACAGTGAACTGCAATACTCTTTTTGCTGTTAATCCAGATTTACTTACTTATTTAGGCATTTATTTACTAATTAATTAGATTGTATATGCATTCTTTCCCACTGCCCTCCTAAGTAATCTGGGGGTGAACTAACCAATGTTACACTTTCTTTTGTAGATGAAGATCTTGTGCACTCAGACTGAATTCAGAGTGGCTGTGAACAAGTCACACCTACTTGAGTTCAAGCATCGGATTCGTGAGCTCAATCAGATCAACCAAATCAGCATCTACAGGGATGTCGCACTTTCATATGTAAACGTAGAGACACTGCCCTGAAAAATGTAAATCATATCAATGTTCTTTTTAGATGGTGTTTCTGTTGGATAGTGACGGTGGCTATGGTGATAATCTTACTGTAAAGAACATCTTATTAAGGGTCATGTATACTGAAAGTCTGTAATAACATAAAGCACAATCCATCAGTCACCTTGACTTGCTCGTTGGCTGTCTTGTAATGTTGTAGTGCCATGCTAAGAACCTCTAGAGGGCTCTGTTAATCTGCTCTGTGAATATGGTTCCTCCCCAGCTCAGCTGAACTGATAGTTATACAGCACTGCCACAGTGCAACAGACAAATATTTTACATATAACAAATATTGCCAGCTCTACAGTTCTATGCAACTAATATACACCCTTTAAAGACCCAGGGACCCTAAATGTGTTTTCTTTCTAATTAGGTTAATTTTACACTTGCAGACACACCGTAAATATGTACTTATACCCTATGAAAATGTTCCAATGACCTCACATTTCACCATATTTCTCTCCTCTCTTGGGTAACGCTTGCGGCAGCATTCCCCTGACCAATCACAGGACTGACGTCTCTTGCCCCACCCACACAAAGTAGTCAGGAGTCTGAGAGTCTTAGCGAGCTGAAACTAAGCAAGCTAATGTCTGGCTGCAGAGCCGTCTGCTCTCCGTTCATTCGTTTATCTATATACGAACATTTTGTCCATCCGTCCGCCTGCATACTGTTTGTCCAGGTACCATCAGATAAAAGTTGTATAATGATTTTAGGGGTGTATGAGTGGTGGAGCAGGCCAGTTGGACAGAGAGCTGTTAATGAAGTTGTACATTAGCCATGCCCACATAGTTCTCGGATAGCCTGGCCAGCAGTTTTATTTTTCATATTTTTCATTCAAACTTGGCAACACATTAGTATCATACAAATGTTTGTTTAATATTCTTCCTGGGAGTAAAAGTCACTGTCTTGGATACTAAGGACTGATTAGGCTGAGTGGCCAGTGCAGGTAGTGCAGTTGACTTCTGTCCATATGGCCCTTGTAAACAGCCTGGTGGAAGAAGCTAGGCTATTCTTCAGAGGCCACTCTTTCTACTTTTTTTTTTATGCTAACGTATATGGCTAGTATAAGAGATCACCAGAGAGGAATAATTTTAGTAGTCCATACACTGGACACAATGCTAGCTTGACTTTACTTGATTCAGATATGTACAATGGCTTCACATTAATAAAATATTTCACCCATTCAGTTATTACCAAAAGACAGTAAAATTAATGTGTTGTAATTGATGTTCATGTAATATATCTTATTGCAGTGGACCTAATTTGGACACATTTGAATCAAGTATTTTGAGTAAATGCAAGGGGAGGCACAGTAACTATTAGATTTTTCAACACAATTAGACACAACGTGCTGCAGTAAGCAGTACTGTGCAATCTGATTTCAAAACCTGAATTGCACATTAGAGGGGAATATTATTCCATTCAGGCCTTCTTTCAGCCCTTAATGTTTCACTGACTAGGCAACGTGGCTCTATACACTAACAGCAGGTTGACCGGCCAGACAAGACTATATGAAATCTAAATTAAATAAAAATGTAAATTAAATAATACACTCTAATACTAATACTTCACAGTAAATTGTGTGTCTGAACATGGTTTGTTCAGAGGTATCCAGCTGCAAGTGTAGAGATGCACTCTATTTGAAGACCCTGAATAGTGTGCATTCACACACATTCAAGATTGCTTTCAGCTCATCTTGGTTCACTGACAGGAACCTAGAAATAATATTTCAGGAATCAATAAGTCACTTTGGAAAGGTCAAATCAAGACTGCCTTTGGGCATCCAGGCTTTGAAGTTGTCTACTGGGTTCTTTTAATCTGCTTTGTAAATGTGGTTTCTTATCAGCTCAATTCCAATTTGTTATTCTGCACATATACAAATATCAGGAGGATGAAAGTGCTTTAAATTTAAAATGCAGGTTATTAGACATCTTGTTCTGTGTTTTCTGGTTCCTGACTTAATATTACGTGAAAGTAACCCAACACTGCTAAAAACAAGCGATTGTAACTAATCAGGATTAAAGAATGAGATATATATATATATATATATATATATATATATATATATATATATATATATATATATATATATATATATATATATATATATATATTCTTTAATCCTGATTAATTGCAATCACTTGTTTTTACCTGTGTGTGTGTGTGTGTGTGTGTGTGTGTGTGTGAATTAGGAAAAGGAAAGGTGAACTGATTTTTCTAATAGTCATACAAGATGGTTTGGTGTGAGAAGCTGTTGTAGATAAAATGACCAAGTCACATTTGCTCACAGTGATGATAGGAACCAGATGTTTGAAGCACTTCATGGCTCCTAAATCTACCTCACAAAAAGCTATGGTTAAGAACACACTGTCTGATGCCCACAACATTGTTGAGTTATGAGTTAAGTTTTTGACCTAAAAATCTATATTTTTAAAAATGCATACATGTTGGAGGGGAAAGTGCTGGGTATTGTAGGGTAAAATAGTACCAAAATTTGACTATTTTACTATTGTCAGCATTACATATAAAAATGAAGAAGACGCATGTAGGTTCAGTGGTCATTTTGGATAGTAAATAAAATGGCTATAATTGACATGAAGATGTCAGGACCCCAGTTCTCATCACTATCATTGTAAGGAAAATCAGAGTCAATATGGTTGTTTACAATCCACCATGTCACATCTACCACTCTAAATGACTTTTTTTGCATCTCAAACACTGAATTATGCTGATATCAATGGAATTCCTCTTTAAGTAGTTTGTGTACAAATAAACCTCCTATGAAGACTTCAAATATGATAAGTATCTGGTGTTTATATGAATAATATGGTTAAATAAACTTTCATGAGCCAGCTTATTTTTCCTTATCAAAAAACTAATTTTGTGGTTAAGGTATACCAGGATTACGTATACCATGATTATAACAATGTGTATGAATCCACTGTTTGCAAAAAAGGATAAAACTGGAAACACTGAACCAGAGCCAGTGCATCGGCGAAATAAGCAATTTCCTAAGGCCTCCATAATGCTGAGGGCCCTCTATATCAATGAAAGAGTACATTTTTAATTTTCTTTTTGGATAGGTTAGTTGTCACTAGTCATATAACCAATTGATGTCATTGATTTAAGGTGGCCCAACCCAATTTAATAAGATATCTGATTCTTTGATATTTAAGAGGCACAGTTTACTGTACTTTATTAAAGGCTGATGTTGGCCCCAGCCGTACCATACAAAAAGATTTTGTCTAACAATTCTCTCTAAGCCTAACCACGTCTTGCCTTCTTGGACACCGGTGGTAGACCAACTCAGTTCTTCAGAAACTAAGCATAAATACAGTTAAAGAAGGCTAGTTCAGATTAACCAGACAATAACTGCTAAAAAATTACAAATAACCCAGGATAAACATATAAATATGTGAACATGCTACAATATTAATGAAACAGATTCAATTACTGCAATGTTTTGCATCTTCTGCTTCAACAATAGTTATTGTCTCTAGGAGCTTGGCATCTTAAAAACAGGGTTTAACATTTATTTTTTTTAGTTACCATAAGAGATAAATTTTAACTGAGAATCTGTTTCATGTAGTGTTTTTTTATTTATTTATTTTAGGCATATGCTATTTACTAAGCCTACAAAATGGTAACTTGCATTAGATGCAGCCATTTTGCTTAAAGTGAGACATGTATCACTGTTATTGGAACAAAATCTCATATCTTCAAAATGATAACTTTACAAGAAAAAGAAAAAAAACGTACTTTACTTTTAATGTAAGTCAATGGGTAATTCATCATGAAATTTACACAAAATGTATGATAAAATCTGAGAAATGGCAAAATGGAGATACATGTTTTTTTCTGACAGCAGTGATATATGTTCGGTGGGTCCAGGCATTTTCCATGTCACTTTCTTATTTGAATAGCCTTTTAAGTAAAGAAATACTATAATATATCAGGTTTACCTGGGAGAATGGAAATGTTGCTTACGGTCTCCAAGTCTAGGGTCAGGCCTGTACTGAATGGACAAAACAAAACACACAATAAGAGTGAATGTTAGCCACTCTTAAGCAGAGCACTACACATTTCTGAAACCCTACAGGGGCTCCTCAGAGCCCATGTATGTGTGGTGAACATAATGATTTACATAAGAAAACTTTCTGCATTTTAAATAGGCTGGGTATTATAAGACTTAAGATATGCTCAGGATATTTGTCTTGTGTTTGATTTCCACAAGAAACAGAAGAAAAAAACAGCCTACTCAAAGAGTTTAATCCCTGGGATCTGATGGAGTACACTCTAATGCCGACCTTTGGCTCTGTTAAAGACCAGGCTGCCGCAGAAGTATGAAGTCAGGTCAGTGGTACATTTTTAATGATGGAAACAATCGGTGAGAAAGCCCTACCTGAAACACAGTACAGCTTAGCTAAATTATTCAAGGTCATTTTTTCAGCGCTTTGAACACCTGCAACTCTCGAGAGGGATTTAACAGCTTTCTTACTGGATTTCAAGAACGGATGTAAACTTTTTTCACCTTCTATTTTACCTACCTTTGGCCATTCATCATATCTTCACAGTGCCTACCTGTGGAAATAAACAAAGTCAGTGTGTAATCATGCCCGGTCGCTATTTTATCTTCAACAAGACCGTGCTTTTACACCTCAGTAGGTCTAATTCCCCTTCCTTTCTTTTAAAGCCAGGAATTCCTTTGTAGGTTGGCAGCAATTCCTTTAGATGTTTATGCAACTTCGTTTGTTCATTTTACCCACTTCCAAAAATACATATGCCCCAAAATCCCAGTGTCCTTTCATGCTTTATCTACATATAAAAAATATATGAACATTTGATGTACATCCCAAGCAAAGTACCAGGTGAGTTACAAAGCCACAAGAGAAGTAATTTCAAAGTTCATTCACAAAATGTAGAAATAATCTTTATGAATAACATGTGGTTTATGACTATGAGGGTGTATTTTAGGCCGATAAATTTGGAATCCGCTGTCATTTGTTGGGTTTTTGTTTAGGCCACACAGGCAAAAGGTATATTTGTGGGAACATGTGTACGTGGTAAGCATGTATTTTCTTTGAAGAAGACTATAGCACTGCAGCTTTGTCCTAGTTAGTGGACATGCAGTCTTGCAGTTGTCATTTGTGTGTGCCTGTGTGAACAGCAAAGCAATAAGGTGCCCTATTTCTCATTTTGGGGTTTAGAAGGGTGCTGTCGTTTACTACAGAGTCTTGTCAACCTTGAATCTATGGGGACGTGAAACAGTTTCTTACCTAAAATTCATTGTGATACAGGCTAGAACCAGTCAGTGGTGGATCTAGATGTTTTTTACTAGGGGTGACAGGGAGTTGTGGCAGGGTGGCAATGTGAATGTGTCAGCGATGTATGTTTGTGTGGGTGGGATGGGGTAATTTGCTGTAGGCAAAATGGGACAGACAAGACATATTTCCAATGTGAATGTATGAAGTTACAGTGAGGACAAACAACTCTCCTCTTAATGGTTCAAACATCTGCCCAGTGAGGGGGAAGCCAATGACCTGGCAGAAATTTTGGCGTGGCATCTGGGGTGTCAAGTTGAAAACTGTGCATGGAATTACTCAGAGTGGATGTATTTGTTCAGCAGTCCATTGTTGAGAGGAGGACATTCATGTTTAAGTTAAAATGCATTTCTTTATTCATTTATGTCAATTAACATAACTTTGCCAGGTGCAGTACATGCAAAGCCTGTACTTTGCATAAGTCTGAGTAGAACTGAGTGGAACTGAGTAGCATGTCACAAATGTATGTCACAAGACTACATTTTCACTGTTGGGATAAAATCTGATATCTCCAAAATGGCAACTTCACAAGAGAAGGAAAATACATTCTTAATCTTAACTTTTAATGAAAATGATTATTTAATTCCAAGTCAGTTTGGATCATTTCTTAATTGGTCTATTCATCATGGAGTTTTCACATGTAGAAAGCAGCTAAAAATTTCATATTTGGATGTAATATAACGGTGAGAGGCATAATTGCATATCAAGAATAAACATCTGACAACAACTTTTGAGGTTGAATTCTGGTGAAATCATTGATTTGCCACTTCCAAAATCTAATTTCAGTTAGCAAAATGCTATTTTTAGCTACGCGGACCGATAACCACCTGGTTTGGTACAATGCATGACTCAATGAGATAGGCCAAGACTAACAGCCAAGTCGAGACATAGTTCATCTTGAACATGCCCAATGCTTTTTTTTTTTTACTATATGTAATGTGTCCTCTGGATATGCATCATGAGGTGTTGGATTGGTTAACAAATTCCACACTCAATTTCTTCCCACACTAACAAAGTTCCCACCTACATTTAGCCCAAATTTTCTCATGGCAGCTTTTGAGGCATCATTACAAGATCATGTCTGGCCCCATGAGACTAACTTGGATTATATAAATTCTACACTGACATCTGGATCTGGTGCAATTTCATTGTGGAACAGAGTAGCGTGAATGATATCGTTAGCTGAGTAAGGAGGAAGGAAAACTATTTTTATTATCAAAATGAGATTGCTGTTGTCTGGAATCATGGCTACTGCTGCAAAGTTCCTCTCCACACAGATATATTAAACTATCAAGCTAGACAGAGTGATCTGTTATGGGGCACTGGTGAGGACTGACCGACTGACACTCAGATGAAAGGCCAGGGGTTATTTTAAAACACTCAGGCGTAAGCAGATAGGCACTGTTGTTTCTATTGATCTCAATTGTTTGTTAATGGTGTTCATCATCAAGGTAGAACAGATGGTCACAGCGGTCACATACGACCCACTACGTCACCGCTGGTTGTAGAGCTCTCTGATCTTATCTTATATTTAGGATGCATATGTAACGTAATGGTTACAGCTTGGACGGCAAATGGTTCCTCCCTACTTCGGCTGGTTGAGAAACCCGATCTCCTACCCGAGAACTCGCCCACAGCGCTGGACTGAGAAGAGACTAAAGGAGAAAACTAACCCCATACGAGATTCTTTGCTCGTACGCGCGCGCTCACCGGAGAGTACGTCACGGCGACGCGCGCGTATATCAGGCTGTGATCCGCCGCCAGCGCAGGACGGTGGAGAGCAGAAAGCAGACGGGAACTATAAGACAGTATTTGGCTTGCTGAAATACAAGCTTTTGACCTAAACCACGACTTGACAAATGAAAAGGAGTTTTGTGATTCCGTGAATCCGCCTGAATGGTGAAGATTAAAGGAAGAGAGCGACCTGGGGAAAAAATCCAGCAAAGTGAGTCGCAGCGTCTGCTTCCGACTTCTGCCCAGGTCAGCTTCACTCGATTTTAACTGATGCTGACCGATTATGGGGGGCCAGTGATAAAATATTAACACTGCTGCATTTTCAATACTGTATTACAAACCGTGTAAGTAAATGGTTAATATAACGTCATTTTAACGCACTGTCTGCGTTTGTTTATCTGTAGCCGTAGCCGAATAGCTGAGCTGTCGACCGAAACCTGCTAGCGTTAGCTTGTCTAGCTCGGTAAGCTAAAGGTTGCCTCATCGTGTGTAATTAGCTCGCTGGGTTAGTCAGACTAGCCAGTAATTTCCAGGGTGTTTTGGCCAGCCAGGTAGCTGTGGGTGGGTGGAGGGTCTGTGTTGTGGATATAACGCATTTAAACACTTTTGTAGGTTGCTTTTGTAACTTACTGACGCATCGCAGGCTTTAAACACCCCTGAACTCCGTAACTGGCGTACGAGTATTTTCTCTGCAAAACTTCGCTGCTTCAGGCGATTCAGCTAGAACACTGAGTTAATACAGGTAGTCAGCGTTGGATAGTGTTATCCGGATGGAAAGTGTCCTGTCAGGTTTCTTTTTTCGCGTTATATATTTCATGTTGTGTTGGTCTAACTAGGCAGCTCCTGTTTGGGCCGTACTCTAAGTTGACTGGCAAGCAAACGCGAGATCATGATTACTAAAGTAGTTAACTGTCGTAGCCAAATAACGTACTGCGAGGCGTCTGTTGCTGTACTCAGGTATTGATCGGCATCTTTTTAATTTTCTATTTTTTTTAACAATAATGGTGGTTAAAATTTTGCATGTATATATTTGTATTTGTTATATATTAGTCATGTTCCATTTCATGACCTAGATAGGAGAGTTTTAACCATTACAACAGTCCTGCAATAAAAGGGCAATGCCGCCGATTAAAAAATGTCTGCATGGTTGTCATTCGGAGTGGTTTAATGTGAAATGGTGCATTGTAGTGCAATGAAACTTACTCTGATTTCTTTAATATAGTGGTGGTAGGAAGTAGGGGTTCCTCTGTCTACATGGCAAACATAGGCAAATTTTTTTTGCTGTTCAAAATGACCAGTGAAACTACATATTACATGAGTTTTTACACATAATGTTGAACATATATAAGCAACATATTCTTTTCCTTGTTTTAGTTCAAAGCCTTGTGTCAAAACTATCACTTAAAAAAGTCTAGGGCATCAGATGACATATTTGTAAACATGCTTGTAATTTTCTCTGAGGTAACTTCTAGAGGCATTAAACTCTTCAGATGTCTGGTTCCCATCAGCCCTTCTGTAGACTTGCTAAGTTGCTCTGGAATGGTACGTTTTCAAAACAGCCTGAGTGACTAACATCTGAGCAGTTCAGTTCTGTGTAATCTTTTGAAAAATTGTCGCGATTACCCTTTAGTAGGTTGGCTTTGTTCATCTAGTTTCGTACCTTTGGAAGTTTCCTCTTTTTGGTTCTTGGAGTCTCTGCCCAAGTGTACCAAGTGCAAGTTGCTGCTAACAAAACGATGAAGAAGCAGTTGATTCACGATAGTATAACGGCAGGCCTCACTGCAAATTGTGTGCTTTAATGCAGCCTGCTTCCTTGCAAGTAATGGGAACACACATTATTCCATACATCTGAAGGTACGTTAGCTTCTTCACTAAACATGCAATACAAAGAAATAGAATAACTATTGTTTGGTAGAGTGGCTGTGCTACCATTTGACACCCCCCATGAAGCTCATCATGCAGAAATGAGCTCCCTAAATATATAGTTTCCTCCATGTTGATGAATGAGTTACAATTGAATTGCCAACTAATTGTAGTAAGTTAAGCCTCACAACACAGGCAGTGTGACCGCCAGACTTGTAGACAGGCTTTTAGCCAAACTTTGAACTCACGCCTGGTTTGTGATTAACAGGTCAGCAGTTAGCAACAGTGGAGAGATCCAAGGGCCTTGTTTTTGTGTAATGGGGGAAGTGGGATGAACATTTTGGAGCCATTCAGTTGCCATAATTGTAGACTAGTAGAGAGAAAAGTGGCTTTTGTGTCTGGTCAATTTCAAGCTCAAAACCTTGCTGTCTTATGGCGTTGGAAAATTATATCCTCTCCACTTTGGACAATTGTAAACTTCCTCTTTCATATCTCCGGCCTATATTAAGCAGTAGAGGTTTAATGTAGGCCAGCTTATCATACTTTAGTGATATTTCAGTCTCTTACACTTGACCTGTTTATAATGAATCTCTCAGGTAATAATAGCCTACTTTTTAAAATGTATGTTAAAAAGGTTTTTAAACCTGTGTATCTAGATCTATGCATCTACACCATATTGTGGCCATATAACTGGTTGAGTAGTGGAGTACTGGTGTATTATCTTGTTCATAGTCTTAAAATTATACATCGGGTTTAATGTATTTGGTTAAAATCTCTAACAGATTCAGGAACTTTTTTTTTTCCTTTTCCTTTTAGTGATAATGCTGAAGCATACTACAATCACATGGTAATAAGGAAGCAATGTGCATGTGTGGTTGAGATTATTTTAGCTGTATTGATAAAATATGAAATGCATTCTTGCATCAAATTAGGCATGCTTTTTACAAGTCCTTGGTTCTCGAAGTCTGGCAAACAATTCAAAACTTGACCTGTTCTGCAGTCATTATCTCCACCGGCAAATGGTCATGTTGAAACCTGTGAAACTGCAGCAGTTTTTGATGGTGCTTCTTTTTGCTGCTCATCTGCTTGTGAGAATATGTACTCACATTGAATAAGTGAACGCCTTTGAAAAGTCTGGCAACCACTGCAGTGTACACAGCCTGACCACCTGTTTCAGTGCAGTCATCCCTCTGGTTCCTGCAAGGGGCGTCTGACAACTGGACTGCTTCCACGGCCTCTGAAAACCTGTTTGCCTGCTTTGCCTGGAGTCATGTAGCAGCTAGAGGGGCGTGTTCAGGGAGATGTATTTTACTCCACCGCACAAGCCTCTGAGAGCTATTTGAAAGACATTGGTGTGGGTGAGAGGTTTGTGCAGCAGGTTGTGACAAGCGTGTCTCGAATTGCCTGCCCTTCCAAGCGCTGTGCTATATACAAGTCTAGTATCGTAGCCCTTATTACAGTTGCCACTATAGGATTGTTTGTAAAACTGGAATGACCTTTGTAGTGAGAGAGGGTGATGTAACAAAAGTAACATCATGGTACTTGCAGATTCAAAGTGCATAATACATATCATGATGTTTTATTTTTTTGAGGTTTGTAAGTAAAGTTGGACTGGACAAAATGCAACAGCAAAATAGTAATACCACATTTTAAGAAAGCCGTGGTAAACTAAGCATGATGACTTAAAATTAATTGTTTACAAAAGTTAATATGGATCAAGAGGTGTGTAAATCAATCCAATCCTGTAACAAATATACTCTGAGTCACATTGTGTCCAGTCATATTGTTAGCTGCGTGTTTCTTCTTGTAGCATAGTAGGATCTTTAAGTAGGTTGAGCATGATGGCCTACATTTAGATGCTCATCTTAAGTGAAGTCTGTGTGTGTGGGGTTTTTTTTTTTTTTTTTTTTTAAAGGGAAAAAATGTAGACTGGGATCCGTATCAGCTGATGCTTAAGGTTTCAGTATTGGCATCAGAAAAGGAAGAAAGTATTGTAGTACCATCTCTATACTTGTTATGCATTTTCTGCATTTACTGTACACATTGTTTACAGGCTCTCAAATATTGGTCAAAATGTAATCTTTTTTTTATATAAAAAATAAATGATCGATGTGTTCTAGAAGTATTGATGATACTCATGATGAACCCAGAATTGTGCACAGTGATATTTATCATAATAATAATAATAATAATAATAATAATAATAATAATAATAATAATAATAATAATAATAATAATAAAATTAGTAATACAGTTGTGGTTGATTTCCTTAAAGCCTAGTCTTGTAATAAGTTTTATTTTGACTAGTTCATGACTAGGCTTAATCCCTAGAAACTAAACCTTAGTGTTTTGAGAATTTCCACCTCTACTTCGTAGTTTATGTATTAGATATTATGTGTAATGCTGTGGTGTGTTTAATGCATGTAGCATTTAGTAGGACCTTTTGTTTGGACAAAGTGAAATGTAAAACCCATCTGTGGTAGTGGTTTCTCCCTGCTCTGAGTCCATTTTGTACAGTAGTTGCTTGCACTTGAGTGTGGATGTTTGTGAGCAAACGCACATGAGCACACATCCGTGTGCTCTTTGTCCCTGGGTGTGTTCGGAGCTGTTACAATGCATTCCAGTGAGACTCTGATGTTTCCATTCACAGGCACATTTCAGTTCCTGCTGAAACAGAGCTATCAGGCCAGTCACAACACATTTTTCTTGAAGGTTGACACTTCATCTGTATGTCAGGCCCTTCCAGCACTATTGCATATTGTGGGTGTGTTCTCCCCTCTTATTTTGTGATGTCTGGTTGGAAGTGGTTGGGTGGGCTACAAGGTGACCTGTTGACTTTGCTATTTCTAGGTTGGTGTCAGAGCAGGAGCCTTGAGCATTGCTGGAGAGCATACAAGCATGTTAAGCCTACAGACCTTTGGGTTGCCATTGCAATGCCAGTAAAATTCAGTTCCTGTGCTGTTGCAGAGCACAACCCTCATCATTCTAGAGATGGCCTAATGATTTTATTGGGAAATGTCTGACTCTTGGTCAAAGAACAACTTAATTGCTGACTTAGTGACAGATTTTCAGGCCTATAATTGATTTTATTGGTCTACCTTCATACAGGTAGTAAACAAGACGAAGTTGTTTTGTTTAACTAGCTGCAGCAGGCTGAATGAAAGCACTGAGCAGTACTCCACTTTTCTCATAGCTGGTCTTATTTTTAATTTTTTTATTATTTTCTTTTAAATGTGACATGACTGATGTTAAGAATTGGTACTGAGTACTTTTTACAAACCTCTTTATGTTAAATTTGTTTGCCAGGTCAGTGTATGTTTTACCTACCTTTTACCAGCCCAATGAAATATAACAAGAAAGCCTTATAATTTTCTGAAGTAGAAAACAACCTTGTGGAGGAAAAGAAATCATAAGCATGTTTGTAACCTAAGAACACACAAGAGTGCAACATGTTTTATAAGGAGGGGCAGTTTATTGCACAACAGCTCCATAAGTAGAATGCACCATGTTTAAAAAGCCCCTAGATGCTTTGATGGAGAACAGTGCTGAATGAAGAAAACAGGTCCAGAGAGTTTGCCAAGTGTGTTGAAATGGCAAGACCACAGTGTGGAGAGCAAGAATTTTCAGTTTTAGTATCAGGTCTGCTTTGACTGACTTTGTTAAAAATATCTGAAAGCATAGTTTTTCAGCAGAGACATGAACCACTGAAGTGTCCTGTGCAGTTTTTATATAGGCTGAAGTCGAAGGCTACTTCAGATGCTCTTTAGATTATCATTCTATACAAAAGCTTTGTACTTTTTGTCTTACATTTGAAGTATGTCATAACCTGGCATGCATTACACATTAGAGTAATGTGCTCATTATTTTGTACATAACTGTAGTGATACCTTGCATAAATGTTCCACTGACTTTACAAGCATGTTTTTACAGCTTACGTGTATTTTTTGCAAGAAACTCTAAAAGCTATTGTAGTGACTGGGCTGTTTTGGCACTGGCCTCAGACATGTTGGAAATGGCATTGTGTAAGCTAGCTAGCCACACCTCTTGAATGAGTGCCATTGTTTTTGGAAAGCCAAGGAAAGTTCAGGTAGGGGAAGTGTGATATGAAAAGTTCTCTCAGGAATGCACAGTCCCGAAGGAACTCTCAACAGAACTTTTATGTGTGTTTAAATGTATAACTCCGTTTGTCTTCTGTCCTGTTTATTTTTACTGGTTGCCGAACAAAAACTTTGTGTGCCTGTGCATGCCTCTGCATGTGAGGGACTGACACCTCCTTTACATAATCTGGGCTCTGTCTTTCTTGTCAGTGGGATTCTAAAGTATTCTAAGTATTGATTATTGTTGCCTTATATAGACATGTGAGGACATTGAATAGCCATTGGCTCCTCAGACCTCCTTTATTTCTCATTGCAGGCACATGCCTGTAAGCAGAGCTGCCCACAACTATGCTGGCCAATCACAGTTGCTTAGGTGAAGTCTTGGAAGTGTCAGACAATTTTGACCATGTGCTGTACTGAAATGAACAGTGCACAGTTTTCACATGTTGCAGGATCTGCAGCAATACTCTGATGCTGAAACAGAGATGGCTACAGTGGAATATGTAATGTAAGTACATCTCTGAGCAGTGTGTAATGATTTAGCATGAGATTCTGTTTTGTAAACCACATTTTATGTAGCCTACTGGTAGTCTTCACCTATATTGGAGGAAAATGTGTATTAATCTGTTTTGCTAGAGACTTGCTCTGTGGATGGTATTTCAAATACTTTAGTAGTGCACTAAGGAAATGCCTCTGCAAGTGGTGCTGTGCCATACAGTGAATATCCCAGTGTCTGGGGTTACAATGATGGTTTGTGATTGGTAAGCACCATCATGCATTTAGCTCGTATTCCAAAAGAAGGTTTTCTTCAGGCATATGTAGATATGTAGTCTTCATGGCTGATGTTTGTTTGACAACAAACTGTTTAAGGAAGCTGTGTGTGTGTGTGTGTGTGTGTGTCTGTCTGTCTGTCTGTCTGTCTGTCTGTCTGTCTGTCTGTCTGTCTGTCTGTCTGTCTGTCTGTCTGTCTGTCTGTCTGTCTGTCTGTCTGTCTGTCTGTCTGTCTGTCTGTCTGTCAATGCATCCCTGGGGGGAACAAATACAGATGTTAATGATGGTCAGTGTGTCCTCATTGGCTGTTTATACATGATGGTTATTGCTATCCAACTGTCCAACTGATTAACTCTGTTGGGATTTAACAGAGAGTGTTTACTCATATAGAGTAACTAATGCTTCCCCATTTTTCCCTATTCCCTTTGAAATATTTTGCATGTTCACTCATGTCCAAAAGCCAGAGTTGTAACATCATCCATGTCTTTGTGTGTTGGTTTCTTGCAGTGTTGGTGAAGGCCTGAAACCAGGAAAGGAACACCACTTTGCACTGGAGGGAGGAGCCTAATGCCTCAGAAATGTGAAACTATCAGTTACTGTAGCCCCACCCCTTACAGGGAACCAGGGAAACAAGCCTCCAATCTGCAGGCAATCTGGAGGTAAGACTCTTGTAGTGTCAGCACATGCTGCTTCAAACATGGGGGCTTAACTGTGTTGCCATTTCCAAAGTAAAGTATGAATGACAATTTTTTGAGCATGTAAATAAACCATATCTGATTGTCCTCTCAGGCACTCAATAATGAAATGGGTAAAGTAGTGGAGTGTAGCAAATGAGTAGAAATGTGTTCAATTACATTTTAAACAAGTATTCCTAGCAACACTTTGCAAGTTGTGGTTACCCAGTACTGGATATCAAAACCAGATTGTCTTTGTTTTCTGCATTTTAGTATTTTCACAAACAAATCTGGCTATTGCTTCTTCTAAAAACTCCTCTCTTGCCATGTCAGTCTTTAAATGAAGACTGCATTGCTTGACCTGTAGACTGAAAGACACATGTGGTGACGCGTGCAAACCCAGATGCTCTGCCTCTGCCTCAGAAGAACAGTGTTACAACATAATTGGCGTAAAACAGACTCCGCAGTTGTGACCTCACCCTTTCTTTTTTTCCTGAGTTGGACAGGTTCCTTGGCAGGCCCCCTGTAGGGGAAGTCATGGATCTTAACAAGAAGTGGGGGATAACAATCTTTACTTAATTAAGCAGCGTTGAGTTCGAAATGAGCTCACCTAATCATTTAACATGACTCATTCCTCAGTTTTGCTTTTCACTGTAGTCTGTTTATTTTCTTTAAACATGATGTTCATCAACGTTTTCACTTAAAAATTGTCCTTCGTTCAGACATGTGTTTTGGTACAGGGTATTGAGGAAAGTCTGAGTTTTGAGGGCAAGCAAGGCTTGGGCTGGGGCTGTATGTTTTTGCCAGATTGTGTAATGGGTAAAAATCAGTCTTGCAGGGCCAGATATGAGAACTTCTGTCCAATGTGATCTTGCTCCCACCCAACAGTTGTACTCCTGTATACTTCTGTGTTGGTGGTAAGTGGAGGAGTGCTACATTTTCCTTTGTTTCTCAATGTCCAGTGTCATGTCACCTTTATTTGGTACATTTAAAAACAAGTCTCAAGTGCTGTACATTACAATTAATTCCAAACAAAAAAGGAGATTAATAGGGGGAAATGAATAAAATTGAATAAATTGGCAATGAATTGATAAGTAAATAGAACAAAATGCAGCAAAAGACAAAATCCCAAAAATCCCAATGTGTGGTAGAGTAGTTTTTAAACCTCTCTCCTTTGAATCTCAAGCAAGACAATGGAATAGATAAGAGCAATTGGTAAGAGGATCTTAAAAAAAAAAATCTAGAGTTGGATAGTGGCCAGAGATCAAATATAGCTTGTTGCCATGCCATTAAGAGGTTTAATGCTATACAGTGTCATGAAATTGACTCACAACTTGGCTAGATAGCAGCTTCTTTTATTTTTAAATTATTTTAAAAGGCATATAAACCAAACTGAGTGAACAGAAGATTGGATACATGTGATTGTAGAAAGATAGCTGTGCTTGTAGATTCTGTGTCTCTACATATTCTTAAAACATTAGTCATGCAGCATCCCCAGCTTTCTGGCATAAATCATAAGACACTGTTTGGTTGAGTTGTAGCATGCAGATATAGGTGCTTTTTTATAGTTCTATAATTATAGACTGTAGTCCTTTTCCTCTGCATACTTTATTAGCCCCCTTTAGCCTGCTATTCAATGGTCAGTGCCCTTGCAGGACCACCACAGAGCAGCTATCATTTGAGTAGTGAATTGTTCTCAGCACTGCAGTGACCTGTTAGTGTGTGTTGTGCTGGTATGAGTGTATCAGACACAGCAGTGCAGTTGGAGGTTTTGGAGTTTTGTCCACTCACTGTCCACTCTGTTAGACACACCTACCTAGTTGGTCCACCTTGTAGATGTGAAGTCAAAGATAGTAGCTCATTTGCCACAGCACAGTTTGTCGCTCATCCTCTAGTCCTTAATTTGTGGTCACAGGATGCTGCCCACAGGACACTGTTGGCTGGATATTATGGGTTGACAAACTATTCCCAGTCTAGCAGTGACACTGAGGTGTTTAAAAACTCCAGCAGCACTGCTGTGTCTGATCCACTCAGACCAGCACGACACACCAACATGCCACTACCAGATCAGTGTCACTGCAGTGCTGAGAATGATCTGCCATCCAAATACCTGTTCTGTGGGGGACCACTGAAGAACAGGTTATATGGGACTAACAAAGTATGCAGAGCAACAGATGGGACTACAGTCTGTAATTGTAGAACTACAAAGTGTAAATGGTAAGCGCATATGATGAAATGGACAATGTGTGTAGAAGCAAGGAGTGCTTGTGGCTAATCAGTGTATATATCCATGTAAAGGTAAAGCTTCCACCTTGTTTTCTTTGTGGACAGTTTTGAACTTGTGGACAGGTATTTTTTTTTCCACTCTGTAAAACTGTTGTTCCTAAAAAGAGCTTGCATGTGTGCCCTGTACTAACACAGTTATGGCCAAGACAGGAAACCAAATGGGGTGTTATGCCAGGAAATGTGTGTCTGTATCCATGGAGCTGTAAGCCACTGTTGACTTGACACATGAGCTGCCTCTCTTTTTGTTTGAAACACCAAATCAACAAAAAATATTCACATGGGTTACCTTTTGTTGCTCCTAACACTGGGAAATAGTCCTTCAAGTAGGCTGTACAAGGGTGCATTTCAAGTCTGCATGCTCCATGCTGTTTTCTCTCCGACTGCCCCTCAGTACCAGTAGACTGTATAGACTCGATTATTTGTGGGTTCTCCCTTTTGAACAAAACTATCGCAGCACTCTTACAATTTGGATCTATAATAAGTGTCCACACTCATACCCTGTAATAATCCACCTTATATTCATGTTCCCATTATTAGGCCTGGGTTTGTAAGACTGCCTTATAAGCACTTGTCTGACAGGCATCCCACTCATGTGGCTGCTGCTGGTTGCTCTGCAGGCTTGGTGGAGCAGCTGGGCCTTTGTCAGCTGACTGCTTGTGTAATTCCCCAGCTGTGTCTGGACATGAGTGGCCCTGCTCCTATTATGTCAGTTCAAGGGCCAAAGGGAACAGTCAGCTCTTGTTGTTTTGGGTGTGACCATGCCTGAACTTCTACTGCTATGTTGATGCAGTGCTTTAGGGTCATTGGATTGAAAGCATCTGTCATATTTGGGTTTTTACCCCAAATGATGCTAAATTCTATTATTTGCTTTAGTATTTTGTTCTAATAGGAGTTTGTATTTGACAATACAGACCTTGGGTATATATTACAGTGGTTCATTGAAAAAATATTTTTGACCCCACAATAAGCTCACCTACCTAAAGCCCCATTAGTAAGTCTTACTGTTAGAACTTGAATTTCAGCACTAACAAATCTCTAGCCTGAAGTGCCAAAATAAAAAAACACTAGTTCTATATGCAGTAGCAAGTCTTTGTCAGAGTTGGTGGTCTTGTGACTTTTGCTTTCCATTTTTCCATGTTTATTATTAATGCTTCACATAGACTGAATTCTACACTAAATTTAAAAGTATTAATAAAATAGACTTTCATACAGCTACACATCAAACCTACCGAAAAACAGATCTTACCAACTTACCTTTAACAACAAATCCTGAACAAATATTATTCTCAAATATCATTCTAACTATAATAAGTATTTATTAAGTCTTGTAAGATAGGGGATGTGGGAGTTATAATAACTTTTAGCCCTAGTCAGTTAAATTTTAAAACAAAGACTGTTGCGTGTGGTCCATCCTGGTATGGATGTGATGGTGGTAACGAACATAAGATGCTCCAAGAATGATTTGACACGCCCTCTTTTGCACACATTTCAGCTATATTAATAAGGACTGAGTAAGTCCAGCATGCCACACAGGGACTTCATACTCAAACACCAGTATAATGCAGCCAGTATACATTGCTAATAAATCACTTTGCACAACCAAGAAGTATTTGATGCTTAAGAAACCACTTTCTGTTGCCGTTTCCTGTCATTTACTTGCTTGTTCCATTGAAGGATGATGAGACCCAGTACTTTGATTTTAGACTTGACTGTGGTAGAAGATGGAGGTTCAGCCCTTTTAAGACTTTTCCCCCCTTTCTTTTACAGGTCTGCCACCATGCACCTCAAGCCATATCCCAAAACACAGAATAAAGAGCTTCACCAAGAGGGAGGGCAAGATGGCACACACAATCTTCACATGGACCAGCGAGGAGTACTCAGAACTGAGTGGGGTGTCTGCCAAGCATGCAGCCTTGTGGGCTCGCCTGGCAACGGTACAGTCAACCGGTGCCCCCTCAGTGTTATCTCTACTAATACCCTCCATTGTACCACCAATAATGGCAGTGCTGCACCCAATAGATCAAATGGAGATTTCTCCAGCTCCTGGACCCACAAGACCAAGGCACCTTCCTCTGTCACTACATTCACAAGTTCCTTAGTTCTGTTCTCAACCAGTTTGGAGAATGAGGGCTCATTAAGGATATATCAGGGAGAGGAAGGAGAAGGATCTTTAGACATATGGGCCGTCATCAAACCTGGGAATACCAAGGAGAAGATTACAATCTTTACTGCCCAGAAGTGTAGCCATGTTGGTGCAGGTGGCAATGACAAAGCACCAGAGAAAGGGGGGATTACCCCAGATATGAGAGTGATATCATTGAAAAGCAAAGGTTGCTGGGATGGTGACTGGTCTGTAGCGAAGCGCAGAAAAAGGTCTGGAAACCCAGACAAGCAAAGAAGCATAGAGCCTCCAGCTCAAAAACCTGAGATATGCACAGCACCCGTGACTCCGAACAACAACTCGGATCATTGCTATGGTGTAGCTGGGGAACTTGACAGAACAGATGGAGAAGAGAGTGGAAAAACGCCCTCTGTTGTGGAAATAGTGGCATTCTTTGAGCAGAGGGCTTGTGATCAGCAGGTAGATTTGAAGCCTCAGTCATTGCGAAGCTCCAGCACAATTACTCTGTCCAAAGCTGGATCACTGGTTCAGCCAACACAGCAAGGATGCCAAGGCCTGCAGCTGTCAGAAGTCCCTGAGGAAGAGGAATCAGTGCGGGTACTGGACATGGTTGCCAAGGTGGAATCACAGTGCCTAAGCAGACAGGACCTCAGAGATGGGGGAAACCTCTCGCGCAACAATAGTCTACGGAGGAGGGTGGGACGTGTTCTGCTGGCAGGGTCTGAACCGTGCTCTATGCCCTTGCAGCCAGCAATACCTGCCCTGCCTCAAGATGAGAGGGTAGAACGTGCAACAGAAGGATTTGCAAGCGTGACTGACAAACTCAGTGGCCCTTCTGAAGCCCCTTCACCTGTGTCAACAGAGAACTCTGAGAGTTTAGTCAGCTATACCAGAGTACAGCAAGGAAGTAAGAATGTTGCCGAACAAGAGACATGTGCAAATATAGAGACAGTGAAGCACTTGCAGCCTCTAACCAGTCCAACCGATACGAAGGCCAGTGATTGCAGGGAAGAACCTCTTCCAGGTATGCTGTTTTTTGCCCCTTCCACCCCTAAGGCACTTGAGCAGAAACCACTGACTGTTTCTGAGAATAGCCCTGTATCTCAGAATGTAGAGTGCTCCTCTAATGGCCAAGAGAGTGACCATGCAGGAGCACGGTCACTCCAGCAAACACTGGGCCCTCTTTCAGCTAAAGAGCCATCCAGTGAAGAGAACATGGTTAGAGTGTGGGCTGATGTAGAGGAAACTGAAGGGGAAGTCAGTTTAATTAGTCGGGATCCTGTGCCTTTGCCCTTGCGTCGCCTAGTGTCTCATGAGTTCTTGGAGACCCGCTTCAAAATCCAGCTCCTTCTGGAGCCTCAACAGTACATGGCCTTCTTGCCCCATCACATTATTGTCAAGATTTTTAGCTTGCTGCCTACCGAAAGCCTGGCTGCTCTCAAGTGCACCTGTCACTACTTCAAGTTTATCATTGAGAGTTATGGTGTGCGACCATCTGACTCCCTTTGGGTGAGTGACCCACGCTACAAAGATGATCCTTGCAAGCAGTGCAAGAAGCGCTATGACCGTGGTGATGTGTCACTGTGTCGTTGGCACCATAAACCCTACTGCCAGGCATTGCCCTATGGCCCTGGCTACTGGATGTGCTGCAGGGGGTCCCACAAAGACACACCTGGTTGCAATGTGGGACTCCATGACAACCGCTGGGTCCCTGCCTTTTATAGTATCAATATGCCAATTTATAAGAAAAGCAGGGAAAATGAAGATGTGTAGTTGTGCCAGAGGATGGATGGTGTTTGAGCTGTTTGGTTGGGCTGTGTGGATGAACAGTGTTTCTTGTGCCTCTGTGCTGCCATATGAGCATGTGCGGTTTTTTTTTTTTTTTTTTTTTTTTTTTGGGTCTTCTTTGGATGTTGAAACTGCTTGTAACCACATTTGCTGAAACTAACCAGGTGGATTGCTGTACTTTTTCCTCTGATCCTCTCCTGCTAACCACCAACTCATCTCTCTACCCTCCTCAGGTCCTTAAAGTTGGTCTGCACTTTAACCTTTTAAGAAAAGACTGAATTCTCATGAATTCTGTCAGGGTACTGCTTTCACTGAGTCTACTCTTGACAAGCATTAACCTACTTTTCACTAACTTATTTCTTAACCTCAAAAAAAATCTCATTGATTGCGTTCACTGTCATTCAATATATTTGACAAGAATAAGCCTAACTTTTACTTTTCTATAAGATGGAAACATTATCTTGTTCACATAAAGGGCTTAATATAATTTTAAAATTTTCTGTGCCCCATGCACCATCTCATAATCCTAATAGCATCTCCTGGGGTCATGATGGAGTAGCTGACCTTATCTCTGGCTGGTCTGAAAGTTGTTCTGAGCCCAGTTGTTTACATTGTACATAGCGAAGTCATGTATCATAATAGGGTGAAGAATGCTGGCACAAGTGTGACTTGAACTGCAACTTCAGGTTCAACACTTAAATGCCAAAGTGTGTATATTTCACATTGCTTGCTCTTGTTCTTTCAGTGAGTCCTTATGTTAAACCACTGTTAAATAGCAGTGCGCACACCTTTTAAATGTTGGCATCTCCCTGGTGTGATGCAGTGTCTCTTACAAGGAGACATCTGAATGTGGGAAGACTGACCAACCATATCTGTATAGCAGCTTACTGGATGGCATCTGGAAAAAAGACAGAATTCACAGTAATGGAAAGAGAATGGTCTCCAAAGTGTGTTTCAGAATTTTAAACAGCATTATTGTAACATGTGTTTTCTGCCTTATGAGGCATTTTACTTCAATAAAGTGTATTCTTGGAGGATCTGTAAGCTGCTCCTATTTCCTCTTTTGAATTGATGCAAACATAAAACAAGTATTGCATTCTAAGTAGAACATTTGTGTATGAATTTAAAGTTGGGAGAATTTACTTTTAGTATTGGGATTTTGTGACTTAGAAAGGTGGGGACTAACAAACCTATTGCACTTGAGAAAGTTCACAACATTAATGATCCCTGTAATATATTTAAGGGCAATGGGCCTCGTTCACCAACGATTCTTAAGAGATTTCTTCTTAAAACCCAACTTTCACCAAACACACGTTTTCCTATTTGGGATGTATTCTTAAGGAAGAATAGAATCTACGCACACTCAAGTGTGTAAACAATTCATCGGTTTAGGAATAAATCACAAATCTGATGGACTTTGACTTAACGTAGGAAATTCGAAGATATTGGTGAATGAGCCCGAATGTTACTTTATTCTACTTATACCGAAAAAGTCCAGTACCTTTTGGGCTTGTGCTCTTAAGCAGTTTCAAGTTGCTTTACCCTTTCATGTCCCTGTTGTTCCTTGTACTGACAGATTTGGCATCTTCTAATCAGAGGTATATAAAATATATAATGCATAATGTTTGTGTGTGTGTGTGTATATAGATATATAATCTAATATTCAGATGTACATTGGGATCACACACTTGCTTTATTTTACTCAAACTATGTATATACAGATATAAATATTTCTTTTTTTTCCCCTTTTTAAATTGTGTGGCCTTGAAGTGCACAGTATAAATGAGTGGTTGAAAACATTTGACTGGGTAATAAAATGCATGAAAATATCTGGTTCCCATTGTTTTAATTCCAGACAACTAATCAGTTCTTTCCCCTGAAACAAAAATGATTCTTGATGACAGTTATGTCACACACAGTGAATGTCTTGGACATGTTTCAGTTTCAATTTTTTTTTATTATACTTTTTCAGTTTTGCCCAAACATACAAAATATTGCTTGTCACATAAGTGTCCTCCAAATTTAAGATGCATACTTACCAAGACAGAGCCAATACATCAATAGAACCCAACCAAACCATGATATAAATTTGAATCAACATTTTAATCAACATTTCAGTTCTAAAGTTCATGCCTACCACAGCCCGTAGTAGTTTGTAGTAATAGAAGGAAAGGCAGGACTACCAAGATGGCATAAAATGAGCATCCCCACGGTTATTTCTTCCTAAAGTAAAATTCCTTTATTTATATATATAATTTAGTAAAATACCATACAAACACACCCATATCAATAATTCATTCCCAGACTACTGCAACATTTATACAGTTAGGGTCGCTGAATAGCTGGTGAGAAGGTGCATTTTCATTTTTCAGCAAAATCAGACTAGCCAGCATCTGCCAGCACAGTCACTCTCTGTCATAGATGAGTCTGACAACCAATGTCTTACATTTACTACTCTTGCAGTGTTAAAATAAGTGAACACACTAAGCCACTAACTACAATCTCGTGGTGGTTCTGAAGGGAGTCTCACACTGGAAGGGAGGTTCTGACGCGTGGGTGTGGTGAGCTTACCCAGCAAGTTGTTTTCAACTTGTTTGCTCCCATATTCAAAAAAAATAAAGTGTTTCTGTGAAAGTACACAAGCCCATCAATGTGACTTGCAACTTGCACAAACACCTCTTGTGTGTTTTCTTACCTTGCTGACACAACATGTCTCTTCTATGTATCAAGCTTTATAGCAGAGAGGCTAATTGCAGACGGTGGATAATGTGGGGCATCTACAGTGTTTGTGAGCTACAAAAGGTCTGAAATGTCAGAGTGAGCAGTTTAAGTCCTACTTCTATAATCAACCCTCAAAACACAGCTTGCGTTCCTTGTCAGAAACGGGTTGCTTTTGGAAATGGTCTCCTTCCCCTCATTTCCACCACACACATTCATTTTTTTTAACCATGCTGTCAGGTGACCGTAAACATCCCTTTTTCCAATGAGATCTGACAAAAGAGGGAGAAACAAATTGTCTGTTTGCATAGCTACAGCAGTCTGCACCCCAGCTGCGTCTCAGCGCTGGCCAGTGTAGGCACGGAACCAGGAAGTGACTGAGGCAGCAGCAGAGGAGATCATTCCTCCAGCGTTGCCTACTGGCTGGGAGGCCTGCATGGCTGTACTCTGAGACAGATCCATGGGCTGAGAAGGAATATCACAGAAGCGAGGGCTAGGTACTGTTTCCCAGTCTGTACCCAAGTCTGTCTCTTCATCAGTCACTGCCTCATCTCCACTTTCCTCCGCAGGCACTGCAGCCTCTGGCTCCACAAACTCCATTGAGTCTTCCAAGTCTGCACTGACCTCAAACGGCCCAGTCCTGCACAAAGAGGAAGAGGGTGTTGGAAGACAAAAGCAGGTGAAATGAGCAGTATATAATTTAGGGTTTCAGGAAATTTTGTTACTAAACTTAGAATACAAAACATGATACTGAAATTCTTTCCTACTTTACTTTTCTGCAGTATTCAAATACTGTGTGTATGTTAACTACATTAAATATTGCTTTGTATGAGAAAAACAGGAAACAAATTGAGGCTTTTCCTCACCTGCCAAGGTTCTTGTTCTCTGGAGAGACTAAAAACATGATGTTCCTCAATGTATGGTGGGGATGGAGCAGCTCACTGTCTACATGCTGACAAAAATGAAGAATGGAAGAGCAAGGCATGAACAAAACTCAGCACTCAGCTCAGGAAGACTAGTGAGAATTCATAATGAGAGCTTTACCTGGGAGAAACAGAGATGCAGGATGTTGGTGTTCAGTTTGTTGACAGCGCGAGTAAATCTGTACCGGCTCAAATTATCACCACAGAACTCACTTGGGTGGGGTGGGTGGGGGGGGCATAAGAAGCAAAACTATTACAGTCTGTACTGTGAACATTCAACTTGGGGTTGGAGGGTGCAAGAGTGATACATGAGCTTTAGTATGCATGTTACCTGTTGCACAGCTTTTTGGGCAGATTGACATCCAGAATATGAGAAAGGATATTAACAAGCTGAGTAGCATAGCAGAGAGCTGCACTAATGGTGTGGGCTGGATTTATATGATCCAGCTCTAGGAGAAGAAAACAGCAAACCTTTCAGAGTCACTCATCACAAACTACCTGCAATAATCATTATTTCTCACAGTGCTGTAACCATTATGGCTTTTATAATATCTACACAGTTTTACTAATTTTCATCAAAATATAAAAATTCTTGTTGAGGTGGAGATTTGATATGGTCTTGGAAATTATGAGAAACCTACTGAAGCGGATCCAATAACATTTTTTTTTTTCAGCCTAAAAATCATACTTCATATCAGAGAACATACATGTTCCCTATAAACTGACAGACATTCGTCTCAAGAATGCTGATCCACAGATTATAAGAAATTAAACTAAATCAATGAGTCAGCCATGAAGGAAAATTATATCTCCACGCAGTTTCATTCCATTAAACAAAACATGCCTTTGAAATATCACTGACTGCCATGGCAACTGTGTTGGATCTAAATGTATGAATACAGCAATAAGAGGAAACTGATATAACAAGAAAGTCCATACCTGGGCCTGGATTAATGCTTTTCTCCTCTACCCAACTGTAATAGGCTGAACAATCTCCATTGCTGGGCAGAGTGACATGAGGTCCAGTGATACTAATGCTTGTCTCTCCATTCTGGTCATCCCAGATCCACCGTCCAGACATGTAAGTTGTTCGACGGGCTTCAGCTAACTCACTTACTGTGCTAGACGTGAGGGCAAAGTCATATTCTGCCACAGCAGGATCAGCTGGGTCCCTGAGGGCAGAAAATCCAGTTAGACAATGTTTAACTGTATAGCTTATAACTAAGATGGTGCGTAATTAAAGCCCATATAGGCTGTGAGACTGCTTTCCGGTGACAACCATCTTTGGTCATTACTATTTTGGGTGGACATGCATCACATTTCTCTAGTGCTAAGCAAACAGCCTGGGTAAGATTTTTTTTTAGCTAGCCATTGTGACTAAATTATTATGATTTAATAATAATGAAGGACATCCCCCCCAAACATAAACATTATGGGCATCACATTAACAGCATACCTGCTGCCCTGCTTCTCCTCTTGTGTGGGGAAGATGTAGGTGGTAAGTTCCAGGATGTGGCCCCTCCGCACCTCAGCCAGAGCCTCCAGTCGGCCCTGCAACTCTTTAGTCCTTTTATCCAGCAGCTCACTTAAGCGACGATTATGACGCTCTATCTTGTCCCTCTTCTCTTGGTGCCGACTAGCCCGGCGCTGCAGTCTCTGGCCTTCTTCCTGGGAGCGGAGCAACAGATCTTTGCCTTAAAAGAAGGAGACAATGGAAACAGAACTGTCATCATGATGTGCAGAGTTTTCCATAAAAAATAAAATCAAAGCAGCATAAACATAAGGCACAACTGATGGTTTAAGTCATGCTCTCTAAACACTTACCACTCTTCACTTCTTCATTTCCACTGCAGATTGCTTCTTTCAGCTGCTCAATTTTCATCCGGCATGACATGATTTTCCACTTCTGCCATAAACAAAAGTGATCACAACGAGCAGTGAGCATGGACAAACACTGAACTCTCTTTTCATTCAACGTTCACTTTAACTATGTTCCCAAATTCCATCTTTTCAAATAAGCTACAAACTTACAAGTTGGTCTGCCTGGACCTTCTTGTCCATAGCATTGATGACTCTAAAATGAAAAAAGGCAAATGCTTGTTCATTAAGTGATCAAAGATTATTATTGATAACGTGAACATCTGCATGTTTACCAAAGCTACAAGTAATTTATAACTGAGAACGAGAATAATAAACGTGACTCACCTTTGCTGAAGATTCTCTTTTTCATTTTTCATCTCCTGAAGCCTTTCCAACTTTTCTGTGTATCTGCAAACATAAATGTATCAATCTGATCAGGTCTACAAAGACTCGTTTCAAAATATGGGTCAAAACACGTAAGGAACAGGCTTTCTGTTGCTACGACCATGTTTATTAGTGTATGGCCACAGTGGCCTAATATTAAATTACTAACTAGCTAATAGTTCTTGTGCATTTATTTCACGCAATGACGAAAAGCCAACAACAGAAAATAATGATATAGAGTACCGTAGGCTTTTATTAGTATATATCTTCATACAGCGGAATACATTTAGGCTACACGTAGACGTTCAACATAGCGCTTTCAACTTTGTTGCTAAGCTAGCGTTAGCGGCTACTCGCCAAATGATTTTGAACAAGCTAACTGCTAGCCACTCAGCTAAGACAGGCTACAAAGTTCTTTTTTATGATTTAAACACTGACAGTGGTTAACTTATAGGCCCAGCTGGACACATACACGCAAAGAGGACGCGTATCTAGGCAGGAACATAAGGACTTCTTTGTTGTCTAGAGCCTTCGTTAGCTAGCATGAGCTAGCAAACACCACTGTTTACATAAAGAACATGATCATGTTAACATGAGCTAGCTAACACTAACTGGCTACTTGGTTCTTGTCGTGCAGACAGCCAACTACACACTTCGTCTATGCTTAGTTGTTGCGTGGGGGCGTTTTTGAACTGAGAAGAAAACAGGAATATTATTATGCGTTATAATCTGAACGCACCTTTCAGTGTTTCTGCCATCAAAATAAACGAAGTCGCCCGCCTTAATGCATCGAGCGCAGGTCAGCCTCCGTCTCGCTGTGTTACACAGTGGGCATCTTTCAACCGCAACGTATAGCCCCTCCGCATCGTCCACCGACTCTACCATCATTGACCCCGGAGAGGCTGCCATTGCTGCGGGAGACTGTCGGATAGGAGCCCGGGCCCTTGCGGCTCCTTCAGCGGCTTCACTGGAGCCCCCAGTCCGGACTTCACTTTCCGGGGGACACGCCATAATACAGTACTGCAATGTTCCTATAGGGAAATAAGCGTGCGCTTCACGATGTATCTGACAACATTTTTAGAAATAAATGCAGTATCTTTAGGACAAAACCCCCTCCTTCCCCTCTTCCTCCTACAACCTGCGATGGAGCAGTTTGGCCGGGCGCTTCTCTGTACCACGTGACGGATGTTGTTTATGTTCAACTGTCACGTGTCGGTACACGGAGCAGCGCCCAAGTATGTGTGCGCGCGCGTGCGCTGCTCTCCAACCAGGACAAGATGCAGGAACCCAACACAGCATGGAAAATGGGATCCGATACGCATGAGACAGTCAGGCTCTGAAACTCAGAGAGGTCAGTGTTTCCCAGCTCCGCTCTGGAGGGTTCAGTTTTCATGTTTTCCTCCTCCTCAGTATCATAAATAAGGCCCCGGTTCAAAAAGCACTAATGCCCATATAAGACAATTACTCAACACAGCATCTATATTTACCTAGATTTTACATCAGTCTACTTGAAGGAAAAATAATTCAAAGTCATTCAGAGTGGTTTCATGTGATACACTGCATTGTAGAAAAAACTGCAGCCTCAGACTGCTTTGCGGTGGTGGTGAGGGGAACCAGGGGTCTAAATGTCTAAAACACAAATGAAAAGCCATTACACTTACTAATTGTTTTTTAAAAAAAACAATGAATCCATACATGTTTGAGTTTCTGTAATGTGGACAATGGAAAAACATCTGGAAGTGGCGACCACATGTATCACATTTGGATATTATTTGCCAACACAGTATCTTCTTTCCCACCGTGAAGATAAAAACAAAAACAAAACAAACAAGAAAAAAACATTTGGGCTGAATTTTTACTCTCAAAACTATCAAAAACTATAAGCCATCAGGCAACTTCTTTGCATCAGTTTTGTTTAATAACTTTCTGTGAAAGAGCTTTTAGGCACTGTAGAACAGTGGCCTCCAACCCTGCTCCTGGAGAGCTACCTTCCTTAGGTACCTTGGGTAGTAGAGCCTAGGTAACCTCTGCAGGGAGTAACCAGGGTTGGAGACTGCTGCTTTAAAGGCGTCAGATGTCTATCACCACCGTAAACGGTCCTGACTCTAGAATAAACACATTTCTCATTAAACCACTCTGAACCATTCGATTATGCATAACATTAAAAAATGGTGTAATTCCTCTTTAATACTTTAGGGTTATACTGAATGTATCATGTTACAGGTTGAAAATGATCCATATGAAAATGGTTGGCATAGATGAGATACACTGTGAACAAGAGGGAGAGAAACAGACACCAGGGCTGTCTGTGTAGTGTTAGTGGAAGCTAACTGGCAAGGTATGTTATTATAAAACTGGATCCTTCTGTAAGTCATGGGTGTAAACTGTGTTGGTATTTATATCAGGTCACTGCAGGCCAACTTGTGCTATGGGGCCCAGTGAAATTGCCCCACATAGTTTCAGCACTGTCCTGCTAATGATGATGCTAAATCTCATGTGTTGGAGCAGGAAAACAGAAACTTATACAATGCAGGAACACTTCTTGGCTTGAAGGGGAAACACAATTATACATCCAAAATAATAAGCAGAATTTGTTGGCAGAATATCAACTTTTGTTTTTAAGTATCAAAATGTTAACAGAACATTTCCATAATGCACTCAAATGACAACAATTCACAAATCCTGACAAAACCAAATACAAAACAACAAATTGTGCCTTGACAACACCATGTTTGATTAAATTGTGTCTTTTCAAACTTTCAATAGTTAATAAATGGCAACAGAAGCACTGTTTATTTTGACATTACATACATAAGTAGAAGTGCACTTTCCCTTTCACTGTTTCCTGAATCCTTTTAGAATTGGGTAGATATTCTCAAAAGCTTCATAAATTTCCGAGCGATCTTTAGCACCTGGAGTAAGAATGAAGAAAGCAGGTCAATGGAAAGGCCTAATTGGTGAAATCAAAACTGGGGCAGAATCTCAAATGGCTCCCTAATTCCCAGCAGTGCACGACAAAAGTCTTAAAATAATGCACCCAAACTGCTTAAAATCTATTACAGAGCCATTCGGGATCTTTGTGTTCAATTCTCTACTGAACATATAGTGCATTCTTTGATAGTAGAAGCCAAAATTTCATAACTCACATAGTGCAACTACAGGGACTAGGGAGCCACTTGAGATTTAGCCTTGGTGTACACTGCACGGTTACATACTGCTAGGATCAATAGGCAGATGGCAATGTGTGTAAAAGAAAAACTGCACAATAAACAGAGCTAAAAGCTGATTTATTTAAAATAGGTGCCTCTTCTCACCTCTTCATACCTGTAAGAACGACTTTTCCAGACACAAAGATCAGCAAGACAATACGTGGCTTCACCATGCGGTAAATCAAACCAGGAAACAACTCTGGCTCATAGCTTTATGGATGAAATTACAGAAACTGTTACACAAAGGTGAGCCGTTATGTCATTAAAGACAAGATAAGCTACTTGAACAAACCTGCTGAACTGCTGGTGAGTCAGAACCAGGCCCTCCAGCCGAATGGGGAAACATACATCGCAACTGCCAACCATGTTCTGGATCTTGAAGTCAAGAAATTTGGCTGGAAAGCCGAGCTTCTGCACTACTCGGGCATATTTCCTCGCAGCAAGCCGTGACTGCTCCTCACTGTGCGAAATAAGACAGAAAGCTTAGAAAGCCTAGAAACAGAAAAGACTGAGACAAGTCTGTGATTGTGTGATAAAATGCCAAACATTGACATTTCAAAAGATGTCTCTAGATTAACACTGACCTAGTCTCTTTAGGTCAAACAAACATCTTGCACTATTATGTCACACAGAAAATATTCTTTGCTTGTTTTTTGAATTTCATTTTATGAACAGACCAATAGAAATGGTCTAAAATAATCTAGAATAAAATCTCATTACATTATCTTACACTCCCTGAACACTTTATTGTTAACACCTGTACAGCTGCTCATTCATGTAATTGTTTAATCAGCCAACTGCATGCAGTACATTAAATAAAATAAAATAATAAAAATGCTGATACGGTCCAGCAGCTTCAGGTAACGTTCTCATCAACCAAAAATATGTGATCTCTGTGATTTTGACTGTGGCATGATTGTTGGAACCATAGAGGCTGGTTTGAGTATTTCTGTAACTGCTGTAACAACAGTCTCTAGAGTTTATTCAGAAAGGTGCAATAAAGAAAAAACATCCAGTGATTGTCAGATCTGCGGATGGAAATGCCTCAGTGAAGAAAAAGGTTAAGGGAGAATGGCCAGACTGTTTCTAGCTGACAGAAAGGCTACGGTAACTCACTATGATAACCACTGCAGAGCAAGGAGAAAAGCGTCTCAGAATCACAACGCGCCACAACGCCACCATTTACCCATCTTCTACTGGCTAATTCCAGCATGATAATGCACCATGTCAAAAAGCAAAAGTCATTTCAAACTCGTTACATGGTTGTTTACCAGTTCTGAATCTAATAAAACACCTTTGGGATTTGGTAGAATGGAGGATTCACAGTGTAAAAGCGCACCTGAAAAATCTGCAGGAACTGCATGATGCAGTCATGTCAACATGGACCAGAATCTCAAAGCAATGTTTCTTGTGAAATCCATGACACAGAGAAATGAGGTTATGAGGCCAATGGGAGGGAAGTATTATTACAGTGTTCCTAATAAAGCGCTCAGTGAGCATACATTAAACTTTAATGTTTTTCATGTAATTTGCTATTGTAGAGATACATGGTTTTGTTAAAAAGGTGATGTTTGCACAGCACTACATTTTTTTTTTTTAGATGAGAGATCCTAACCTCTTTGCCCCAGTGCAGACCATCTTTCCAGAGCTGAAGATGAGGGCAGTGGTTCTAGGCTCACGGATCCGCATAATAACAGCAGCAAAGCGCTAGAAAAAAACAGTTTGGACACAGTAGTGCTTGCAATGTTGAAAATAATATGTTACTTCTAATGAATATTTATTCACATTATTTTAAAGTTACACTATATATGTTATGGGAATTTGGTGACTTTTCTGGTGGAAGTGTGTTTGCATGCACATTATTATTTCAGTTATTTTATTATTGTTTTTTTAATGCTACTGAGTCGAAGTAAAAATTCATTGAGTAAAAATCCACACTCAGTGACTAAAGCGAAATTAAATGGAACTTCTCTAAACACAACCTGAAAAGATGCACACAATTTTAATTACACTTACCTTTGGATTGTACTCAGCATTTCGAGCCTGAAGAGCAATGGCCTTTAGGTCTAGAGGACAAGCCAGATTTACTGTGGACACAATATTCCTGTACACAACCAAACACAGGTTTATAAGTATACATAAACTTAGTCTATTTACTTATCGGTTATAATCTAACCCTGTTCAAACTTCAGTTTACTGTTCCAGTGACCCATGAATCAAGATACTAGAATACAATCTTATCAGCATGATCATATAAGATAAGCTGCAAAAGAATATGGAACAAACCAGTACCACTAAAACAACAGCAAGTAAATTTGACTTCTATAAACAGAAGTTTCAACATTTACAACAACTGAAGATCTCCAGAAATAAGTAATATGCTAACCAGTCTAACCCAGGTCCTTGCATGCTCTACAATAAAGCACCTAAATAGCTCCTTTCATCAGTGCCAGTAAACTTAGAACACAGAACAACCACACCCTCTGTGTGTTCTTCTATTTCTCCTGACAAACTACACATAAACGTCTGAATGCCAACATCCATGTGCGTTTTAAAGCAAGCCAAGATCATGATTCTTTGCAATATAGCCTTTAATGGAAAACATATCTGCACAACGCCTTCGCTAAAGACTGTGCATTTAGTTATTTAGTATGCTCTGTTGGCAAGAGCACAGCAGCGCTTACAGTGCACACCAAATGTGCCAAGATACATGCTAGTTACATAAGCAGTGCCATCAAATGTGCACCTCAGATTTTTTCTGCCAAATCTAGGCACATTTACTAGTTAATAAAATCCTTCTATTTACTTATTAACATGCAAAAGCCAAATATCTTACTGTAATTGTGGGATGATTCCTGAACTTTCCGTCACTGGGGCAATTGGGGTCATAGGTGTCATGGGAGTCATTGGGAGGGAGCAGAAAGGGGAGGCTGCAGGTTGAGTCTTACTGGGGTCAGGGTCTGTACCAGATAACTCTGATGGTGGACAGTCTGGGTATATGCCACTGTCCTCTTGTGAACTGACACCTGCATTGTCAGGTGGCTCCTCCTGGGCACCGAGTTCATCAGGCAGAAAGCTCAAGTCCAAGTCCTCAGAGAGGTCTTTCTGCTGGGAAGAGATTGAGGAGGCCAGGAAGGAGGGATCCTGCAGCTGTGGAGGGCCTTGCAAGCCCAAGTCCCCCCCAAAAATATACTCAGATGAACCCTGGAGAGTACAGATATAAGCATACCTGGCATTATGAGGGTGGAAATCACACTATATGTGTGCAAGTGAATATTGTAAAATGTGTATTTTAATATTCTGAATGAGTGCAGTTTATCGTATGTATCCACAGCTTTGGAACTTGCTACCATGAATTTCACAAGAATTATGCACTTGCATAGCTCACGCAGTCGAAAAATGAGTTCAAGATATTAACTTACAGCAATTGACTGGTCAAAGTAGCTCTCAAGCGATGCCTCTTCATCCATATTTCACAGGGCCCATTAAAGTATAGCGAACCAAGAAGTTGTAGGCGCTTTCAAACTGTATCCAAGGCCACTCCAAACAGGCCGCGTTAATTGCCCAGACCCTCACTAATTAGCATCGAGTGCGAAGAGTGACGTGGCAAAACGTGCAGGCACACCAGCATCAGTCTTTTTCAGAACAGATACACATTCGTTTTACATGTAAACGTCCACCTTTTTTACTTATACCTTCCGAAAATTTTATGTTTACAAACAGTGAAAAATAGTCTTCACCCGCAAGAGGGAGACAATCTTCGTTTCCAGCAAAAGTCGCTTCGCTCTGTCTGGCTTTGCATTTCCAGGGAAGGTGTACAGAGGAGAACTGCCACTCACTAATGTCTTCTGGCTTTGTCACACGCTAGAGGAGCTCACGAGCGACTCCAAGATCCATTTTAGCACTTGAGCAAAATCATAGTTTGAAAATGCTTAATTTAGCATCAGTAATGCTAACCAATCAGCACTCAGTAGCAGTAATGAAAACCAATCAGCACTCAGTAGCAGTAATGACAACCAATCAGCACTCAGTAGCCGTAATAACAACCAATCAGCTCTTAGTAGCAGTAATGACAACCAATCAGCACTCAGTAGCAGTAATGAAAACCACTCAGCACTCAGTAGCAGTAATGACAACCAATCAGCACTCAGTAGCCGTAATAACAACCAATCAGCTCTTAGTAGCAGTAATGACAACCAATCAGCACCCAGTAACAGTAATGACAACCAATCAGCACTCAGTAAGAGTAATGACAAACCAATCAGCTCTTAGTAGCAGTAATGACAACCAATCAGCACTCAGTAGCAGTAATAACAACCAATCAGCTCTTAGTAGCAGTAATGACGAACCAATCAGCACTCAGTAGCAGTAATGACAACCAATCAGCACTTAGTAGTATTACCAGCGCACATCTGCCAAAAATCTGCTTTTTAGTGAAAGACGTCTTTACACTTTCTAAAGCTAAACGAAGGTCCTGGACAAGAAACCATTTGAATTTTTCGTTTTTAGTCCTTTAGCTGTATTCACCCCCGTACTTTGAGGACCTGCTCGCGGGCGCCCTCTGGCGTGGTGTAGTCATGTGCCTGATACAACGGGAGAAACAGGAAGTGGCTCCCCTTAAACCGCTTTGCTCTCCGCGCGAGAGCGGAAGACGTGCAGAGCAGCATGGCACTAAGCGCGTGTTCTGGAGTCTAATATCTCGTTATGTGTCGGCGGCGTCTGGGTCTGATGAGCCAAGTGTCATATCTCACTCCACTAACCCACATGTTTTATGAACCTCCGCGCTGGGTGCTTATGAGAGCTCTCTAATCTGCCGTTGGATTCTTTGCTTTAGCCAGCATGGTATGAGATGTTAGGCTATGGAAGAAGTGAGGAACTATTTGAGACACTTCCCAGAGGAAGCCCGTGGTGAGTGACTTGCACCCAGCGGCTGCTTTGTGTTATTCACAATACAAGGCTGGAGTTCAGGTTTAGCCTACGTTCCCATAGTTCAGTGCGTTATAGGGTTCCTCGGCCTCTTCTTACAAACCTCGAAGTGCTGCATGGTGAAGTTATCTGCTCATTCTTCCATTTCCTCGCGTAACATTCTCACCACGCTGTTCTGAAACTGTTCCACGACCCAAATACTATTTGGCCGGGTGGTCCTATGGGGTCACAGTTCCACAAATGGACAGGGGAGAGGGTGCCTGACCAATATACACAAACACTCACTGGGCACTTCACCAAGTATCCCTACCTTATATCTGTGCTCATTGTCCCCGTTACCAGCTTCAGTAAGTTACAAGTGCACTTTGTAGTTCTACGATTAGAGATTGTAGTCCGTCTGCTTCTCTGCGCACGTTGTTAACGTTTCTTTACCCTATTCATACATTCAAGTGTCATTCCTGAGCTGAGAATAGTCCACCAAATAAAAAATATCCAGCTCCCTTTATCCAGAAACTGACTACTGATGTATACACAGTACTGCCCAAAAGTCTTAGGCACATAGAAGTGGAATTATGAACCATTTGTTTCAGAAGCAGTTGTGCTTTTGCTTGTCAAATCACCTTGTAAAATTAGAATAAAAGGATGCAAATAAACATGAATGAAAAAAGTAACAAGATTTGTTTTCAAAGGTTGTTGATACAAGCTGGTTAGAGAAACAAAGCTATACATGATGACATGCATAAAATCACTACTTATATGTATTCTTTGTATTTTTCTGGGCAACTAAATGCTTGTCAAGTTTTATAGCTTCTTAAAATATAATCTTCATAGGTGCCCAAAATGATTATACACACACGGGAAAAGTATTTGATACACTGCCAGTTTTGCAAGTTTTCCCACCTACAAAGAATGGAGAGGTCTGTAATTATTAATCATAGGTACACTTCAACTGTGAGGGACACAATTAAAAAAAAAAAAAAAAAAAAAAAGTGTGATTTTTAAGTAACTAATTTGCATTTTATTGCATGAAATAAGTATTTGATACAATAGAAAGACAGAACTTAATATTTGGTACAGAAACCTTTGTTTGCAATTACAGAGGTCAGGACCTCTGACTCAAGATTTTTTCCTGTAGTTCTTGACCAAGTTTGCACATACTGCAGCAGGGATTTTGGCCCACTCCTCCATGCAGATCTTCTCCAGATCTTTCAGGTGTCAGGGCTGTCGCTGGGCAACGTTTGAGTTTCAGCTCCCTCCAAAGATTTTCTATTGGGTTTGGGTCTGGAGACTGGCTAGGCCACTCCAGGACCTTGAAATGCTTCTTAAAGAGCCACTCCTTAGTTGCCCTGGCTGAGTGTTTTGGGTCATTGTCATGCTGGAAGACCCAGCCCCGACCCATCTTCAATGCTCTTACTGAGGGAAGGAGGTTGTTGGCCAAAGTCTCATGATACATGGCCCCATCCATCCTCCCTTCAATATGGTGCAGTCACCCTGTCCCCTTCGCAGAAAAGCAACCCAGAGTAGGTTTCCACCTCAATGTTTCACAGTTGGGGCCGTACTCTTCCTTCTTCCTCCAAACACGGTGAGTGGAGTTGATACCAAAAAGTTCTATTTTGGTCTCATCTGACCACATGACTTTCTCCCATGTCTCCTCTGGATCATCCAGATGGTCATTGGCAAACTTCAAATGGGCCTGGACCTGTGCTGGCATGAGCAGGATTTTAGTCCATGACGGCATAGTGTGTTACTAACGGTAATCTTTGAGACTGTGGTCCCAGCTCTCTTCAGGTCATTGACCAGGTCCTCCCGTGTAGTTCTGGGCTGATTCCTGACCTTTCTCAGAATCATCCTTACCCCACGAGGCAAGATCTTGCATGGAGCCCCAGACCGAGGAAGATTGACAGTCATCTTGTGTTTCTTCCATTTTCTAATAATTGCACCGACAGCTGTAGCCTTCTCGCCAAGCTGCTTGCCTATTGTCCCGTAGCCCATCCCAGACTTGTGCAGGTCTACAATTTTGTCCCTGGTGTCCTTAGACAGCTCTTTGATCTTGGCCATGGTGGAGAGGTTGGAGTGTGTGGACAGGTGTCTTTTATACAGGTAACGAGTTCAAACAGCTGCAATTAATACAGGTAATGAGTGCAGAGCAGGAAGGCTTCTTAAAGAAAAACTAACAGGTCTGTGACAGCCAGAATTCTTGCTGGTTGGTAGGTGATCAAATACTTATTTCATGCAATGAAATGGAAATTAATTATTAAAAATAAAATCATACAATGTGATTTTCTGGATTTATTTTTAAATTCTGTCTCACAGTTGAAGTGTACCTACGATGAAAATTACAGACCTCTCCATTCTTTGTAGGTGGGAAAACTTGCAAAATCGGCAGTGTATCAAATACTTATTTTCCCTACTGTGTAAATTTACAGACTGTAGCTCAGAGAAAGATTACACTTAAATTTTCTGAAGGTTACAACAGTCACCAGTCAGTAGGAAGTGTACAGGCCTTTGCTTTGAATGACTTCAGCACATCTGCGGCCACAGGACATCATTAGTCTCTCACACTGCTCTGGTGTCATTTTGGTCCACTCTTCTTGCAGTTTCTTCCACAGTTCGGTGACTGTAGTGGGTTTCTTGGCCATAACTTTGTCACCAAGGATTTTCCAGAGGTTTTCTATTGGGTTTAGATCAGGACTCTGAGCTGGCCATTTCATGGTTTCAATGTTTTCAATTTCAAGGAACTGCGTTACCCATTTTGCTGTGGGCATTGCCATGCATGAAAATTGCTGGCTGATTGAGTGACAAATGCAAGGAAGGAACCATGTGTTGTTGAAGAAGGTTCAGATACACACTTGCATTCACTCTGCTGTGCAGCTGTATGAGAGGCCCAACTCCTGCTGCTGAAAACATTCCCCAAACCATGACATTTCCTCCTCCACCTTTCACTGACTTCTTTACACACTTCGGGTTCAGTCTTTCCTCAGTGTGTCGACGAACATAATGTTTCCCATCAGACCCAAATAAATTAAACTTGCTTTCATCACTTAAGTGAACTCTGGACCATGTTTCCTCTGTCCACACTACATGCTGCTCAGCAAAGGTTAATGTAGCCTTTTGATTCTTTCTGCTAATGAGAGGTTTGGTCACTGCAGAGTGGGCTTTCAGTCCAAATGCTCTTAAACGTCGAGACACTGTATAACGAGATAGATCCTTACCCTGTTCAGTGCTGAACTGGCGAGCAATTCCAGCTGCAGTGTTGAACCGATTGCCCATGGAGATTCTCTGCATTATCCTGTCCTCTCTCGCATTTGTCTTTGGTGGACGACCAGCCTTCTTGGGAGACTTGAATGAGTTTGTGGTGTTGTAAAGATGCAGTATTCTGGAAATTGCAGACTTGGAACGACCAACTTCTCTTGCTATGGCTGATAGGGTCACCCCTTTGGCCTTCATCTTGACAACCTGCTGACGGAGGGTTTCAGTCACTTTGAAACGGCTTTCCATCTTGCAAAGTCAGTGAAAACTGGAAAGTTAGGCTGCCAGTTAAATAGGGTTTGTCAGATAATTAAGGAAATTAGCAACAGGTGCCATATTAACACCACCAACTTGCAGGTGTCTGAAAGTGTTCTCTAATTTTGATCAGTGTTCTTTTTCAAATACCTCATTTAAGTTTTTTATACTGTGCCTTACAATGTATGCAACTCATGAAATATGTTTGAAATACTGCTCTTTAACTCCTGTTAGGATAAATTCACCTAGGACTACATAGTGACCTTGACATTTAGAAAACTGTGTGCTGTTCTCTAATTTTGAACTCCAGTATGTGTATGTATATATATATATATATATATATATATATATATATATATATATATATATATATATATATACCCACCCACACACTCAGCTGTACAGTTGGCTAGCACTTCTTTCATCCCAATCTTTTCAAATTATTAAGAAAATTATTTTCCATTGATGGTAAATTGTATATCAACAGTGTGTCCTTAACTCCTTAGAGCTTTATTTGAACGAGTCAGTGCCGTACCTGGATGGGCCCGTCTCTCCACTACAGTTCTATCGTGACTGGATTGGTCCTAATAAGCCCTGCATCATTCGCAATGCCTTCAGTGACTGGCCAGCTTTGTCTAAGTGGAATCCTGCATACCTCAGGTACAACATCTCTGAACTGTTTTTGGTTTCTCCATATTTCTTACATCATTTCTAAATGTGTCTTCTGTGTTCTTTCAGAGAGACTGTTGGCTCTAAGGTAATCAGTGTTGCTGTGACTCCAAATGGTTACGCAGATGCTGTGAATGGAGATCGCTTTGTGATGCCTGAGGAGCGTCAGATGACCTTCTCCTCGCTGCTGGACATTATAGAGGGCAAGGTGAAGAGCAGCGGTGTGTTCTATGTACAGAAGCAGTGCTCCAATCTGACTGAGGAACTGCCACAGCTAACGGAAGATGTACAGACTCACATCCCGTGGATGAGTGAGGCGCTTGGTAGGTCACGTATCACGCCTCTGATCCAGATCAAGAGCACACAGTAACTCCAGCAGCATGAAAATTCATTGGTTTTTGGAACTCTTAGCTATGTCTTCACATCTCCTTTCATGTGCTTGAGCCAGAACATCAGTGTGCTCAATATGCAGTTTCTGGAGTCCATGTCTCTTCTGCAGGTTTTGTTTAAAGGTGACCACACGTTTTGTGAATTAACAGATTTACGTTTTAATCTGAAAGTGAATTTTTTTTCTTCAGGAAAATTGCCTGATGCTGTAAATTTCTGGATAGGAGAGGAAAATGCTGTCACATCAAGTAAGTTTGAATTTATGTGTTCATAGTACATTCAGTTCAGGTATGAAATGCAGAGAAACAAAACACACAGACATAGGTCTGCACAATATGGAAATAAAGTGCAATGATTTTTTTTTTTTTTGCTGTGTAAACAGAAAAACCTTCTTTCTTTGTTTATGCAGAGAAACCACAAAACATCAATAAATGTGTATTTTTTGCTTTCAATATAGGCCTACAAAAGAATAAATATATATGTAATTTAATTTACAGTGCACAAAGACCACTATGAGAACCTGTACTGTGTCATCTCTGGAGAGAAGAGGTTTATTCTGATCCCTCCCACTGACCGACCTTTCATACCATATGGTAAGAAGTTCTCATTCTTTCTGTTAACTTGTTTGTTTGTTTGTCTGTTAAATGCATTTTTACACCTTTTTTGCAGTTCCTGCTTGCTCACAGAATCCCTGCTTTAATCCAAGCATGTCTCTCAGTTGTCAAGAAGCAGAACTGATTATTATTATTGTGCTGATTTTGTTGAACATGGTTCTATATTTAAGAGTCCCTGTTCAAATTACATGCAAATATATACACATGCTCTACACAGAACACAAGTCTGCACACTTTAGTGTACAATTATTATTTATTTGCTGAATCTAACATACAGGTGAACCAAATCATAAAAGGTGGCCTTTGCATGACACATTGGTTCTGTTTTATTATTATTCAGTATCAAGTCAAGTAATCTTCACTGTCAAGCCTCATAACTTGTAGCGTATACTTTGGAACACAATGTTATTCCAGTGAATACAAAATAAATCATAACTCAGTTGTACTGATTATTTGTTAAAGCATAGCTGTTTAAGATTTCTTCTAAAAGGTGTAGCATTACTGCAACAGGAGAAAAATTGTTTAAAATTTGGTGTCTGTGTGCTGCTTTGTGCTGCCCTGTAAAAGAATGTAATAATAATGTAAAAGTCAGATGTTGGATCAGATTTCTTGACTTTTTCAGACCTCGTTGTGTGTTTATGTATTAATCTCACTTCCACAGACTCATTAATGCTTTTTCAGCATTTTCATAAACATCAGATAAATAAAATAGTTATAGGATTAAAAACAAATAAATAGAAATTGGGCACTGAAATATGCAGAGGTCTCCCATGTAAAATGTTCTCTGACTTAAGTTATTTTCACTTAGAAAGTCAGCAGAACATGTCATTTGACTGCAGAGTGTTCAAATGTTTGCATGACTTTATATCACCGGGGGAAAGCATCCTTGTTAAACTGTGACTGAGATGATGTGTGTTCATGTGGTTTTGTGTTTGTGTAGAGCTCTACCAGCCAGCTACATACAAACAGAAACAAGATGACAGCTTTGAAATAGTGGATGAAGAGGATTCAGAGAAAGTAAGCCTGACAACCACAGATGTTTTTAAAATACCTTTTTAGAATAATAGTAATTAAAAAAGTAACAAAAAAAGAGAAAACACTGTCCATCAGTCAGTCATATGTGGTACAGCTGGGCAGCTCTCTACTACACTGTCTGGCCAATTATCAGAAAAATGCGCTTTCTTATCAGGAATAATTATAGCACAGTCAGCCCTCTTAATCTCAAAAAAAGCTGTTTCACCACTTTAGGTGCCTTGGATCCCCCTAGACCCTCTGAACCCAGACTTGGATCGCTATCCATCCTACAGGCTGGCCCGGCCACTGTACTGCACAGTCAAAGCAGGAGAGATGCTTTACCTCCCCTCTCTCTGGTTCCACCATGTCCGCCAGTCTCATGGATGCATAGCAGGTACAGTAGTGGGAACTGCAGTTCTCTTAGGGAGAATTAAAGTGATTCCATGATTAGGGTGCCATTTAGCTCTTCTGACTCATAAAAATGATCTTTTAGAATATTTTTTAACATTACATTTATGAAAACGGGCATTTTCAAGGTTTGTTGAATGAATTTAATGCGGACTAAAATGTCCGATTTTTCATAACCTATTATTGATGACTCATGGAAGAGGATGTTTTAAGCTTGAGGCATTAAATGGATTTGTACAATAATGCAGAAATAATCATTTCAAGGTAAAGTGTAATTACTGGTACAGGCAAAAATGGCTTACAATGATTGTGTAATTTATCTGTAACATGCACTTAAGTTGGTGTACAGATGTAAGTGTGCATGAATTTCAGTTGATACAGAATTAATTGTGCTTCTACTATTATCATATGGCAAGTATTGTTATTTCCTTTGAGTAACATCCAGTAATGTGTTATATGTTTGTTTCTCTCTGCAGTAAATTTCTGGTATGATATGGATTATGATATCAAGTACAACTACTTCCAGCTGGTGGAATCTCTGACTGGAGCTGTGGGTTCAGTATGATGCCTTCACCACAGAATCACATCAACCTCAAATGATTCAAACTTTAAAAGTATCTTAAAGTAATCTTTTTAGTACCACTGAAATCAGTGCCGCATAAACGTTGTGATGTTGTGAGGGAGTGTTTCTTGATTTCCTTTCGTGGACAAAAAGTGTTCCCTTTAGACTTAACGAGTTTTATAGTATAGCTTTTCAAACCCAAATCTTTATAGTAGAATTCCATCAATTTTTCAACATCTCCAACAGTTCAAATGTAAACCATTCATAAACATCAACCGTTCTAAAGAAACTTACATTTCAGAATTGTTCAGTGGAGGTAATAGGAACCAGACATCCAAAGCATGTAAGCCCTCTAAACTATTTTAATGGACAAAATAATTTATTCTAAGATTAGGCTTAATGCATAACTGGGAAATTTACCCAAATAGTAAAATATTAAAAGGGAATTAAAACAGCACTGGGTTGTTCGTGTTGGTTGGCATGTTGATGAAGTACTATCATGTGCAATAAATAACCAGAGTTGCTGTATAATAAATACAGCTTTATTCACATGAGATTTTTTTTTGTCAGAGAACACTTAGAATAAAAACATAATTTAGGAGTGGTGCAAAACAAACAAGCCATAAGTTTGGCAAACAAGCTAATGAGAAACAGTCTTATAACCCTCTGGCCCACTTTTAGTGTTAGCCTACATGATTCATTGCCCATACAGGAGATGAGAAGAGAGCCAGTAGCCACAGAGGTAGCACTAATGGCCAAGCATCAAATGATTGTTCATGAGGCAAGTCAAATGTACAACCATGCATTCTAGTTCAGCAAACAGGTCAGCCCTAAAATCCATCGCTCTTCATGCATACAGAGTATATTCATGCTAGCAGTAAACTAACTCTCCTACCACTGGCTTTAAATACAATCCTACATCTTCAGTTCATTCTCAGGTGATTAATATGCTTACTTGATTGACTTAAGTTTGAACGAAAGATTTGCTCATTTATTTGCTATTATTGGGCTCATGCATATCAATATGTTCATGTTAAAATTGTTTACAATTGCACTTTTTGTACTGTAAGTGACAAACGAAGAATGTTGGAGATCAAAATTATGACACCTGAATAGTCAATTTACTCATCACTGTATGACTGAGATTAAGCAGATGTTTGCCAATACAGCTTAAACTGAAGACTCCTCTCAACCAGCAGAGGATATTATTGAGGCTGGACTGGATTGGGACTGTTTGGGTTTGATCAGAGGTCTCAAACCTACATCCTGGAGAACTGTCTTCTTGAAGAACTACGCCGTTTTGACACACCTGCTCCAGTGAATCAACTTCCTCCCAGGTCCCTGATCGGCTGGATCAGATGTATGAGTTAATTAAGAGGTGGAGCAGCTTACTGGATACAGGGTGGAACTCTGCAGGAAGGTAGCTCTCCAGAACCAAGGTTGGAGACTGCTGCTTCAGATTAGTGCTTTCTTTTGGGCATAGAGAAAATTGTGTTGAAGTAGTTTTGTAGTGCTTTGATAGCTGTACTGAGCACAAGCACCATATTCTGTAACAGTATGAGAAAGTCAAAACAGTATACAGTACACATAGGTCCAATAGAAATACAGTATTTCTACAGTATCAAAATCCTATCACCTTAATTACTATTATTCTAGAATGAAAGTGCACATTATTAGCTTTATCATTAAGAAAAAGGAGGAAGTTTGTGCCAGCGGCTAGAAAAACATCTCAGCCTAGACGTAGTGTCTCATAAACTAGTCTCAGGGATTTAGGTACACTTAAAGGGGAATTCCACCAATTTACAAATATTCCAACTTCTACAAGTTCTGCATAATTCAACTGATGAGATGTAAACAAAGTTATTCAGAGTGTTTTGATTTGAAATGGTGTACTATAGGAAAATGTGCCTAACGTAATTTGAAGTTTCTCTAGAATAAAGTATTTCACTTCAAATTACTCTGAATGACTTTATATCCTAACAATTTAATTATGCAGAAATTGTGGAATTGCCCAGTGTGAAGTGTGAAATTATATTTCATTAAAATGCCATACAGTGTAGGCTTAATCGAAACCTGAGAAACAGGGCCAGATATAGTGGTAATTTTGTATTTTGGTGATTAGAGGGTCATTTTAATGTTTTGCAGCAGGGTGTGAGGTCCCTATCTGTATCACCAGAATTTTCTGTCTCTATTCTATTTCTATGGCAGTTGAGTCTAAATTTACTGTCTGGAATGCATAACAGTGAGGAAGACAGCATCCAAACAGCATTCAAAAAATGAAACGTCTTGAGATTTAACCTTAAACAACAAATTGCTGGTTAGAAATTAAGGCACCCACATTCTTCAAACATTTGCCATGTCGATTTTAAGTACAAAAGAAGTCTCAAGCGTGTACAAAACTGTCCTTCAAAATCATGCATGACATTTGGATGCATTCATGTTAGAAACTCCTCATTATATTGTTTCCTCTCTAAAGCAGATGTCTTTCTCGTGACACTCCACTGGCACCATATTGACACTAGGGGTATCCAGGATCAGTACATACACTCACTGTACAATACTATTTGGGGATCAGTAACCCCAGCTATTGACCCATCACATGAGAATAAATACAGTCACACATCTGCAACAAACACAACATACATTATAAAACATCCTCAAGATATAAATGAGGAACAAAATCTGGCTTTTAAGACAAGTAAAGAAGACTGATTCCTTCTGAGAGGGAGCATTCTATAAAGTTCTGAAAAACAACTGTCACTTGCTTAGAGATCTACTCAGCAAAAAAAAAAAAAAAAGTCCATCTTCAAGGTGGTGGCCAAAGTCTGGTGAGTCAGGAGAGTCCATTTGTCATTTAGAAGCTGTAACAAGCAAGCAAATCTCACCTCCCTCAAGACATGAGTCTTTTTACAGTCCGTCATCACTCCTATCCACAAACATCCAGATGTACTGTTAAGTAAAAGGGCACAATATTTGGCAATGAGGTGGAGGAGTGGAGAGTGCACGCAAAAGCCTGCTAAAAAGGGAGGTAGGGCGGTGAGGTTAAAGTCTGTAGTGCATTCTGGCCATGCTGAATTCTCTGCAGTCCTGATGGACAGAGCCTGGCCATCATCAGTATGTAAGTAAAGATACGACACACTAATCACAAATTCTCCTTGTGCCCACCACTGAACACTAACTAGTCCAAAGGAAAGAAGAAGTTTTCCACTCTTTAAAAAAAGCAAACAACAATCCATACAGTCCTGATTTCTGGAACTTCTTTTTAATCTGTTAATTTAAAAAACTCCTGTTAAAAGAAACCTGTGCAGAGTCATGGCCTGGGATCTGGCCTCAGCCTCAGTGCTCTGATCCAAAGAAAAGGAACTAAAAGAGTCTGTCAGATTTTACTGTCCATCCTCTTTTCCACGGCCCTGAGGAGGAGCTGAGAATACTGCTCCAGTAGAGCCAGCGTCCGATCATCTCCCACGCCTGCTACCCTGCTGCCCAGCATGCACAAGGAGCTGCTGTTGGAGCAGGGCAGCGAGTTCAGCTCAGTCCGTACTGCATCGAATGCCTCTGTCAACACTCGAGCCATTTCCTGCTGCTCCTGAGTGGAGTCTGTAGAACTGCTCAGCTGCACACACACATACAGTAAGTGAGATAAGGGAGAACAACATGGCAATATTATATATAAAAATCAGAAATTATGTTACAATAAGCTTTTCTGTGCATATCATCAATACTTCCTCCTGTGTGATCACAAGTTTGTATCCCAACAATACTGGCACAAGCAAAAACGACCCTGTATATGCTGTGTTGTGCAGCATGCAAAACTATGAATAAAAAAATGTAATCATGATTTGATATTTTTAAAATACGCATTGTAGCTGTTCTAAGGCAGCAATACTTTGTCTTTGACAAGATATGACCGCTCTCTGCTAACTGTTAGTGTTTGACTTTTATCTTTTATCCAAAAAATATCTTTAAAATGCTAGCAAAATAAAAAGTACTGTACTTGTCTCTCTTCTCCATTTCTGCTGTTTTATACCAAAAACATCTGTGCTGACACAGGATTATAGGATATGTAACGCAGCGAGGAATAAATCTACACTGCACTGACTGCTGGGGATACCCTGAGTTGTGATAAGGAGAAAATGCAACCAACATCTACGATAAGGGTTTTCACAAATACTGAAAATGTTTTAAATATACAGAGTGATTCAAAAAGATTCTTACAATTTCAAAGCACCATATTTTTACAACGGTGAGGCGCCTAGGAACCAATCATATACCAATTGAAAGAGGAGGTCATAGAGTTTCTGACTGTCAGTATGGCAGTGATCCTCTAACAGCTCAGAGCATTCCTCACTGGTACCAAGACTTCCAAGAAAAAGGTCACCAGCATCACCAGGTCTCATACCTTGTGACTTAAATATTCTGTTTATGTGCCACCACTCCCAACAACACTGGATGATCTCCGAAATCGCATTGAAAGAGCCGTGAGGACAGTGATACCCGACATGCTCAAACGAGTATGGGATGAATTTGACTATCGTGTTGATTTTGTCAGTACAGCTGGAGGAGGTCATATTGAGCACTTGGAAAATTATATAATAACCTTTATGCTCACTTAAACCATTTAAACCCTGTATAAGTTCTGCTTATTTCCTGACAAGAAAAATAAAATTGTCCTTAAATGCTGTTCTGAGTGGAAATCGCATAAATTAAGAGTCAACTCTTGACATTTGTCCAGTACTGTATGTTTGTAAGCTTTAGATATGATAACAATAAGGACATCAGTTTACAGCAGTGATAACATACCATCCTGTAGAGGTGAGAGGCCCTTTTGAAACTACTCTGAAGTTCACTAGCCACCAGTCGGCATGAGTCCACACTGAGAGAGGTGTCTGATGGAGAGAAAGAGAGAAGAAAAACAGACTAAACTGCATCGTCAATGATGACCAATAAAAGCTTCAGGCATAGGCTTCATCTGAGTCTCTGAAACTAGCCCCGTGTGTTTAGTACACAAATACATTATCTCATTTTGAACCAGATAAAATGCAGTGAGTGGACTGAGCAGAGTGAAAAGTCAGAGTGCAGAGGATTGAGAGGCAGGCAGAGTACAGTGTTAATGGAAGAGCAGTGAGAGAGGAAGCGTGCCTCACCCTTCAGCTGGTAATGGTTAATGGATGGACAGGGTGAAGTGGAGAACATGGAGGAAGTGATGGAAGAGACGGAGGGAGAGAGGGGCCAGAGCCCACTGGTAAAGAAGTGCTTGGGCAGACCCAGACGCAGCGGCACAGATGAGAGAACGAGGGAGGAGTGGTATCCCAGCAAACCTGAATCGTGAGCTCCGCTGGTGGGCTGCAGACGCACCAGGCTACCCTGACCCTGAAGGGGACGCTCAGCCTTTGTCTCCTCCAGCACTGGCTCTGGAGGTGCTCTCTGGATCTGCTCTGGCAGTTGCTCCTCAGGCTGCTTGAGACCAAACTGACAATGCTCTGGGGGCCTGGCCTCAAAGGACTTCACGCACATGACTGGCTGCATGTTGTCAGAGAGAGGCTGGACTGGGGCTGGTCCTGGTCCAGGCAGCGGACACACACTCACTGGAGTCCTGCTGCAGAGCTCCTCTTTCTGGTCAAGCTTGGATGTCTTGCCATTGGGGGAAAAGGAGTTAATGGAGGGCTTATCTGGAAGAGGTTTGGAGATGTCCAGGTTTAGCTGTGGACGGGCACTGCCCGTCACTTTGGCCTGGAGGCCTTTGGGTGAGGAGCCACCACTTAGAGTGGGCATAACAGCAGCATGGGGGGTAGAAGTGCCAGATGAGTAAGGTGGCAGGATTATAGGAGAGGAGGGCTTGCTCTGAGAGACACTTCGTGAGCTGGTAATATCTGAGCCACGGCGGAAGTCTGAGGAGGGAAAAGTCTCTCCGAACTCGCCTACATTCAGGCTGTCCCCCATGGATACGGAGCGGGACATCTTGGCCATGGAGCTGGTGGTGGGGCTCATGTAGGAGCGGGGCTTGGACCTAGTAGGTGTGGGACAGTCCCTGGGCTGGGGAGACAAGGGGCTGGAGAGAGGCACGCTGGGAAGAGTGCGGCGTGACCCAGAGGGCAGACCACGCTCGTAATGCTGGGGCTGCGGAGCCTCCTTAGGGGGACGTGTGGACGTATCGGCTGAAAGAGGGAGGGAGAGAGAGAGAGAGAGAGAGAGAGAGAGAGAGAGAGAGAGAGACAGAGGATAACACATAAAAGAAGTCACTGATAGTAATTACAGAAACTATCTGATGTAAATCTCTGAAGTCACAATTAATTCAGATGCTAAATGCTATTCTCCACAGAGCTGTGGCTCAGAAGGAACCCACTTTGACATGTCTGATATACACAGGGGAATAAAACACAATAAAACAATACATTATGTTTAAATACATGGTCAAAAATGTATATATACTTCAATGAATTTTATTATAATCAATTAGTACAGGTGGGCAAACTAAAATATCAGTATTAAAATTTTACGTCACTTGCTTAAAGAACACTGATTAACTGCATGTTTCTTTACAAAGAGCGCATGGTTAGTGCTATTTAATTGGATTTCAGTATGTGAAATGTTGAAAACAAAACAAATTGTAATTGTGGCACTACTGGGTCTTTTTGTCTATTCTAACATATCAGTCCTAACAAAAAAATTAAATGCACCATGTGTATCTTGAAAATGCTGTGATGTTATATTTTTGCCATATCACCCATCCCTATCAGTTATAATTAATTCTAAAATTCCACAGCTGATGCAGTCAAATAAAAATATTCAGATAAATTCAACATGTACTTTTATACCACCACCTACCATATAGAATGCAAAAGAGAAACAAATTTATTGCCTGTTTCTATCTTTGCAGACAACAAATATCGTCCAATTTCATAAAATAAAAAAATGTATCGCCATAAGAATGTGTCCATTTCATAAAGCCATATACATGTTTTATACAATTCCACTTCTGTGTATGGCTGGATATCTCACCGTCTGAGGAGATGTTATGTATAGACTGGGCTTTCCTCATGCCAGCTGAGTTAGCCTGAGAACCAGCAGCAGCTTTTGCGACAGGGCTAGTTACTTTGCGGGAGTCTGCTGAAGAGACACGCTTCTGTGGGGTTACGCGCAGACCTGGGGTCCTCTCAGAGCTGCGGGGCTCTTGCTGTACACTCTGCACCCTGTCCTCCATCAGGGGGCGCACCTCAGACACCAGGGGACGCACCACTCCACTAGCAGCCTTACTCTCACTGCTTTTATTCGAAGGGAATGGAAAGGGTTGCCGACTGAGAAATGAGGAAATGATTTTATTTGTTTATCTTCAAAATAAAAATGATCATCTTTGAGCCATTTATTGAATATTGTTCCATTTTTTTGATACATTGAAATGTACTTTTATAATGTATCTTACCAGCCAGAGGAGCTCTGAGAGAGGAACTTAGATGAGATACTGACACTGTCAGTGAAGTTTGGAGTTACTTGAGTTGGGCTCGCTGGTTTAAAAAAAAAGAAGAAAAAAAAAAGAGCATGCCCAGTTGTAAAAAGTCCACAGTGAAACATTTACACATACACAGATCCATACCTAAATCACCTACCTGAGGTGTTGAGGTCTGTCAGGTTTCCAAAGTGTGTCTTGAGGAAGGCCTCCTGGTCTGGGGTCTGAGGTACAGAGGTCTTGGTCTCACTTTTCCTCAAACTATCGTCCTCTTCCTCATCTAGGTCTTCAATGTCCAACTCAGACGAGTTCCCATCTACGCTCAATGGCTCAGTGGGCTCTGAGTCTGATAAGCAAACACAAAGAATTACGTTCACTCATATTACTGAACACTTCAGTTAAAGGGGAATTCCACCAATGTTTTAAAAAATGTCATAATTTTTCAGAATCATAAATCAACGCTTGAGATGAAAAAGTAATTCAAAGTAGTCTGATATGAATTGGTTCATAGTAGAGAAATTTACCAACTCAGATTTTTTTTACAGTGGTGATGACAGGAACCGGAAACACAATATAGCAATTTTATTTACTATCCAAAATGACAAGAGAGCCTACATGTTTCTTCTATGTCTTTTTATGCGTAATGTTGGTTATGGTAAAATAGTGATAAATTGAAAAAAGTTGAAAATCATTTTTTTTTTTTGCCTTACAATGTCCTGCTTGTACCTCTCCGCCATGAATTGATTTGAAACAGTACATTTTTAGGCCAAAAGCTATGCCTGTCGTCTTATCAATGTCTCAGACAACAGGCGCCATGAAACTATTTAATGTAACAGGAAGCTTTTAGAGACCTTAAACTCTTCAGATGTCAGGATCCTATCGCCAACTCTTTGAACACTTCTAACTCACACACCAAATCATTCTGAATTATTATGTTTACAACATAACCATTTAACTGGTGGAATTCCCCATTATGCTGAACATGTGTTTGATGTGGTTGGCCTCTGTTTGTGCCTTTTAGTACAGACCATACGGCGGGCATGATGCGGATGGAGAACATTTTATAAGACACGTATCAAAGACTGGACAAATATACTTTGACAAAAAGATCATGTTGCCTTGATTTATTAAAACGCTCGTGCAATGTGTGAAACTGGTTTGTGGGAGTCAACCAGAGCACTTAGGAAGCATAATAGTGAGAGTGCCAATAAACATTAATCTGATATACTTAATTGTAGATTTAATGGAATAAAACTTTCAAAATCATTGTGTTTTTATCATGTTTCCTAACCAGCTAACCAACTCTTCATAAACTTGCTATTTTGAAGTGAAAGGTGCAAGGTGAAATATGTAGCATTTGTCTGTTTACCTATTTTTTGACATCCTTCTGAAGTTTGCTGGGATATACTCTTATCCTCTGGTTAATTTTTAAACACAACATATATGGAAAACCAAAATAAAACAGCAGTCTCTTTAAACTTTCAAAGTGTACATGTAGCATGTAAACATAAAACTAACCCAGCTAATATGGCAGAGCAATCCTAAAATGCAGTGTGATGTGTCGATAGCAGTATTATAAATGCATGTGTTTAGATTTGTGGGTGTCTCACCCTCTCCAGGATGCTCAGGGCTGGACAGGCGGCTGTTGGAGTAATCCATTGAACAGGCACTGTCAGGACTCTGTTTTTCTGGGCAGGAGTTTCCTTTAGGCAGCCTCACTCCATAAGCTAACTCTTTCACCTGGTACTCACTACACAGAGAAAATGGGAGGAATCATCTAGTCAGAGTGCAGCTAGTAGGACATATTTGTTTCAATGTTAGCTAAACAATAGATAAACAAAGTACATATTTTTTAGATATGATTACTGGAGACTTACATACATAAGCACACCATAAAAAACGGCCATCAAAAGGTGAAGCCACCTTTTACTCAAAACAACAAAATTATTGTTGTTACTCTATTACTGAAACAGGAAGTTTCATGCTGATGCAGCATACACTATTGTTTGGTATTCAAAGGTTTAAAATAACTGTTCAATAGAATAAAAATAATAAAAAAATAGAATAGAATAAAAAAAATAATGTTGCAGGTGCATGTATGAAATTATTCAATTATGATGCTGCTACAAATAATTAAGACATTTTGAAATTCCAGAAAAAAAAATATTTCAAATTAGAAAGCTGTATAACATTGACAGAGAAGTTATAGAAATGATACTCATAATACCTTATACCTGTATATAGATATACTCTTTAACTTTTAGTTTTTTCCACAAATACTGCATAAAAAATCTTATAAATACCTTCAAGTGTCTAGCTTGTAGTACTTTCATCTACACTGTATATGTGATTCAGTAATACACAGCAATTATTAATATGGCAAGTGATTCTAAACTTTTGAATACCACTGTATGAGTAACAACAGAAGGCATATTGGTTCTTTTGAATCTTTTTAAGAAAGTAAAAAAATTATTCAGTCTGAGAAAAACTGTATCCAAGACAGAACTATGCTTCTACATGTGAATACAGTGGATGAAAAAGTATGTGTGACTGACCTGCCTGCGAGACTGACCCTGTCCTCGTAGCCCTCAGGATATAGCACCACAGGCTCCGAGTCGGGGCTTTGAGGGAGCAGCTGGATGTAATCTGGCCGTGAGTGTCCTCTCAAGACAGAGGAGTCCTGCTCCTCTGGCTCTGCCACCTGTAGACACACAAAAATACATAGCATTAAAAAAGAGAGCGATTTAAAAGAGATGATCTTTAAAAGCAAACTTTTTTTAATTGAAAAATGTATTTAAAAGAATATTTTTTAATTATTTAATTATTTACATTTACATTACATTTACATTTAGCAGGTGCTTTTATCCAAAGCGACTTACAAATAATGTGGTACATAGAACAAACATAGTCAGGCCTTAAAGGAGGCCAAGGGGTAATAGCGGGGTAGAGAAGGGAAGGAGGGCAAGAAGGAGATAAGGTTGGTAGTGGCTAGATTTGCAAGAGGCGATTAGAGCAAGTGCTCCCTGAAGAGCTCTGTCTTCAGGAGTTTCTTAAAAATAGCGAGGGACGCCCCTGCACTGACAGCGGAAGGTAGTCTGTGCTTCAGAGCTTTTTACAAAACAGAAATTAGAGGAACAATAAGCTTGAAAAAAGTTTTTCAGAGAGAGAAGAGATAACAGAAAAATTAATGTTGATTAACACAGAAGAAAAAGGTTTTACTATGTGTCTGCAGGTACCTAATTAGGAGTTTGTATATGATTAAAACCTGGTCAAATGTAAGGGATTGTTATCATCAATGTTTTAGAGAAACATGTGTAATGGCCATACAATATTCCTGAAGTTGTTTTAATTGCTGGCAAATTGAAACATACATACCTACGTACATGCATACATAAATAAATACCACAATTTGCTCTCATGTTTTAGGCCTGTAGTATATGTCAATTTACCCATGCTGCGATGGTCTGCACACTGTTGGTGCTGCCTAGCTCCAGGTCTGAGGGCAGTGGAGACTCTCTGGTGAGGGCGGAGCTCTTGTTTGGTGAGGAGGGCCCAGCAAAGGACTCCAGCTGCCTCAGGTCCAGCATGGACTTCACCACAAGGTCCACACTGCCTATCCGCCTGGACCAGCGGCGCCTTGGTCTCGGGCCTGAGCCCTCACATGTTGAACTGCTCTCAGAACGCTGAGAAAGAGTGCGGCAATATTAAGATATCTTTTTTGCTCAGGAGACACGCTGTTTAGTGTGAGAACACTCTTACCTTGCGAGGTTCTCTGATGTAGGAATTGACAGAGTTGTGTTTCTCCTCTGATGATCCTTGCAAACAAGAAAAATTCATATAAGAAATGTTTTTTTACAATGAAATTCTGGAAGAATTTGAATGCTAGGGAGGGTAAATAACTTACCATTCTCCTCCCCTGTGCTGCTGCCTGAAGACAAGTGAGGAAAGTTGTCTTCATCTTCCTCTTCTATACCCTCTTCCTCCTCTGCCTCTTTATCACTGTCAGAGGACATGGTAGCTATGGGGGGAGCACTGTGCACATCTCTCCTAGTGCTGAGCCAAACAGCAGTACTATCAGTCCATGTCAGTAAGTACCCAACATTTAGATCCACTTAGTTAAATATGATCTAGTGAGATGTTACAGGAGTATCAGGTATGGGTACATATTTTTTAGCACATCTATTGTGTGTGATAGTCTGTAGTCTAAAAAGTGTACATGTATGTAAATATACATGTGTCTGTGTTCTACCTGACGGTGTTATGTTTGTTAGGTGGGCTCTTCTGGACAGGTTTGCACTTCTGTTTTGGATCAGACAGTCGCTGTCTCATACTGATGGTCAGCTCGGGATTCAGTCTCCACACAAAAATGCAGCTGAACAGAAATGTACATGAAGTAAGATTAAAATTCACCTATTTTTGCAAACCAACTCATTATACAGCACAGCTTTTGATACTGATGTCTATGTAATGTCAGCTATAGTCTATAGTATATAACACACAAAGGCCTGTCACAATCATGAAATGTTCATTGATGATTCATTTTGTTAAACTTTTTTTTGTACATTTAATACAACAATTAAAGTACAAACCAAATGTGGTCAAGGTGGTTGATCAAGTATCTTTGTCTCCTAGCTGTCGACACTTTAGATTCCAACTATATCAAAAGTCAGAGCTTTTGGTCCAATAAACGCATTTCATGCTTGCTTTTATTTACATTTATATCAACATAAAGCATAAAATTATATATAGAATCACAACTGTGGAAATTAATTGCAGCAGGCTTATTTAACTGCAATAAGGTAATAATGTTATAATTGTGACAGCAGGCTTACAGAAACATACATAACCAATTTTGAGATCCTACCTGTCTCCTGACACTGAGATCAGGTGCTTGCAGTCATTGGTAAACTTCATTCCAGTTACAATCTCTATAAAAAGAAAACATAGGCAGCATTTCTTGTTAAGACAGCACGATATACAGTGATAAAGAAAACTGAGAGAGGAGTCTACTTCTAACAACAAAGATGGTGGTTCTCATTTATCAAATATACCAATATGCTGATATCTGATGTTTTCCCTGTACACATCCTGATATATAAGCATTTCTAAAACGTAGATATTGGGTGTCCGTGATTTAGCATTGTGAAAAAAACATTTATTTTCAGAAGGTTACAAATTAAGTAAAATAAACAAAACGTATATTTTAGTGCACTAGTACATTAAACACGTCATCAAATATGGGTTTAAGATATCAGTCATATCTAATAATCTGTCTGATACAAATATTTATCTTTAAGCAAATATCTGACAACACTGATATAATTGTGATATCATCATGCAACCAGAGTTCTAATTACATCTTAATGCAGGACATTTTTAGCCACACCAGATGAGAAGTCTTACCAGAGTGCCCAAACATGGTGGCCACACACTCGCCAGTGTAGAAGTCAAAGATACTGATGTTTTTGTCAGAGCAGCTGGTAGCCACGTAGAGACCAGAGGGGTCTGTCTGGACCTGAGAGACACATCAGTTTACAGAGTGGATCATTTCTTTTTGGTGAAGAAATACTCAACATGTAGCACCCCAAATGCAGTCAAATCAGTCAAACATGGCTACTGTGCCAAGTTTGCTTTTTTAGTTTTGTTTCTGACACACTATATCATAGTGAAATCTATAAAAATGGACAAAGTTTAGGCTACATGATGGCTTCAACTACTGTTTTATCAAGTCTATTTGAGATTACTTATCACCTAATTACTTAAGGCATGCAGTTAAGGGATGCATATTGGTAGTTTAAGCTTATATTGCTTGTTAGCTACATTGCAGCCTCAACTACATCTGAGGTAACAAGATCGTCCAAGTTTCATTACACTTTAACATATGTTTTGATTAAATACACTCTATATTGCCAAAAGTATTCAGTCACCCAGCCCAATCATTGAATTCAGGTGTTCCAATCACTTTCATGGTCACAGGTGTATAAAACCAAGCACCTAGGCATGGTAGGCCACGCAAAATGACAGAGCACGGTCAGTGGATGCTGAGGCGCATAGTGTGCAGAGGTCACCAACTTTCTGCAGAGTTAATTGCTACAGACCTCCAAACTTCATGTGGCCTTCAGATTAGCTCAAGAACAGTGCGTAGAGAGCTTCATGTAATACGTTTCCATGGCCAAGCAGCTGCATCCAAGCCTTACATCACCAAGCGCAATGCAAAGCGTCGAATGCAGTGATGTAAAGACCACATTATTTTACTAGATAGACTAGAAAACCTTGTAGGGGTAACAGGAATAGCTCTTTCCTGGTTCAGGTCCTACCTCACTGATCGCTATCAGTTTGTTAATGTAAACGGTGAATCATCTTTCCTTGCAAAAGTGAAGTATGGTGTTCCACAAGGCTCTGTTTTAGGACCTATATTCACAATATATGTGCTACCACTGGGCACCATTAATAAATAAACTGATGATAAGATTGCAAGATTGAGAACTAGAAACAAACTGTATAACTTAACACTTAAACTTAACAATTTCTCAGTTGCATCAAGCTCATCTGTAAAAAATCTTGGTGTTGTGACATACCCTATTCTGTTCTTCAACGCACATATAATTAATATTATTAGAACAGCCTTAATGCATCTCCGCAATATTGCTAAATTAAGAAATACATAAGAAATACAAGCTTCAGCTAGTCCAGAATGCTGCAGCCAGAGTCCTTACAAGAACCAGAAAGTTTGACCATATCATTAAATTTTGTATTGATTATAAAATTCTATTATTGACTTATAAAGCTCTAAATGGACTTGCCTCTCAGTATCCGAGCGAACTTATCTACTACTATGAACCATCATGCCTACTTACATCACAAGGTGCTGGCTTACTACTAGTACCTAGAATTAATAAAGTTACATTAGAGAGGGACAGCCTTCTGATACAAAGCCCCCAAGCTTTGGAATAATTTTCCTGTTAATGTTCAGGACTCAGACACAGCCTCAGTTTTTAAGTCTAGGCTAAAACTCACTTGTATCGTCAAACTTTTGGTAATTAATCTTCCCTGTCAGATCTAGACCTGTCGGAATCTCTGCTGCTCTGTTAACACTGTAATCTGTGATATACTAAGTTGAACAGCTGCCCATCCTGTGAGTCTGATGCTGTTGCCTCTTCTGCCTTGATCGGGTGCCCACTGCTCACCAGCCTTTTGGAATGGCTTGAGCAAAGCCACCATTAAGCTTCTTGCTGTACAACGCTGTGCAATCCTCACCCTCAGATGCTGCTGCTGCCGCTACATAATCGTAAACTAATCAAATTAACCACTGCCCCACCTGTTTTTCCTGCTTTGTACTATAATACTATAATACTTTATACTAACAATGTTTGCTATCCAGTGTCGACCAGAGGAGGATGGGTTCCCCTTCTGAGTCTTGGTTCATCTCAACGTTTCTTCCTCTTTTAGGGAGTTTTTCCTTGCCACTGTCACCACTGGCTTGCTCATGGGGGTTTGGACCAGGATTTTCTTTTCTTTTTCTTTCTGTAATACTGATTGTTCTACAAAGCTGCTTTGTGACAACATCTGTTGTAAAAAGCACCATATAAATAAACTTTGCTTGCTTGCTTGCTTGTAAAGCATTGCCACTGGACTCTAGAGCAGTAGAGTGCTTCTCCGTCTGGCAATCCAATGGACGCCCCTTAGTTCCAGTGGAAGGAAGTCTTAATGCTTCAGCAGACCAAGAGATTTTGGACAATTTCATGCTCCCAACTTTGTGGGAAAGGTTTGGGGATGGCCCCTTCCTGTTCCAACATGACTATGCACCAGTGCACAAAGCAAGGTCCATAGACATGGAAGAGCGAACACCTTTGGGATGAACTAGAGTGGAGACTGCAAGCTTTCCAACGTCAGTGTCTGACCTGACAAATGCACTTTGTCAGAATGGTCGAAAATTCCCATACACACGCTCCTAACCCCTGAGGTAAGCTTTCCCAGAAGAGAAGCTGTTATAGCTGCAAATGGTGGGTCGACAACATATTAAACCCTATGGATTAAGAATGGGATGTCACTTGAGTTCATATGCGTGTGAAGGCAGACGAGCGAATACATTTAGCATGTGATGCCGTGTTGCTTTTGTAGCAATGATAACTGATATAATATCTGTGGCCTGTATAAATTGTTGGAATTGTTATATTCATGTTCTCTTTTAGAAGCTGCTTACCTTAATAACGGTTCCGTCCTCCCCCTGAGAGCCCTTATAGATCTTCTTCTGCTTGCCATTGCTGATGGTAAAGATCCTGTAAGAGAAAAGGAGGCAGAGCATGGATCAGATAATAACAGATGTAATTATGCACACTATTTGATAACAGAAACCTGCTTAATTGCCTGATTTGCACCGGTCTAGTCTGTTCAGTTACTTTATCCTTTGATCAGTAGGGGGCATACTAACATTAGTGTACTAACTTCTCGCACGAGACCAGACAAGCAGCGTGCCAGCACAGGGAGGAGCAGGCTAAGTGTTGGATCACTGAAGTGCTCAAGGCTCCACATGTCTTACATAAGGAACAAAGCAGAGCTTGTGCCCATTTATACCAAGCCTGCACCCCTATTCAAGTGCTCTGCTAAAATTGCCTACTTAGACTTCCCAGTCTATTGACTGTGGATCTGCGTCATATCTCAAAAACATCCATTGCTGCTGCGTTAAAAGGAAAGCTGCAAAAAAGTCAGAGGAACAGATCATGGTCAGATGGACAGATCAGTCTATATCTATGGCACTGTTCGCATATTCTTCTCCTTGGTGCAGCCTGATGGCTTGCTTTAGAGGAACAAAAGCATTTCGGTTCAGAGTCATGTGCTTTGTTTGTTCCTTCCTAATGTTCTGCTTCCCAATATAGCCTCTGCCCAGAACTAAGATGAAACTATTTGAATTGACTTTAGTGAAGCGGAATGTTCTTGTTAAATCTAATACTACAGATTCGAACACGTTCCGTCTTTTTGCTCTAAATTAGGAAGTACAGTGTAATGAAACGCTGTTCCCTTGAGGACAGCAGTGTCCTTCCAGACAATTACTCAGACAAGACTGACTGGCATCAGACTCAAGATTATGTGTGCGTGTCGTGGTGTGCGTGAGCACATGGATCTCAGCATGCTTGTTTCCAACAGATTAACCTGACGAGCTTCTAATCCCGTTCTGCAGCAATAACACCTGAGCAATAATCCATCAGTTTTTTCACCGCAGGTGCAGATCACTGTCAGGCAAGAACAAGTATAAGCACACACATGTACACGTGTGCTCACACATGCACCCTACAATTGATACACAGATGCTTTCCATACAAAGACAAAGACTGTGACAAAAATGGATCCCTACTCCCTATGAGCTTTGCACTATATAGGGGGAAACTATTTATTTTACTAAATAGTGGCAGAACTGCATGAATCAACAAATTAATTTGGACACTTTCTCATAATTAGCCTGTGTCACCATTCACCAGTCACAGAAACAAACCAACTTGAATTCTTAGGAGGCAAAAGAGGCTTCTTCATAACTGCAGACATGGGCATAACATTTCGAAAAAGTGCAAGGGATGAAGAAAAAGGCGCCCTCAAATGGAATTCTATTATACAGGGAGATTCACTCTAAAGAGGCCCCAAGTATTCTGTAATAACTTTCTCTAGGGCGAAGCAATCTGAATGAAACAAGTGCAATGTGTTCCTCAGTATAAGTATATGGAGCTTCGAACAAGCTGGGATGCCCCTGTGTTGAAGCGATGAGGTAGGCGCCCGACAGCCGTCGCAATGTTTAACCTCTCTAATGCTTGCTGATACGTTCAGCAACATGGAGCGCCGCGTTGAAATGTGTCTGGTAGATTCCAGCAATTCCAGCATTACGTATAACGCAATCGATTACACATACGTCAAGCTGTGTAACGTATTTTTTTTTGGTTCAGATTGCTTCGTCCTAGAGAGAGTTACAACAGAATATTCAGGGCCTGTTTTGTTGATTCTGACTGAAGATAAGCTAACACATCCTCTGCACAGAACAAACTTAAACATGACATTTTGGCTTATTGTAGTGCCTAGTTTTTTATTTGTTGAGTGTAACATATTGAAAACAATTAAACCATGAATCACAAAATGTGAACTTTTTCAACTTTTATAGAGGCTACATTTTATGTTTTCTTCCCCCAGTATGTTAAATTCAAACAAATATATAAACAGTAACTGTGCATTTCATTGCGAAAAAGTTCTCAGTAGTTGTGAATTTATCTGATCAGGGATGCCCCAACTTTTACAATTGTAGCAATATTCAGGTAAGTTTGCCACCTCAATCCTGTAAAACTCCTGGACACTTGATCAGTGACTTGATTTTTTTCAGTGGATGGGTAGATACGCTGATGTCAGTTCAGCTACAGAAACTTATCTCAGGTTTCACATTGCAGAGCTGCCTGGTGCCTAAACATGCCAAGAACAGTGCACCTTTCCCAAACAACCTCGAGGATAATCCCAGCCAATCAAACCCATTCTTTGGATATAAATAATTTAATTGAATAAAACAAACAGTCTAAATGTCTTAGGAAATGCTAACATATGAAAATGCTTGGACTACCTGGACTGACAATCCAAAATCCAACACAATCCAGGAAAATCATGGATAGGTGGCATATATTCAACACTGCAACACATACATGTCTCTTACCTGATGCTGCGGTCCTGGCAGCCAATAGCAGCATAATTGCGTGTAGGGTCAATAACCATATCATAGAGGGTAGTCTTGCTCACAATATGGTGGGTGCGTGTAAACACAGTTCCTTCATCAGTCTGTAAGAGGTTATACAATGAGAAATGAAGAATGTATGAAGCAATTAATGAATGAACAATAAAATAAAGTTTATTACTGATAGAAACGAATGTGACACAATAAAATGAATCTGTAATTTCTTTCCCATTTATCTAGAAGTTTGTTATATTGTTTCTATAGGGTCCACCTCTGATTAGACCACTACAGATGGATGTTAATACCAAGTATGAACCAAGGAGTAGTCTTTTAATTTGGCTCTGTATCCACAACGCAAGAATGACATTGATAATATCCAAATAAATAAATAAATAAATCTCTCATTAATGGTTACAAAATCATTCTGGGAATTTACAATCAGAGCTCCTGCTCCATCAACTCATTCCAACTGTAAACAGTTTTACTCTATCTTATTCCAAATGCAAATAGAGTTTCCAGTGGGCTCTGAAAGATTATGCTGGATTAAGAACTGTTAGGAACACTTTGCAGCAGGTACAGAACAACTGAGCTGACCATTTAAATAATACAATATGACGAAATCACCCCTTAGAAGACCAGTGACAACAAAAGCATGACTTAATCAGATATAATTTCTCACTCGTAAGCTCATTGAAATAAGCAGAGAAATGTAATGTTTGCAAGTAGAACAGGTGATGATTTGATTTAGATCTGGTGACATTATTATTATGAAGTTATTGTGCATGTAGTGCACACAATAGTTTTGTGTAAATGCTTGACACCTACACAAATGTAAAAATGTCAGAAACGCAGACTCAAATCTGTGGACATATTGTATAGTATAAAAGTATAACAAAATGACAATAAGTAGGCTTTTAATAGTTCAAATAAAAACTTGGCTTGGATTCTCTCTTATCAGTAGCTGCAGTATGTGCCTGAGTTAAAGGCAGCAGTGCTCCTTTTGTGTTAGGCAGAACATGGCTTTGCTGTGGGTGCTGGATTCAATACATCTATCTATCACTACACATTAATACCTATACATATTCCACTGGTGCTGCTTTTATCTGTTCCAGTCTGACTGCCCCTGGCTTGATATCCCCTTTGCATCATTAATTTCAGAGTATTGCCAACAAGAACAGCTGAGGATTTTCCGAGACTTTCCCCTAGTGTCACACATTTCAATTGACTTCCTCTCTCTGCAAACACTCATCCAACAGCTATAAAATGCAGTTTTGTCCTACTAAGGCAGTTTAAAGCAGCTTTCTCTGGGCTTTCTGTAAACTAGATTTCTAAACAAGGCTAATAAAACAGAGTTTGTTTGTGCCTACTGATTCTGAAACATCTGTGCACATTTTACATGTCTCTAAACTGCAAATGCGGCACATGAAATTACATATGATATCACGAGGCTTAGGAATTTCACTGTTTTTAGAGAGCAGGCTCGAGAAATAGCACACTGATCCAAAAAGGAACCCCACCCCAGCTCTGAGTATGGTGAGGTCTAGTAGATTTACAGGACCAGAGAGGTAGGTCAAGGTCAGGATACAGATCTTTTATATGCCAAAGAAAGTGTAGAAAAATGTAAATAATCAGTTCTTGTTTCCATCAAGAAGAAGAAAGCTCTTCTTACCTTCTGTGCAGTCCGAAAATAGATACTTTTATCAGCACCACAGCTGATCATTCTGATTTTGCCATCGTTTGCTAGGGGCAGAGAGAGAACACAAAAAGAGTTACATTGATATTACATGAGTCCATTCTTTATGAGTTACATTAACTGATTAACTTTCATTATTAGTGAGACAAGCTGTGTGTGTCAGGCACTTCTTGTACAGCTGTAAATCTTTGACAACAAAGAGATTTGATAATAACATAAAAATGCACTACAAAATCTCAAACTTCCTCATAATTTGATTTGGTTCAGAATTCAAAATACACATGTGAATCGATGAACTATTTGCACAGCAGTGGACTAAAACCATAAAAACAACCAAGGGATATGTCATTTTACAGTATTATGGTCAATTTATATTTATATATTTTCTTTTCTCTTAGAATTACACAGCCTGGTTTTTTTTGTTGCTGTGCCTTTAAGACTGATAAATGTACATGAGCCCTGTTCTGATTCTGTACCCTGTATTGCGCCTGATTCAAAAAGCAGTCCACCCCTTATCCCTTCAGTGTGAATGGGTGGGACTAAACTGCTTCAAGCTCAATAGGTGTAAATGAGAAAGAGGCTATTAAATGAGTAAGCGGCTATTAACTGCCTATTTAGTACAAAAGATTCATGCATATTTATGCTACAACATTTTGGTATAGGATTGGCAACAGCATTAAAGTACAGAGGTCACTTACATGACTCACATTAAACTGCAACATGGATCAGGCAAAATATACATAATAAATTGGTTGATTATCAATAGCATGTTTGGATAAAAGAAAAAATCTGATCATTTACCAATTATAAATCACTAAAAACAATACTTAATTTTTGGATTTTTATGTTCAAAAGATTTTTAATAGATTTATCATATTATCTATATCTATATATATTATAATTTATTTAATTATTATATTCAATTCTAACACTCTACAATTAATGCAGATACATCGGCACCATTATATCAATACATTATGTTGCACTGAGGCATTATGACACCCCAACTCACCAGCGAAGCGCACTGCAGTGATAGAAGATGAGTGTTCATCCAGTGTCTGCAGCAGGCCATACTCACACTCTGCGTCCAGAATGTGGATCAGCCTGTCTCTGCTTGCTGTGGCCAGTAGCCTTAGACCTACAGAGACCACACAGGCAAAAAAAAGAGTGCAAAGACTATTACCATTAATTAACCTGTAAAAACTCATTTTCATTATCGCTCTACATGCAACATCATTGCACTGATGAAAGGATCTCTCCTAAGAGCCTGCTCTTCTTCATTAGCTTAATATCTGAAATAGCACGTTCAGTAGAGGGCCATAAACACACACAGCAGCATTCTGCAATTCAAACAACACCCTGACTCAACAACACACTGTTAGCCAAGAGTGACTTAACACTTAACAAGTTTCATAACATCTGAATAAATAAACAAAGAATGAAAGAGGTTCATAAAACATTAAAAGAGCTGGATACCAGATTATGCTGTTTTTTCCAGAATACATGACCGTTTCAGTTACCATTATGATTAAACTATTTGGTAAACAGATGTCATGAAATCACAGTATCATATGTATGATTCTTACAACAGTGATATCCTGATAGTAAACAATTTACTCCAGCAGCCTCTGAACAGCACTGTGCATTCAAATCTCAAAATGAATGCTCTCATAATGTTCTAATAGCTTTATAGCAACCACAGAAATGGCAATGTAATATTCTTCAATGAGCTCAGCAAAATCCAATTCAAGAGCTGCCCACTGGGAATGCAGCCTGTGAATGTCATTTGGACTAGAGCAATGCACTCAGAGCCTCTGCGCACCAATCATTTTCAAAGTCCCATCCAGAGTGAGCAGCTGCATAATGGCAAAAAAAAGAGGCACTTGCCTGATAGACTGATCCTGTACTTGAAATGGAAATGCAATCTGGGAGTTCGTCAGTGTGAACTAACTTGCTCAGTTTGTATGACTTGCACTGATGGTTAGAAGACTGCTATCTGACTATCTGACCTGAGTCTAATACGGCCCTGCAAAATATTGGGTGTCGAGTCAGAGTTGGGATGATATTTCAAGCTTGGCTCAGGCTTCAGTTTGTTTTATAATCAATTTTCAATATATCAATGTATATTAATATATCAATTTTGTATATAGTAGATATGTTTAATTGATCTTTCCTCTTGCTCTGGGTACTAAGCTCAGCCAAAGTATATTCAGCATTTCAGCAGTAGTTTCAGTGAGAGAAACTTTAGCAAAGAGGGGCTAACAAGTCATCAGAGGAGAGCAATAGCAATATATAATGGTAATACGTATTGTTTTTGTATTACAAATATAAAATACCAGACTGTCCTCACATGATATTATTTGACAAACAACTGAAACACTCAGGAACAAAACACTGTAAAACAGAGTCTGCACAAATCCATTTGTTGGTGCATACAAATTCAGCATTCTGTGGTTTTCCCTTCAGAGACCTTCAAACTGTCTGTATGTCAGAGGCACCCAGGACTGCTTAGCATGCATCTCATAAATATGCCTGGAAAATTTCTAGATGGCAGGATTGTGACCCTTTATGTCTCTTTTGTGGTCAGTGAATCCCAGAGAGCATTATCTTTTTTAAATCTTGCTTTAGGTACTCTTCTGTGGGGTCAGTTTTGGACTTCCATTATGGCAAAAATATCATATTGCCATAGTTATAGACATTTTCAAAACACAGGTTGCATATCACAATATTTTAAAACAGATAGAATGCACTTGTAGCGCCACATTTAAAAAACAATGATTTTTATATTTATCACAATTTATCATGGCAATGCTAAAATACTGTCGTATTGCCCACCCTTAAGTAGATACTGGGTTTGGGTTTGGCTCAGGCTTCAATTTCATGCGTCTATCTTTTATAGATTTCCATGATTTAGGTGTTAACATACAGGCTAAGAGGGAATCTGATCACAGGCTTGTCTCCTTTGTCTAGCAACAAAACATATGCTAATACCATTAAAGCCTGTAAGAAGCATATGTGTGAAAGAAAAAGAGCAAAAAATAGAGGGAGCGAGTATTAGAGAGTGTGTGTAAACTGGATGGTGACACTCTCCAATCTCAATCTCACCCTGAGCCAGAACTACACCTCTAACTAGGACAACATATGCTGCAGCCTATTCTATACTGGATTCCATCTGACTAATAAAAAAATAAGTACAATGAGAATATTTTTAAACTCAAAATCACATGGCTATCTCTGGAGACAGAATTTTTGTTTATATAGTTACATATATTCCTCCTTCTCCCTTCACTATCTGCTCACTTTGGCTTAAGTGTTTCAAGTTTAATGGCACACTGTACATTCTATGCCTCCCCTACGAGCCCAATTACACATGCCTAAGCCTAAATGATAAGGTAGCTTTAATAAGGGAGATGTTATTAGCTAGTGCCATATGTGTGAGCTAGAGACAGCAGCCAGTGTTGGCCTGGAGAGCATCTGTTAAACATCTGAGCAGGATCAGCAGTTTTTCCAGGGTTTGAATACAGTATGCTGTGCTGCAGTCTGCTAGGGAGGTGTTTGCTGGTCCTCTGAGAATTTCCCTGTAGGCAGTTCTCACTCACCCGTCTCAGGCTTTGAATACTCCAGACACAGGATCTCAGAGTCGTGGGCCTGCACGTTCAGAATCTCCTCCATGCTCTGTAGCTCATGGATTCTGGAACAATTCAACCAACAAAGCACCTTTAGCACCTTAATTTAGAATTTCTTCATTTTTCAGTGTCAAAAAAAACAACAAAAAAAACATTTAATAGAAATTTATGCAGACACCTTAATATCTAAATATAAATATAAAAATCTATCAGTATTTAATTTGTCCACTCTTTATGTTTGGTGCACACTACTGCCACTTTAATGCTTCCATCCTGCCAATCTTGAAGACAACAACTGACAACTGTGTCCTCACAACAAAAGCTGTTCCACAACTGACATTATATTCCACTTCAAAGAGACAATAACATTCACACAAGTAACCGACCAAACTCACCTTAACTGCCTCTAAATTTCTTTCATATGTGCATCATCAAACGTCTAAAGAAGATATTTCTTAGGAGATTAAATAAAAGGAAATCTTGCATAAGGAAAGAGAATATAAGTGGAAAAAAAACACACTCCAAACATAGACCAAAAATATTCAAAGACAACATAACAACCGTGCAAGCCCTGGTAGACCACCAAATTGTCACCACCAGATAAACAGCACTTAAAGCTTTCATCTTTGAGAGAGATAAGAAAAATAAAGTGACTCTTGCTTCAGATCTGAAAAAAATCCACAGGTGTTTCTGTCCATCTTTCCACAGTGACAAAACATCTCAGCGTTATGGGTATGAAAAGATGTGTTACAGAACAAAAGCACTAGAACACCAACACTGGACATCTGAGATGTGAAGTAAAGGTTTATGGACTCATGAGTCTAAATTTGATGTTTTGGAGAAGGCAATGTGTACACTTCAGAAGTCTCCCATCAGTCATGTACAGTGGAGGATCAATGCAAGTTTGTGGATGTACTACAACCTGATGTGGTTATTTGTTTTTGATTGAAGGCACCATGAATGCTAAACAACAAAGAACAAATTCTAATTCATTATGCAATAGTACTTGAAAACATTTGATTGGGAACAATGTATTCTACAGCAAGATAATAACAGTAAGTGCACGGCTGAGAAGATCAGCATGTAATTATTAAACAAAGAAGCTGCTGGTGTTCTCAGAACAATGGACTAGACACCCCAAGCACAATTTTAATTGTGAGAAGCAGAAAATAAAGCCAGATTCTAAGACTGAAATTTTGAGATGCATAAAAACACACCTGCAGATTTCAATGAAAAACCAAAAGCAGGAATCAAGGTAAAGGATGGATACACTAGATTCTAAGCCATGTCTAGATTCTATCCATCCTTTACCTTGATTCCTGCTTTTGGTTTTTCAATGAAATCTGCAGGTGCATGTTGTTTAGATGTTAAGGCTCCTGAGTAATTTTCTGGTAAACATGTTATCTGTTTTTTTCCTGACACTGAAAAACTATTTTGACTGGAAATTAAATACACTAAGTGCAGTGACTTTTGTACATTGCTAGTTTTAAGCTAGTACATTGCAAGTTTTAAGGTTTCCTCTTTACAGTTAAAGAGGAATGGCTAGAATCCCCATTTAAACTCACGACACTAATGGCATATTAGAGTGGCCGACATTTCTATGTGGTTTTTCACGTTTCTGTGATTTTAATGTTCACTAAGCAGCCAATGAATCACAAACACACTGTGCTCTTTCCATTAAAACCTCAGTGGGTCAATTATCTAAAATCAATTAGCACAGAGGTGCTAAGTTGCAAAATGGAAGATGAAGCTCCCCCAGGATCGAACCTCAGTGTTCCGTTGCGGTCCCCTGATGCCAGGTGCTGTCCGTCTGGACTAACACACATGGTCCTAATGCCTGTCCTGTTCTCCGAGGTCTGTGGATCAGCCTTTTCTGAGTTGCTAGAGATGGTGCAGTCTGTGTCCAGCATGGTTGTAAAGCTATCATCCATGTAAATGATCTTCTGGAGGTCCTGCATGAATTATTTATATAAATGTAAGTGGAGGGAAACAGAAAGAGAGACTTCAAATTTTAAACATGTGGTTATAAGTTGAGCTGAAATATTGCGAAACTGACAGTGCTGATGACATTGCGGTTCAGTGTGGCACTGTGTGTGTCCATGTTCCACAGGCGGATGGTGTTGTCAGAAGAACAGCTGAGGAACGATCCTGGAGCGAGACACAACTGCTCCACATCACTGCTCTCCGGGTACATCTGAGAAGCACAATCAGACACATACACACCTTAGAAAAGCAACATCCATGCCAGATACAGTTGCATGCAAATGTTTGAACAATCTTGGTGAAATGACATGTTCTTTTGATTTTCTAGGTGAAAATAAGTTGACACATACTCTACAAAAAACCTATGCTAAAATTTAGAGCACAACTTCTATTTTGTTTAACATAAACAAACTAAATAAAAATAGACCATAAAACATAAAATGTGCCATTAATTTTGCATATGTATCATTTTATGCTTTACTTTTATTCAAATATGTTAAATTCAGCACACAAACAGTAATTATGTATTAAAATGTGTAGAGGTGTGTTCTCTGTAGAGACAATCACATTTTTGCATCTTATTTTCACTTAGAAAATCAACAAAACGTCATTTGATGGGGTGCCCAAACTTAGAACTGTATATTCAATTTAAACTTGCAATGCAACCTACATAAGGTCATTATTTGTTAAAAAACTAAGACCTGCTTAAAATGTCTATAATCCTGAGTAGTGCGAATCACAAAAAAGTGCTACAAATTGTCCAGAATAATAACATACACTTATAATAAATAACAAGCTTTGCCACGGAGATACTGCTAATTAAATAAAATACAAGATATAAATAATCAAAGTGAAAAACACATCTCAAAAAACCTCCCTAATACAAAGTGTACAATTATCATGCAGTCCAAGACCAAAGACAAGGAGTTGGGTTCAATTCAAGGTCATTAATTCATGGCTGTATAGACCTCACATCACTCTTTGAGAGTTAAGAGTTATTATTTTTATTTTGTTATACTATTCAAATGTAATTACTACAATATTTACACTCTGTATGAGTCTGCACTGTATCAGTTAGCAAAGTACAGATTAACTAAAACTTTTGAAGCATGACATTAATATCTAAAATATAAAATATAAAATCTGTATGGGTATGAGCCAAAAAAAGCTTCATATCAGTTGATCCCAAGCTCATATGGTTGTCAATTCTGGCTGATACACGCTGTCAGATTTGCTTTACCTCTACAGCTGCGTGCCTTACCTCTACGCTCCACACACACGATGAATGGTAAAGAGCAGAGTAGACCTTGCCCACTTTTCGGAGGTCACGGACATCCCACACATATAGACTGTGATCGTTGTAAACGCAGGACAGCCACCGGTTGGCGGGGTCATAGGACACAGCCACTGTATCAGGATACCGGGCGTCCACATTGTAAGCAAAGAGGTGGCTGATGGTAAGAAATGATGGATTAAGGAGAGGTTAAATGTAAAACGTCAGTAAAACCCATACTGTAACCAAACATTAAACACTGCTGTTAGGCTTTGACATGCAGGCTGGAAATGATGTTTCCACTGGAATTCTGTGGTCACTTTTCAGTCATTTTTCATACAGTAATGAAGACCTGACACACCCCAACCCTGAAACTGAAAGACTTTCACTGAACTAAGACTAAAACCTCTGTAATACTGAATATTCACAAAGAAATTTGTTTTTATTAGTCCCAGTCTATTACTCCGTGTCCATGTGGACCACAGAACAGTACCTAAAGCAAGATTTAAAAAAGATAATGCTCTCTGGGATTCACTGACCACAAAAGAGACATAAAGGGTCACAATCCTGCCATTTTCCAGGCATATTTATGAGATGCATGCTAAGCGGTCCTGGGTGCCTCTGACATACAGACAGTTTGAAGGTCTCTGAGGGAAAACCACAGAATGCTGAACATGTGACTGGTCATGCTGCTCAGACAACCCACACACCCTGGGTGAACTCTAAAACAGGAGGACAGGCTGCCAACATTGTTTGGAACAATTTGCATATTTATGACAGCAGCTAAGAAACAAATACCAGAAAACCCACAGTGACCTAATTTAGAGGACACAATAAAAGCATTTATACCGATAAGTTGACTTTTAAACATGAGAGGCAACAATAAAAAAAGCTTGGATTATTGAACAAAGTTTGCCTATTCAACATGCAGCATTTTCATATGAAGAACCATGTGAATTCTGCCATAAAAATGGTCAAAAATGTTTTTTTGACCAAAAAAGAGAAAAAAGGCTGAAATGTTTGCCCAAAAAACAAAAGATTAAATAACACTACAACAAACTAACGAAATCTAAGACTTTTTCAAATAGTTTTAATGCTAATGATGAGAAATAGTGATTAAAAATGCTGCTTGAACCTTTCGCTCTTCTGCACCAAGCAGAGTGGACGGATGTCAACGGTCAACTTCCACACTTTCCATGAGGAACTTTATAAAAGAGATTTATAGTTTCTGTTTGTCTTGAGTATCAAGCTCAAAAAGGTCTCCATTACAGGTTTGATACCACTTAAAACACACCACATTCCACTCAATATTCAGACCACAACAAAACAACAGAAGCAGAAAAGAAAGTCCCTGTGAGCACATCAATGTCACATGCAGCCACAGTTTTTAAAATGCTGCATTAATGAAAAATTAACAAACACCCATGTCACGGTGCTGAGCATAAATAAAAAAAACTATGCAATTCACTGCCTTGAATGACCAGCTGTTCTCTGCTGCCGAGGATGCTGGATTTTGTGGCACATTCTGTAACTACATACTGTGAAAAGTTTACTATAAGATAAACTGTTAATTTATTGTGAGCTCAGCAGATTTTATCAATAATACAAATGACATTTCTTTATTACATTGTAGGTTTTATGTTTAGTATGTTTATTCAAAGGCTGAAATAAAACAGCAAATTAGAAAAAAAAAACTTTCTTCTGGTTTTTGTTTTTTGGCCAGGTGCGGCTTGATTCAGTAGGGAGTACTACAGAGTGTGGGTAATGCTTTGGAGCGTACCTGGCCTCTGTGACAGTGACTATGTCAGTGCCAAGGCTGTGCGGGCGAGGAAGAGTGCAGATGAAGTGCAGATCGGTCGGGCTGAATGCTCTCACAGTTCCGTCAGCACAGCCACAGAAAATTAGCTCCTCCGTCACAGACAGAGAGGTGGCCAGGCCAGTCTGGAAGATCAGCACAAAAGAACTGAATGTTAGCAGGTTAAGATTCCATAAGTAGACAGGAACTTTACACTTCACCTCCCTTTTGAGCTTGGGATCTTTGTACATTTAATCAGAGATGCAAAATTTGTGTATACAGACACTGATTTGTTATATCAATCCACTGAGCAGTTAATGGCAGACATACAGTCACTGTCATAAGAAAACCTAGTAAATTTTTGGAACGTGCAATCCTTTAATACTTTGTGTAAACATTATGGCGAATGGACTACTAGACATTTTGAAAAACAAACCTCTCAAGCGTTTTACAAAAAGAGATGTTAGAATGTTTTCCCTCTCTATAAAGTATCGGAGATGCAAGGTTTTGTTACCACAGTGACAGTATGCATCTTCTGAAGTGATGTTTGTATACTTGACTGGATTGAGGCTGGTGAAATGAAGATCTCTGTGGTGTTTGCATGCATGTGCTTCAATTAGCCCATCAATAAATAAAGTGGGACAATAACAACATAAAGAAAATAAAGTAGGACATCACCTACTGAGGCGATCCAACTCAGACGCGTTTTAAAACTAACATCATCCATATTGTTCAAGATTCGTGGGGAGTGCTAGATTACATCTGAGAGAAAGCAAGTTAACACCAGAAACAGTTTAGAGAGAAGAGAGAGGGAGCATCTTAATAATTTATCATCATGATCATCAGCCCACTACAGGCATTAGATGTCCTTGATTCAAAGTATGTAAAAAAGGTAAGGGAGGTAAGGCGGTATTTACTTGCACAACCTTAATTGACTTTGATACATTTTTGGATAATCAAATCAAAGCCAGGAATGTGGCACTCTTGCAGTTGATGAGGTTTCAGACAGAGAGCCTTTTGTCTACTTTTCTAATGCACACACACACATATTTGTCTGCGCGGTGAACAGGGGCTGCCACAGAACCCAGACAGTGCAAGCTCCCACCTGCTCTGAGCGTGACCCAGTTTGGCAGCGAGATGGTGATGGCGAGGCAGATCTACTTTATCTGTGAATTCACTGTGTGTTTCAGCCAGTTGCTGCTCACGCCTCCAGTTCCCTCTATCACTCTACACTGTGGGAATTTGCACTTCTGCGCTCCTGGTTTCAATCACACTTTCCTCACAATAAGGTCTCGGTAGAAACAGCATAGGCCTAACATTTAAAAGAGGAAAAATAATAAGGATGCACCAAACTTCTGCCCCAGAAACTGTTGGCAAACAGACTAAATACATTTTTTTTGCATTGGCAAAGAGAATTAAAAATAGATCATGGTTAAAAGACACTAGGCCACTGTACACTGTGTCTTGATACAACTGCAATACGCACCTGCAATGCACCAGAGTTTAAGATTTAATTTACTAAGACTACAGCTTATGCTGCTTTCAAGCACAAATGGGGTGGTAGTTTTCTCCAAGGAGGAACTCATTCACCCAAAGTGGTTTATGTCTGAGAGAAACAGAACACTGTGGCTGTGAAATACATGATGTACTTTTTTAGTTAGCTGAGATATACATGTTTTGCCCTATTTTACTGGTGTTTTTGTTCTCAAATGAAGCAGAAATGAAATGCACATGTTTAAGTTGACTTTATAGTTTATTACATCTGTAGAGTTTTTCTGATTTCATGATGAAAACAGTGTTGACGTCACAATGACATCACAATGTGCTTTGAAAATTTCAATGTACTATGAACTTCATCATCAAACTTCCTGTGATGTCTTCTGGTGGGAAGCTAATTTTTCCAGTAACACCAAGACACCTGAAAGCAGCAGCATTGCACAAACTGTGTCTAGTCCTGCCCCCTATTTGCTTGCTCATGCAGGCATACTGGAAATAAAGGAGCTGTCAACAAACTCAAGACAAAACAGAAAATTAAAGTATATTGATAAAGACTGAAGTTCTTTCCCACCAAAACATTGCACATGAGTATTGTTAGAAAAAAAGAGTTTGTGAAACAATAACAAACTGCATGCACCTACTGCGGCCTGCATTACAGCATATTTTGCACCATGTCTTCTCAAATACCTGGGGCTGTCTCACAAAGCAGGATTTATGGTTTAGCAAGCAAACTTTAAGCTTAGTTCAGGCTAAGACTGGAATGTCTGTCTCACAATGGTGACATTACATCACTATGGCAACTTATACTGCATAAACAGTCTGCTACAGGGCAGGTTAAAGCTGAGATTTCAGATCATAAACAGCTTCTGGAATAGGATTTATTATTCCTTGAAAATCTAAACCTGTTAACACAGAAAGTAGTTAATTACCTTCGTAAAACAAGTTAGCCAAGGTTCCATTTGTTAGGTTTTGTGATGCTGAAACTTAGCTTAGAACTCTATCTCTTAGTCGGGAGCTTCTGCTTTGTAAGACACACTGCTGGTCTCGAGCACTTAAAACTATTCTGCTGGTAAACGTTCTTTCAGCTCAAGTTTGCAACTTGTGCTTCTGACTAACTGGTGCCTGGTTTTAGAAGGCAGAGCAAAAAAAAAAACAACAACAACACAAAACCAGCCACCATGAGTTGCTCCAATCTTAGTAAATTTAGCAGAACATGCAATGCATGTAATATCTTCACCTACTTTCTGCACAATTCCCCATATTCTGCACAGTTGTCCTTCAAACAGATCTCTGAAGTTATGGGTCATTCTGTAGTGGGCAAGGTGGAAAAATATACATACGACAAAGTGCACCAGGTTTGGAACATCTTTGCATACCATGAAGCACTGCATTTTAAAAAATCCTATTCATTTTTTCCTCATAGAGAAATCCATATATAGTTAAGATGAAATGGATTGAGTTTGGGACCATTATGTGTCATCAATGAAAGCTTAGACATGGGGTTTCTAATGTGTGCATTATGCTGACTACAGAATGATGACACAACTTCAGTGGTCTATGCATATGTACATGCGTGAGGAAGAGCAGCATACTCAGCTTTTTTCTGAGCGTTTGGTTTTATGTGCAAGGCTTGTACATTACATGTGGACAGAATGTGCTCCATTTGCACCTGAAACTAACTCAGCCCTTTACAAAAAAGCAATTTTAAAATATAAATCAATCTGGCACTTGGTTTTCAGTTTCAGCGTTCGTCCAAGAATTTTCATTTTGGTGAATCACTAGAAACTACTGAAGGATGTAGAAGTATGGGCTTGTGAGGTGTAAGTCAGCATTGAGTTCATGAGCAGAAAATACAGTTCCACTGACACAATGCAATGTGAGTACAAGACGACAATGAATCTGAGAGGGGCTTCAGTAATGGGGGAATGCCTGGGTTCAACTTAGTATGATCACAATGAAAAAATTCATGTGCAAGACACCCAGCAGGACGAACAAGTGGCCACAACTGAGGTCAGAATAGGGGTACATAAGCTTTTAGATGTGAAGTGAAAGTGGCTGGTGCACTCCTGAAAAACAACTTACTGCGATACTGTCGTTTTTCTGGGCAGTGTAGGAAGAGGAGAAGCAGAACATACTGATATCAGACAGGAGCATGGTTAATTAGCACATGCAAACCCTCCCAGCCCACAGCTGCTCAGCCAGAAAAAGCACCCTAAAGCAGTAGTGCCTCGTCACAAGACAGCACAGATCAACTTAACAACAAACAGTCTTAAACTCAATATGTGCAAATATAGGAAGTGCAAAAATAATACAAAGCCAATCAAAGGTAGTTTCAAGTGTATTTAGAAAATAATTTCTGTGTGTAAAGAGACTGCAGCTGTCAGACTCACTCACCCTGAGCTCCACCCATTTATCCAGCAGCCTCTTGTCATTAAACTCGCACAATAGGCCTGAGGAGGTGATGCAAAAGGTGCTGTCAGCCTTCCGGCCCTTGCCACAGGCTACATCACTGAAGAAGTTATTCCTGAGTTCTCCCAGCAGCCCAGAACGGCCCAGCAACGGCACTGTGGCGTTGACCTGAAAGTGACCACAGGTCTGCTTTTATGTTTTTGTTAAAATGACAGTTTTATTGCTTATCTGTGACTATAGTTCCGTTTGTAATGCAATGACAAAAGTAGAACACTGAAAGTAAATGACACAAAGATGAAGAGTCATGACTATTTAAAGATGGGTCAAAACCTTGGAGGACTTTGCATGGTCCAGGTACCAGAACTTCACATGTCTGTTCCCTGCTGTGACGAAGTAGGAGCTGTCATTGGAAAACGATACGGCCGTCACTTTACTGGACACTTTGTTGGCAGCAACCACTACATTTTTCTGAAAAGGTATAAAAAGAACTTTATTATCACTGATGAAGGTTTGATCAAACCTCTCTGGGTTGCGTAAGCTGACAATGTTAAGCACCTTCCAGGCCCAGACGTTGACGATCATGTCGTGCTGGTAGCCCACGCTGACAATGTACTTGCTGTTGGGAGAAAAGGCCACACAGGCCACGCCGTATTTATGCTCCTGCAGCTCCGCAACCTGAGTCCTCTCCACCACATCCCACACACGCACTGCTGGCATATGACCACTCTACAGTGAGACAGAGAGAGAGAAAGAGAGAAAAGGAGTGCAAGATAGTGAGAACAAGAGAGAGAAAACAGAACGAAGGAGAAAGAAGGACAGAGAGAGAGACAGAGAGAGAGAAAGAGACAGAGACAGAGAGAGAGAGGGAGAGAGAGAGAGAGAGAGAGAGAGAGAGAGAGAGAGAGAGAGAGAGAGCAGAACAGAAACCGAGACAGGGAGAAAAAGAACAGGGGGGGATAAAAGATTGGGCACAATTACAGTTAAAGCTCTCTAGGTTTTAATTTAATTTCTGCCAAAATCTGGTTTTATGCTAAGTCCTTTGTGCTCCTTGTACTGAAAGGTGAAGGATCAATTCAATCTACCGACTATACAAGTTATGCAACTCAATCAGAACAAGACGAATAACTGTAAGGGCCGCAAGCGGATTTACTGCAGGAGTTCTCTGATGACTCTACTAGAACATCCTGCTTTATTACACAGAGCAGCCTGACTGCACGTATCATTCAACATTGCAACCAAACATAGAGGCCACACTCTGCACACAGAGGAAGCTGTTTGTGTGTGGGTCAACCATGGCAGAAAACCACATAATGCGATCCTTCTGCTCCTGTTTTCTCCTCTTTCACTCACTCTTTTCTCTCTCACTGCATACACCTTCTCCCTGACTCGTTTTCTCTCTCCACACACACATTCAATTTTTGTCTCTCTTCTCCTCTCCACGGTTTTCTCCTCTTTTCACCTCTTACCGACAGCAGACACTGTTGGTGCGTAGGCTGGCACCATGCCGCCTGTTGCTACGGCAACCAGTCAGAACACACTCACACTGCTTTCAAGCGCACTGGTGGCGCAGGCTCCTCCTGAACGGAAGGGATTAGTCGTGCACACCACTGAAGTCTTGTGCTGAGCGTGTATGGATCACTGGATTAGAGAGGCACATAGCTCACTCCTCTCTCGTGTTCAGCCGTGCTATCTATGTTTGTATATAATTGGAGGAAATATTTCACCTGAACTTAAATGGTGTAAATATTTAGAATTTTTTAAATATATAGAATTTTTAAGAGTTTAGAGAAAAACAGACAGGTATTGTACTATACGGTTACAAATCCATGAACAAGTCAATTTGGTTACCCTTCTTGCTGTACCAAGCACTATGACCCAGAACAAACGGGTGGAGCTAGTAAAGGTGCAAACTAAGGCCAAACAATTAACCTTTTTTAATCCAAAATTGAAATTCAAAAGAGTGCAATTTTTAGATTGCAAAGGCTGCCATCTAAGTTCTATCATATGTTATTCACCACTTCACAAGTGGAAATATTTAACCTGCAGAGCTTGTGAACTGATCAGAGTCTGATAGGCTACTTTCCACGTTCAGGCCTTAAGCCCAAAATGGATATGCTGGTCTTCTCGACCAAAAAATACTTGGAGTTTTAGAAAATAATCACAAATAAATTGCAATCGCATTACTGAACAGAAAAAAAAATCACAGTTACATATTTTCCACAAATTGTTCAGCCCTGGCACAAACCACTAACTGGCCAAACTCAATCATCACAGTGCATCAAGTCAGATGACTGCCATTTAAAAAAAAAAAAAAAAACACCTAACCAGCCAGAATCACTGTCTATGACTCTTCACATGCACTGACCAGACTCTAGTTTAGTACACCTCCTTGTATCTACGCTCAGTGTCCATTTTATCAGGTCCATTTACCATTTACCTGCATTTTGTAGTTCCACAATTACAAACTGTAGTTCACCTGTTTCTCTGCATACTTTGTTCCACCTACTTCCATGATGGAAAACAGACACAGGTCCTCAACAAGAGTATGGTCAGTTCTGAGTTTGGATTAGTAACTGTAATGCACCATACAGCCTGGTGGAAAAATACTATTACACAATATATAAAGCCCCAAAACTTGCATTACTTGTTAGCTATATTAGCCCCAAAGGTTAAAAAGAACTGCTTATGGTTTCTGACACTGTATATTGGACATAATTCAGGTTTCAGGATCTCCAGCAGTGAAGCTATTTTATGGGCATTTGCTTGTGTGAAGATTTTGCAGTGGAATGTAGACTACTTCATACTAAAAACTGAAACCTCCAGTGATAAATAATACAAAGATGGCCATGGGTGCATATTGTTTATACTTTCTATAACTACATGGCTCTATGCAGATTTTGCTCTTATGTCTGGTCTGGCTGGGATTTTCTTCCAATTCTTCACTTCTTGGATTAAGGGAGGCCCAGTCCAAAAGCTTTGCTTACAAGCCTGGGGATGACCTTGTATACCACTGTGCTCCAGAGTAAAACTAAAGAAGAACACTTTAAACAGGAAACATTATGCTTTTTTTGCTGTTGCTTTAAAAACACTGCAGCAGAGGTGGGCATGTTATCTTGATACTTAATCTCTCCAAATGTTTAAACATTCAACGTAACATACCAAACATATCTGCAAGGGAGGATCGTACAGTATCATTTACTACAGAAGCCCAAGGGTACAGAGAGACAGTTGTATTATGCTGCATGACGCTGAAGTTCATTGTCATATTTCTCCGCCTGCTGAAGCTTTATGTGAGAGATAAAAGGTGCAGTGCTGCTTAAGAGTGACTCATTATTTCTGGGCCATGACGTGGAGCTGTGACGTAACTACACTCTGCAAAGTAAAGAACTGTAAAACTCACCTCGCCTGTGACCACATATTTGCCATCTGGTGAGAAAGCTAGAGTGGTGATGGTTTTCCTGAGTTAAAAGAAAAGAGAGGGAAGTTTTTGAGTTATGTTGTTGAAGTGAATGCTTCCTGTCTGCTTAAGAGGCTTCCTGTCTGGTAAGCTAGTGCTCATAACCACAATGGCAGTGACTCACAGTACAATCAATGCCATGAACATGTCTTCACAAAACAAAACATCAGACAATTGGAACCAATTTAATTGTTTGGAGCTTTTAGTTCTAAGTACTAATTTTAATCTAGGTGTAAGAATTGGCCTTTTGGACTACTAGGGACATCCTAGCGTTAGAAAGCATGTTGAGTCTTGACTCTACAGAGCTAAGCCCCTCTTTTCATAACAACGGTCATAACTACGTTTGGAAATAGGTCACATTCCAAAGGGCAAGGCCTTCACAAAACCACTTTTTATGTTGTGTTCTTTCCTGTCTTATAGTGGCCATGGCGATAAAAATTAGGAATGAGACAGAAGAATGAACAAAGTGTAGTTTTAAAAGTTTTCAATTTGTGCTCAAAACAAGCAAAAACATTCACTTATCATCTGCCCTCAAAAAGTCTTGAACAGTCTTGAAGAGAGACAAATTACGTATCATCATGTGCCTTTGCCCTCTTTTCTGTGGTATCTGTAATTTTAGGAGTTTTTACTGTAATTACAGGGAAGTAATGACTGGTGTGGAAAACTGTGCAAATCCACAGGATCACAGATCACCCTAAGCATACCTTTAGTTCTATTCACTTCAAATGAATACAATTTACAGTGCCCAGTGCTTTCTGTAATAGACATTGTTATGAATCAATCAGAGGCTGTATTACAGAAACTTCCTATCTTTTTGTCTAAAGTTAAGATCTGACAGGTCAAGATACATATTTGTATTAAAGAAGCAAATCTTAACTCAGGAATCTTATCTTGTGGTGGCATCTTTTCTTATTTCAATTTAGGAAATCTTAAACTAAGTTTCTCAAAGTTGGCCCTCAACCGTTACCAAGCAACTGACCCTACGCACAAAGCTGAAACTTAAAACAGAGCTAATCACAATAAAAATCAGTTTAGTTACCCAGATAGCTATCACTACTCACGTAAAAAGGCAAACAAAACTAAAGTGCGATAAACTTGAAGTTAAGAACATTGTGTCAGCGATTCATGCTGTTTATCAGAGCATCGCCGCTCTCCAGTTTCAGTTTTAGTTTCCCAAACGCTTTAGCCAACCAGGCCAACGTTATAAATTCTAATAAACAGACACACATTCAACTCTATCTCCTCATTATTCACCACCATCACTGTAATATTTAATCTAACAGGTTTTCATCAACATTAACACATGAAGATAATAAGAGGCGATGGTGGAGAATGTGTCTGCACTATCTGAGATTTTTAAAACATTGTTAGAGAAGAAAAACCTCATAAATCAAAGCATCACTTTCAGTGTAGATAAATGTAACATTGTTCTGCTGGTTGCAGTGAACTATGCTGCCTTTCACCGCATAAAACGATAGAAACATACTGTTAAAACAGAAGTGGGGTTGTCTTAAAGTTAGCATAGAATTTAGGACATTTTGTCTAGTTAGGATGTTTATGAACTTAAGAACTGTCTTGTAATAGCTTCTGTCCTAAATTCAGTGTTATTTAAGTTGTAATGGTGACTAAACCAAACTAAGATTTCAGAGTTAAGAAGTTTCTGCAGTACAACCTATTAGCTTGAGTAATCTGGTTTTAATGGAGCTGCTGATGCAGCTATGACAGGGGACTTACTTTGAGTTGTTGAGAATGTGATACTGCTTGTTCTTCTTGGGGTTCAGTAGCACCACCACACAACTACAACAGAAACAGAGGAGAAACTCTCATTAAATTCACGTCTCAAAGCAGAAAACACAGTGTGAATTTATTTTTTGCCATTTCTGAGTTATTTTCCATACATTATATAAAAGCATATCCATATATACTTAAAAAAAGAATTCACATTAAGTTAAACAAACCATTTATTAAGTTCTGTATCCTCACATAAAACAGTTCCTAAAGGCGATGCACCAATGTGGTTGCTGTACACTTAAATTAGCATTACAGAGAACTGTAACATTTATTTGAAGTGGGTTACATATGCAGTAAAATTAATAACATGCAGATATTTTAGTGCAACAGCTGAGCATCACCTACAGATTTTGGTCTTTTAGAGTACAATAAACATGTAATTAAATATTTGGTTTGAAATATTGTTAAAATGTAATCAAACCATAATTCTGATATCATCATGCATACCCAATGTTGGTTGTAGATGGAAAACAGTCAAACAGATATTCTATTGTTTTCAATGAAGCCGTGAGGGAAAATTCTGCCAGTACCAGCAACAATGTTCTGCAGACGGCAGCAGTGAGCAGAATGTTCTCTCAATAGTTACATTTTCCCAACCTTGCCACTGACAGTGATGGTGAAATAAACAGGTGATTTTTTGAGAGCCATGAGTGCCAGAAGTCAAGATGAAACCAGTATTTTAAAAAAAAGTACAAAATACAAAGCAGCCGCCTGCCCATTAATAAAGAACCAACACTGCTAAAGCTCTCGTTGTCATTTTGCGAACTTTTACATGGCTTTATGCTTCAATCTCATACCTTTTTTTTCCCAAGGCTTAAATGTAAACATGTCATAAAAAAGATAAGCTCTTATTGAGTTATATCAGTATGACTGAGAGGTTCTGCTCTGCTCAGAGGAATTACACAGAGAAAAGGCAGTTACTTTGCTACATAACATACACTGTAAACAAGCACACAATAACCTGCCAGGCTGAAGGTGAATATGGAGAAAGATAACCCACTAACCTATTTCAAATCAATCATTTACCCCAAATAAAGTACAACCTAACAAAGTTCAAACTAGGAAGAAAAGAGGGAAGCAGGAAGAAATATGTGTCTATGTGGATAACCACCACCTGCTTAAAATAAGTTTGATGGGTCACTTCACATGATCCCTCCAAATCTTGTTATCATCCACTTCACTCTATTCTCAGAACCACTTACATATTTTTTATGGGGAATGACTCCTCCACTATAAAGCATGTTGCATAAGGGATCCTAAAAGCTTCGGGAATCAATATTGACCAAATCACCAAAGCACACAGACAACCCCTTATGTGAGGTTGACCAAATTACACACTTGCACACTAACTATACTCTCTGAAATTGTACTAAAACAGGACCTCTTCATAAAACTTTGTTAATTGACAAATATACAAAAGACAGGAACCCCAAAACACTGTGATACAACTATTAAGCCATTTCCTCACTGTTACTCTCACACAGGCTAAGACCCTCACAAAGTACTGCAGCAGCTTGCTCTAAGCCTCAAGTCTCTACTGCCTGAGTGCCACCCCTGTGGCTCCGTCTGTAAATGCAACACAACAGCATACAGGCAGAAGCATGGGCTGAGTGTCTAAGTGCTTTAATCAGAAGTGTGGATGCCTTGACATCGTATTCAGCCTGCAGGTGAATCAAACTGGACCTGCTAATTTGACTCTGATTTGCAAAGGCATGTTATCAGCATATCTAAAACATACAGCTGAAGACTTATATGATGTGACCTCATGCTCCTAAAACAATGTATATAGAGTATAGCCCATTCTATATTTGTTTTATATACAGCGTAATGATTTTAGACTATTTTCTATGTTCTGATGTCAAGGTTAATCTTTCCTTCATGTTGAATGAAGCCATATTTTTAATTCCCTTAAATTGATTTACTTATGTGTATTTGGAAAATCAAAGATGTTAATTTACCAACAATCTGAATATTTTTTGTGCTTTTAATAAATCACAAGTAATTTTTGCCACAGTCTCATTTAGGTATTGAAGGGGTAGACTAACAAATATGTGCACTGGCCAGTCAACGAATTAAGAATTTGTGGCCAAAATAGTAGAAACATGGTTATAACTTATACAATGTATTTACAATGACCAAGCAAATTTCACTACCAAAAACAGTCAGTTGTTGCTTTGAAAAATGAAATACATGTTAAAAGCTTTATATTAACAAGAACACTGCCTTTGTAGTGACTATGGTGGTCTCCCTTCATCCATCTAGTCGGCTCTAATGTCATCTGATCTGGGTGTGATTGTGTCCACTACGCTAGTAACAGAGTCGTTGAGACACGCCAGCTTATGTAGCACCTTACTTTATTTAAGACTCTTTTTTTTACAGTGTGATATCATCACTTTAGCCATTGGAACTGCCTATATAGTACCAGATTGACCTGTTCCGCTTGGGAAATCACCATCATCACCAAAGCCTCTCATGTTGGTTGCAGATGAATTCTGACAAAATCTGATTTTATGCATTTTATTCCTTGTCCAACCAAACAGATGTGTTAAAAGGAAAAAACAATGCAAAGAAATCTCAAAAGCAAGTGGCCAATAGGGCTAAGGGGTCAGCATTTTTAGTAGCCAAAATGTGAAATGTTGTAACCAGGGTAGAGATGGGCAACATGGTGATATTTTATCATTATCGTGATAAATGTTTTATTGTAATGAACAACATGCTTTTCCAGAGCGGATCAAGCCTATCATATGTACTTAAAGAATACTGATCAATTACATGCTTTGTTACAAAGAGAGCAATATATTTAATATATAAATATTTTCTTGTTTAATTGGAATGTTAAATATTCAATAAAAACACTGTACCCACAATTGTTACTGGCAGTTTGTTAAATATGGTGCCACTATAGAATTGTATCTGTCTGTCAAAATAAGTGAAATGTATCATCATATTTTTGACATATTGTTCACATCTAGGCCAGAGGCACCAGACACTAGGCAATGTCTACCCCTGTATTCTCTTAGAGTACTTCAAGTATCAGAGTAAAAATTCTAGTAATGTGATGAACCTAATAAATACAGCTTCTAAGAAAACTTCCTCTTACTCAGTTTTTGGATTATAAAGCTGTGCATCAGCAGTGGAGGATTCATACTTTAGGCATTTCTGTAAAGAATGAGCTGAGGTATCAATAACACATTACTCATTTCTCCAGAAGCCTGCAGTCAGGCACTCCTCTACATGTTCCCGTGATTGTGAGGAGGGAGATTCAGGAAAAAAAGGACTCCTTTGGCAACTAATACCTTTAGTGGATTTGCAGAGCTATTTGTGCAGGGCTCCAGATAGGATTGACAGTGCTGTGACCTATGAGGGAGACGAACATGTTGACATGTGCGTATAAACACACACACACACACACACACACACACACACACACACACACACACACACACACACAGGAAGAGGGGGAGCTCAGCTCATCATGCATCAGAGACACACCCAGATGTGAATCAGTGTGTGGAGAGGAAAGAAGTAACCTTTCCTTCTCTCTCTCTCTCACTCACACACACACGCACACACACACACACGCACCTTAAAATATGAAGACGCTGTCTATGTTAAATGAGATGACACTGGTGGTGTTAAAAGTAATAAAATGTGTTTTCTTTAGCTGGAAACAAAAATCACACTGGTTAAAAATAACAGTAAGCACAGTGAGCAAAGTGAGAAGCTGCTGTTTCACACAGAATTTGATACAGCACAACAACAGACAGCAAAGCAGAACGAAAAGAAGCAAAGAAAGCAGCTGAGATACCGCTGGCTTTCTGTGTGTTATACATGTTTCAAATGATGTGGCCTATATGAGAATCACAGAGGCGCATTATGCCATGCTGAGAAATATACAGAAATCCCATTTCCACAATAAAAATAACTCAAAAAGCCAGGACTATTTAAGCTGAATATTTAAGAAACACCACTGCAGATCATTCTTTACTGTGATGTTGGTATAAAGATGGGAGGAAAAGAGTCTTCTAACTAGAGCTGAAAAATAATCACTTTTCTATCAAAGTTGGAATTTGAAAGTTCGCACGAACTACAATTTTATTCATTACATACATCACCAATGTTGTCGTAGGTTTTAAGTGAGAAATTTAACATAATAAAATGGAGCTTGGGAATTGCATTTAGGTAAGTTAGACCAATAAGAAGCAACCAGACACACATGTGCTTTGTACATGTCAATTAGTATTCTGGCACACTATGTTCAGTATTCAAGCCTTAGGCCAGAAAAGGCAGATATTCTCATCTTCTTAGTCAAAACAACAGGACTGAATTTTATTTATAGGAAACTATTATTATTAACAACAGTCACAATACAGGCCCGAAAATGACTATATATAAATATTTCCCCAAATTGTTTAGTCCTAATTCTGACAAAAGTACTTTACACATTAGAGTAACGTTTCATCACTTTACACATATAGTTGGATAGAGTCACTGTAATAAACAGACCACCTTTTATTTGTTCAATTTTTTGTCAAAAAGGCTATTTAAAGTTCTTCATTTTTCAACATCAGTAAAAAGCAGAAAACATATATTTAACAAAAAATTACACCGAAATCTAAAAACTTTTTCATAATTTAATGTCCACTCGTTGCTTTTATTACAGATTTCATCCTAGGTTTGTCAGAAAAAAATTAAAGGGATATTTTTCCAGTTCAATACTTTCCCCTTTATTATGCAAGTGCATTATTTTATCTCTGAACTCCTGAATAAACTGTACTTAAAAGTCATTTTGACTGGAAATAAAATTGGACATCTTCACAGTACTGTAATATAATATCCCATCTTTGGTCAGACACCAATCACATACACTAACCTATAATAATGTTTGATGGATTACAAGAGCAGTGTGTAAACAGTAATCATTCACAATGTTTACTAGTACAACAACGTCTCTCTGACAACACACACACACACACACACACACACACACACACACACACACACACACACACACACACACACACACACAGGTCTGAGGAAAAAAAATCATTATCCTATCTACAATGTTACTGCATTGAAGTTTCTACATGACCACACACAGCAAACAAGGACAGCCAGAGGATGCAATCCCAGCATGCTCACTGTCCCACTTCACTTCACTATAGTTTAATAGCCTCAGGAATTAGCCTCTAAAAATCCAGGATTTAGCCTGTAATCTTAAGGTTAATTAGCGAGCATCCAGTTGCCAAGCAGCCACTTTTAACTGTTTAGAAACTAGAAGACACATGTAATGTGTCACTGTCATATCAAAACTTCTTTATATAGCCATTTGAAAATGTAGTTATTTTGATGTTTTACAAATATTGTATTATGTATTATACAAACATGCATTAAACTGAAGAATAGGCCAGGGTGAAAGGACAATGTTATATTCAGTAATATTATGATTATTGGTGATAGGTCATTCAAAAATGAACTGACAAAGAGCTTGAGGGAACCAATTTATTTCTAAAGAGCATTATGAACACTTTATAAGATTCTACAAGCATCTATAGCTGAAATACACCTGCTACAATGCTGGAAAACACCTTGTTTTTATTATATGTAAAGCACATGGACATGGCTCTGAAACTCATTTATTCCAGCACGTGTGGCAGGATAAAGTTTCTTCTGCAGAGGGCAATATAATAGATAATCCTTATTTTTCAACATAAAAATATTGTTTTAATTATTTTTAATGTCACCCAGGCCTAGTTAAGAATATAATAAAATAATGAGTAAAGGTAGCGTTTCAGAAATACATGGTTTTGTTACATCAGCATTTTGTTAAAACAGTAATAAGTAGCTATTAGCTTGTGGCAAGATAGTTTGAACTTCTTGATGGATCTGTACATGTTAAATGAGTTAAAAAAACAAATACTCTTTATATTTGTCAACTAATGCCACATGTTCAGCCTTGTCTTTCAAGTGGTCGTAATGCAGCGGACAAACTGGTTATTTTTCTAGACAAGGACCAGTATGAGGACCATAGAGAACACGACCGGATGATTCCAAATACTTTGCGAGCTTCATGATAAATAATGAGGAAGTACAGAAAAGCAAACTGTGTAGATTTTGAGCTGAAATGCAGACCCATTTGTTGGACTCTGCAGGGCCATATGAAACATGCTTGTTCCACCTGTCAGATGCAAACTGATCCAGCTCATTATCTTACCTGGTAGGAGACCTAATCAACTCCTCTATGTGCAGCAATGCATGGATCCAACAAAAATAGCAGACAGCAAAGCTGTCAAAGACCATAACATATTAGAAATCTGGCCTGATAATCATGAATTCAAAAGACTGCAAACCAAAGCTCAGGCACAGTGATACAGAACAGGGAATTAAACCTTTCGGTCTTGGTTGTAGGGCTGTACAACATGGACAAAACATATTTGTTTATTTTACAAGCTGTAGTTGATTTACTGGTGTTACAAGAAAAGTATATGAAAATAATACATAGTTTTAAATGTGCAGCTAGGTGCAGAAATCACTCTGTGATGACAGGCTCGAGGGTGTGGGCTAATCAACAATGTAAGAGAATTATTGTGCACAATAGCTGTGGGAGTGATGAGCAATTCCACAGTGCTCCACAGGAGACCAATAACCCTCAGCCACACTACAGAGGAGACTACAGCTGAACTGGCACAGCCTGAATAACATGATTTGAAAGGACTCCAGGTCATTATTCATATACTGCTAAACACTGGCCCACAGTCATGCAGATCAATGCTCGGCAATGGAATTGTGGATGGCTGATGGTCAGACACTGCCCACATACTAAACATAAAAATACAGCAAAAAATACAACTGTTTTATGCACTGGGGAAGGGTACCTGTTTTAAACAACAGTATAAAATAGCTTAAAATTTCAATAATTATGATAACCATGCCCAAAAGGGTCAGAAATCTGTTGATAATGATGATATTTATCATTGTTATAGAAAATTCCTTTATATGAGCATATTGTGGATATAATCTGTACCTAAAGAACACTGAACAGCTGCAAAGAAAGGATACTATTCTTGTTTACTTGGATTTAATAGTTCAATGTGTGAAAGGTTGAATAACAACCATTGTTTGCAGTTTTTAACTATATTTTTAAAATGTGGCTCTACTGGCATTTTTGTCTGTTCCAACTGATCGAATCTCAGAAAAAAAATTTTGATGCATATTATGTATTGTGCTGTTATATTTTTGCCATCTCGCCCCTCCGACACATACACCTACATTTCAAAAATTTTGCCACATTTTCATCCACTTTCTGCTAGTGATCAAATGAAAATGCATTAAATAATAATGAATAATTGAGATTTTTGCTCTCTTCACGTAATAACGATTTCCTGCCAAAAAAGTTGCTATCGCACATTTTTTACATTTTTAGGTTATTTTCCAATTTTTACACAAGAGAGCATTCTTCTTTGTTATATAGAGCTGTCACATGACACTGAATTTAAGCTAAATGTTTTTTTTTCCCCAGAAAAAAAATTCCAATGTACATTTTTACAACATTGGCGGTATCAAAAAAATATTTTTCTGCTAAAGTCAAAAAGAAAAATGCTTTGTTGGCATTCATAAAATATAACCTACAATTGGCATTACCACAGCTTTATGAAGCGTTACAACACTTGCAAAAATTCTTTGCATGGAAAAGTAGCTACTGTAAATAAACATCCTACTGCTATGGTCTCCCTGCAATATTCTAATAATCTGAACAGTGAACAGTAGAAGTATCAGTTATAATTATTTTTTAGTTTTTGATGTTGTATGAAAGCTTCAGTAAAATTCTATCAAAATAATACCTGTACAGGAATACTGTCCTATTGTCTTGAAGTGATAAACATTAGTGTATATTTTGTGTTTTTTAATGTTTTTAATAAATTTATGATAATGTTGAGCACGGTGCATCAGATTATTTCAATAATACCAAAAAATGCAATTATTTCGACCACCGATATCATGAATGGAAGTTTTCCTCTGTCCCATCCCTTACATGCATGTGTGCTATCTGCAACTGTTACAAAGTATTATGATGTATTTGTTATATGCGCTAATGAAGAGCAGCAATAACTGGTTAGATAAAAACTGTCCTGGACCATCTGGTAAGTGGGATAAACATGAGAGACAGGTGGTCAAGCCTTGCGTAGACACATAGACACACACACCCACACACCCACACACAGACACACACACACATGCCCCCTACATACACAGTAGAGGATCAATTTCCAACTCTGAGCCTAACCCCTGATCTGGCTGTTAGCAGGGCTATCCCGTTGATCCTGGACAGAACAGCATGAGCAGACGGAGCCACAACACCCCGGATCCTGCAGCTTCAGCTCACTGCTGGCAGGATAAAGCACTTCAGCACCAGGCTTGGCAGAACTGGCACTGTGCTCTCCCTTTAATACGTGGACACACTGGGAGAAGTATATGTGGCATGCTTTTCCAGAGAAAATACCAGAAAATATTAAATCATCCTTTTACAGGGCTAAAATTTTCCACATAATATCTACATTTAGACCTCATCTGGACTGTGCTGCTCTGCTCAGAGAGAACGCTAATGCAAGAGGTCACTGGGGATAACGTCTGCACTGCTGAAGCTCCACAGAGTCCTGACTGCTGCATTGCAGCACAGATGCAGACCACGCAGTGGAAAACAGCACTGTTAAATACACACACTGCAGGAAAAACCCTCTTCCGCTTATTCAGCTGACCAGCAATTAGGCCTAATACATGCCTGCATTCTGTCCCTACCAGCCTCTTTTCCTCTGTTTTCATAGTTTTCTTTCCACTTCTTTGCATTATTATCATCTCCCTCGCTCATTTCCTCATCAGCTGCTCTGCGCTCAGCTCTACTGACCCACTTTGCTGCAGTGCTCGGTGAGAGAGGGTGAGAGAGAGAGAGAGAGAGAACGCGAGCAAGAGAAAGCCTGACACACATTTTCATGCATGTTTGATTAATACAGAAGACTGTTTATGTTCTCTGCGCAGATCTATACAGCAGTAAAACACTGACACGCAGCATGCTCATTACTCAAACTTCCACATGGATGGTATGTTACTGTAATAGCTTTTATTTTATTTTCATTTTGGTAAGTTTATCTATAAAATACAGCATACAATACTGTGCAAAAGTCGGAGACCACACTTTATTTATTTAGTTTCCAGCCAAACCAATTAAGTACAAATTATTCATTTTTCAGCAGATATTAATGAGGAGGTTAGATAATCCATTTGTAAAAGTGGGAAGTCAGAGGAAATAAGTTAAGAAATAGGCGATTCCAAAACTAGAGTGCCAAAAATGATTCAAAGATACAAAGAAACTGGGGCTCCTAACAACCATGCACGACCGGGTAGACCACCAAAGCACCATCAGACAAACAGTACTGAAAGCTTTTGTCTCTACAAGAGGAGAAAATCAACCTCAACTTTTACTCCAGATCTGAAAAAATTCACAGGTGTTTGTTATTGTGGGTTTTGTGCTATTTTCTGTTAAATACATGTTTTTTCCTTTTTCCTGATGCTAAAAAATGAATGACCAATGTGACTGGCAATTAAATAAACGAAGAGTGGCCTTGGTCTTTTGCACAGCACTGTAATTAAGTATTTCCTTGATGCCATGAACATTTTTAACATTGGTAGCATTACTCATGCAATCTGTAAACTGCTAGGTATTTAAAACCAGAAAGTTCACTTTGTCACGTCAGTTATCAGCAGAGGAGCACTGATGAAGACCACTGACTCCCATAGCGCAGTGAGTAACAGGGTGTCTGTTTGACAGATCAGTGTCACTTCACATGGAGCCTGTGTGAATCCTGCTTGTCCTGTTTGTCTTGGCCGTGTACATGACTGAACTTTTTAACAAAACTGCACATTACAGTACTGCGTCTGGCTACGAGTTAAACAACACTGCACAGCAGTTCCTAATATGGACTTTTTTACTCAAATTCTCTCCTCCTCATAAACCGTAGTTGAATTGTTTTGGGTATTGCTTGAGTAAATGGTGACATAGTGTTTGAAAGGTGCCACAATAGTATGAATATGTCCATGCTGGATTCCTACATCCAAGTGAGACTTGTTGTATTTCAAGTACAAAACTATACAGGCTGGCGAAAAGGATAATAAGCAAAAGTCCAGCTGAGGTATTTCACAAATACAGTCTTTAAGAAGCACAGAACTTCACAAACCTCCAGCTACAAATGAGGTCAATCAATCTGAATGAGAGCACTCATGAGCAAGCGAGCACTCCTTCACATCTTTTCATTTAGGTGCACTTCAAGAAAAAGGACAGCTCCCCACTGGGTACTTCATATTTAATTAAGAATGATGGATCCAAATGGAATTAGCTGCTTTTTCTGAATCAAGATAATGCGCGTTTTCCACTACTGACTAGACTCACTCAAGGGAATTATCAATCAATTCTGTCTGGACCTTTGAACCTTCAGTATACACTTGAATGAAATGTAAGATACGTGCCAATTGGCTGAAACCACAAAACAACACCACCCTATCAGAACTATCCTATATGGTCAGTGTGACATGTTGGCTAACACACAAATCACTCAATTCAGGATATCTAAGAAGTATCAATCAGCTACATCACCACTGTAGATTTGCATGGGCTGGAATCAGATTGAATTTAAGGCTCCATCGCTAGAGAACCTAGGCAGTAAAAGAGGGAAGCACTTGACTGACAACATTTTCACCTCTGCTAAAATAGATAACAATTGTTTGGATAAAATTAATTCTGGAGATAATGAAGTACTTTGCATTTGGCTCATGAAGGCAGCCTGAAAAAAATTTTTTCTTAACAGTGGCCTGCAAACAGAGGCCAACATTTATCATGTCAAAGGGCAAGGTGTTATTAAATGGACAGCCCTTCCATTTGCAACAGTAAGTTACAATACTTGATTTGTAACAGTGACAGTGTAGCTCAGAAACAACACTGGACACAGTGGTTAAGACAGCTGTAAAAAAATAAATAAATAAAGTGCTGAAAAGAACTCTTCAACTTCCACTGGGAAAGGGTTGGAAAGCCTGAAACTAACAGCTGCTGAGTCTCTGCTGATTGCAGCCCATGGTCAGATGTCTGCACCAACTGGTTACTTGGCATAATCTGCAAGCTGCTGACTTAAGAGTTCCCTTGTGAGGGCTGGGTTATCTAGCTTAAGCCATCATAATGTATATCAAACAGTTTTATGTTTTAAGCACACTGAGTGAGGTGTCGGACTTGCAGGAAAAGGAGAGTTCGACAATCAGTCTGACAGAGCACTAGCTCAGTTACAATACATAAAGTGTTGTTTTTCGCCTCGTTAGCAGCCTCAAACTTCATGAAACAGTACCAACATGAATGTACAGTACATTTCTTTTATTCCAAATAAATGTCCCCTACTGAGGAAGGACAATAAAGCATGTGGAAGGGAATGAGGAATGTTGTTCACATGGGGTGAGTTCTAAAGCCTAACAGCTTAATCTGATTAAGAGCACCATGTGATGTCTAAGTGGAGTGTCCTAGCAATCATGAACATTACCAAAATGTCAGGAATACTGCAGCCACACTCCAGCATCCATTTCTAGCAATTTGCCATTTTTCATGAAAAAATTATTTGCTGACAGCCGAATACAGCACTTTACGAAACATAGGGTTTAGCATAGGGGGTAGGTCCTATATTACAATACTTTAAGACACTTTCACACTACATAATAAGCATCACAATATTTACCTTTTCCAGGGTCAAACAGAATGCATCTGTAAAAAATACTATCAAAAACTATGAGCCATCATTTTTATTCCATCTTTCACACACTGTGCTGCACTGAATCCAGTCAAACAGGACTAATTACGTGCTCTTTATAACAAAACATGCAGCTGGTCAGTATTTCTTTGAGTAGTTACATAAAGTAGGATACTGGAATATTGGTAATCACGATATGATACAACCCCAATTCCAATGAAGTTGGTACGTTGTGTAAAACATAAATAAAAACAGAATACGATGATTTGCAAATCCTTTTTAACCTATATTCAATTGAATACACTACAATGGCAAGATATTTAATGTTCAAACTACCGTATTTTCCGGATTATACGTCGCTCCGGAGTATAAGTCACACCAGCCAAAAAAATGCACAGTAAAGAAAAAAAACATATATACGTCGCACCGGAGTATAAGTCGCATTTTGGGGGGGGGGGGGGATTTAATAAAATCCAAGTTAACGTAACATGAACAGTTATTCAGATAACAATGACAAACTATAACAAAGAACATGCTAACAAGTTTATCAAACCATTTTTATCAAAGTTTATATCACTCCAAATCATCAAATCCATTGAACTCTTCATCCTCAGTGTCACTTATGAACAACTCCGCTAACTCTGGAGGTGGACGAAGCGCCGCTTCCTCTTCTTCGTCGCTTTTGTCAGACTCGTCGTCAGTTACATTTGCAATTATTCCAGCCTTTCTGAATCCCAGCAGGATGCTTTCGGTTTTCACGGAAGCCCATGCTTTGCTGATCCATTCAATGACTTCCGAGAACGTAGTGTGGCGCATTCTCCCGGTTGCCGTGAAGTCCGTATTTTCCGGACTATAAGTCGCTCCGGAGTATAAGTCGCACCCCTGGCCAAACTATGAAAAAAAGTGCGACTTATAATCCGGAAAATACGGTAATAAACTTCATTGTCTTTTGCAAATATTTACTTATTTTGATTTGAATTTTATGCCTGCAATATGTTCCAAAGAAGTTGGCACAGGGGCAACAAAAGACTGGGACAGTTGAGGAATGCTCAAAAAACACCTATTTGGAACATTCCACAGGTGAACAGGTTAATTGGAAACAGGTGAGTGTCATGATTGGGTATAAAGGGAGCATCCCTGAAAGGCTCAGACGTTCACAAGCAAGGATGGGGCGAGGTTCACCACTTTGTGAACAACTGCGTGAGCAAATAGTCCAACAGTTTAAGAACATTTCTCAACGTGCAATTGCAAGGAATTTAGGGATTTCATCATCTACAGTCCATAATATCATCAGAAGATTCAGAGAATCTGGAGAAATCTCTGTAAGTAAGCAGCAAGGCAGAAAGCCAACATTGAATGCCCGTGACCTTCGATCCCTCAGGCGGCACTGCATTAAAAACCCACAACATTCTGTAATGGATATTAACCACATGGGCTCAGGAACACTTCAGAAAACCACTGTCAGTGAACTCAGTTCATCGCTCCATCTACAACTGCAAGTTAAAACTCAGCCATGCAAAGCGAAAGCCATATATCAACAACACCCAGAAACGCCGCCGGCCTCTCTGGGCCTGAACTCAGCTGAGATGGACTGACGCAAAGTGAAAAAGTGTCCTGTGGTCTGACGAGTCCACATTTCAAATTGTTTTTGGAAATCATGGATGTTGTGTCCTCTGGGCCAAAGAGGAAAAGGACTGTCCGGATTGTTATCAGCACAAAGTTCAAAAGCCAGCATCTCTGATGGTGTGGGGGTGTGTTAATTCCCATGGCATGGGTAACTTGCACATCTGTGAAGACACCATTAATGCTGAAAGGTACATATGGTAGCAACATATGCTTCCATCCAAGCAACGTCTTTCTCAGGGACGTCCCTGCTTATTTCAGCAAGACAATGCCAAAACTACATTCTGCACGTGTTACAACAGCGTGGCTTCGTAGTAAAAGAGTGCAGGTACTAGACTGGCCTGCCTGCAGTCCAGACCTGTCTCCCATTGAAAATGTGTGGCGCATTATGAAGCGCAAAAATACGACAATGGAGACCCCGGACTGTTGAGCAACTGAAGTTGTACATCAAGCAAGAATGGGAAAGAATTCCACCTACAAAGCTTCAACAATTAGTGTCCTCAGTTCCCAAACGCTTAATGAGTGTTGTTAAAAGGAAAGGTGATGTAACACAGTGGTAAACATGCCCCTGTCCCAACTTCTTTGGAACGTGTTGCAGGCATCAAATTCAAAATGAGTGAATGTTTGCAAAAGACAATAAAGTTTATCCATTTGAACATTAAATATCTTGTCTTTGTAGAATATTCAATTGAATATAGATTGAAAAGGATTTGCAAATCATCGTATTCTGTTTTAATTTATGTTTTACACAACGTCCCAACTTCATTGGAATTGGGATTGTAAAATACTGTCATATTGCCCACTGCTAGTTCAGCAACTTCACAAACAATTCCACTAGGATGCTGCACATAAACTGACCTGAAGGCCAGGTGCTGACTACGCAAGACAAACTTTAAATGAATGGGCCAACAGATACACTCTAGAATGTTAATTGCAGTTGAAGTCAAGGCCGGGATCCCAAAGCAACTATTTTAAAGGGAAGAACTGCTTTGGTGACAGAATGTTGCACCCACAGGATGTTGAAAACACAGGATCCTTCCTGTGGAGCGCTGGGTTAAGCCACAGCATGACGGTCGACGGGTAAGCGTGCCCGCTAAAGACCTGCCTGGTCTACACACCATGAGTCCATGTGCACCTGAGAGAATAAAACCCTCTTTCCTGACCCAGCATTTCCTGTTTGTACCCCATCTAATTTCCCTGCATGACTGCACAGTTGTTAGCAGAGTGCTGGGAGATGGCTTTCTATCTCCACTTTATTTTCCTCCTACTCTATCCCCTCAAGCTGCAGTTTTTACAATCCATATAGAGAAAATTTAGAATCCAAAACAGCTTTTTAAAAACTCATGAGACTCCTTACTGCATTTCAGCGTAAGAATCAGTTTTCCTGAGAATGAAGCTCTGTGGAAATGAGAAGGCAAGAAACATCTCTGAAGGCAAGAGATTTCTTTCTCACATACCATCAACTTTTTTTTTTAATTACAGCATTCATCACATGAGCTACTATGTAGTTTTCCTTGCGTGACTCACCCTGCTGGGTAGGCGACCAAACCTGAGCGAGGGTCACAGGCCAAAGCACGGTTCCCTGCAGTTGTAATTCCCAAAACCTTCTCAAGAGTGACCTGAGGAATGACAAAACAAAGATAAAAGATTAACAAGCATGATAAGGAGAAAACATGTTCAGTGGAAATTAGTTAAGCTGTTCTGGGTTAAAGAAGATAATTCTATAACAAAACAGACATTAAAAAAACACATTTACAAAATGTCATATGCCGCGTCACACTGAAATACTGTTATCATTTCTAGGTAAATGGAAAGGAAAGCTCTAGGGGAGGTGGGTACTTTGTCATGTGAACAACTGTTAGCATAACAGGTGCAGGACATCAGCTGACAACACCAACAGCAAACAGACAAGTAGACTCAAAAAAAAAAGAGATGCCACAAAGACTGATAAAACACACAACAACATTCTTGCCTGAACTATGGAGATAAATTACATTTGTACGGACAGAAAAAATGATTGTGAGATTTAAAAAATTTCACTGTTGTATTGTTTCCCCTGTCTGACTAAGAAAGGGTGCAATTTGCCTCTGTGCCAGGATGATGCATGTGGAGTTGATGAGAGACAATGTGCAACAAATTAACTGGGGTTGGTTCCTTTTCAAAAAGCTCCTGCAGAATAACTACACAAACGGCTTAAAAAGACCATCAGGATTTTACAGGCCAGGAGGGTTCCACTGGTAACTACTGCTCCAAAACAGTGCTGTCATTTGAAATGGAAATGATGAGTTAAGAATTTCCATTATGTTAAGTAGGGCTTCGGTGTAAAAGGCAAATGCTAGGTTACAAGTAAACATTCTCAATCGTCGCTCTTTGATGTCCTGGCTAATTCAAACATATATAAAAATGCATTTGCATTAAGCTCTTTTTGATATTAAACAACATACAATAGCAAACAATTTTCTGGGCAGTGTACTATAGCATGCAATAAGATGGACAAACACACTTACATCAGGTCCTTTAGCTTTCAACAGTCTCTTCACAGGGAACATTTTTCTTTTCAGTGCAATTCCATGTTAATGCCAATCACTAAACAAAAGGTTTCTTTTTACAATAGCCTGGCTCTGATTTTCAGTAAAGCAATGCAATTCAATTCACTGATTTCAAAACCAAAGGTCTATTAAATCCAGGCACCTGGACCCTGATAGGGTTGAGCAGGACCTTGTGTGTGAGTGGTCTCCTCAGTGAGAACAACCCTCAGATTAGTTTTCTGCTCTTCTGTATGTGCTGATCGCACCTGGTCACATGACACAGACCACAGCCAGTAGTGTTTCTCCACTCTCAGCACTACATTTATCACCAAAGTCACACAGGTTCTTCAAGGACTGGAGAAAAAGTGGTCATTTAGGCCAAACTCAGGTGGCATCACAGACAGAAAGCTGCTATTTGTGCTGGTATAATTATAGGTAACAAATACACATTAAACAGTACAATTAGTCATATAGAACTAACTTAACATGTCAAACTTTTTTATTTGTGAGTAATTCAACCAGTGAGCAAATAAAATAAAATAATAATAATAATTAAATAATTAATTCAGCTGATGCCTCCAATTACACAACTGGCCTCCAATTATCCATCCCAAACCACGCTGCGTCTTTCAAAATACATCAGAAGTGGGTTTACCTCATCTTAAATCTAGACAATCCAGCTTTAGAGACCGCCACAGCGCTACAAGAGGCGAGTAGGTATGTCTATAACAAATGCAGCAATGAAAACATTTTTAATTTGGCCAGAGTGTCCTTTAAATGAGACACATACTCAAAGCTGAACAGCTGATCATTAGGGCTTTACATCAGGTTACAGGTTATATAACAGCATTTATTTACTTATTCAGATATTTGAGTTAGGCATCAAGTGAATATTAAACCTCCTGTGTTTTTTTTTATTTTTATTTTAGATGTGAGGCAGTTCATGCACCTGAAGGTTTAGGTCATGGAAATGAATACAGACACTAAGAGTGTTGCATCAGTGATATTGTGTCCCACTGTTTATTCATAAAAATGTAATTATCTCTTTGGAAAATGGGACAAAATGGAAGTTGGATACTGTAAATTTAGATGGAATATACTTGGCTGGTCACCAGTAAACAGCACACAAGCATAGCCTATGTGCGAGAAACACTGTTTAAATATGGAGCACAAGTTGCACCACAGCTAAACAGCTGATGTAAATGCTGGAGCCAATGACTTATTAAAGATAATGTTTATATTTTTTTCAAATTGTTACCTGCTCCCAAAGTCATGTTTACACAATTATAAATTAATAAATCCAGGCCCATCTTCTACCATACCAAGTATGGCTGTATAGCATCACTGAAACTGTCATGAAAGACTGTTGCACTCCATCCATGAAGTACAATAACTGTTTATAAATGTTCCCACCCAGAACACTAACACAGACTATACAGTCTGAGAACAAAGGCAATATGGTGGAAATATAATGGGGGAACTTCATATGCATGCTGCTTGTACCTCGAAACAAGGCAAAGGTCATTACTGAGGAGTTTTAAAGCTGCAGGCTACATTTCAACCAGACATCTCCAGAAATCTTTTCCAACTCCTGTACTATGTACAGACAAAGAAAGAGATTTAAAGCCAAGGGTCAGCAAACACTGTGCAACTGGGAGGAGTAGTTATGCCTTTGATGCTGCACAACACATGGGCCTCAGGAAACAAAACCCAGTCTAGAACTACTGAACGAAACCCCTCGCATACACACACAAGCTCACTTTGTCTGGCTCTGTACCCGAGAGAACCTTCAATTCCTTTAGGCAGTTGAATGTTGTTTTTTATGAAGCAGAAGGTACACTGTACACTGTTTCAAATCTTTTGCATGGCAATAAATTAAATGCATTTTAATGTGGCTTGTCTAAATAAAGGCTCATTGGATTCACAAAGTATAGATATGTACTTAAGATATTATTAGGGGCTTATTGATGATCATGTTTGAATATGGACTATGTAACACAGAGTTGAGCACATTTTACAGTGGACTTATAGGGCTGCCTGAGACTTGCTGACCCAATGTAGTCGAGTATAGCAAACACGCTTGCGTTTCTGTGAAAGTGTTACTGTAAGTTCTTGCAGTTCGCAGTGTCTGTAACAGAGAGCAGGGTTCAACACTTGAATTAGTGTTTCTGGATGGCTTAACAGCATGAACAATCCTTAAGTCACAGGCACCCTCAGGCTTAAATAGGAAAGTACAGTCACCATTTGTCTGTGGCAGTAAACAATCAGAACGGAATGCAATGGTCAGTTAGCTGCTAACATGTGTTAACAGTTGCACACACAAAACAAAGTCAGTTTTGATAGCAAGTCCAAAACAGACATTTTCCCATGCTGCAGAAAAAAGCTCAAGCATTCATCTATGAGAAAACACAGGATGCGCTTATACTTGTGTGAGCAATGCCATTAGGAAGAACAAATGGTATGTGCAATAAAAGGTGTTGCCACTGAAAAAATGACCTGATTATTACTACATTATTACAGAACGCAAAGTTGACCAGTTTGGGTATTTAATGGCTTTGCATGTCATTAGCAGCAGATAAGAGTTAAAGGAACCCAACGGGCAAATATAGGTTACTGTAGCTTGTCATTTAAAAGGGAATTTCATTGTTATGATCCAGTGGGAATCCTGGGTGGAAGTACTCTGCCTAATGGTGCTTTGTGCAAATCTTAAACACACTGAATAGCCTCAGCGAACACTTCGATAAAGAGTAAAATAGCCTACACTGCCCACAACAGGCAGCCGTCACATACATGGCTTTCGACCGCAAACAATCAGGCTACCGGCGAATACGGACACCATATGCTTCCTTACTGTAATGTACAGTAGACCACGTACCTTATTTCCTAGGCTTTCTTTGTTGTTTCCGCCTTTATTTTTCCTTAGTTTGATTGAAGGAGACCGGAGGAGGTTTTTAATCCGGTTTTTAATTGTAGAGTTTTCCACCGTCATCTTGAGCTCGTGTCATGAGAATGTTAACGTTACTAACGCTAACGTTAACCTACCTTAGCCAGAGCTGGGTACGATTGATAAGTGTGACCCCCTTTTTAGCTTCGTTTTTAAAAATGATTATATGACCACAGATATAAAGGAAAGGTGCCGCGGCTTCATTTTCTCTCGACTGTGCCAACACAGTGAACAGCCCCGGGGTCGTGCTCCGAAAAGGCTGAAATCGCCTCTTCTTCTCCGCACTCGAGCCGCTCCAGTCAGTCAGCTCCGCTTCGCTCCGGGGTAGGAATATTTCCACTGGATGTGGTGGTGAAATCGAGCATGTTTCACTCTCCCGCAGTCAGCAGTTTCTCAGTGAACCCGTCACAGTCTTCTCTTAGGGGAGATGCCCCCTGTCATGTCCCCTACACACAACCGAAAAAAAAAACACACACAGAGACGAGGTTGGCTGGTGAATGCGGGAGGAGGGACGACGTTGATTAAGCTTCAGTAACCAGCTGTTCGCCGCTTCAGTCGTACTAATAATGAGCTGAAATAGCCAGTGTTTTCGTCGCGTAGATAAACTCAGCTAACTACCAAGATCGCGCGAAAGGAAAGGCAGCGAGAGAATACAACACTGCTCATTCTGATAATGTCACTGTTGTGGTAAAGTTTAGCTAAAAATGCCGACAGCTGATTCCTTAATGACAAAAAACGGCTGATTTGCAAGCTGTGCACTCACCGGCTTTTGCTATGAGTCACATTGTACTGTATCAACGACTTCTTACCGACAGTACAGACTAGCAACTGAAGCTGCTCATGCAGCAGCCGAGCTTCACCTGTAAAAGCTGTTAAATTAAACTTAGCTTGTTAGCCTTAGCTAACTAGCTAGCGTCCTAGCCAGCACTCATCCAGCGAGCTAGCTGACGTTACCGTGGTGCTGGCCGCGGAGGCGTAAATCTCATTCGCCGAAACAGTTTGTTAGCGAGCTAATAAATTAATCTCAGTGACCATTTATCTATCGCTGGACGAGGTCACAAAACTAAACTCAAGAATAGTGTCGCTAAAGGGGTTTAATGGTAGTTAGCCGGCTGAATCCGACAACAGTGGCCAGTCAGCATCTGTTTGGATGGTAAGCTAACTGGAGGACAACTCTGCCATCCAGCGTCTACCAGATTGTTTTCCAACACGCCGAACATTTCACGTTAGCAAAGACAAAAATAATGTGAAGAAAGAAAACATAACCTACCACGATTGGCAATTTTTTAGAGTAACAGAAGTGCAAACTGTTGATAGCAGCCTTAAGGTCATTTGAAAAAAAACAGGTATCAGTTGAGACTGTAATTGTTACGGCTTGTAACGATGACAAGTAAACAGTTATGTTAGGATAATGTAAATAAAGACTGTCCCTGTTAGTTGTTTTATATGTACTCTAAGAGGTGCCATATATAGATTATTCTAGAAGTATTAGTAGCACTATATAAATCTGTTGAAATAGATTTCTTATAGTATACCTATAGATCTTATAGTCATACTGTAGATCAGTCCCAAGTGTGGTCCGTGTCCGTGGGCAGTTACCCTAAACCAGTCTTTCTTTAATGCATTATACAAACAAGTAAGGGGTGGCTTCCACTTAAATGAAATAACACACATACCAGGGGCTAAAATACATAAATAATAGCAGGTCTGCAAAAACGAGCTATAAATCTCATTATACACATTCGTCAATGTAAGTGCTGAGTAGACAAAGAATGCAAAGCAACCATAAAATGTTAAGTTCAGCATAAAGAACATTTTATTAAGTCACAACAGAAAGTTTGACACTGAATCACACTGAAAAGAGTTACTGCCAACAGTTTCCAACTTACACCCCCCATCCTCTTGATATGCTATATTCACACAACAATGTAGATCAGGAAAAAGTGCAATACTGTACAAAGGACATATCGATAACTTTGAACCTACAAATGATATTGCTGTTTTTATTGAACAACCATATGTTTATCTTGACTGCCTCGAAGTTGGACCACACTGACAGGTTCCACAGGAGGAGCCATTTTCTGTTTTTTTCCCTTCCGCAGCCACCTTTGCCTACAGCTAATCAACCAGCCCACTGGCCTCTGAAGCTGCTCCAAGCAGCCCTGGTGCATATGGAAAATGAATGGATCTAGGCATGCATTGAGACAGTACAGCAACTCAGAGGTATCCATTAGCAGATTGACTACCCACGCTACCCAACAAGTGCTATTACAGTCATTCAGAGTGAAGAAGAATATGCATGCCACAATGTGCAGCAGCTGCCCTGGCACCCAGCAAATCAGGAAATTGGCTATGAAAACAGAGATCAGCCAGATGGTCTTGTCCTGAACTTGCAAGTTGGCTTGGCCCCACTTCTGTCTTGACTGTTTTATTCGGGCAATTATCTTTACATAGGATGGAATGATGAGAAGCAGAGGCACAGAAACTTGGATAGAGTAGTAAGACAAAACATTGTATGCAGCTTTGGTAGTCTTGAACCTGGAGATCACCACTGCTCCACAAATGTGGACACCACTCCTCCTCACCCAGTACAGGATGTTAGGGTAGCTGAGGTACATGACGAGGGCAGTGACAGCCCAGAGCAGCAGGGAAACTAACGCGCTGTTCCGAGTGGTGCGGAACATTCTAGATTCCAGTGGGAAGACTATGGCCATGAAGCGATCAGTACTGATGGCGCAAATGAACATGGTGCTAGATGTTAAACCCACAAAGTAGAAGATCTTAAAGAGAATGCAGGGGAAGTGGCCCATTCTCCAGTTGTAGTCTGCGCTCATGGACAGAGCCAAGGGTGTTACAGAGACAAGATGGACAAGATCACCTAAGGCCAGGTTCAGGACACCAATGGAACCAATACTCCAAGGTTGGGAGGGTCGCATGCAGGTCCACAAACTCCCTAGGTTTCCAATGATGCCAATGACTGAAAGCATGTGAAGCACAACAGGAATAAAGTTCACAGCATATTTGCGGTTGTAGGGGCAGTGACTGTGTGGAATCAAAGGCAGGACAAGGTTGTGAGTGTCGGAGCAGTTATTATTCCATGCACTGTTGTTGGCTTCAGACATTTCTCGTTTGCCTCTTGAATTCCTTATTAGGAGGGAAAAAAAATCAGTCAGCACAGAATTCCCATCCTCTTTACAAAATCCTGCATGGATTACTAAACCTTAGCATGAATTAACATAATTTCAAAGCTCATAACTCAAAAACATCAGTAAACATAAGTTATTAATTTGTCAACAGAAACACACCATAAATTGAGCAAAAATACTAGGAAATATTACAACTTACTTTCATAAGCGGCTGCTGGACTGTATGATTCTCTCTGCTGCCACCTGCTTTATATAACTCTTGTTTCTCTCCTTGTAGGAGTGGTCCCTTGTTCTTAGGCAATCATAATGGGAATTTATTTAGATATCAGCAGTTAAATGTCTCCAAATGGCAACCTGTTTGTGTAATTCCCACGAGCTGGCTGCAAATGCCAAATGAACAGCTCACCAGAGCTAAAGTAATATGAGAGGTAAACAAAATTTTCCATGTTCAGTTACAAGGGTGTAACAACGCATCATGTTACTGTAATATTAAAATGTAAAACTGTGACAATGTTCGTCATGGAGAAAGGACATTCTAATATTTATGCCATCTAACAGAATTACATCATTGGCAAATAATCAGAGCCAATCACCAGCTCACTCCATCATTTAATCCACAAAGTCAGGTTCTGGACTACAGCATGAAGCCTGAAATCATCCATATTTATTTTTAGTCAAAAGACTCGAAAGGCTTATAAATTCAAAGTCAGTACCAACACCACAATTCCTTCATCCAGAAATACAAAAAATGAAACTATTTAAAATATTAAATTGCAGTGATTGTAAAAGTTTTACTCTTCCTCACCTGTTTAATTCAGGTCCAGCTGAAAATCTAGTGAAAGCTTGGACCTCCTTTTGCCTTCAGAACTGCCTTAATTCTTCGTGGCATACTTTTAGCAAGGTGTTGGAAACATTCCTAAGAGATTTTGGTTGGTTATTTGCGTTCCTGTTGCCTTTCTATCACCTCAAACCAGTCTGCCCATTCTCCTCTGACCTCTCACATCAACAAGGCATTTTCATCCACACAACTGCTGCTCACTGGATATTCTCTCTTTTTCTGACCATTCTCTGTAAACCCTAGAGATGGTTGTGCATGAAAGGTGCGTGCCACCTTAAAAGAGACAATGTCTTTTTTCACAATGCAAGATCCTCTGCAAAGTACTTTGTTATATGAAAAATAAAAACCATTCTTTAAAGTACATAGACTTGTCATACTGGATGGGATTTGTATTACTGCATTACATTATCGGTGTTACATCACTGTAGGAAAGGCTATGAGGTGGTGGTTGTTTCTTGAAGACATTTAAGTTTATGAACTCCTATTAGCAGATGTGTTCAAGTGTAAACTCACTGAGCAAGAAAAGCTCCAACGCACAGGTCACTAAGCAAGCCACAAAACTCCTCACGCAATCAAAGGGTCCTGCCCTTTAATGCTTATTAGAGTCTCAATTCTCCAAGGACAAGTGCTTAAGTGTTCTAAATTAAAGATTTCTTCAAAAGTTTTCCTTCAAGTCTAGAATATGGTATGATGTCCATTTTTAAAGTTGAGTGAGATGTGAGGCCTGTGTTCCAGACTCCCACATTAGATCATTAAAATGCCATTACTCTGTCATTACCTTAGCAATGGTTTAGTCTCAGTTTAACACAAGTTCAGCTAAAATGGTCACTTCAAGAAGCACAAGTCTACTTCACCCACCACTGTGCAGCCACTAAAACAAATGTGCTATCAAATCTTATCTAAATTAAGCAGACTAAAACCAAACAAGGTATGAGGACATTTCTCTGTTCGCTACAAAAGTCTTATGAAGGGTAATTTAAAATGTGCATTTTTCAGTTCTGGTATTCTGAAATTTGATTGGCCCTGTTCAAAGCGGAATTCATAAATTCAAACGATTAAAATCCTACCGTTACTAAACTCGCTGAAGAACTGTTTGCCAAGATTAATATCAGTCAGAAAGTAAATTATTTAACATTCTATTTTCTGTGTTCTGTTGCTGTTAAAGTAATAACACATTCATGGACGTGTATTACAGTCATTTTTCAACAGGTTCAGAACTATGCCCAGTAGAGGCCCTAACCGCCACAGCTATTTTTACATAGGTGTGATAAAATACTCTTACAACCTTATTTTCCATAAACCTCCAAGCTCTGTACTCTGGCCAACATGAAACTGAACTATTTATTTAAGCATGTGTAACTGAAGTGCTATTAATTAAAACTTGTCTAAAGTCTGAAAAGCATTACTGTTGAAAATACATAAACAGTCTTATTACATTGTTACCTTAACCTCAGTAAAATCATGTCTGTAGCGGTCGGAAGATAAACCTAGGATAAACCTCAGATATTGCGACCTCTTGAGGCAGGCGTCATTTTCAAGTCACACTTCCAAGGACACAGCAGTGTCTCATTCAGGTTTAAACTCATGCTAAACTCTAAACCACAGCTAATGCTAATGGCAAAACAATTATTTACAAACACTACTGGCAAAGAAACATTGCAAACTACCCATATGAAACTGATTAACAACTGAATGCTACAATGGAAGTGTTTTTTGTCACTATTGCTGGTGACTAGCTTGGTCTGTTTCTCCTTGTCTGCAGCATTATTTATTGGTTTGCAGTTGGTCTAAACAGGGAAATGAATATCTGCTGTACCTTTGATTTTTCTTCCTTAATCACATCCATGCTCCATTATGAAGGTCTGGCTTTTTTATACTTGAAGCTACTGAAAACACTAATTTTTCCACTAGAACCATCATTGCAATATACAAATTATACATTACATACACAAAAAGTTCACATTTGTCTTTTTATTCACTCGACACCTCTTCTAAAATAAGAGGAAGAACACGCAAGAAAAAAAGTTTTTCCTGTTATTCAGAAGCAGAAAACAAACACATTCCTCTGCTCTGTTGTAAAATAACAGATGTAAACATCTTTGGGTTTACCAGAGGCACAACAGGCATGTCTTGGTGAAGCAGGACATCATGAAACGCACTCTGATACAAATAAATAAACATCCTATGTATCATTTTTATATATATATATATATATATATATATATATATATATATATATATATATATATATATATATATAAATAAACACACACACACAGCAGATATCCCTGATTTGTCATTACGTGTGTGAATTGTGAAGACTGGGAGGTTTTGAGCTAGGCTTGAGGACATGAGGAGTTGCTGATTTAGGCTGCCCAGCCTCTTGAGTCTTTAGCCCCAGAGGAGCGAGTCTGGGCATGGGCCGCCAAGACACACTGGCTTGCTCTTTCAAAGAGTTTGCTGCAGGCCCCCCCCCAGCTTTCATCTGCATCAGCGGAGGTGGTGATGGAGCGTCATTTTTAACAGTGCTTCCTGGGACACTGGCGCCGTCATCGTTGGCTCCTGCAACAACCTCAGATTCTGATGAATTGGGAGGAGAGTCAGACCCAAATATGACTTTTACAAGATCATCCACTTTTGGAGGAATATCATCCATCTCATCCTTTGTGGTGGTTGATGCTATTAGATCCTCATCTAGTCTGAGGAACAATGGGCTGAGGGAACGCTCATCATCTCTGTCTACACCTGCCTCCTGAGTAGGCAGACCTGTCTCTACACTGCCTGCCTCTGTAAGACTCTCAGCGCCTCCTGGTGGCTGGGAGGGTTCATTGTTTAGTTGCTGATCGAGGTAAACAAGCTCATCAAGCAAGGACATCAGATTTTCTACCTCCATCTCATTGTTAGCTGCAGCCTTTTCCTCTTCCTTTGAACTTTTTGTAACATCTACTGCTCCCTTTACCTTATCATCCTGCTTGAGCACAACCTCGAGCGACTGTTTGTCTAGTCCCTTTCCCTCTCCTGCAGAAGGTACTCTATTAGAAGAGGTTGTAGGAGGATTCTGCTGAGCATCCACATGCACAGGGCTGCAGACTGCCTGTGTCTGGACAACAGGTGGAACATCTGTCTTCTGCAGAACAACTGGTGGTGTGATCAGCAGTTTTTCTGGTGGCACCAAAGAAACTACACTGGAAATTTTGGGGAGGTTTACAGTTTTAACTGAAAAACAGAAAAAATAAAAATCTTATTAAAATTACAAATTGTATTATTAAACCACATAGGATTCATAATAGTGTATAAGAGTGTCTGTATATATTTTAACTTAAGAAGTTATAAAATATGCTTCTATACTCTGAGCATTATTTTTTCCACAAATACATCAGTCACTGTTAGGAACTACCTGGACAGTTGATTTTTAGAGGGCTGCTGGCAACTGGATTCTCCACTCGTATCGGGTGAGATATGGTAGGAACAGATATAGACACAGCTGCAACCCCTTATTGGTTCAGAGAGGAAAAAAAAAAGTGTGAAAAGCAACACTGTTAATGTATGACAAATAAGGCTTTCAAAATCATAATGGAAAAATATATTATTGTGTATTTTTTGTATCTGTAAGACTTTTCAAATGTTGCTTTTCAAATCATTGCTTTTGTAATGATATACATTTTTTATACAAATTTACCACTCGGAAAATGTCAGGTGGTGCAACCATACATTAATAAAAATACTGATTTAACAACTACATTTATTTCAATATTTAATGTTTTGTGGGTTACCGGGTATTCATTTGGTCCTAAAAGCACGTGATATAAAAATATTTTGTTGGTGGTTGTGCCACATGATATTTGAGGACATCAGAATTTACTTTTTTTTTTTTTTTAAATGAGCTGAATACCTTGATGCATGCTATATTTTAACATTCTGATTTCACAGGTTTCAAATATAAAATCATGCCAAGGTATTTTATTTTGAATTTTATATGACTAAATCTGCATATCTGAAAAAAAAATATACACAATGTATTAAAGAATGTGATGTAGCCATATTTAATACGTTTTTTTTAATTATTCAATAAGAAATTAATAGATTTGGAAGGTCATGGACCACTGCGCAAATTAATGAGTTTGAGGGCTGACCTGGTGTGGCTGATTGTCTTTCACCTAAAGATGTGATACCAATGGGCTGAAGAGGGTTACTTATAGTAATGATCTGATTACATGGCACCACTGCTTCCACCAGTGGAATTACTTGAGGAACAAATGCTAAAAAAGACACAGGAAACAAGATAACATTTAAGATACATACAGAATATAAAGTGAAAACACACAATACAGACAGTACAGCACAAAAAAAGGTTTTGTTCACTTGTTACTGAATGCCAAATCACTTTATCCAATTAAATTACAATTATTTCACAGCTGCACACAATGTTTTTTTATATAGTCACATCACTTTATAAATGCAGTCATCTTGGAAGGCTATAGAGAATGAGAAATAACCGCGATGGTTCAAAATTCTGAAAGTGTCAGCTTTGGATTATATTAAACGTGTACTGCAACTTCCCCCTCTAACCTTGTTCTTGAACTGGAGACTCTGGCAGGGCTTGAGACTTGCTGCGGGAAAGGATGTTGGGCCTTGTTCTCTCTCGTGACAAAGGTGTTGGTTTTTCCAGATGTAGTGTGGGCTGTGAAGTTGACAGAGTCTTACAGCTAGATGGCTTGCCTGCCTGAGTCTCTTTCTCCAAAGAGTCAAGAATTTTCTTCTTAGAACTGAAATTTCCTATGGCCTTGTGCCCTAGACCTTTCTGCTTGGAGATGCTAAGGTCAACTGGTTTCGAGTTAGGGGATAGTTCAGCATGTGTATGCAAGGTATTTTTAACTTTGTCTTTGGACTCTAGTTTCTTCTGTTTTGTGATGAGATCCCAATCCACGCTGCTTGGAGCCGTTGGTGTAAGGTGAAGATTCATGTCTTTTGTCTTGTCTTGGTTCTCCAGGGATTTCTGTTTAGCAATGATTTCATCCAGTTTCTGAGAGATGGACTCCTCAGCCTTTCCTGTTGAAAAAGAACAGTCCAACATTAGTCAGAGCAGAGTCATGTAGAACTCACGTACAGACACATATCTACATAAGAAAATATACTGTATTACTGTAATTACTGTAAACCAAGTTATTAAGAATGGACTACTGATGTTTCTCTAAGGCAGAAGACTAAAGTGTATGACTAAAGTATTTGCATTAAGCCAGCTGTATTTAGCATGTGATAAGGGTTTATGAAGAAAAACTGTAGAAGAGAAACTGCTCAAAAAAATAAAGGGAACACTCAAATAACACATCCTAGATCTGAATGAATGAAATATTCTCATTGAATACTCTGTTCTGTACAAAGCTGAATGTGCCGATAACAAAATCACACAAAAATCATCAATGGAAATCAAATTTATTAATCAATGGAGGCCTGGATTTGGAGTCACACACACAATTAAAGTGGAAAAACACACTACAGGCTGATCCAACTTTGATGTAATGTCCTTAAAACAAGTCAGAATGAGGCTCAGTATTGTGTGTGGCCTCCACGTGTCTGTATGACCTCCCTACCACGCCTGGGCATGCTCCTGATGAGGTGGCAGATGGTCTCCTGAGAGATCTCCTCCCAGACCTGGACTAAAGCATCCGCCAACTCCTGGACAGTCTGTGCTGCAACGTGGCGTTGGTGGATGGAGCGAGACATGATGTCCCAGATGTGCTCAATCGGATTCAGGTCTGGGGAACGGGTGGGCCAGTCCATAGCTTCAATGCCTTCATCTTGCAGGAACTGCTGACACACTCCAGCCACATGAGGTCTAGCATTGTCCTGCATTAGGAGGAACCCAGGGCCAACCGCACCAGCATATGGTCTCACAAGGGGTCTGAGGATCTCATCTTGGCACCTAATGGCAGTCAGGCTACCTCTGGCGAGCGCATGGAGGGCTGTGCGGCCCTCCAAAGTAATGCCACCCCACACCATTACTGACCCACTGCCAAACCGATCATGCTGAATGATGTTGCAGGCAGCAGATCGCTCTCCACGGCGTCTCCAGACTCTGTCACGTCTGTCACATGTGCTCAGTGTGAACCTGCTTTCATCTGTGAAGATCACAGGGCGCCAGTGGCGAATTTGCCAATCCTGGTGTTCTCTGGCAAATGCCAAGCGTCCTGCACGGTGTTGGGCTGTGAGCACAACCCCCATCTGTGGACGTCGGGCCCTCATACCATCCTCATGGAGTCGGTTTCTAACCGTTTGTGCAGACACATGCACATTTGTGGCCTGCTGAAGGTCATTTTGCAGGGCTATGGCAGTGCTCCTCCTGTTCCTCCTTGCACAAAGGCGGAGGTAGCGGTCCTGCTGCTGGGTTGTTGCCCTCCTACGGCCTCCTCCACGTCTCCTGGTGTACTAGCCTGTCTCCTGGTAGCGCCTCCAGCCTCTGGACACTATGCTGACAGACACAGCAAACCTTCTTGCCACAGCTCGCATTGATGTGCCATCCTGGATGAGCTACACTACCTGAGCCACTTGTGTGGGTTTTAGAGTCCGTCTCATGTTACCACGAGTGTGAAAGCACCACCACCATTCAAAAGTGATCAAAACATCAGCCAGAAAGCAGAAAGGTACTGAGAAGTGGTCTGTGGTCCCCACCTGCAGAACCACTCCATTATTGAGTGTGTCTTGCTAATTGCCAATAAGTTCCACCTGTTGTCTATTCTATTTGCACAACAGCATGTGAAATTGATTGTCAATCAGTGTTGCTTTCTAAGTGGACAGTTTGATTTCACAGAAGTTTGATTTACTTGGAGTTATATTGTGTTGTTTAAGTGTTCCCTTTATTTTTTTGAGCAGTGTACATGTCAAAAAGAAACAAAAACCTACCAGATATTTGGGATGCTAGTTGAAGGTAGTACGCTCTCTTCTTTTTCAGCCTTTTCTGCACATTCACCAACTGATCTCTTTGTTTACTAAGAGCACAGATTTCTTCTTGGGCCTAAAAAAGTAGTAATATGTAGACATATTAGGCACAATGCAATTACACTTTGGTCATTAAAAATTATCATAAAGCTAGCAGTAGTTTTGTCCAACTAACCAGCGTGAGTATTGCCATTTTGGAGGCTTTGCCATCAAGATTTAGTGTCATTCGCATCTTGTGAAAACACTGTCTCAGAGTGCAGCGTCTCTCCATTTCTTGTTTCTTCTTCTTATGCTATAGAAAGAGAAGACGTAATTTATCCCAAAACTTTGACACGGTTAAAAAGTTCAGTCATGCAGATATTACAGAGTGAATAACAGCTGAAGAACCTGACAATTGCCCACTAAGAATATAACAAAGTATTGGGGATGTACCAAAAACTCATTCTCACTCTCCTCTTCTGCTCTTAGCTTCTGCTGACTGCTACAGGAAAAGAAAAAATAAAACAGAAAAAGTGTTAATCTCATCACTAAAATAAATGACAAAAGGTCTATTCATCAGTTAATTCAAACCAGTACAAGTTCAAAGTCTTTATTGTTTTCATATTTCAGACAGACTGGAGAATTCAATGTTTCAATGAGTGCTCAATGATAAAAACCCTGCTAAGTGCTACCAAACAACTGCCTATTATTTTCACTTTTCTAAAAGCAAAATGCAAAACAAAAAGTAAAAAAAAAAAATTCTATTTAAATTAGCCAAACCTTTCAAGCTTCAACAAAAGTGGTCCAGGATTCTTTTCATCCTTCTCCTCAAATGTTTCAATATCAACCAGCTCATCATCATCCTTCCCACGCAGATCCTGCATCTCTATATTTACTCCATCTTGTTTATGCTCACTCTTCCTTCCCTCTTCAGAATCCTGAAAGGGTAAAATCACAGCTCAATACAGCTCAATGTACAATAGTTAGCAATTACTAAGAAAATATGGCAAATAAAAGTTACCACACACACACACACATTTATGCTATTTGATCCCTTACAGTGTCTATATATAGGTCTTCCTGGTCACTGGGGTCAGAGAAGCCATTATACATGTCTGAGTCTTCAGTTAATTCTGTGCAGTCTGAACCGATCTCAACTTCTTCCATATCTAGTCCTCCCTCATCACCCAAGTCAAATGCCAGGGCTTCATCTGCAACATCAGATTCTTCATCTTCCTCAACAGGGCCAAATTCCAACAACTCTTTTGGGAGCATGTTTGATGCAGAGGCATTTTCAGGATTTGAGGCATCTGTAGGATCTTCAGGCCTTTCACATGAGGTACTAGTTCCCTTTGTTTCAAAGGTATAGCAGTGGTCTTCCAGAACCACACTATCAGAAGGCTTTTTTGAACAGCTGGAGGACTGAACATCCTGGTCTGATCCCTCTGTTGGAACACAGCTGACTTTGACATTGCTGTCTGACTTTTTGAGGTCTTGAATCTGGGACGATAAGGAACTTGGGGCTGTTATCAGTACAACACCTCCTTTTGCAGGAGCAATATTTAAAGTGCTTTGCGTTGTAGATGCTGAAGAGTTTTCTGTGATACTGACATGTTTTGAATCCTTAATAACATCTGGAGTTTTTATCATGTCTTTGGCAGTCTTGCTAAGGATTCCTGGGACTATGTTCACTGTACCGGGCTGGCTCGACATGGATTTGAGATCAGAAAAAGAGACAGCTGATTTTACAGTCACAGAAGAAGTGACTGTTGTAGTTGTACTGAAGGTTGCAGTACTGTGTACTGGGGTCAGATTCTGAGCTTGTAGTAGAGGTGCAGTGGAGGTGGTAGGTGTGGAAACAGAGCTGGCATTTTGAGATTTACTTGCAGTAGGTGGGGGAAAGCGAACAATTGTGGCTGCAAAAGAAAACAGAATCAGTCAATTAAAGAAATAATCAAGAAAAACTAAAATCACTGATTGTATAAGTTATAAGAATAATTATTTCCTCTTTTTATAAATTTCATTAACATTTCTACATTATATGACAGACATGGAAACATTTAATCTTTAAACAGAATACAGTCAAACTTCAAATCAAAGCTGAATTTTTTAAATTAGTAATTTTGCATGAACTGAATTCAGCTAATAACTGCCACCAACAGATTGAGATTCGGTTCTTTCATCCAAACATCTAGGTTTACTTAATATATTTTGAACACTTACTCTGCTTGGGTATGAGAAAGTTGGGATTGAGGGCCCTGAACTGGCTGAGGGGCACCAATTGGACAAGCTGACCACTAGGGTTGCGGTACACGGTGCCTCCATTTGCCGTCTTCAACATCTGAAACACCATCCTCTGGCCTGGGACTGATGGTCGAGCAGATGTTACAGGCTGCATCAGCCTGACTCCACCACCAGGGACAGATCCACGTTGGCCAGTAGAACTAAACACATAGGTCTTCTTCACTGGTGCAGCTGTTCCAGACACTGGTACTGCCTTAACCACATGGACAGGTCCATCTAACCAAAAACATGATTGAAAATGCATATTGGAAGCATTTCTATTAGACCAACAACTGATCATTATACTTCCTGTTTACAGAATTTTACAGAAACAAGTGAGAAAATTCTTCAAGTATTCAATTAACATACAGCCATAATGTATCTGCAGCTTTGTATGTATTTGCATTACTTTATTATGGACACTTGAATCTAACCTTACATATTAAATTCTTCATATTGTGTTTGGTTTTAAATAAAAATAAATTGTGTACAAAAATAAATAGTTGCACGATTCATTGGCTTTAAGTTTGCATGTATTTATGTTACTTCTCATCATGAAATTTACTCTACAGCTGAGCAAACTAAAACACTAATATGTACTGGCATCATTAAACAGTTAGTTTAAGTTCTTGTGTCGTATGCACATATACAGTATATACTGAAACCAGAGCTGGGCAATATGGCCAAAAATATTATTGCAATACATTTTCATATAATTAATTAATTAATTATCATATGCAACTTTCACCATACACTGGTGGTACTGCCTGTTTTGGTAGCTTAAAAAACTGCAAACAATGCTGCTCTGCAGGTGACCTCCATGTTCTGAAACATTTCTTAGTTTCATTTGCTGTTCTTATTTTTAACACTGTAAACAGCTTTCTAATATTTTTGCTCTGTGCTTAGTAAATGGCTTGATGACCTCCTTCTCTCTCAGTTAAGCGGATAAAAGTTGCAACTGATTACCTAGTGTGCCAAAGAAAGTATTGTTCAAAGTTTTAAAAAAAAAAAAAAACTTTTTTCAATCAAGCCTCTGCTGCCAATACTGTATTTAGGAATAGAAACGCATAAGTGTATCAAAAATCTCAAACAAGGAATACTCAATAAGAAAAAATGGCTGATTTTAACAAATATCTACTGACTTATTGCCCAAGACTTACTGTAAGAAAAAAAATGGTCAACATCTTTTGAAATATGGAGATATTTTCAAGAAAATTGGGTATGTAGCACTGGGGACCACAAACAGAGAATACATGAAGCCATTAAAGAGAGAACAAAAACACAGGCCTTTTAGCAAATGGGACTTTTACTATAGTAGCAAAGTTGGAGATACCTGTAGGGCCAGAGGCGGCAGGTGCCCAGGAAGCCATGCTTGCTTTTGGTGTGTTAGAGACAACTGAGACCCCTGAGACCCCAGTCATCAAGGACGAAGGGGGGTTGATAAGATTTTTAATAGTACTCAACAACTGTGGTGCACTAGTACTGGGCAGCTTTTGCTGCTGGGAGTTCATATGGTTGATGACAACCTGGGTGAAGACCGTTCCCACTGGGGGCTTAGTCACTGTGCAAAGGGATAAATTGAAGAGAAGGTTAATTCTCCCCATGAGCTTTTCTTTGAAAACTATTTCAAACATATTTCTACCGTGACTGTATCGCACTGTGTATTATGTACTTCCTCCATTAGACCTGGTGTAGTCTTATTTTCTAAGAAACCTGGACTGACCGTTCCTAATGCTGATGTAATTGCAAAACTCATGACAGCTGGTTCCATTGAGCCTAATTTGTCTATAGTTTTGGCATGATAGTACTAGTAATGCTGTATTATTGTAAAATTACTTTAAACTCTTGAAAAAAGAAAATATCCATTGGAGCATATGGAAAGAAACTGTATATTCATGTTAAACATCAAATCAGTTCTGTCACTTGAGACTTACCTAGGGGCTTGACTGATATGACAGCAGAAGAACGTGTGCCAGTAACAGAAGCTGTTGTGGTCACAGCTGTAGTGATAGTGGCTGTGGGAGTAGTTTTTGAAATGGTGGCTGTGGTTTCAGCTTTGGCAGCATTTTGGTTATCCAGGCATACTCTCCCTGTGATGTAAGCAGCCAATCTGTTGGCTGGGTGCAAAGCCCCCATCTGGCCCAGTTCTAGCTTGGCTTGTGGGTAAGGTTTTCCATTGACCTATATGGAAAAAAAGTAGCGAGTGAGGGTAAAGCAAACATAATTTCATCATTACAAAGAAGAAAAAGCAGTGTAATGGTAGAGTATGCATACTGTTATCTGGCCTGAAGAACCAGGAGGTTTTTTCTCAGCCTTTAGTAAACCTGCAGGAGTGACTTGGGAAAGAAGAGGGAGACCTTTCACTTCACTCTTCCCTATTGTCTTAATCAACTGGGCTTCCAACTGCTTTATCTTCTCATTCTCCTCCTTTTTCTGATCATTTTTCACAGGCTTAGGCTGAGAGATAGAAACTTTGTATGTGATTGTGGATCCTTCGTCCGTCTCTTGGACAGTCGTGGAGATGGGCTGGATTTGGTACTTTCCGACCCAGAAAGGGTGGTTCAGGCGGTCCTGAGCCATACGCTCACAGACCACACGCAGGACAACATTCCTGCTGCCTGCTGTTGCCCACTTGCACTTGGATACAATTTCTAGACGTTTGGTAGGGCCAGACAGAACAGGTGGCCGAAGTTCTCCTTCCTCCATATCTGCAACATGGAAGCCCACAAGATGATTCAGTCATGGTTTTAGAACCAAATAATTTGCAATCAGTACAACAACATTCAATCTTAACAGGGCAATTTAGCCTAAAACAAAAGTGTAATATGTAATTTGCTGTTTATGCAGTGTTCTGTAGCACTGCATAAACAGCAAACATCTGCAGCACTCTCACTCAGTATCTATATCTGTTTGACAGAATTGACCATTTAATACCATTTTAATGTCTTCATCCATCAATGTTCTCTTTCTACAATACCCAGCATACTTCACACCGATTCATTACACAACCACTGGAAAGCCCTGTTTTGGCAAGCAATTCTGACTGCACAGCTAACCACTGAGCTATAGGCTTAACTACAACCAAGCTAGCATATATATTCTCTTACCTTGGTCACCAAATGAAATCACAACAAGAACAGCAATTTTATCTTTATTCAACACCAAATGGACAACAGAAGTTTTCAACCCTTTCAGACAGAAAAAGATGCTGAACTGAAGTAAGGCATCTAGATTATCAAGTAAACACTTCTAGCATTTGAGTAATCCATTCGATCCAATGTAAAGACGATCTGAAGACAGTTAGCACACTTATACTGCTGCAAGATATCTGGCTTCCTAGCAGTCATTATAGCCACCTCGCTTCCTTCCTTCTGCATTCACCGGCAAACAGAAAAAAAAAAAAAAAAAAAAGACAGCCCACCCATGAAAATTCAACCCAAAGCAGTTGTAGTTTTTCCAGACGTTTCTCCCACCTTCAAGAAACACCAGTGTAAGAGAAGTCTATAAGCCTTTTAACCAGACACTTTTACTCTAGAGACTACTGAGGGAGCACTGTAAGATCCAAGTGAGCATGCTTACAACAGATGTAGAGATGGTTAAATTTTTGGCCAGAGCATCTCTTTAACCAAAGGCTGAATATGGGTGGCATGGACCGAAGTTCAAACACCTGTTACCTTCAAATACTATTCAGTATACCAATACTGACCTTCTAGGGAGTCCTCTGGACCAAGATGTGGATCACCCTGCTGCAAAGATTTAAAACTCTGAGGTACGTTTTTTGTTTTTACAACAAAATATTCTAGATATTTCATATATTTAATACTACCCTTTTCATATTAAACGCTCACCTTTTTGCTCTTTTGTTCAGCATGACACTGATTTTTCCTGCAAAATGGCCTCACACGAGCACAACTCTGTGTACTGCCTTTGGTCAACCTCAGCCCTACATCATTCATCTGAATTAAAAAAAAAAAAATGGGTAAAATGAGAAATGCTAAATATTCCACATAAACCTAAGCCTTAGTGCATGGATAAGTACAGTTACCAATATCATGCAGAGCTTAAAAACAATACAGTCATTCAAGGTATGACACTCGATTATGGGTTATAATAACACCACCAATGAGTTTTTAGAATGGATTAGTACAAACAATGAATCTCACCACTTTATTAGGCAAAGGATGGAGAAAATTCTCCAAATCTTGCTGTAGCTCAGGGGATAAGAGTGGAGGACGAGGAGGCCTGGCAGGTGTAGGAATGAAAAGACACTCTGTATCAGCCTCATTTTTCTGATCCCATAGACTTTTCACCCGCGTGGCAGGCTCAGGTGCTGATTCAGGACCTGATAGAACTGCAGGACACAATAACAATCATGAACAATACCCATTGTTTTTTTTAGAGAAATGTAGAAGTTACAACATGAGACATAATAACTTTCCATTTAATCCACCCAACTTGATGTAGGCATACTCACTATAGGCTTTCCTCCTCTTTTTTTTCTTTGACACTTCAATTTCATCTTCATCTGGCTGACCCTGAGCTAAAAGTTCCTTCTTCAAGTCCTCATCCTTAAAGTGTTTCAACAGGACTACTTTGCGTCGAAGGCAGTCACAGCCAAGCATGCACTGCGGTTTACCACAGTGGTGCTGACGCCTCTCCTGAGCCAAGCTAGTACATACACACCCCAGTCTGCAAAAGTCATTGAGGCAAGGTGGAGCACGCCTCCTAATGATGGTAGAAGGGCTGCTTTTTACTGTACCCTAAAATCAGAGACAAAGAAAGACAGAGACAATGATAGTAAAGAAAAATTAAGAGCATAGGAATGAGACAGATCCCACATCAATAAGGCTAAAGAAAGCAGCTTTAAAGTTGCAAATATTATGGACCAAACTGCATAACAAATACCTCTGCTGTGACAAGGGAAGATAAAGCAATGGCTGCCCGTTCCTCAGTGATGCAGGTACGCCGTTTCCCTTCCCAGACTGCACTATCTTCCAAATCCAGGAGTTTAACCAGAGTCTTGGACAGGCCTGTAATGCGTCCTCCAGGGGTGCTAGAAGTACAGTCCTGGCCTACAGTTGCCACTGACATACTATTCATAACAGGCTTTCCATCAGGTAGTAAAGATGCTTGTAAGGTCTTGGATACTTTCCTGGTCTTGATTTTAACAGATTTTTTGCTTGGGGATAAGCTACAATAAGCTGATGGCTCACTGTATACTGGTTTTGAAGCACCAGATTTGGCAGATGGCTTGTCTGCACTGGAGGCTGTTTTTGCTGCAGCAGATTTGGATTTCTTTGATCCATTTTCCCCCAACTTGACAATCTCTTTGCTTTTACATGACAGTGTAGATTTTCTAGATGCCAAGGAAGGTTTAAGGGTAGTTGCTGTGGATGGAGGTGCCTGCTTTTTTAACACGCTGTCCAGAGTACGAACATAGCTTGTGCTTTTAGTGGGCAGCTGGTAGGCCACAGGAGTGACCGCGGCCTGGGAGAAGCTGGCAGCTCGTTCATCAATGAGCTTGCCTTCACTTTCCAGATACTCATCAAGCATGTCGCTGCAGAAGGCAGAAAGATTCTTTTGCCCTGCATCTGAGCTGGTACCTACTGAGCACAATACACAATTCAAGATTATTTACTTACTCAAGTAAGTCATTTAAACAGCTTAGATAAGCTTAGAGGGTAGTTACAAATCAATTACCAACTAATACATTAGAATCAATTCCAACAAGATAAGAAAACACACCTCCAGGAAGAGCTGAAGAGCTTGAAGTGGTAAATTTATCTCTCCAGCCTTTGATTTTAGTGAAGTCAGTTGTTTTCCCTGTCCTTGACACAAATTGGACTGGAAAACCCAAGAATAATGATAAGTGCAAGCATTGACATAATTATATGACATACAGGCTGACTAAAAAAGCATTTTACTGAGTTTTGTTACTCACCCTGTGATGAGGTTGAACTCCCAGAGCTTTCCCCAGGTAAGAGGACAGGTGGAGGAATAGGTAAGCACACACCCAGATACTGCAGATCAATGGCCAGAGTAAGATCCAGCAGGTTCAACTTCAGGCCAACTGTAAACATAATATGCACTTAAAAATGCAAGTAATATATCACTTTAAGCAGGAGTTTTTGAACTTACTGAAGTTTTTTTTTGTTGATAATTTCCATCATTTTAAACATTTGAAAGCTACAAACAATCAAGTATAACCTAATCTAATGGCAGCTTTAAAAACCTATTTTAAAGGCTGTTTGCACCTACAAAAATGTACAACCCCTAAAATTCTCAGAGAACTCTTCCCATAAAAACACATCTAAAAGCAAGTCTAAACTAGTGATCAAACGGTTACCAATTTCATGGTAAACCACTGCAAAATTCCAGATAATTAGTATTATCAATTCACATTGTCAATTGTCATTATAACTATGTTCAACTACTGCACTTTGAAAAACTCCTATTAAATAATGTTCAGCATCAAACAATGTTAGCAACAGTCTTCCAGATGCAGATGTGCAGGGGCAGCACATGGAGGAAACCTGTGACAGTGCTCCAGAGATTTTTTTAGCCTTCTGACAGGACAGTCTGGCATGTGGTTGTATTTTTTTTTTAAAGAGTGCAGAGGCAAACTTGACTGAAGATGGTTACCCTGTCTGCAGAACATGCAGAAAGAAAATTGCTGTGAAAGGGGGCATCAATTAAAATCGTATGATCCATCTTGTGACCTCCACCTTCACTCTTGTCCTTCCGTAGTGCATATTTATAGGTAGCTCCACACATATAACTCTAGGTAAGATATTTTGAAAGCTTAAGCCACTTTAATCAAAAAAACCTACCAGCATTAAAACTACACAGCTGAAGTCAGCTTATTTGAATTTTTTCCTTTCCACCTTAAATGGTGCCAACTTCATAGGAAGCTTCATGGGAATAGGAAGCCAACTTCAGCCTTGTATTAAAACCGCAAGTAGTGTGCGAATCGAAATGTTATCAAAATGTTTACAAGCATTAAAAAATAATTAAAATATTTTGATAGCATAAATCAGAAGTAGTAATATTAAGCTGAGTCTTTATTAAATTAACAGTAAAAACAACAATAAAACAATGCTGTCATGTTTAACCCTTTTTAACTTTTCATGGCCACATGGTCCCGCCTTTCATACTGCTGCACATTTAATATGGTTTTCATATGTTTACACAGAGTATTGGTTATATTATTATTTTAACGTTTATGCAAACAAATGGTGCATAATGCTGCTAATTTTATTTGTGGTTTTCAAAATAAAATAATTATATTGCTGAAATAATTTCAGTTTGTGTACAAGTCGTTTTTAAACACTTCCAGCATGTTTTAATTGTAATCCTGATAACTGTCATCATTTTGGTCACCTAATCATGATATTAAATTTTCATGCCGTTTCATCTCTACCTTAGCCCTTTTTGTAGCCTCCTTGTGCTTAAACTAATGTAGCATACATAGGCTAGCTGGCTAAGACAAACCTAGCCTCCCTTACAACAACAGGATAAAATAAAGTGTCTAGTCCTACATGGTTCACCTGAGATGGAACCATGCCTTAAATTAAAGCTTATGGTCAGAATTTTGACTTCAAAGTCATTGCTGCATTTCAAATGTTAATTTGTTACATTATACATTATACAATATACATTAAAAACTCTCTTGTACCTGCTTGCAGCACTGGGTGGATGACCTGTCTGTGCTTCATCATTTTTAAGTCACGTAGAAGGTCCTTCTCTAATGCATCAATTCTTTCTTCAATTCTTAGTGTATTTTGAGGATCCTCATCTGTTTCATAAAATAACACCAAGAAAATATAATACATATATAATATAAAGAAACTAAATATAATACTTTTGTTATTTACCATTTATGTTTTCTGTGGGTTTCTGTGAAGTTTCTTCTTTAGCTTCATCCCCAAGATGAATTTGAAGAGCTTTCTGTTCACAAGTTAAAACCACTGGTATGAGGGTACATCAGAACAGGGTTCAAAAGTAACAACTCAACCTTTGGAGGAAAAACAACAAAGTGGAACTAAGTTTACTCCAAGTTACCTTTGACATGAAGGAAACAAACAACTGGCCGTCCACATCCTCCAGGTTGGGCTGCAATGGGACAGGTATGGGCCCTTCAGTAACCTCTGCATCCTCAGTCAGCTTTAATTTTCCACCTTTCTTGGGTTTCACCTTGGTCTTCTTGGTTGTACTCTCTTGTAAGGACTGGTCAGTTTCCTTGGAAATACAAGGGTCAGGGGCAAGTGAACAGGTCACCTCACTACTGACATTCTCAGTTATCGGCTCTGAATCTCCAGTACATGTTGGTTTAGTGCAAAAAATGCTTCGAGGCAAAGGGTCATATGAGTCCACAAGGGGTCTTGGTCTATCAAATAACAGACCAGATGGAAACGGGTCGAGTGACTTTCTAGGAGGTATTGGTCGATCAGAAAACAGGCCTGGTGGAAATGGGTCAGGTGAGGAAGGAGTTGGGCTTGGTAGAGAGAACTCTGTGGATAGTGGAGATGATGGTGAAAATGGGATGTCATCGTCATCCGACAAAGGAGACTGATAAGGAGCCTCAGGAACAAATTCAGTACATGGATCTGTACTAGAGTCCAAGTCCGGTTCAGTGGTAGCAACATTACCACAAACAAGTTCATCTTTTGGATTGTCAGATATTGTAACAGGAAACATCTTAGTAGGAAAGCTGAACGAAATGGCACTGGGAGCATCAGCATTTGAGACATTATTGTCAGGGGTAGTTACTGAAAGAAAGCTGTTGGGTACAGTATTCTCTGAAACTGCAGACAGAGTGACAGGTGCATCCTGCTTGGACACAAGCATAGTCTCAGAAACAGCAACTGCTGTGGGGGTAGCGACAATATTAGTTTCAGAATCTAGTGTTGAGGCAGCTTTATGTTCAGCAAGAGTAGGGTCAGGATCTGGGGCAGGTTCAACTAGGGGAGGAGAAGGCTTCAAAGGTGAAGGCATGTCTGGTAATGTGGGGGATGTAATCAGTGATGTAGAGGATGATGTAGTGGGCAATAATGATAAGCACGGAAATACTGTGGTGTTAGATACAGTGCATGTTAAAATTGACGAGGTGACTGTTTCTGACATCACAGATGCTACTGGTTGTCCATTTGATTGTGTGGTAAGAGAGGGACTAAAGGATTCTGTAGGAGGTACGTGTTCAGCAACTGAGATTTTACAGGATTTAGCCGTGTGTGAAGGTGAACTAGAAGTTTCACATTTTGACTTCGGTCTGGTGGGTCTTGTTTTTGACTTCAACTGCTGTAGAAATAGGGCAAGAAGAGGTAAAGGTACAGGGTCAGCCCGCTTCTTCTTTACTTCTCCTCTACAGTCAGGAGGTTTGACTAAAGACTGTGAAGTGTCCCTACCATATGTTTTTGTGGCTGTTTCGCTCAATGCTGTGTCCACCCTTTCATTTATGGATGTATCTGAAATAACTGTACTGGAGGAGTTCATTTGCATGTTTGTATTTTTTATTGTGGATGAATTCGTAGCTATTGAGATTGACATTGTATTGGCAATTTTTGGCCCTTCCGCTTCAACAATATTTTTGACATCAACAGTTCCACATTCTTTCCTTGGCTTCTTTTCAGTTTCCATTTCCTCCTTGTTTACAGTTGTGACCGAAACATTTTCCAAATTTTCCCTTTTGCAGTCCTTGGATACAGCATCTTTCTTTTGCTTTCCTGCTGGCAGAGTGCAAGAGCTGCTGGTCATCTGCTGGTTATTGCCATCATGGACCTTCTCAAGCGATATTCTCTTTACCTTAACGTGAGCACCCTTAATCAACTCAGACAGCCCCTCTGGCCATGGGCGCTTCTTACTGTTGAGATCAGAAACATATAGATCTTTAATTAAAACAATTTGAGAAAATGTTATAAAATCCATACAAATACAAAGCTACATTAATTTCTTTTAAGTAGCCAGTCTAACTCTTAAATAAGAACTTTTGAGAATTTGGGCCAGGTGTCAGCTTTGTAATTACTTCTGTTATTAAACTTAATAGCTAAATCTAAAATTCAGTGGACTAGACTCATGATTTAAGGTAAAGTGTCTATGACTGATACCTAGTAATGCGCAATCGGAATCGGCAGATTTGCTCCAAACTATCTGTAATCGGCCAATTTATCATTCTGATTTTGGTAGATCTGTTGCAATTTTTGGACACAATGTGAGCCAGGTAATTACCCTCACACTGAATTTGCTGCTATACCTATACCAAAATGTTGTATCGTGGTTAGTACATCTCACTGTGCTAAATAGCCAGGCGCCTCTTATTTTGAATGTAGCACTTGATTTTGATTAATATTATTTAAATAGGTAATTATTTTTTTCATTTACAATGTATGATACCAGTTTACCCATAAAAACGGAACAATGTTATTTATTTTGGCTAAAAGACAATTTTTGTTTTTAATGCTAGTTTAGAAACCCAAATCAGTCAAACATTCACGATTGGTGCATTCATACTATTTTTGCATTTAAAAACAAATTTACACTACACATTTCATAAGAACAATGAGCATAAGATAGGTTAAACCTACAGTAACACTGTAGATGGAAGTATAATACCACCTTTTCATTTCTGACAAAGATGCTGAAACAATTCAGTGGTACAGATACAATTTTACTTCTTTAAAATTAAATATTTTTAAGTGAAAGTAGATCATCATACACTAACTGCTCAAAGACTCCATATAGAAAAACATGATAACTAATACAGAAGTAAGAATGTGCTTTTTTTAGTCAGTTGTTTAGTCAAACAGACGGTGTCAGTGCCAGAGTGGGGCAATCTATAGTTAAAACTCTGAAGAAGGATCACTAATTACTTTTACATGGCCAATGCTAACGTAACTCAATCAGAGATGACAAAATTGTAAACATTTCACGCTTAGCAAACTTCTCTCAAGTGACTTCCAAAGGTTTGTAAGTGTAGCGTTAGGAGTTTTGCTCAAAGACTTGAAGTTGTGGCTTCCCTGCCTGGACAGACAATCAAACTTCCAATCATCTGAGACTGGGTCTGGTATAAACCTTTGTATTATTGATTATTATTATTCTGATTATTGATATGATTATTGTTATTGAAAACATCCATCACCAACAACTATGTGTAATAACTATGTGTAATTAGCATCCATCACCAATAACCTAAGAGTGTGCCAGAACACAAGTTAAGATGACCTATATCAGTAATCATGAACTTTAATTCTAGTATTAGATGAATATTAAAAATATAATGTACAGAACATCAAAGCAACCATACGCAGGACATGCGTATTGGTTATTCCAACATGGATTACAAATAGACTTAGACTAAACTGCAGTGTCAGTGGTGAATCACTCTTTTTAGCCTAGGATTAGTTTGAATCTGAGAACCTGTCCCTAAAAGTTTAGCATATAACAAGCAATAAAAGAGAAACATATTGAGAACTAAAGCTGTGAAAAAATTTTAAATGCTTACCTTGAAGTTTTCTCAAGCTCAGCCTTTATGGGAGCATCACCATTAACTGCTTTTAGGTTCTCATTGTTTGGGGAAGGCAGAGACTGTCCCTTGAGGACTTTTTCGGCAGCATTCCTCTTGGCAAACAAAGTCTTGAGATTATTCAGGGTTGTAGTCTCTCTGCTGGGTTTAACTTCACCCTCCACCATTTCAGTGGAAAGTCCACTTTTGGGCTTGCAGGATCGGGAGTTGGTAGCGTCATCTCTAAAACCCTTTGCAAAAGGGTTGTAATCAATTTTAAGCTGGGTGATGCATAGATTCTGGTAAGCTGTGACAGCAAAGAATTCTGTCTGAGGAAAACTAAAGGTTATAACATCAGGTCCATTTAGCTGAACTACATCTGTGGCCTTATCTGCAGGTATAATGTGAAGACGGGGAAGGTATCGGTGCATAGAGTTTATAACAATATGGCCCTCTTGGTCCGAAGGGTTGTTGGTGAGCTTCAGTTTATAGAAGGAAACAGGGTTTTGCATCCAATCAAGGCCAGTAGCAGGGGACTCAGGGTGTACAAAGGAGCTCAAAATATGTGGATCACCTTTCCCGTTTGTCTCCCAACGTCTGTCGCTCCACTTGTATCGGTGGTTATCTACAGGATGCATATCCATTACTAATGTGTACCGCTGGAAAGGCTCCAACCCAGAAATGCGGAAGCGGCAACAAGGGAACATTCTACGACCTTGCTTAGTTAGGATCATCTCAGTCTGACATCTGTAAAACTCATTCCACATATTATTGTTGTCCAAAGTGACAGTAATGCCTTTACATGTACTCTCTGCTGGCAAATTCCATAGTTGGTTACTGCTGTTTGCACCTGTCATAGCTGACAAGGACATGGTTGATAATTTTTGAAAGCCAACAGTGGATGTCCTCAAAGGACTGGCTTCCTTATTAGCCAACAAAGCTCCTTCGTCCTGACCTCCGCCTCCAGGATGTAGCGGTTTGAGGACAACAAAAAGGGAACGGGTAGAAGAAGCCTGAGGTACAGATGTGGTCATGCCCTCCTGGTGAATCACCATTATGGCCTGCTTTTCTGTGATGGCCATTGGAGTGAAGGAGTCATCTGAAGAGCTTCTGACTCCTTTACCTCAGGCTATGTCTGGTCACTCAACATCCTTTATCAGAAACGAAAAAAAAAGTTTGATCAAAAATGTTTGTACACTGTCATTTCTTAACATCACTGTGTTTAGCTACAGTGCATTCTAGAATTATTCCTGAATTGACACTAAGAAAGCACATGAGACAGACTAAATCTGATATCTGTCATAGATTACACCAATGAGCTAAACATAGTCTTTCAGTAAGATAAAATTATTCTAAGACCCCAAACCTTTAAACATTTCTCTCAAAAACATCAGCCATTACTGACAAAATTCATGGTCATCTAAACTTCAACTTCAAATGAATGTCATTTGTAAAAATAAAAAAAAGTGTTCCCAAAAAGGGTTATTAACTGCTGCTGACTAATATTCATTGATTACTGTATCTCGTTAGGTTGCTTTAATGAGCTGTATAATGCAAAACAAAACAAGATAAGCAACCCGTTTGTGATACACTGTGCACCCTCCCTATGTCCAGACAACAGGACTAATTTTCTCTTATAACTGTAAATGACATGGGAAAACACATAAAGGGATGCGAGACTGTTCCTTCATACAAACTCTTTTCACAGTTCCTAGTTCTTGCTTGTGGTGTCTCCTCTTCGGACTCCACAGGTTTTCATCAGGCATTTTTGATGGCCACTTCAAAAGCTTAATTTTGTACTAAACTATAATTTTGTGGATTTGAAAATATGTTTGATTATTTAGAAAATTCAACCATGACCCAGTCAGAGTTTTTACCTACAGCCTGAAATCATGAATCCAAACAAAATTCCCAGGGCCAAAAACAACTTGCAGCATCACAGTTCCACCACCATACTTTACCATAGGGATTAGGTCCTCATCTGCTCAACTTTGCTTATTTATACCACACCAGCCTGTTTTCTTGTCTGACAACAGAATGCAGTTTTAATCATAGCTGCAATGTTCCAGGAATGATTACCAAACTTATGTCACTTAATGATCACTTTTTTACCCTCTTGCTCATGGTCATTTTGTACAGTTTTTGCACTGCCTGCAAACTTTATGATTTTATATGATGGAGTACAAACTCTTACATTAAAGGTATCTTCAAGGAAATCTTGTAACAAGCGCTGCACTCAGTGGATTTCTGTCACTTGTAACTGCAATTATGAGATTATGCCATGTGGTGGCGCTGTACGATACTCAGCACAGTGCACTGGGAAAGGCACTGCCAAGCAGCAGTAAAAGCATGGATGTAACTACCTATGAAGAGACTGAGGTCTAGACCTTGGTAGTTTCAAAGTCTCAAGAGTTGTTTCATGTATCCTCATGTATGATTTTTAATGTGGAAACGGTGGCATTCTGATAATGCAGTAGCCCCTCAGGGGCACATCCCTTACAGGTTTACCCAATCAAATTGGGAAATAATAATTACCTGGCTGCATTTTTTAGGTTTAAGATTAAGTGACATTTTGTTTTCTTTTCTGTGAGCATTATCGCTGTGTTGCAGCCAATCAAATCATTATGCTCTAGGGCACACTCCACCTTACTTTTTGAGCTCTCCAATCATTGCTTTGCAACTGTCGCTCTCTGCAATTGCATCAAGGTGGTTGACCATCAACACCTGTCATGTTTGTAACTAGCATAAGGATGCCAGGATCCTCAGGAAACAGCAACAAGACTACACAATCAGCACTAACTGGGTTCAGCTGACCTCAGAGCAGCTGTGGTTTGGCCATAGACCAAACCACTCAATGTGTTTATCTCTGTATGAGGTGGCTAATGGTATCCACAGAAACTGACTTCTTGAGATGAAATGCTCCATGTATGCAGCACACATACCATAACATACAACGCAGTTAAAATGAGATTACAAGGGTAACTAATAGAGTGTGACTGTAAAAGCCTGACCTTTTTTTAAAGATATATATTAGACCACTAATAACATTGTACATAATCAACGTACTTCAGTAGAGTTCCAGTGGCTGCTTAGTTTAGGCTATAGGCACCGTAACTGCTATTTTAGCTATTACATGAAAAATTAATGGCTGTTCAATGTTGTATTGTGTTACCTAGTCATGACATACTACAGTAAGCATGTTCACGGTTGACTAGTATACTGACAGCACCGTATTGTGTAATCTAGAAATCAACAGATGTATTTGGCTGCATTTTGCCTGGTTAACTGTGAATGTCTTCTTTCCCATCTGCTTGGGTTCAGTAGAGACAGAATTTTAGAAAATATTTGAATGTATAACTAATTTGTGAGGACATGGAAGAAAAGAGCAAAAGAGACAGGCACAGAAACAGAGATGAAATGAAATACCAGATAAACGAACACTGGAATTAGTATAAAAAGATTCCAGCATGTATTTTTAGCTAAAATAATATGTTAAATAATTCAGTCAAATAAAATGATTCAATTAAATAAAATTAAACAGGGTAGCAAGTTTATGGAACAGTAATGGCAGTTTATGGAAGATGGAAGAGATGGAAAAAGAACAAATGAAAGGAAAAAACACAATCATTAATGGGTAAAAAAGGAGCAATGATTTGGTTTAAAAAAATCTAACAGAGAAGCCAAGCTGGTGTACTACACATACTTGGCAGGTAGTTTAGTCACTGCATGATGTAGGTCTGAAAAATGGATCTCAATAAAAATGCTCTCCTAGTTCAGCCCTGGGTAAGTTACAAAAAACTAATCTAAAACAGTTGTTTAAAAAAATGTAATTTTTTAATACTTTGTTGTTGAAAACACAATGTGTACTTGTGTGTGCATAATCAGGAAGGTATCAACTTTGCCTCATTTTGAGCCAAGAAAAACTCTGAATACATATTAACTAATATTAATTTAGAGTAAAGCAAATGGGAGAAATCATAAATGTTAACATGTTTTTCTTAATAATGGGCTTTTTAATACACACTGATCTAGGAATGGTAATCACTGACTCATCAACAAAACAAACTAACCACAATACATCTTTGATGCTGTAACAATAATGACATTTATCTCAATATAAGAGAAAATAAACTGCACTGCAATACAGCAACTATTACACCAAATAATTGTGATCGCTAAATTAACATCTGAAAACAGTTCCTAGGGAGTACGCTTAGAATTAAACACAAAACATACCTTCAGAAAAAAATAAAAAGGTCCACTTTTCAAACAAAAACAAAGAAAATCTAAGATTAAGTTCACATTGTCAGTTTGCTTTAAACTCAAAAACCGTTTAAATAAATGTCATTTGCTCTGGGGAAACAATCTAAAATTGGGGAAAAAATAGTCTATTACACTGTAACGTATGTGTAATGTATATGTACATGCTACTGTAAAAGCTCTCGCTTTACTTTTTACATTTTAATCCTGTATTTAGAGCTACTAGTTTTTTGTTTCAACCTAGGTCTCCATCAAGAGTTACGTTTGTACTTTGTACAAAGCTGGACTCCGTGTCGAGACTTCCAGTAACCATTAAAAATGCCAAAGAAAACACATCTCTGCTTGTTTACTAATGCAAACTATACTTGCATCATATTTTATGAGCCTTCTGAATGCTCATAACATACATGTACCACATTAAATGTGAAAAATTTGCTTGAATATTATATATTTACATATATCCTGCATAATAAGGGTATGAACCGTGTACATTTTGGAACAATACAAATCAAGTAAAATTGATTATGATGTTCTTTTTCATAAGTAATACAGTGGGGAGACCATTTAAGCATGGGGGGCATTATAGTTCCAACTACAAGGGGCCACCAAGTAGGTGGCAAACTTGTTGACCATACCAAACTGGAAATCGGCCACACTTCAATGAGAATCTCATTTTTGGCCACCAATGGCAGACTCCTGACGGTGGCTTTTAGCTGTGGACACTTATTCTTAGTACTTATGGAAGTCGGGATTAAGGACAGTTTAGATTTGCTTTTGGGTGCGTTTTGCCACACACGACTGGGGAACATTCAGATACCCCTAAATTCTGAGGTGCTTCCACTCTACAATGGTCAATCATAACGGTCATACTCTTACAAAATCAGCGCTGTACTTTGCGAGCTCTCAGCAGGAGACTTTCTCGGTCTTCACAAACACTAAAACCAGTCGTCTATTAGAGTGATAAACTGAGTTTACTTTGGAAACAGCTGCATCCCAACTCTACTGGAGGTTAGAAACTGCCGACGACTCCGATCCAGACTCAGGCTGGAGCAGCGTCGCCGTGTTCGTGATTCCCGCGGATTTAGTTGACGGCTTAGGTACCGGTTTGTTTCTTTCCTCGAGGTCCGCGGAATCCCTACGCAGCGTTAAAACGCTTCTCGCGGATGTTCAGCGCGATGTCGGACTTGGTGTTCGGATGTTTTCGCCCCATGTTGGAATGTGACCGGCTTCAACGTCAAAGCCCGCACTGAACAAATTCAACTGAACTGGCTACGGTGTGATTTCACACGACGGCGACGGACAGCAGTAAAAGCGATGTAAAATCATTAAACGCTCATCCGTCCTTTAAATGGCCGAGTTCGCGGCTGCTGTTGACGTTCCGGTCGGTCTACACCGCTGCGAGTTCTCGGGAGAGCGTCAACGTTGGTTAGCCATCTTCACCCCGAGGCCTACCAAAAAGCAGGCCAACAAAACACTACTCACTGCCTACATGCGCCCGTTTTACTCCACTAGATGATATTTTAACCTGTCGTTATTAATCCTCCGCCGCTTCTGAGCCCCTACAGTGGAGCAGGCATAGAATAACTGGCGTTTCACAGAGAAAAACATAAGTTTCTAATCACCTCTGAATCAGGGGACGTCGAGTTAATGTCGCCGACGTCGCTACCTCGACAAGGCCGGAGGAACGTGCCCACCGAGCAGCGCCGAATGGTGGCTGAATCGGAAAGCGAGCAAAAGGTGGGCAGGAATCTGAGCACGTGGGTTTATTCCTCAGTTAGTTCGCGATTAAGCGCCCGTTTCGAAGTGTTACCTCTTATACGCAACGTGCACCGCTCCTCCTGTACGCGGTTAAGTCGTCCCTTTTTTATTGCGCTTAAACTATCATACCGTGCGTCTCACCCTCTAAACTGTGCGTGCATGCTGTGACGCACGACGTCATGGCTCGACCGGAGCAGGGCGCGTGCACGCAGCGTGTTCGCGCGCAACCACGTGGGCGAAGACAAGAACTGCGCGTGCGCTTACTTAACACTTCGCTTCTGCCTGCGCGCTCACTGGTCCGGTCTGTACAGGCACCATTTTTGTCTGCAAGAAAGCGTTTTATATGGAATGGATATCAGCAGTTTGCCCCCAAAGTCAGCGGGAAACACGTCGACCGAGGAAACCCAGAGATGTAGAAGCAGCGCCGTGGATTCAGACGTAACATTTGTTCAGTCACTTCAGTTGTATCTTTGCATCTCGGGCTCTTTTTGGCAGAAAATACCATTTAAGTGGCATTCAGAGAGCTATAGGGTTGGGTCTCAGAGAGTCCGATTGCACTGTTAGTGATGCAGCAGGGAGAACTCTAACCTGTCCTGCCTCGATTTCACGTTTTCGAGGAAAGATGTGTGACAGGCATCATCAAGCCCAAGCCCAGGCGCACTGTTCCCAAACGTGAAACGGGGCAGTTTCAGCCTTGGCTAGGCACGTGAATGGGGAAAAAATGATGCTCAAAATCTGCTCAAACAATTTTATTTTATTCAAAAGGTGCCGTATGAGGTTTTGTACGTTTCCAGTTTCACCCAAAGTGTGCCGTATTGTGATCTTCTATTCAAAACAACATTTTACTGCATTGATCTGATGTACATTACCCATTCATCACTTTTATTCTAAACGCCATGCTTTTCAGGTTTAATTTACGCACAACACTAATTCAAATAAAAGTGTTTCGTCTGTTACTGTACTACTGTACATTCCTTCAAATAAAAATCTAGATGTCATGATTCTACACTTATTCCTCACCGTTTTGTAACAATGTGCGTTGAGTCAAATAAAAATCTCTAACTTGTGCTGTAGATTAGACATAATGCAACACTTATTTCATTGTAACATGTTTACCTCTCATTCATAAATTCATTGATAAATGTTAAATACTTTAAAAGATACACTGACTTCCAATGTTGAAAGTTCATGTGCAAACACAGGTAAAAACACAAATGTTAATTTGTGTGGTCAGACACATACAGGGATAGGAAAAAAGCAACATGTACAGGGAGAGCCGATCAAGTATATGCCCTATAAAAGCACCACAAGCCTGAATATCATTCCACCTTGAATTCTGCTATATCTGATGAGGAGGAGGAGCTATTAAACATCAGAATACCATAAAAGGCATCTCAACACATTAAAAATTCACATCCCTTGATATCCATTGATTCACAGAATGCTCTAATGTGGGCCTGGTCATGGCAATCATAACACGAATAGGACATGGTTATTATGCCTGGTAGGACTGTGTCCTGTTGGGTGCAGCAAGTCCTTTTACTCTAATGTACAACAACTGAGAACAGCAAGAGAACATTTTTATAAAGTACCAAATCTGTGATCCCATGTAACTTGTTGCATCCTTGTATATACAAATCCTGCAATAAAATACTGATCTTGAAAAACAAGCCATCTTTCTTCATGATAAACTAAAAGCAAGATGTTAGTTTGATAAATTTTTGATGGAACAAATACATCAAGACAAATGATGAACACTGAACAAACACCCTAAATCAGGGCTTACAGCAACACTGGTTTAAAGAGGTTAATGAAGCTAAAGCTAAAATGTACAGTATTGAACTTTTGTGGCAGTCCAGTGTGAAATCCTGATATCTTGATCTTGTGAAAATGAGTTAATATCTAAAATGCTTTCACTTCAAAGTTATTAGCAGGTGATTGTAGATTCATGTGGCACCACAGGACAGTGTGGTTAGCATGTCCTTTATGTTATTCACTACCTCATAAATGCTCCTAGTCTATAAGGAATTTCCAAGACGCTTTATCCTGTACGAACTCTGTTGCTTTTCCCCAGAGCCACCTGCTCTTGACAAGTCGTTTGTGTGATTAGTTGAGTCAGGAAAGGCTGGCTATAGTCCCAAAAAATATATACATCACATCAAACATTTATGATAATATCCTCCTCGTCATCCCTGACATCCTGTGAGAGGCCATCTTCCGACTGTCTGCTCTCGCCATCTATGGCACCACGTGGCCCAATAATATAGCGGTAATCTCCACCGATAGCCAGCGCAGCCCCTGATGATACCATGAGCCAGTCTTTTTCATCCTCTTCCATTCCCACGCACTGCCAAGGCACTCCCCATGAATGCTCCTCAGTGTTAAGGGTCCCAGCCCCAGCCCCAAGCCCAGAGTCTGGTTCCAACTCCTCACCCTCCAGGTTTACATAGAGCAATGGTTCCTTTGTAGGTGCTGGAGACAGCCCGGCCCACAAACCCTCCAACTGGGCTATCAGGTGCTGGAAACTGGGACGGCACTTAGGGACAGGAGACCAGCAGCTATGCATGATCTCATATCTGGACAAGAGAAGGGAAAGAAAGGTTACCCAAAAGTCAAAAACTTATTTCTCAAAATGAACTGTTATGTGACAAGCTGTCATTATGTTATGTATCATAGTACATAAACATAAATGATAATACGTCAAGGCTTACAGTAACATTTGCTTAAGAGTTTAAAAGATATATAAAGATATATCTTAAGTTATCCTTCTTGGCAGTTACATTGGAAATATATGCATAAACAATGCTTTCGGTTAATAACAGGGAACTGTAGATTCATGTGGTCATACCGGCCAGTGTATTTAGCCTGTCCTTTATGTTATGCACATCCTCACAAATGCCCCTCTTGTTCTCTTAGCATTTTCCATTATGCTACATCCTTTATGAATGCATAAAACTTTCACCGAAATGGTACCTTTGTAGAAGAATGAAAAAAACTATTCTGAACTTTGTTATTGTATCAAAATTTTAGACCATTTCTATTGGTCCATTTATTAAATGTTCAAACACTGTAAAGAGCAGCTGCTGTTTCCAAATGGCATAATAATGGATTTAAAAAGTGGAGTTATGAGGTTGACATTGACAGCTAGAGTATGTTTAAGCATACATTTGAGGGAGGCAAAGAGAATATAAAGGAAGATCAGGTCATTTGTATTTCAAAAAATTCAACTGCAAGGGCAGTAGCACTTTACATCTATATCATTCACTTAATTCTTCTATTTTACAACACAACATAGGGAAGGTCGTTCAGCAAGAGTAATCCCAGGATCATCTACAAGTACAGTAAACGTACAAGCGTAATTGTAACCAGATGAGGCTATACTGTTCGTTTCCATACTTTTATTTTAGCTCACAAACTCATGAGCTCATTTAGCTCATAAAAAGCTTGATTTCTTAATCATTCTCATTGTATTGCAGTGTTTTCTATGAATTTAATAACACTATGTCTAATAACACTAGTAATAATGAGGTTGTTTGTTTATTAACAGTGTTCTTTGTGGAAGAACAGGCTTTGAATAATGGTTCGTATTTCCGAATAACTTCCTGAATTCTTTCTATTTGAAGTATGTTCCAATACTGCAGTTCAAAATATATCCAGTAGGCGGCAACAATAGATTAATATTATATGCCAGCGATAAGCAAATGAACTGAAATCAGCCATGGTGCAAAGCATGTCACCCAACAAGCATTACTCTGATAAGAATAACTATGTTTACATATATGACATTCATGTTGTCATGTCTTCATGGTATAGCAGCCTCTTGTTACAAAGTATGCCCTGAGCACTTCACTTGTCAGCAAATAATTTGGTGTTCATACAAGTAACTTCTTAGGCAGCTTTTAGCTTCAATGGCCATCTAGAAACTGGTGTCATTTACTACACTTTGAGGCGAGGTGATGCGGATGCCTGGCATGAATTTATAAGGCATGAAAAAAGGGGTGCGCAACAGTTTCCAGCAGTTTGGTGATTTACCTGCTCAAACACACCTGGTTCGATTCATTTTGTGACTGCCAGGTTCAGTGGGTATGTTTGAGCAGTTAAGTCATGAAACTGTGCTAACCCGGAGTTGTGCACCCCTGCAATAAACTAAAAAATATTTACTTAAACTCACATGTCGTCTGGACAGTCAGGTGGCTGTTTGAGTCTCTCCCCCTTGATGAGATACTCATAGATCTCAGAATTCTCCACGCCAGGATAAGGTGTCTGCCCTCGAGCCATTATCTCCCACATGGTCACTCCAAAAGCCCACTGAAGACAACAAGTACACAGTAAATGTAGCCATACTGATTCAAAGTGCACTCTGGAAAAAGTAGACATTCCATGTTCAGGCAAGTGCTTTTAATAATCAAGCTGCATGCACAGCACCAATTCTTCACAGAAAAAGTAATAAGTTATTACAAATTTTAAACACGAATATCAATGTATGTGTTTATGCATGTTGTATGGAACTGATTTTGGGAAAAATATACATTACCACATCACTCTGTGTTGTGTAGACATTGTCAGCCAAACTTTCCAGAGCTATCCACTTCACTGGTAACTTTGAGACGGACCCTTGTCGGTAATAATCACCACTGTAGATCTTCTTGGAAAGACCAAAGTCTGCTACACATACGGTCATGTTCTCATTCAACCTAAAACATACGAGCAAGGTGAGTAAAATGAGCCTAAGGTAATCACTACCCTGCTGTAAGACATCATGATGACAATAATTCAATATTACTGAATAAATACATTGTCCCCAAAAAGTATTTGGACATTTTAAACCATTTAACTACTAGTAAATGTTTGTGAATTTTTTTAGGTGACTTCATGAAATCTTTAACAAAATAATATTTATTTTGGAAAAAAATATGGAGAAATGTATGGAGAAAGCCTGGAAAAGAATTCCAACCAGACTGCAATAACAGTCCAGTACAACACAGAGGTAGAAACATCCAAGACTGGGGCCGTTTTCTTACAATGTCATTGTTCAATGATCATCAGAAGTGGATAAATGTTTTAGACCTGCAGAGACTGCAAAGAAACTGTGGCAATCTGAAACACACCAGCCACCTGATGAAAATGATAGTGTGTAATGAAAAGTCTTGGAATGGTCTGTTTAAACTAAATTTCATTTAAATTTGACATTGTCAAATGTGTCTCAACAGTCCAAATCCTTTTTGGAGACGCTATATGGGACACTTAAAAGACTCACATGCAGTTGCGAGCAGCCAAATCCCTGTGGATGATGTTTTTGCTGCTAAGATATTCCATCCCCCGAGCAATGTCCAGCATGAACTGAACAAGCATTTGTAGAGAGAGGGTCTACAGGAAAGACAAAGGAAGTACAGCTGCTCTTAAGAGTTCTGTTTGCTCCCAGAGAAACAATGCAAAGGAAATGGGTAAATATTACAAGAAATGTCCTTGAGTGAAACTGTACTGCTGGAACCAAGAAAAACACGCTGTGACAAACATGACATTTTAAAAAATGTCTTATTGTTTTACCCTCATTTAAAATAATTTATGCTTAAATTGTTATGATTTCATGCAAAGTGGCTTGATTTAGCATAACATTATGATTTTCAACATTATTGAAGATATGTGTAGATGCGTTGGTCACTCTGTGTAAATGAAATAGCTAGATTTGCATTGCAGATGTCGCAACCCCTGGTTCGTATCAGCACCACTGTAAAACGACTGTTTATTGTAAACTCAGCAAGTTTCTCTAAATTGCACCATTTTCCATTAGACCACTCTGTTTATGTCTTAATGGTTGGATTATGCAGAAAATTTGATGGAAAGTACAATCCTCCCTGCGGTGTGTGTGAATATCACATGGGTGTTTGAGTGAGAAAGGGGGATAAAACTCAAAGGGGCTAAAAAGACTCACAAAGGGATTGTCCCCAAGACGAGACATAAGGAGGAAAGTGTGCAGGTCACCATGTTTCATGAAGGGGAGGATAACCATAGGGATAGGTAACCGCTGCTGTGGCCGTCTGTGCAGGCTCACCCCTGTTAAAGCAAAAACACATAATATGGTGGACAAATGTTTGGGGCTTTCGGGATGGGCTTTTCTGCTTAATAAGTGGAACAGACAGAAATCTAAACCTCGGACACAATAACAACGCTTAACATACACATAAATTTCATTACAGCTTGGGCACTCTTAATTGAAAGTGCAGTCCAACGCAGGCCTCAGATGTAAAACCCCATTTACACCTTGCATTTCATGTGAGTTGTAACTGGGTTGTGATCTGAAATTTACATGTGGTAATCAAACGCATCTCAGTTTAGTTGGATTGATGTCTGATTGCTGTATGGCACAGAATATACAAAGCAGCTCATATACAACAAACAACTGTCTCTGTTCTTGTTTTTTCTGTTCTGTTCAAAATCTCAGTCTCTTATGCCGTTACTCATTTTCTTCCGCTGGCTTTACATCACTGCTTGCTGTTTACAAGAAAGAAGGCAACTGTTTAGAATAATTTGCCTCAAGTATTCATCATTGCAATTCACACTGTGGTCTGAGTAACTGGATTTAAATCCATTTAAACGTGTTTTTTAAAATCCATTTGTGCAGGGTGTTGTGAGGCAAGATAGTATCCATGGAAACATTTTTCTTATAAAAGCATGTCAAACTTATAAAAGCACGTCAAATGCATTTACACCTGCATTTTTATGTGGATAATCTCTACTCACAAACACGTACAACACAAAAAAAGAGACACTTTTAGCAACATTGAGCTGGTTGCCTGTTCCATGTGCCAAAGATTTTGAACACTTTATATATTAACATTCAGCAGCTGAAAACATTTTTTGTTTAGTTGATCTTTAATATTTCATTGCATTGCTAATGTTCATTTATATTGAACTTTCTAATTTAATGCTTTATTTATTTTACCTTTTATTTTTATTAAATATTCACATTATTCTATTTACCCTTATCCTATCTTTGCTCTTAACAAATTTTATCCTATTGTTTGCTGTTCAGCGTTTCATATTCACTGCTTTGCTGTTTCATTTATATACAACATTTACGTATTACGTAGAACACTTTACAAATGCATTTTATGTATGCAAAGTGTTAGGTAAATAAAGCTATTATTATAATTATTTTATAATACAATGAACAAGACCTATCAATCCATGAGTGTATTCACCAACCTATCAGCTGGATGACATTTGGATGATGAAAATCCTTCATGTAGGCAGCCTCTTTCAGACACTGTTCAATATCACTCGAAGAGTTGATGTCAGCTTTTACCCACCAAGAAAAGAGAAGAACAGTAATAATCAAATGATCCAAACAACAACTGCAGGCTTTGCATCATCAGCTTTTCCATTTGAATAAATGCTAATGCCCACTTACTCTTTAGTACTTTGACTGCCACCTTCTGCACTGAGCCGTCCTCCATTTTGAGAAAGGCCTCTCTCACTGAGCCAAACTCACCTGCAGAGAACAAACAATGATTTTAAGGGGAGAGAAACTGCTTTTCTGCTGATAGTGTGTTTTAATGGCAGATATCAATCACCATTTCACATTGTTGTTGGTTTCACTCTTGTTAAAATGGAAAATGGAATTCTATCGATTTTTCAAACTTTCAGCATTACTCAATGGCTGAGATGTAAACAAAGTTATTCAGATGCACCAACAATTTTTATGTAATGTTGATAATAGTGGAATAGTTGTAAATCTAAAAAAAAAAACCAAAAAACAAAAAACATTTTCTTTGAAGAGTATTTTGCCTGACCATACCCTGTCTTTACTCCCTTGACATGACTAGATTTTAAAAATACCAAACCAATTCCAAAAAAGTTGGGACAGTATGTGAAATACCAATAAAAACAGAAAGCATTGATTACTAAATTCTATTTGACCCGGATTCAAGTGAAAACAGTACAAAAAAAACACAATATTTAAATTATAACAATATAATTAACATATTTTAACCATAACCTTAACCTGTCAACCAAAATGCATTCGGGTTAATAGTTGACCTTTGCCTAGCATATGGCCCAGGGTAAGCAGCCTTTCTGGGATGAGGACGTCCCGCAGTTTGGCCTTCAAATCATCGTTGATGCCCAAACTGTCCACTAGAAGGAGACAGAAACAAAACTCCAAATTATACACCTTCACTAAAGAAGAGTAACAGTCTTCTAGCTGTGTGTGTATTTGTGGTGGTTAGTTTTCTAACAAACACATACAAGTGGATTCTGACAGCTCGGGGCACTGCCTGTTGAAGGACCTTGCTGCTGTGAAGGACACCACATTCTCTGTCCCTGGAGGCTTGAACACAGATCTGCCAAGAAAAACACCATATAATCTATACTCATAAACATGAATGTTCTTTGTATTTTGTCACAATATTAGAGCACACTTAGACCTCTCTGAGCCAATGGCCATCAGTTCCCAACCACAGTTGCCCTTTGATTCTTATGTTAGCATTTAGCTTACCCAAACTGGGTCTCTTTGCCTCTTCGGTGTACTAGGACAGTCAGGAGGAGCCCCACCATTGTGGCCACCAGCAGCCCTAAGATCAGGCCTACCCACATGTGCCCTCTTTGTGTCTGAGCTTCCATAACTGGGAAAAGAACCATAACATTACAACACACTTTTCCTGTAATAAGTGCCAGACACTTTTACTTAGACATGCAGTGTTTGCACATACATTACAACTGCTATACTGTGTAGAAAATATGTCATTAATACAAGGAACATTGTAAAATAAATAAGTAAGTAAGTAAATAAATAAATAAACAGTTGGCCTGTTATGATCATGAAATTTTAGTTGACGTTTAATTGCCTTATAAATAATTGTCACTAACAGTGAACATAGTTAATTGTTGTAGAGTTCTCACATTTGTATGTCTGAAGAATATGTTTTTGTGACAGCTCACACATCGGGAAAATTGTGCCACTGAGCCAGATCCCCAAAAATTGCTTGTGGCTGTAAAATCATGTGGTGTGCACTCAGCTTTATTTGAAGATGTACAGGCAGGCATTGAGATCAGGTCTACCTGAGGCTGGCATAATGAGAACTGGCGGGCTCCAGGGCCCACATCCTGCCACTGTGCACGCTGACACTTGGAAAGTGGCATTAAAAAAACGGTCTCCTCCAGACACATGGGCAAAGTTTTCCTTAAACAGCAGCGGCTCCTAAAAATGAGAAGGCAACAAACCGTAAACAATACACACTTCTTCAAAAGCAAAAACCATAATGGTTGAAGTTTCCTGTAACAATGCTATTACAGTTGAGAAGTATCTGTGGTAGAACAGCACCAACAGTTGGGAAGAATCTATGTTAGGAATGATATTGCGACTGTCAGGGAAACAATGTGGTTTTTGGGAACAATTCAGCTACACTAAAATTTATTGCCTTTTAAAAGTCACAGCATTCCTACATTATAAACAAAGCATGAATAATTTGTTTTCATCAGCCATTCATGCTGCTATACCACATATCACCACACTGCTAAATGAATGAAAGTTCAGGCCAGGAGGAAGAGAGATAACAAAGTAACTCAGGAATTGGTGTTGATACCAAACTGAACGCATTTGAAAGACACACATCCCTAACTGAGCTGACACAAAGGGCCAATCCCATTTCACCCCTTGCCCCTAAGCCCTGTTTTGCGCGTTCACGTCTAGGGTTAGGGTGGTCCAATTTTCGTTGAGATAGAGGGGAAGGGTGACGTGTTATGGCTACATGGCCCTCCAAACGTCTCACTCCAAACGGAGTGAAAGAAAAGCCGGCAAGATAGCTGCGCGAGCAATTTTCTCCGTTAAAATTACGATAACCCTTGTATTATCTTTAGTGTTATTTCAACATATTGTGGCTGTTTTCTTCATAACATTTTCATGACATAAAAAAATCGCTAGTCGCATGCTAATGTTTTGGTAGCCAGCTAGCGATCTTTCCCGTTCCACCTTAACTAGTCCAACAGTTCTGACGCCTAAGGAGCCAGAATGCAACTCATGCACCGTTTAAGGTGAAATGGGAAAATTCGAACAAGAAGCTGGTGAATAGCTGACTTCAGCTTGGTATCACCACAGAATTAGGGGTGGGCAATAATAAATAATTGTCCTATATCCTCTCTTTGAAAGAATATGATGCCCTAAATGTAACTAAAGCCCAGCGTTGAGGAGCTGAACTTTTCCTCCCTCTGCTATCACTGAAGACGCCCGGGTTGCTTACAGAGCACCGCCTGTTAATGAAGCAGTGTTTTTTTTTTCTTTCCAGTTTGAGGTTTGTCCCATTTCATAGAGCAAGATTTCAACCACTACCCCTTGTAACTCCGGTCCAAGGGGTTAGGGTGACACTCGAAAACAAGGGGTAGGGGTAAAAACAAGAAATGGGATTGGGCCAAAATGGTAGATAATGAACTTTAAACAACTAGTCTCATTTCAGGTCTGTAGAATTTAACTGAACATATTACATATAAATATATTATACAGCAGATCCTTCATGTCTTAGGCACTTCAAAAAGTTGAAGTTTACTTTGGTGTGAGGACAACTCATTTCATATCTCTGATTATTACAGGTGTGGCAAGCTGACAAACAGGCAACTGCTGAGTAACAGAAAATGTGCTGAGCAGTTAAGCAATTTCATAACTGCGTAGGAGCAGGATGTAGGACACAGGAATTAGGACATTCGCAGGAATTAGCATTTCATTTAATAACAGTGAAGTACTTTCAGACACCTGTTTAACAAGCTTTGGAATTATATATATATATATATATATATATATATATATATATATATATATATATACCTCATTCAGTCTTCCTCTGGTGTTGAATTTATTAGTGTTTAACAATACCATACCTGACTGTCACCTCCTAGGTTCCATTGCACTTTATAGGCCAACAGCCTCCCATTCAGCTCCTCTTCCTGTAGTGCTGCCCACATCAGCGAGAGCTGCTGTTCTGTCAGTTCAAAGGTTAGGTTCTTGGGAGCTGCAGAGGGAGCTGTGTAATACAAACAGAGTCACCAACAACAACATTCCAAATATGTTTCCACTGTAATTTCACTGGTTTCAATCTTTATTTAAAATGCACTTGACAATTTATGCAACTCAAGCCATTTCAGATGGTAATTATAGTCATGAGCAGTGGGTGGCAGCACTGTGGGCCATGCATAAGCCCCACATTGAGATGGATTGGGGGCATGCACAATGGCGCATTGTACCATCAAGGCTGGAATCCAGTGGACTGAGGCCAATCCTGCCAGTTTACAAACATACAAACAAGGTCAACAGCAGAAACCCCCACTGCTCTCCTAACCAGCCAGGCCAACTCCCCTCTCTGCCCCCTACACCAAGCAGCCGACTGGGGCCTGTGAGCTCAGTGCAGAGGAGAAAAAAAAATGGGCCTCATCTCTGGGTTGTTTATTTTCTAGCCAAGCACTGACTACATGAGGCCACTCACTGAGGTTTTACTCACTCAGTTTTAGTCAGAAGTGGATCTGGGTCTCTCTGCTATGCTGAAAATGCCAGTTTCTTATAGTTGTAGCTATACCTGCCTCTATTTGTGATTAAAACGAAGTATGATTCCTTAAAGCTTGATTATGAAAACCAAAGCTATTACATCAGGCATAAAACAAGCCAAAAAACTGGAAGCTTGAAAGTCAACATGAAATCATAGTATATTTTCCTTTCTGTGCCGCTCCGTACTACACTATCAGGGAGGGTCTCTGAACATTTTCAATGATAGGTGGGTAGTGGGAGGGGCAAGTGAAAAATTATATTATTCATTAATACTTTTTTCCACCCTCTGTTGCACTGTGACATTAGGTTCCGTCATGTTATGTACTTTGTTCTTTGTTTGTCTAATTGGTCCAAGGCCACAACCAAGTATATCCAATTAGTCCAGTAATCTTCAGGTAGCAGACTGACCTCTTCTACCACTAGGCTAACAGCCATCCCAAACAAAAAAGATGTTTTATAAGTAGACAAAAAGTTGAGAAAATGAAGATTTTGTCTTTTACATTCTCATATGATGAACTGTGTTTAAGATACAAACTAACAATTAAAACTAAAATCAATTTTTGATTTTGATGTCTTCTCCAGGGTAGAAAGCTCTATGAATGCACTCTCCCACCTTCCTCTCTGGTTTCTTTCCTTCTGTAAAGGACTCAAATGGTCAGCATACAGAACAGTTCAGCATGTACTGATGACTCAACATCTTATCAATACTTGTGTGTACCTGCTTCAGGAGTCTGAAAGTCCACCCAAGGAGAAAAACGGGAGGAGCCAACCTCATTGTCACAACGGACTCGCACACTGTAGTTGGTGTAACTGCTAAGTCCCCTAATTGTGTGCTGGAACGGTGGCACTGCAACTTGCTGTTCAGGAAGTTTGACCTTCCTCCCAGGGTTCTTAGACATCTGCAGAAGGATATGGGGGCAGGGAGGGAGATTCCATTTCATAACAAACACATTAGACAATGCTCCAGATGAACTGCATATCCCAAGATGACTATTTATCAAGCCTAACAAATCCAAGGAGTAATTACTATCTATTATCCAGGCCTTGTTTATTTATGTTGCTACTGTACATCACGCATTACAACACTCAGCATCCCCCCTGCTCCAGTCTGACCTTCACAATGGCCCAGGTGAGAAATGAGCTCAGGAAGATCAAGGCGAGGAAGGCTACAGGGCCGGATGGCATCAGTGCCAGGCTCCTCAAGTCCTGCGCAGATCAGCTGTGCGGGATAGTGGAGCACATTTTTAACACAAGCCTGAAGCTGGGGAGAGTACCACAACTGTGGAAAACATCTTGTGTGGTGCCATTGCCAAAAACACAGCACCCAAAAGACCTCAGCAGCTACAGGCCGGTGGCACTGACGTCACACCTGATGAAGACACTGGAGACGCTGGTCCTTAGACAACTCCGCCCTATGGTGAGCTCATCTATGGACCCACTTCAGTTTGCCTACCAGCCTGGCATCGGGCATCATCTACCTGCTGCATGGAGCTCTTTCTCACCTGGAGAAACCTGGGTGCACTGTGAGAATCATGTTCTTTGATTTCTCCAGTGCTTTCAACACCATACAGCCTGGGCTCCTGAAGGACAAGCTGGAACAGGCAGGGGTGGGCCATCACCTAACACACTGGATCCTGGACTACCTCACCAACCGTCCACAGTATGTGAGGACAAGGGACTGTGTGTCCGACATGGTGGTCTGTAACACAGGGGCCCCACAGGGGACGGTGTTAGCACCGTTCCTCTTCACCCTGTACACTGCAGACTTCATGTACAACTCACCCAACTGCCACCTACAGAAGTTCTCTGATGACTCAGCGATCATTGGCCGCATCACAAATGAGGACGACAGAGAGTACAGAGAACTGATCCAGGACTTTGTGGACTGGTGTCTGCGGAATCACCTACAGATCAATGCAGGGAAGACCAAAGAACTGGTGGTGGATTTCCGCAGGTGCACACATCCCCCTCCAGCAGTGAACATCCAGGGAACGGACATTGAAAGAGTGGACTCCTATAAGTACCTGGGTGTGCACCTTAACTGTAAACTGGACTGGTCAGACAACACAGCTGCACTTTACAGGAAGGGACAGAGCAGACTCTACCTGCTCAGGAGACTGAGGTCATTTGGAGTGCAGGGGCCACTCCTGAGGACCTTTTTCGACACAGTGGTGCCATCAGCCATCTTCTATGGAGTGGTCTGCTGGGGCAGCAGCATCTCCACTGCAGACAGGAAGAAACTGGACAAACTGATCCGGAGGGAGGGCTCGGTCCTAGGGACTCCTCTAGACCCAGTGCAGGCGGTGGGAGAAAAGAGGATGCTGAACAAGCTAGCATCCATGCTGGAGAACGACTCCCACCCCAATGCGTGAGACTCTGGCAGCACTGGGCAGTTCCTTTAGTGACCGGCTCCTTCACCCCAAGTGTGTGAAGGAGCGCTATCGCAGGTCCTTCCTTCCTGCTGCTGTGAGACTGTACAACCAGCACTGCTCCCAGTAGACCACATACAATACAATATACACTTACATTCAGAATGCGAACATTTTTCATTGTGCAATAGGCTAAGTGCAATACAGATTTATATGCAACTCTTATTTTATTTTATTATTATCCTTATTTTGTTGTAAATAGTCTAGAGATTTAGCTTTAATTTTTATTATTTATAATGTTGATAATGTTTACACTGTTTCCTGTTTCTACTACTTCTGTTACTCTGCTGCTGCTGTAATACTGTGAATTTCCCCGCTGTGGGACTAATAAAGGATTATCTTATCTTATCTTATCTTATCTTATAACAATTAAAGCTCCATCATGAATTTAGTTTTCTGTCCAAAGAGGTTCAGATCAGCTGTACAAACAGATCTGAATACCGACCAGCCTAAATTAACAATGGAATTCACACTTAACTTGGTGACTGGCGTCATAAAACACAGTACTCCACTCTACATGTTTAATAAGAATACAGCCAGAGCTGTTTTTTTTCCCCTTTAAAGCCTGCATGCTTTCTCATCATGAGTTGTCTGCTTCTACATTGGTTTGGTCTTTCTAATTTGAATGGCTGTTAGCAAAGTTGTTTGAAATGGTGAGCAGGGACAACAAACTTGAGCTGGAACAAGTAAAGTCATCCTCACATACTTCTGTTTGGGAATACTTCAGTTCCCAATCAAGCACAATAATGATGGGCATAGAGTGGTACACTGAACTGTGAAAGTGTGTCAACATTACTTGACGTGAATATCAAACACCCACGCTAATACTTGAAATATGATAACTTATTTGTGAAGACTAAGACATCACCTAAATGTGTCAGAATCCTGAGCAAGGAGAAAACAGCAACGTCTCCCAACAGAATGCAGGCAGCTGCAGACTGCTGATTCCAAACAAGCAAAACAATCAGCTTGTAAGTAGCTTCCAATTTGCAACACTATTTGGATGTACAGAGTCCTGGATTCTACAGTTTGCTAGGAGCTACGTTAGAAAATCCCCGCTCACACACTTTTCAACCAGAATTTAGAAACACAAGATCTGATTGTAAATGAAAGCCCAGTAAAGCACCATTCATTTAATTCTGAAATGTAGTCTTGCAGTCTATTTTTTTCCTTTATAATAATAATAATAATAATAATAATAATAATAGTAATAATAATAACAACAATGTGTAACATAATATTAATAACACGTGTAACATATAGATCTTGCACTTCTGTTTATATTATGTTTTATGTATTTTACATCTTCTAAGAAAATGACTTTATCCCTTTAACAAGCACTGTTGGCTTTCTAGGATAACAGTGGGAATTACAAATAAAAAAAACAATAACAATAAGAAAAAAAACATTGGGATTTACCCTATAAAATAAACAATTAAATGTGAAAGCTAACATTTTTCAATTCTGTACTGAAAATCACGTTGTGGTGCAAAAAATTATAATACGTATCATATTGTGAAATTTGTGTCGTCACACCCCTTATGGAGAAAAGGAAACAGGGAAAAAAATTCTACAATTTATGACCATCAAATGCTTGTTAAATATGTCATGCCATGTAGACTATATTGCCAAAAGTATTCACTCACGCAGCCAAAATGATTGAATTCAGGTGTTTCAATCACTTCCATGGCCACAGGTGTACAAAACCAAGCACCTAGGCATGTAGACTGCTTCTACAAACATTTGTGAAAGAATGGGTCGCTCTGAGGAGCTCAGTGAATTCCAGCGTGGTACCGTGATAGGATGCCACCTATGCAACTACTAAATATTCCACAGTCAACTGTCAGTAGTATTATAACAAAGTGGAAGTGATTGGGTACGACAGCAACTCAGCCACAAAGTGGTCGGCCACGTAAAATGACAGCGGGGTCAGCGGATGCTGAGGCACATAATGCGCAGAGCTTGCCAACTTTCTGCAGAGTCAATCACTACAGACCTCCAAACTTCATGTGGCCTTCAGATTAGCTTAAGAACAGTGCATAGAGAGCTTCATGGAATGGGTTTCCATGGCCAAGCAGCTGCATCCAAGCCTTACATCACCAAGCGCAATGCAAAGTGTCAAATGCAGTGGTATAAAGTGCCACCTCTGGACTCTAGAGTAGTGGAGACATGTTCTCTGGAGTCATGAAATCACGCTTCTCTGTCTGGTAATCCAATAGATGTGTCTGGGTTGGGCGGTTGCCAGGAAAATAGTGCTTGTCTGAATTGTGTCAAGTGTAAAGTTTGGTGGAGGGGGGATTATGGTGTGGGGTTGTTTTTCAGGCACTGGGCTTGGCTCCTTAGTTCCAGTGAAAGGAAGTCTTAATGCTTCAGCAGACCAAGAGATTTTGGACAATTTCGTGCTCCCAACTTTGCGGGAACAGTTTGGCAATGGCCCCTTCCTGTACCAACATGACTGCGCACCAGATGGGTGGAAGCTGTTATACGTGCAAAGGGTGGGCCAACATAATATTAAACCCTATGGATTAAGAATGGGATCTCACTCAAGTTCATATAGTATGGTCAAGTTCATATAATATAGGGTACACTGCTAGGTCTGAAATGCTTGAAACAATTGTCTAAACACAAGTCATAAAAGAGCTATTAAGGGTAAACAAATGTTGCGCAGTAGAAATGCTTTATGTTTGAATGGCAGATGCGTGTGTTGCAGTAATGATGTCACACATAGGAAGTATGTGTGAAACAGGCTTAGTCAAGAAGACACTAGCTTTTCAAAGTTGTTCAAAAAGGGACAGAAAACAGCAACAGAAAAAAGGACAGTATTGGATTTGGTAATTCACTACTGAGATACACGTCACGTTTCTATGACAACACCACCATGAATGTTCTTATGGTAAATAATACAGTACAGAGAGAAGGCAGGTGAGAGCTCTATACTATGTTGTGCTGCTGAGTGGTGCTATGTGGGATCAGAGGACTACAATACCTGAATGGTGCAGGTGGACAGGTCAGAATGGCCATTAAATCCTTGGCTCCACCTCAGAGTCACATTATCAGATATCTGGTTAATGTGAATATTCGTAGGGGAATCTGGGAGTACTGCAAAGTAAATAAGGGGAAGGTTTGCTTAGTGTGAAATAAACATATCAGTAAATTCATCGATAAAATAATGGGAGCTTAAAAGGGAAACTCCACTGATTTTTTTATTCTGCATAATTAAATAGCTGAGATGTAAACAAAGTTATTTAGAGTGGTTTGGATTGAAATTCTGTTCTAGAGAAACTCACAGAATTGTTCACAGTAGTGGTGATAGGAACCAGGCATCTAAAGGTTTATATTACTTTATTCCTTTGAAAGCTTTCTCACAGAAAGTATTTCATGAAGTGGTTAGATAAACTCTGCCTGATGTCTGACACATTATTTTATAATAGTTTTGTAAAACAGTTTCAGGTTAAAATGTTTTTGAATCCATTTATTTTAATCAGTTCATGGTGGAGGGGGAGGAGGGGTATATGCAGGACACTATGAATCAACAAAGTCCCAAAAGAAAACCTATTTTTCAGGTTTATGACTATTTTACCATCAACAACATTACATATACAAACTCAGAAGCATAGGTTAACTGGAGGTTTTGGATATTAGATAAAATGGCTTTATTCGTGCTGTAGACATCAATACCCCTGGTTCCTATCAACACTACTGTAAAGAAACCCGAGGTCTGTACGTTTTTTCTACAAATAAACCACGTCACACAACATGATGAATATGTTTACATATCAATGATTGAATATTGACAAAGTTTGAAAAATTGGTGAAATACCTCTTTCTATTTAGGTTTTGTAGCAGCAATTAAGAATTACAGTGCACTTTTTGCTGGAAGAATTGTTACATATAACATTAAATAAAGCTCACCTTTAATGTGTACAGTGCCAGTTCGAGAGACGGAAATGCCTCTAGCATTCTTGGCCTCACAGTAAAACTTTATGCTGTTGTTCACACCTAGTGATAAAAAACAGGGTAGATATAAGATTCACAGAGAATATAGCTGCTTTATAAAGTCAGTTCTCACATCTATACCTGTCCAGTCATAATAAATCCTGTTTTACATTTTATGGTGATAACGCAGCTGTATTTATCTGTGTTCATTTAAGAATGGGTTAGTGGCCAGTAAAGGAGCATAAAAAAGCGTAAACTGCCTGCTCAGCACTAAACTAAACACGCTCTTATAACTACATGGCAAAGTACATGGCAAGCAATGACTCAGCACAGTAACTGACCAACAAAAAAGAGGAGCTCATACAGTAATGCAAGTACTCTTCTCCATCACCATCTAAAAAGGGAAAGTTTCTCTAGGCTTTCTTACTCAAGCAGTATTGATTTCTGTCCTGCATTTCAGAGCTGTACAAGGACACTCCAGATAAGGCAGGGTGTAGAAGGCTGGAGTGAAAACCCCAATGGCAGATGCCTCGAATACCATGGATGGGATATTTCCAATGGTAGGCCAAGACTATTAGTGCCACACCTTCACTTTGGGACATAAACATCAAAACTCCATCAAAATAAATAAATAAATATCAGAAAAAAATAAAAAAGAACACTAATTTTAGCTAGCCCCTTCATAGGATTTCTAATCCCATATTTCTCATAGCAATCTGGTAAACATTTGTTGGCCTACATTTACATTAAAAAGATCTGAAGCTTGTAAAATACGTTCCATACTTTCATTTGAATTTTGTTAATGAGGTTATCTAGGCCTGTTATGCAATCATCTGATCACAATTATTTGAGCTGGCCCCAAATATGTGTTTACATTCCAACAAGCAGAGTCTGAAATGACTGAGGCCAATTCATATAAAAGAACAAGGGAAACAATCTAACTTCTGACTGGTGCTATAACAGTTGTAAATGACAGTAGTAAGTAATGAGCTCAAGTTGTTACTGTCACCAGTTTAGAGCTACTACGTATTGACAGCTAGTTAATTAAGATCAGCCAATTTGGTCACTTTAGACTTTAGTACTTAAATCCAACTGTCCTTCAAATAAATCACAATTATTCATTTCGGCAAGTAATCACCAGCTGAAATTGCACGAACGTGACAGGCCTAACACTACATACATTTTAACTGTGTGTAGCAGTTTTACAGTGACTCTTTCCATGCAGAGCCCTGAGCCACAGCTGTTTTCCATTTCCAGCAACTGACTGAAGTCTGGCAAGACTACCACTCTTCTTCACATTCAGTGATGTATCTAGGACGTCCAGAAGGCCTGCAGGGGTGCCCAATTTTGACCATGGAGATCTAGACACCTGTCTGCCCCTAGATGCCTTCATTTCCTGGACCAAGTATGTCCAGCAGATTTCCATGCTCAGGATTGTGAATCCCTTGGCCCAAAGTGACCACTGGTGTGTCCTTTGGTTTACCATGTGTGGGATATTGGGCCCACCCATTGTACATAAAAATGGGAGAGCTTACTTGACTGCACATACTTAGAAACCACTGAACAAAAATTGGAAGAAAAAAAAAAACTGATTCGAAAATTTCAAGAATTTTAACCCTTTTGATTCCAGCCAAAATGTAACAATGAAATAAGGATAGGACTATAATACTTGCATAATTTAATACACCAAGAACAGTGACTATATTAGATAAAAATGACAATGAAGAAAGGGTACTCCAGTCCTGGACGGCTAGACTCCTGTAGTGATTTTCCTGCTTAGACACACCTAATACTACTCAGCAGTAAGTACCAGATTTAGTATGTGTGTTTGAGCTGGAAAATCACCCCACTGTGCTGACTTCTGACTTTCCAAGAAACATAACTGATCATTTTAGTACAGCATCAGTAAGAGACACTAGAGATGTCTTAAAAATCAGCATTAACAACAAAATAATAATGATAAAAGCCAAAAACTATGGCAAGCCATGTTCCCTTCATCCTGTTTAATACTCTGAATGCACCAAATTTGAATCTCTATCATACTGACCTGCAGCAGAGATACAATAGCAAACTATTTCATGAGATGCAGTTTATTTGTGACAACAAAAGACCTTTGAAAGTCATGCATAACAGCTATTAATGCACTTCTTTACCAATTCATACATTTTTCCAAGCCCCCCACCCAAACCATCTGACCAAAACTAAAATAACATTTTTACACATGGTGTAAGAATAACAGACTGTTTATTACTCCAAGTTGACTGTAGGGCTTCAGTGGTCTCATTGCGCCCCTATTGTTTCAAGCATTTTGAAAAGATGGTTTATTTTCAGATGACACATTCTGACTGGTCATGTTTACATGGGTGGAACATGATTATGTGTAATCATGTCTAGCACAAAAAACTAACAAATGCCAGGCTGGATATAGAGGATAGTTTAGCATAGTGCAAAAAAGGACTGTGCCAACATAAAACATCTCGAAAAAAACAAAGCTAACTGTATTCTCTCGCTCAGAGGTCACTCTTGAGTAACAAGTGTTCAATCCAATTAGTCCTATTTAAATTTCACATGCAATGCATTAGTCATCATAATGACTAATAAACAGATTTTTAGCACCATAATCACACAAAACCTTTCTGAGTAGAGTTACCTGGTACAAAAAGAATGGAAGGGGAGGGCCTGTAGTCTCCTCCTTGCACTCCTCCCAGCCACCACTGCACCTCCACTGGTTCAGGAGGCCCAATAGCTGCACATGTGAGGTTAAAGGGAGCCCCTGGAAATGTAGCTACATCCTTGGGTTCCTCTGTAAAGTGAGGCACACCTGAATACAAAATACAAAAGAACATAAAACTGTAAGGAAAACAGACTGAATGAATAGCTTGACATTGTATTTTGTTATCATAAAAAGGTGTTTTAATATAATTAAAGTGACACTCCAAAATGAAAAGTGTAACCATGGCTACATCTGTTCTAAGCACGTTTACTCCACAAAGGAGCTGCAACAGCCTTGAGAGTGAGATTTTCAGGTTTGAAGAGCAGGAATGGATGAATTTTCCATGGTGGGCTGTTTAAGTTAGCTGGTGAATTCAGAACAAAGGCAGATAACTAACATTACTGCTTGGGAAACCTTATTGCATCTGTATAACTGTAGTAAATGTCTACAGATCTTTATTGAGAGACTGAAACAATCGATTACTTAAACAACATAAATGACTCATCACATAGAGGAAAACAAGCTAAAGGCAAGGTAGCTGGCCATGTGATACCTCAGTTTGCCTTCTGTCTCCTGGTTGAAAAAGAAAAAAAGAAAAAAGAAAACACCGTCCACTTTGTGACAGATTTTCTCCAATGACCAAGGCAAGAGTTTTTGATACTAGCTCAGTTGTATTTATTAGCCTTTTTAGTTCAGCGGCTAGACCAGGATCATAGACCAGGCATAAAAACCAATGGTTGTATGCTGATGTTTGCCTAATGCATTCTGTGAATTGTAGTGAGAAAACAATGATGAACAAAAACATGAAAAGCATATAAGATACTGAATTCTAGCAAACTCTCTGGCAAAAAAGGAGTCTCATCTATGGCTCACTTCCACATGCTTCAGCAGCAGTTAATAGCAGTAACTGAGTGAGTATGTGTACCTGCAGAGAAATGTGTGCTCTGTTAAGGATCAGATGAGAACAGAGAAGGAGGGTGGTATTGATCTACCTTCTACTGTGATCCAGGCTGGCTCAGAGGAGATCATAGTGCCGTGATGTTCAACCTCACACCAGTATTTCCCAGCATCCTGCTGCTGGACTGACTTCACACTGAAAGCATAATGCAACAACATATGTATTCATTACTAACACATCCAAAGATTATGGTCCTTTAACAGATAACATAGTGATACACCATATGATCAAAAGTATTAGGGCATCTACACATTACACCTAGAGGAGCTTTTACGACCTCCAATTTTAAATCCAAAGGCATTCATATGGAGTTGATCCTCCCTTTGCAATTGTTCTAATTCATTCCAAAGGTGTTTGATAGGGTTGGGGCCAGGGCTCTGTGCAGACCAATCAAGGTATTCCACACCAAACTCACCCTCCATGCCTTTATGTACCTTGCTTTGTGTACTGGGACACAGTCATGCTTGAACAGAAAAACGCCTTCCCCAAACTTTTCCCACAATGTTGGAAGCATAGAATTGGCAAAAATGTCTAATGCTGAAGCATTAAGATTTCCCTTCACTGGAATTAAGGGGCCTAGTCCAACCCCTGAAAAACAACCCCATAGCATTATCCCTCCTCCACCAAACTTTACATTTGGCACAATGAACTCAGGCAGGTAACATTCTCCTAGCATTCACCAAACCCAGACTCGTCCATCAGACTGCCAAATAGAGAAGTGTGATTTGTCACTCCGCAGAATGTTTCTGCCGCTCCAGAGTGGTGTCGTGCTTTATACCACTTCATCCAACGCTTGCCATTGTGCTTGGTGATAGAAAGCTTTGCATGCAACTGCTTGGCCATGGAAACCCATGCCATGGAGATCCCAGCACACAGAGGTCAGAGGAAGTCTGGAACTGCAATTATTGAGTCAGCAAAGCGTTCACAACTTTTATGCACTAATTGTCTCAGCACTACCCGTTCTGTAACTTTGTGGTTTGTCAGCTCATGGCTCAGTTGCTGTGGTTCCTAAACGCTTCCACTTTTCAAAATACCACTCACAGTTGATAGTGGAATATTTAGGAGGGAAGAAATTTCACAAACTGACTTGTTGCAACAGTGGCATCCTATTACAGCACCACGCTCGAATTCAGTGAGCTCTATAGAAAAAGAAAAAAAAATTCTTTCACAAATGTTTATAAAGGTAGACGCATGGCTATGTGCTTGATTTTACACACTTGTGGCAATAGGACTGAATGAAACCACTGATTAAGAGGTGCGTTCCTATACACTTGTCTACACAGTGTATATGGTACAGTGTACCATGCCAGCAAAATGCCCATCCTCTCTCCCACCCCCACCACCCCAACTCACTGTAAGGGTTAAGCATTTAATCTTGTACTGTTCTCTTGGTGTACACCACACATGCACTCACCCACTTGTAGAGAGTATAGTGAATGATGACTCACCTGACTATCTCTATAGACTAGTGCATATTGCTTTTGCATCACTCAGCTGTAAAATATGCATTCCTCTTTAATGAGGCTTTTATGCACTGCAACCCTACCATGATATCCCTCTCTATGCGGCTGAGTACCCTTTCCTTGCCAAAGCACAATGTGATCAGACTGTGTCAACTAGAACAGTCTACAACTTCACAGAGAGATATATATTATATACTACATAACATGATGAAACATTTCTATCCTGTTAGGAGTGGTTTCTTCAAGGATGACAATGCCCGCATACACAAGGCTTGAGCGGTCACTGAATAGATTGAGTTATATGAAAATTATATCATTTTGCCTTCCCAGCCAGCAGATCTCAACCCAATACACATGGAAAATGTTAGACAGTGATCTTTATTACCATCATCAAAACACTAAATGAGGGAATATCTTCTGGAAGAATAGTGTTCTATCCCTTCTGTACAGTTCCTTGGTAATATCAATAACCTCCAGTATCACAATATTTTTCAAATATATCACAACAAACAGCATCACAATACCAGGTAAATTAACGTTAATAAAGTTAATGAACCCAGTCACCTGAGAAACAGTAGCTCTTCTGTTTTTCCTTCTATATCACACCTATGCACAAGCATCACAGTCATTGAGTGTATTCCCATGAATCTAAACAAAGATGTCATTTTAGTCACTGTTCCTATTGAAACACTAGAAAGTTGAGTGAGGAGTCTTTGTGACTTTTCCGCTCACCATCTTTATCCAACAACGAGGTCAACTGGACCTGTTCAGCATTTTATGCATTCCACAGAGCAAGCTAGGATGAGAATGGCTTAAATCTTACTAATAATGTACACCTGTCTGGGAGCATTTGGGAAAGAAATTCTGCATAATTACATGTGCAAAATGTAAATGATGTAATTCAGAGCGGTTTGATGTAAAATGATCTTTTCTGGGGAAACTTACTGAGTCAGTGCAAGCAGGAACCAGATGGTCCAAGTATTTAACACCATTAAAGCTACTTCAGAACAGAAGTTATTACATGATACAGTTACAAAGATGCTTCCTGATGTCTGCGAAATTTTTAACAGTAGTTTTGAGACAGCTACACTTACTGCAAGATCTGGTTACAATCACCACCCATGTAAAGGACTTAGAGTCAGTAAGTTTCTCTTCAGTGCACCACTTCATATGAAACCACTCTCAATGGTTTTGTTTATATGTCAACCACAGAATAATGCAGAAATCAATTTCCTTTAATCTTTCATCTATACCAGTACTACTGTCAGTGGTTGATGGATAATAGCAATACTGACAGGTAATAAGCATTATATCTATAGTAATATTCTATTTCATAGAACAGAAGCAGCCATGTTGCCAAGTTGCTTCTTTTTAGTTATATTTTGTGTTCTTTACTCATAGTATCCAGGACCTGACATTTAATTGCAATGCATGTCCTTTGCTGGGTGCTTAAGATTGTTCAAAATTCATAAAATATAAATTAATTGTAAAGTTTACTTTCTGCACATCTGATTTTTGTGTAAGGTTCTCTTTTTTTTCATAAATTTAAGAGAAGGAAACTAAACAAACAAAAAAAAAGTCCAATAAAAACAAGCTATGATCGTGTTTGAGAGACATTCTTTTATGACAGAGAACCCAATATATGGGCTCATTAGCTTTATTAATGCTAACTCAAATTTACCTGAGACGTTCATATATTTGGAAGTGATTGTAATGCTGAAGTTTATCAATAGAGTCCAGCACTACAAGAATGTTGTATGTAAATGTAGAAGGGAAAACCTGACGTATAATTATAAAAAGAATGTAATATTCAAGTAAGCTAAAGTAACCAACATCAAGTGTCTTTATAGGCCATCACAAGCCACCAGATACTTTTTGAAGCGTAATAAAAAAGACAAAGCAAAAAAGGCTATATTCCACAGTTACTCCACAATAATCACATGAAGGTCAGGCCACTGAGTATCGCTGAAATGAAAACATTTTAAGAAAAGCAGGTTGCTGTTTGCAGGGTCTGAGAGACGGCCCACAAGCTCTAGCACGTCAGCACTCGTGCCAGGGATTAGCATCTGGCCACACATGCTCATGCTTCCAACAGCCCTTGCATTACACATGACCAGCTCAACACAGTCATACATCTCAAAGAGATGACTACACCTGCTTGCTGGTCAGAACAAATGTTCTGAATGTTGATTCCCCACTGTTAACATCTCTGCTGTTCTCCGCCTGGTTCACAAGTACCTATCACAGGCAAATGTTACCTGATGTTCAGGTTCAGGATAAGTGTGCTTGATTTTATCATATAACGGTGTGTTACCTGTATTAAATATTCAACGTGGCTTTGGTTTTAAGCACTCAAAAGGGAATAAAGTCTTGAATCTCATTACAGCCCTTGCTTGGAGTTTCTTATTTACAGCCTAAGCTGAGAGAAGGCCATTAAAAGCTGATTAAGTAACAGCACCTCCTCTCCATTCTACCAACTGTTTTTTTTCTGAATGCCTACAAATCTCCAATTTAGACCTGCTGCAGAGGCAAAGCACTTCAAAGTCCAATATATGGACTCAAACATCTTCAAATGTAGCATACAAACATGCTCTCAGTCTTCAGCTGTAAACGAGAACTCCAGCGATTTTTCAAAATCTGTGCACAATTACAACTCTGAGAAGGTAACAAAGCCATTCAGAGTGGTTTGAGGTGAAACAGGTACTAGTAGAGAAACCTACCAACTCAGATTTCTTTAGAGTGGTGGTGATAGGAACCAGGGATCATGATGTCTACAATGCATGTATAGCCATTTTATTTATTATCAGTGAAACTACTCATGTTTTTACATATAAAATATCAATTACGGCAATACAGTCTTAAAGTTTTCTTTGGGTTGTCCTTGGATTCTAGGTTGCTTTAAAACACCTTGCATGTACCTCTTCATCACAGACGTATTAAAAAAATATATTTTAGGCCAAAAACATTTCTCAAAACTATCAGAAAAGAATGTCTCAGGCATCAGGCAGCATATTTGTAACTGATTAATGTAGTAGCTTCCTCTCCACTTTTAGAGGGATTAAACTCTTCAGACATCTGGTTCCTATCACCACCAATGTAAACAATTTTGCCTCTGTAAGTTTCTCTAGAACAAAGCATTTCACATCAAACCCCTACCAATTACTGTTTTTTTAGATCTTAACCATTTAATTACATACATATTTTGAAAAACTGGTGGAGTTCCCCTTTAACTGGGCATTTTATCATTTGTGAAAAGAACAAAAATGAGTGACCCCAGTCAGATTTTGGATACGGTTAAGTGATGACCACTTCACATGCTTAATTACCTTCAAGCCAAGACAATGAATACAAGTTCAAAACAGATTTGGGCTATTCAAGCTACTGTTCAAGTAAATAAATTCTCAGAAGGATGTGCGTGCCAAGGTCCACAGCCATATCAGGTACAGTAGTAAACAGTAAACGATTGAAAGGACGCACCCTACAAGAGGATGATGTCATATCAGTTCTAGGATGGTAACACATTCATTAAAGGCTTTTTAATGCATTTAATTTTCGGTCTCCAGATTGTGCAATGGGCAGTTCTCATTCTGTAATTGGAGTCCTGCGAACATGCAGCAGAAACACAGCCTAGAAACGCTCTTACCTGTGAAAGGTCTCCCAGTGATGGGCCTCTAGAGTGATGTACATCTGATCTGTGCTGTACAGCTTTTCTCCATCTTTCATCCAAACAATCTCTGGCTCGCTCAGGCCCTCAATGGCACAGCCCAGACGGGCCATGTTACCTTGGGTTACTGTGAGGTTCGCTGGGTTCTTCGTAAATTTTAGCCCTGAAAGACATACATATTATATCACTGAGACATTTGGTACAAACAAGCCAACTATTCAGGTTCTGTCTCAGAATAGTCTCTAAACATCTGTTTACCCACTACAGTTAATGATTCTCCTTTACTATATCAAAGTCAGCTGTGAATACGGCATTAGGAATTCTGTATTGAATGCCATTACAACATGTGCTGCAACATTATGAACAAAATTCTGCATTTCCTATAGCTTCTGTACCCAAATCTGTGGTCCTTATTGTGCCTGGGCCACTGCACAGATCTTTGCCAGTGTCCATGTTGTGACTCAAGCTAGCAGACGTAATGCAAGTTGCAGAAGGATGAAAGATCTCTAGTGTGGCAGCAGACTACAGCTGGCTTCAACAGTGCTGCAGCGCCAGCCAAAACAGCCTGAATGCCCACTTTCATTAGCTATGCAACGCACACAGTGACGATATGAAGAAAAAAAGTTAAGTATAATATTTATTTAGATAGGACGTTTCTAACACATGCTGTGGTTGGAGCACTTACCACCTCTAATTACCAATTAAAACAGGGCTGGTCAACATCACAATATCGTTATGGAGTTAAATTATATCAAAATATGCTTTTCTGAGCATATTGTGGATATGGTCAGTACTTAAAAACACTTTCCAACTGCAAGTTTGATTATAAAGGAGACCACAGCACTCGTGTTTAATATGATTTAGTGCAGTACAGTGTGAAATGTCAGATGCACATAACTGTATTTGTAGATTTTGATAGTATTTTTAAACGTGGCAATACTTCGTCTGTTCTAGCTTCCCAGATGTCAGAAAAAAATGTCCTCACTTATCGTGTATCGTGAAAACTTCCTGAGGTATCGTGATACTACATTTCTGCATTATCGCCCAGCTCTAAATTAAAACACGCCAACAAAAAAAGAATAAATTGCCCGACGGATGCATTTTAAAGTCTATCCAACATTTCAAACGACTGTTCATTCTTAACTACAGGATTCTTCTGTAACCCTCAAATTCCCTCTGTTAAAAACAAGGCTGACGACAGTTTAGGCTGTTGTTTACAACGAGGCTCGAGATGTTTTCAAACCTTTTCCTCGTCAAATCTGGTTGAAGTTTGGTCATTCATCGCATAAGATTATACGAACAGCCTACAGTCCTAACATATAACGCCTATAGGAAAAAGAAGTCATTTGGCGAGAGCAGACACTGAAACGCTAGCTAACGTTACCTAACCGCGTCTATATCCATGATTTACTCACTTAACCTACTAAACTTACCGTGAATTCGTTCAGGGTAGTGTACAAGGATGAGTATGATCCAAAGATAAATGTCCATTATAGCATCTTTTAAAGGCGATTCGATTAGTTAAATCCACACGACCACAACTTTGAACAGCCACCACTGCTGAATTAACTTATTAGGTGCAGCAAGTGCCCATCAGCTCCACCGCTCCGACTCCCGCACTCCAAAAACCACAGAGTCCGCCAAACTTCATCAACGGGAAAAGATTCCTCATCCTAGCAGCAAAACCGATAAGCGTCTCGGCGTCTCCACTCGTCAAATCAGACACACTTTCGAAAATATAACAGGACGGCTGCTGGTCAAATATCCAACTGTTTTCATTCCTCGAGGAAAAGTGTAAAACGCCCCCACAGTGCCCCCTAGGAACAATGGGAGAAACAACAAGGCTTTTGAGTGACTCCTCTTATAATGCCTCTCCGGCTCCGTCTCAACTCCTTCTTCGCTCTGCAGCCCCTGTTACAACTGACACTGGTGTTACGTTTCTCTCATTAAAAGCCCTTTTCCAAAAATTATAATGTTGTGGCCTCAAGAAATTTAAGACAACACAGGGCATACGACAGACTTAATATCAGAGCACGAACGTTCAGGATTTTTCCCCCAAGGAGGCTCCACAAAAATGCCACTGTGGTCTAGTCAAGCCAATCAAGAGCTTGGCTGGTCCAGTGCCAACCACTCACAGAGTGCTCTGGCAGTCGATTCCGGTGTAGTGACCGCGGTGGTCTCCCGCCGAGCTGGTCCGTCCGCTTTGGCGTCATATAACCAGACAGACTGGCTCTGTTAAGCACTGCTTAACTCAGATACTGCAATGATAGCCCTTAGTGTGACGCCAGGTTTCACTAGCAATGGCTTAAGACCTTATTTCATACAGAGCTAAACTACCAAGCCAGCCTGCTATTCAGCTTTTCGTGTTTGGGTAACATGCTCCTTTCTGAGCCCCTCGTTGTAACGCTGGGTGTCTTAAGGCCTGGACTAAGGTGATCAGAGACTAGAGACATGATACGACGCGAAGCTGAATTCAGCTTTTATTTATTTTGTCGTCCCGCCATATGTGGTGTAGCAGTTACTAAACCTGAGGCGCCGTTTAAGGTGGAAGGGAAAAGCCGCGTTGATACAATACTGTCTGCCACGGCAAGTGTTTGCACTCTACAAATATGCGTGGCACAATAGTTCAGTAAAGTTCAGAGAAAATAAAACTCATATAATTAAATCTATCATAAAATATCCAAGTTAGCTAGTTAGTTTAGCTGTGGAAAGCTGGAGCTGCTAACAAGCTAAGCTATAAGCTAAACTTAATGGCGCTCGTTTTACGGTGTTTCTCATATTTGTATTAAATAGGCGGTCATTCAGGCCACGAATTAGTGTGTAATAGAGCAATGAAGCTCGGTAATTATACATTTATATAGGTAGTTTAGCTGAATGTGCCTTTCTGTTGGTTAATAAAAGAGCACTACGCATAGCAGAATCATGGCCTCTCCTGTGTCTCCTCCTTCGCCAACGCCCCGTTACTAAATAAGAGGGACGCGAACCCCCAGACATCAGACGGAATTTTTGAACTCCTACTCTCAAACACCACCCTCCCAGTAACTGTTCTAGTTAAATGAAAGGGTGTGGCGTACATGTTTTTTTTTTTATTCCTGCTTGTTTATAATCAGTGTCAGTATTTGAAAGGCTGCAGTGACAGAAGGGATGAGTAAAACCGTTGATTTAAAGCTTGCCCTGCCTACTGTATACTCACAGTATACAGATATACAGATTACTCATAAATACATGCTGTTGAGATCAGGATATGTAAGACAGCAGACACAAAGCACAACCTAACATTAATTGTTTATTCCCTGTTTATTTAAAGTTATTCTCGAATTGTTGCATTGTTTGCCCATGCAGTCTTTCACAGGGTGGTGAACCCCTCACCATCTTTACTTGTGCAAGACTCATCAAATTCAAAATGGGCATGTTTTTCAAAAAACAGTCAAATTTCTCAGTTTCAACACATGTTTTTCTATTTTCCAATTATATTTAGAGTTTAAATGATTTACACATCATTGCATTTTTTTATTTACATTTTACACAGCGTTCCAGCTTTTTTGGAAATCATCAGCTATGTTTGTAAGGAGGCGGACGCATACGCTGAGATAAGCGACTTTTATTATGGGCAAATCCAGGGTCATGGTCAAAACGGTCCAGGTTCAAACAGCCGATACGGAGAGCAGGAGGGACAGATATGACCATGTCTGACAGATGTCATGACAGACAATGAAAATTAACACAAAACCTCAAACAAGAACCAAACACCACGAGAATACAACACAGCCAAACATATCAAACAACACAAAGACCAGCACTAGACTAAGGAAAACAGGGCTTAAATACAAAAGGGCTAACGATGGTCAGGTGGGAAAAAGGTGGTAACAATCAGGGGTGGAGTCAGACAACAAGGGGGCTGGACTGAACCAAAACAAACGCACATGGATGAAAAAGTAAACAAAATCACATGGACAGGACTGGCCGGAGGGGCCAGGACAGGAGGGGCCAATCATGACAATGTTCTTTGAACAAGACAGCCTTTCCAGCCTAAATACACAAAAATACGGATGTGTAAGAGAGGAAAAACCTGGATAAATGAGCAGAGAAACAAAACGAGACTAGATGCTTTCAGACAGGGGTACTTCATGGTACGATCAAGCAACTAAGATCCTACCATTCTCAGTTGCATGTATGAATATGCTGAACAGGTCCAGTTAACTTTTGGATCAAGTCAACTTGTGAGGAAAAGATTTAAGTGACTTCAGAAAAGGGGCTTAGATGGCAGGACTTTCAGTAATGAAGGCTGTTCAACTGTCTAGTGTTTTTACATGTGGGGATCACACAGATTTGGATGAATATGTATTGTCTGTCCCTGGCTATATAAGTAAGTGTGTGGATGATCACAAGAACTGTAACCAAATAACCATCCAGAAGCCCTGGCTGAACACTGAGGTCCATTTCCTTGCTCAAGGTCTTCAATGCTGCATTTAGATTGGGTGACAGAGCGGCACTCAGGGCGGCTAGAAACAGCCTCACTGCTGGCATCAAGTGAGCCAGTGCTTCATATGCTCTGAAAATACAGGAACACTTCACATCAAATGATCCATGACATGTAATTGGGCATTCAAATCACCACTGACTACAGGGGGAAGAATCACCTTGCCTGCATCACCTCCTGGATGCTTTACACAGCTTCAACGCTCATTCTGAAGTTTTGAGGCAGCAGTGGGGATCTTGCCACCCCTGGTGACCAGGTGCTGTCTGTGAGTGGAGCTGATGTGAGGAGAACCCCTCTGAGGGTGAACCCATGTAAAGCTGCAGGCCTGACAACATTCCTGTGCATATGCTCAAGCAATGTGCCCACAAGATAGCTGCTGTCTTAATGGATATCTTCAGCTTCTTCCAGGAACAGGCTTCTGTCCCAAAATGCTTCAAACCAAGCAACATCATCCCAGATTATAGAGCATCAAGGCCAAGTTATCCAGACTCACAAACAGTTTATTTTCACAGGCAGTCAGACTGCTGAACATATCTATCTGATGGACCTTTAAACATTCTCACTGAGCTGCTACCTTGGCCGCTACTATTTGTTGTACTTCAACTTCTGCAATCAGCCTGTAACATGGAGCGAGGAGGCGGATGCATGTGCTGAGATAAGCAAGATTTATTATGGGCAAATCCAGGGTCATAGTCATAACAGTCCAGGTTCAAGTAGCCAATATGGAGAGATCGTGGGGCAGACATGACAGACACCAGAATTAAACAGAACAAACACCACAGCAGATAATACCAACAACACAGACAGAGATTCATACAAACATCAAACAAAGACCAGCAAACACAGGGCATAAATACACAGGGAAAACGAGGCACAGGTGGAAAACAGGTGGAGACAATCAGGGGCAGAATCATGAAATGAGGGGGCTAAGCCAAAACAAAACGCACATGGGCTGGACTGGGAGGGGCCAATCGTGACACAGCCACTTTAGTGTGAAACTTTACCTTCTTTACCACTTTATGTGCACAGTCAATTTAATCTGTACACATGTTTGTGGTTGCATTACTAGAAACTATTGTTAATTATAAGTGTACTGATAAACAATACATGCAGTTTTATTTACTACTGCTGCTGTAGTATAACAGCTGGTCTATTTTCTCTGTTGTCCTATGTTCAATTGTTGTATGGTTGTAGTCATTGTATATTTAGAGAAGAATTTATTGCATAGTGTTAGTATATTTTGTATGTATTGTCTGTTTGCACTGTAGTCTGTTGCAGTTCTGTATGATGCTGCGTCCTGGAGAAACTACATTTTGTTCCTCTCTCAGCACATCTGTGATGAGAAGGAGCAGCAATAAAGCTGAATTTATTTATTTATTAAGGCTTAGTTGTAGCATCATGTTAAATCCAGTCCTGTCTTGTGAAGGCTGTTATTTAGCATGGTGAGCTCTTTCTGTAAGCTGGTTGTATGCTTTAAAATGGTGCTATAATACAGCTACAAAAAGGGGGTTAGTTCATTTAGGTGTGAATTCTGTGACACACAAATTAGAACAAAGGTACTTTTATGGAACAAAAACAGTTTTCAAGTGAATCTTAAGAAATATCAGTTATGAATACTGTGCAAATTCAGAGATGACAATGCTATGAGAAGATGACCAAAAGCATGTTCTGCTTGAACCTGTTCAACAATGAAATTGCTGTGTTATAACCTTTTTACTGCAATCCCCAATACAAATATTAATAGTGCTAGGTTCCTGGGTGCTGTTTTGTTTTTCCCTGGAGTGCTACATTGTAATAAATCTACTGATTTAAAAATATTTACATTATGGTGAGAAATATTACTAGGTTGTCTTTTGCCAGCAATGAGCAAAGACTGAAATACTTCACACAAACTCAGTTGGAAATACAAACACTTCATTATCAAGCTAGGCATCAGTGCTATTTGTGTATTTAACTTTCTTACCAGGGCAACATGCCGGCAGGGATGTTGGCAGGGTTTTCGTCTTATAATCAGTCACTTCCAAGAGGTTGTTTCTATAACCTTGTTTCCAAAAAAGCTATGCAAAATGTAAATAAAAATAAAGTGCAATGGTGTGCAAATGTAATCCTTACATTTAATTGAAAATAGTTAGTACAAAGACAACAAACCAAATGCTGAAACTGAGAAATTTTATCGTTTGTTGAACAATACATGCCCATTTCTGCAACTCATCTTCTTGTAACAACACTCTGTAAACATTTGATATCTGAGGAGAAAGTAAAATGTTATTGTGTTCTTATTTAAACAGTGTGGGGTCTCTTGTCATATTTTTTATTTCATAATACGCCAAATGTTTACAATGGCTGACAGGTCTAGACTGCAGACAGGTCAGTTTAGCACCCAGACAGAGCACACGCGATGGTACCCGAAAGATGGTGAACTTTGCCCTGGGCAGGGCGAAGCCAGAGGAAACTCTGGTGGAGGCCCGCAGTGGTCCTGACATGCAAATGGGTCTTCCGACCTGGGTGTAGGGGTGAAAGACTAATCGAGCCATCTAGTAGCTGGTTCCCTCCGAAGCTTCCCTCAGGATAGCTGGTGCTCGAATGCAGTTTTATCTGGTAAAGCTAATGACTAGAGGCATCGGGGCCGAAACGATCTCAACCTATTCTCAAACTTTAAATGGGTAAGAAGCCCAAGAAGCCGGGCATCGAATGCGAACCACTTAGTAGACCACCTTTGATAAGCAGAAATGGCGCTGTGGGATGAACCGAACGCTCAAGTTATGGTGCCCAATGCTGACACTCATCAGACCCCATAAAAGGTGCCATGGAAGTCGGAATCCGCTAAGGAGTGTGTAAAAACTCCTGCCAAATCTACTAGCCCTGAAAATTGGTGGTAGTAGCAAATATTCAAACAAGAGCTTTAAAGGCCGAAGTGGAGAAGGGTTCCATATGAACAGCAGTTGAACATGGGTCAGTTGGTCCTAAGGGATAGGCAAACGCTGTTTGGAAGGGTGGGGCGATGGCCTCCGTCGCCCTTAGCCAATCGAAAGGGACAGATTCAGATTCAGATCCCCGAACCAGTGCCAGCGGCTAAAGTCAAGCACCGCACCCGGCCTCTGGAGGACATAGCTGCAGCTGAGTGTAATCACGGGCTGCAGGGCGGCATACAGAGTTTTAGGCTGTGCCCGTGTTCTATGGGGACAGCACCCTCTTCAAGACCCACATAAATTTGGGCAGCCTCCAGAGATACACATTACACACTTAATTCTGCACAACACTGCACTCATGCCACTACACTAACACATACATGGTGCCTGTTTGCACAGGCCTATAGGACCCTTACTCACATATTAGAGCTAGATTTAGTTAGGGCCAAGAATCTTATAATGATCATAGGGGGCCTGCATATCCGACATCCTTGTAGTCAGGTTCGCCAGCAAGAAGTCACGAGGACTGAGGTTGACCGAAGTTCATTGTGCACCATGTCACTGTCTGTCCCTATGCATGATGCTACTATGCCACCACTTAGTCACTAGAGTAGGTGGTAATTTGCTTGATGGGCAAGCATAAAATCCCCAGAAAATGAGTTGGCCCACCGCCTGAGCCCCCTGAATGTCAAAGTGAAGACATTCAAAGAAACGAGGGTAATCAACAGGGTTAACTATTACTCTTTGAAATAGAGCCATGCTGTTGTAATAAATGCACAGTGCACAGTGTGGTTTGACATTGTCTTGCTGAAATAATCAAGGCCTTTCCCAATGAAGGCGTTGTCTGGATGGTAGCATATGTTGCTCCAAACCCTGTATATTTTGTTCAGCATTAATGGTGCCTTCACAGATATGCAAGTCACCCTTACCATGTGCACTAATGCACCCCATAACATCACAGATGCTGGCTTTTAAATTATGCACCAGGGTTGTCTTTAGCCCAGAGGACACACTGTCCATGATTGGGTCCAGAGCTGGCAGCAGCATTTCTGGATCCTCTTCATATATGGTTTCTTCTTTGCATGGTAGAGCTTGCATGGTAGGGCATTTATCATTGCAGCGATGAATTGTGTTCACAGACAGTGGGTTTTGGAAGTGTCCTTGAGCCCATGCAGTGATTTTCACTGCAGAATCGGATGTGATTTTAATGCAGCGCCACTTTAGGGCCCAAAGATCATTGGCAGCCAATATTGTTTTTTGGCCTTAGCCCATACAGATATTTCTCTGGATTCTCTGAATCCTTTAAGCGTATTATGTACTGTAGAGGATAAAATCCCCAAGTTCTTTGCTATGTTACTTCTGAAAGATGCAGCGTCTCTGGGATGCTTTTTTGTCACATTACTGACCTATTACCCATTAATCACTGAGTGTTTTTTTTTGGCACATTTGGCACAGCATTGCAGCTTTTTTGGGAAAGGGGGTGGTGCTAGGGGATGGTACACTATAAACAATCACTGTCAGTTCAATTAAAAAAGTTACTTTGTGTAATTAAAAGAAAATTTAACTGGTTTTATTCAATTCAAAAAATACTTTGATCAAAATAATTATTTATTTAAACTGACAAACCATTTTTACACTGTAGGAAAAGGCTGGTATTAAAAGGGAATTACACAGATTTTTCAATGTTTCTGCATAATAAAATCAGTAAGATGTAAATAAGGTAATTCAGAGTGGTCTGATGTAAAATACTCTGTTCTAGAGAAACTTACCAAGCCAGAATTGTTCACAGTGGTAGTGATAGGAACTAGGTGTCTAGAGTTCATCCATCCATCCATCCATTTTCTTTTTACAATAGAAGTAAGGCACTCAGTAATAGAAACGGGAAACAGTACAAACATTATAAAAAATAAAAATTAAAGTTAAATCTCTAGACTATTTACAACAAAATAAGAATAATAATGCAATAAGAGTTGCATAAGATCTGTATTGCACTTATGAACATATTGCACAATGAAAAATATTTGCATTCTGAATGTGTGTATATTGTATGTGTGTATACTGTGTGTGTGTATATTGTGTGTGTTTATGGTCTACTGGGAGCAGTGCTGGTTGAACAGCCTCACAGCAGCAGGAAGGAAGGACCTGCGATAGCGCTCCTTCACACACTTGGGGTGAAGGAGCCGGTCACTGACGGAACTGCCCAGTGCTGCCAAAGTCTCACGCATGGGGTGGAAGTCGTTCTCCAGCATGGATGCTAGCTTGTTTAGCATCTTCCTTTCTCCCACTGCCTGCACTGGGTCTAGAGGAGTTCCCAGGACAGAGCCGGCCCTCCTGATCAGTTTGTCCAGTTTCTTCCTGTCTGCAGTGGGGATGCTGCCGCCCCAGCAGACCACTCCATAGAAGATGGCTGATGCCACCACTGTGTCAAAAAAGGTCCTCAGCAGTGGCCCCTGCACTCTAAACGACCTCAGTCTCCTGAGCAGGTAGAGTCTGCTCTGTCCTTTTCTGTAAAGTGCAACAGTGTTGTCTGACCAGTCCAGTTTATAGTTAAGATGCACACTCAGGTACCTATAAGAGTCCACTCTTTCAATGTCCGTTCCCTGGATGTTCACTGCTGGAGGGGGATGTGTGCGCCTGCGGAAATCCACCACCAGTTCTTTGGTCTTCCCCGCGTTGATCTGTAGGTGATTCCGCAGACACCAGTCCACAAAGTCCTGGATCAGTTCTCTGTACTCTAAGTCATCCTCATTAGTGATGCGGCCGACGATCGCTTAGTCATCAGAGAACTTCTGTAGGTGGCAGTTTGGTGAGTTGTACATGAAGTCTGCAGTGTACAGGGTGAAGAGGAACGGTGCTAACACCGTCCCCTGTGGGGCCCCTGTGTTACAGACCACCATGTCCCTTGTCCTCACATACTGTGGACGGTTGGTGAGGTAGTCCAGGATCCAGTGCGTTAGGTAATGGTCCAGCCCTGCCTGTTCCAGCTTGTCCTTCAGGAGCCCAGGCTGTATGGTGTTGAAAGCACTGGAGAAATCAAAGAACATGATTTTCACAGCACTCCCAGGCTTCTCCAGGTGAGAAAGAGCTCCATGCAGCAGGTAGATGATGGTGTCATCCACCCGGATGCCAGACTGGTAGGCAAACTGAAGTGGGCCCATAGATGAGCTCACCATAGGGCGGAGTTGTCTAAGGACCAGCCTCTCCAGTGTCTTCATCAGGTGTAATGTGAGTGCCTGTAGTTGCTGAGGTCCTTTGGGTGCTGCGTTTTCGGCAATGGCACCACACAAGATGTTTTCCACAGTTGTGGTACTCTCCCCAGCTTCAGGCTTGTATTGAAAATGTGCTCCACTATCCCACGCAGCTGATCTGCGCAGGACTTGAGGAGCCTGGCACTGATGCCATCCGGCCCTGTAGCCTTCCTCGCCTTGATCTTCCTGAGCTCATTTCTCACCTGAGCGATTGTGAAGGTCAGACTGGAGCAGGGGGGGTGCTGAGTGTTGGAATGTGTGAACTGAGGGTTACGGCAACCAGCAGAAGAACCAGTGGGGGGTGGGTGTGAGCTGAAAGTTGTAGGGCTGGGGGAGGGTGTGAGAGAGGGGGTAGAGCAGCATGCTGGAAGTGCCAGACAGGAGGGTTTCAGCAGAGATATCTGTGTAGTGGGAGGGGCGGGTGAGTGATCAAACCTGTTGAAAAACAGATTGAGATCGTTCACCCACTTTTGGTCCCCTACCACCTGAGAGTTGGGCTTCTTGTGGCTGAAGATTGCTTTAAGGCCTTTCCAGACTCCGCTGACATTATTCTGCTGTAGCTGTTCCTCCATCTTCCTCCTATAGCTAGCGTTCCCCTCCCGGATCTTCCCCTCAGCTCCTTCTGCACAGCTTTCAGCTCCTCCTTGTCCCCTAATCCAAAGGCCCTCTTTTTCTCCTTCAGAAGAGCCTTTATGTAAGGGTTACTCCACAGCTTGCTGTTAGAGAAACACCGTACAGTCTTGGTGTGTACAGTGTTCTCCATGCAGAAGTTCACATAGTCCGTTATGCAGTGTGTGAGGCTGTCTATGTCCTCCTCTTCATGATCACACAGCACTTCCCACACTGTTGTGCCACTGAAGGTGGGCAGAGTGAAAAGCTGAAAGCTATTACGTGATTGGTTACAAATGCATGGCCTGATGCCTGAGACATTGTTTTACAAAGATCTGAGAGGGGGTTTTGTTTTATTTATGTATTTATTTATTCATTCATGAATTCCTTCAGAAACCACTACTTAGCTATTATCGTCATATAAAAAACTTGTATGGGTTCACTGGTCATTTTGCATAGTAAATAAAATATGCTTGCGTTGTAGATCTACATGATTGAATTAGTCAGAAATTTAGAACAATAGGTGGAATTGCCTTTTAAACTGAGCTAAAGCAGTTTTATTATCCTAACAGTTTATTCTGGAAAGAACATTAGTGCAATTTGAGTGACACTTGAGGAAAAATGGAGCTGAAATTGAGAATAGAGATGAGACAGAATATGCTGCATCTAGGAGCTACATCAATGCTCCTTAATGTTAAAACTTAATTTCCATTAATTGTAAAAAGAAAGAAGCTCTATAGAGGTTTAAGCTGCGTTGGGTGCTCATAGACCTATGAAATCATGTTTCAGTCTGTAGTCCGCACCATGCCTATATACTGTAAAACCTAATAAGTAAATAAATAATTTCCTGAAGTAAGCACAAACAATACACATGTTTATTGTTGTACACGCTTAAGGAAACTGGGTACATTTTAATAACTCCATTCATTTTGCTGATCTTAATGAATAAATAGTTTTAGACTAATAGGTAATATAGTTAGTACTAACTCAATACAGTTAAATAGATGTGATCTACAGGCATTTTGTCGCAGTAACTTAAATTTACTACCTTTACACAAATCTTGCCACTCTAGTTGAACTAACTCAGTTTCTTCCATTAAAAAACCTAGCCTATAATTATAACACAGAGATATAGTTACTGCACCGTCCAACCACCACAGAACCACAGTCAGCAGATGGGAACATCATTCAACACTGATCAATACTGTCTGAGCTAAATAAAGAAAATGTAGAACATGTAGATACCCAAGGGAAGGTAGGCTGGAGAGAACGACAGCACACAGACAGTAGGGTATACAAGGTGGGAAGACACTCCCAGTATGCATATAATTGGTGCCAAGAGCTGATAGGAATGAGAGTTTTATGTTAGAAGGTTGCTTTGACTAAACATTTATCAAAGGACGAGAGGTTTTGACAGACTAAACTAAACTGCAATAAGCTGATTCAACTCAAAGATCCAATTTGAGTGTCTGAAATTGTCAGTTTTGAGAAAAGCACCAGAAATCCAAAACATTTAAATGGAAACATTTTTGTAAGCTAGCTAATGTTTTGGCTAAAAACACTAGAACCTGTTCCCCTTGTGCTGAGGCCATCCTTCAGTACATCACTTAATGCAGGTAATACTGGATAGAATAAAACTAGGACCAATGCATATAGTAAAAAGTCTGTCATCTGTTACAGGTGTACATATAAAGTTAGAAGAGGGGAAACAATACAGTCACACTAAATTTTAAACAAGCGATAAATCAGTTGGCTTGTTTGTATTTGCCTGTAAAGTCAACTTAAAGAAAATAGTGAATATAACACATTTAAATTAACTCTGATTATGTGGAAAAAGATGGCTCAAAAAGAAAAGTTATTATCTGAACAATTTATTTTGGGTTAATTTAAAATTTAAAATTTTCAGTTTAAGTAACTTCATATTTTTGTAGTATTTTAGTTGTGTTAATGCTTTTATTAAGATATGTAGTTAAGGACTTGGGGGTCTATGCAGATTTAATGGGAAAAATGTAATGATGTTTTCAAAAAATCACTGGGTATTACACACCCTGTGGTAAACAAAACATCTCCCAAACTCGATATGTTTTGTTCTGTGTATAGTCCCCCGAATATTACCAGATCCTCTGCTTTTTGAGGTTGTACACACTGAACTGATGACGTAAACCTGGCAAACTCACAAAATATCACATGAAAAATAACAAGCATTGTCCAGTGTGGGAGTTAAGCTGCTTTGATGGTAGTAGCACACAGTGTGGGAATGCTGGTAATGTACATGGTGTTATTTTGCATGCGTGTTATTTTGTAATGGTGTTAATGGAATGCATGTAAATTTGATATTCGTCTTTCAACAACTAATTGGGGAGTCAGTGACATTTGTGGGAAATGTACAGCTCTAGAACTTTTTTGTTCATTACACAGCACACTCAGAAATCTGATAAATGTCTATATGAACATATATAATAAAGAGTGAGGCATATACACTAAAATATTAGTTTAAATGTATATATATATATATATATATATATATATATACACACACACACACACACACACACACACACACACACACACACACACATATATATATATATATATATATATATATATATATATATATATATATATATACATATATTGTTGCTGTCGTTACTCTTTACATTGATTGTAAATTTTGTGATGAGTGGCCTAAAAGAAATTACCCAAAATGACATGGGAAAAATTCTGGTTCCATTGACTTACAATGAAGTGAAGTATGTTTTTTCCTTCTCCTGTAAAGTAACTATTTTAGAGACACAAGGTTTTCTTCAGACAGCAGCGATATACACATTAGATTTATGCATGAAATATATGTGACATGGATGTATACAATATAGGAATATCAGACATATTAAATATATGGTCGTATATTTCATATGTCTGATATTCGTATATTGCCAAATATCACATTTCCTTGTTAGCGACAGCAGCAGTTTTCATAAATGCCATTAATGTCTCATTACAGGAAAATTACCTTAGATCATTATATGAGCATGACAGCGACTACAGAACGACGCACGACTTCAGGTCTATTCAAAGGTTGTGCACACCAGTTTGTTAATTAGTAAAAACGACTTTACTCAGGTGCTCGTTGAAGAAAAACTACACAGGTAAAAAACAGAAAGCATTAAAAAGAGAAAAACAGAAACGTGAGGTGTAAACGCCATTATTTCATGACCTACGTAGTGCAGTTCATCGGGACCAAGGAGCGGTTTGGGATTCACCCCCAGTGCCGCTCATTATTATGAAGGGGTTAGGACTGGGCGTCCTCTAGTGGACAAAGCGTGTGCGGAGTTTTCCGTCTTTCACTTCCCCCAGTGTTCCCTCTGGCTCTAAAACGGAACAAGTCCCGGGTCGTACTGTAGGAAGTCGCTCTCGTAACTTTTAGGAAAGTAACGTAGATACACAGAAAGTCAGCCATTCTCTTGGTGGTTTCCATGGTAAGTTTCAAAGCCGTGCTGGTCGTAGGCTAAGCTAACGAGCGCTGCAGCCTTTACTGACTTCACTTTGCCTTTCAGTTAATAAACAGGATAGTTTGCTCACAGACACATTGTGACAGGAATCTTTGTTAGTTGAACTTACTTATTCAGTGAAAACATGAACAGTGCATCTTTGTTGTGGTTAGCAGGCAAGCTAAGGTAGTGTGCTAACAGGCCTGCTAAAACGGCGTTTCCACACAGGAAAACACATTATTTTAACTTTTTCTCGCAGCAGGTAGATGGCAATCTACTGACATCCCTAACTTTTGCCTTTCGAAGTTCATTTTCTCCGCTGCTTGTGTGTCGCTGCCTCCTAATGTGAGGGCTTTCTTGTCTTCCCTCATGTGTATCAAGTTGCGTGTAAAGTGTAAACGGAGACGCTGCAGGAAAAGTCGTGCTGTCAGGCAGCAGCGTTGTCCTGCAGTTCTAACACATGAATTTTAGAAGCATGGCACACGACGTTAAAAACGCAGTCCAAAGGGCGAAGCATAAAATCTCAAGCTTGGAGAATGAACTGTACTGTGTGAGGTGAGTAAGGTAGTGTTGACTGTAAAAGTGCGCTTGATTAGCCTTTCTGCTGCTCGGGCTATATAACATAAAACACACACCGGCCATTCGCTCTATTATAATTATTATTTCAGTCTAATGTTTATGAATGTGCCGTTTACACACTAACCCTTTGGCTTCTGATTGAAATGTTTAGCTCCACCTTAAATGCAGCAGATGCAAGAATGTAAGTGCTGCATCATCAGAAAATTCGAATAGGAAGACAACTTAAGATTCGTCCTGCTGTTTGTTTCTCTGTTGTCTTGTTTTGTGGGATGCTGTTGGATTGTGTCAGTACACAGCGTGTTCAAAACAAGCCTCTAAAACCACATCAAGACCAATTGGTTTATTTCGTAACCTCTGTGATGCGATTTTCTAGTTACAGCTTAAATTTCACATTGGAAGAACTGAATTATTTAAAATAACTATTGAGTCCCTTCAGTTTATTTAGGTAAATATCAAGGACCAATACATGGCTATGCACCTGCCTGTCATTCATCAGTCACAAACATGTTCCTACTTCATTTATTTAGGTAAACCAAATATTCATTCTTTACATGGTAGTTGCCTGGCTGTTAGTGTTAAAAGGGAGAGAAAGAAATGGAGGATCAGCTTTACTTCAGTTAAAGCATGCGTCTGAGGGGACATTGCTGAAGAGATTAGTCTGACCCAGGCTTAGGCGTATGACCAGGTCGGTTCCAGGCTCGTAGGAGACTAGATCGTGAGTGCCCTGAAACTTTGGTGCATTCTGGATAGTATTTCATATTTTCTGTTCTTTGATTCAGGGAGAGCTGCTCGGAAAGTGAGGAGGAACTCCGTCAGGTGCCATGGAAGCACAAACAAGAGCTAAAGGATTCCCTTGTTGATATGTACAAAGGTAAATTTAAGCCACATTATATAAATCTGCCCTTAATAAAGAAAATATTGATGATAGCCCAGGACTGTTGGTTTAAAGTTGTTTGCCCTGCAAACAAAATGTAACTTAAAAAATATTCCTGGATATATACTTGTGAATGTTGTCAGGGATGTTAGTGTGAACTATTTAAAAAAATATATTACAAAAGTCACTGCCATCTTGTTTTTTTTTAAATGAGTCACAGCTCTATTTTTATGTCCCTTTAAACTGCAGTAAAACATTGATATATATTCAAGGAATAAGGCAGGAGAAGACATCCTTGAATATGTACGTGATCAGGGTTGAGTGTACTGGGTAATGATTGAGATATGATGAGGTAATTGGCAGTGAGTAAAAGAGCTAAATATAGTCTTGAAATGCTGTTTGAGAGCCTCATAAATCCCACATTAGACAGAAAAAGCAGTATGAAGACAGAATGAGAAAAGCAAAGTAGAATTTGAGCACTAGAGGTCAGCCTTATCATTTCATATTGCTGTTGAATGTCTTGTTGCTGATTGTACTGGGCAGTAGTGTTTAATGTTTGTTGGTATTTGATCCCAATAATAATAATAATAATAATAATAATAAGAAGAAGAAGACATTGTTGCATCCTCACTGCTTGCGCTAAATGTGCATCAACTCAGTGTTTAACATCAACCATGAAGGCATTATAGAAAGCAGTATTTATCTTTATGGAAAAGGTTGGGAATATTTAGAAATAATATGACACATACAACAATGAAATAAAAAGGGTACTCATTAAAGACAGACAACTGATGATGTCCCATTTAAGGTATTGAAAAGAGTCTGGAAGGTAAACACTTGTTGGCTAGATACTATTTACAGGATAGATGCCAACATGGTACATAAAAAAAAAAAAAACAGGTCACTATTTTCAATCTAATTGAACTGGTTAATGGTGTGGATAATATACAGTACTGTGCAGAAGTCTTAGGCACCTGAGAAAATTGCACACAGGCATTTATCTGTGCAGTAACACTAATTTATTAAAAAAGTACTAAAATTAGACTAAATGCAAAAAAAACCCCAAATAAACAGTTCGCTGTAATTTTATTAATTTAATTTCTGTCATTGTGTTAGTGTAACTATTTCCAAATAGTTTCTTTGAGGAGGCCCAGCATTTAGAGTTTCCATCCTATACTTACTTTATCTAATGGTCTTTCATTAAATTAAATCAGGTGCTGGTGGAGTTGAACAAATCCATGCAATGGCTGGAGAATGGTGAAAAGTCAGAAACCAAACCTGGGTTTTTTCAAGATATTATAAGAAATTCTTGGTGCATTTTACTGTACTTATGTTCATTTATGTTTATCCTAATGATATAGTGTGTTGTTTTTTTTACTATAAAAACACACTGCCAAGATAAACTGTATACATGTTTATTGTTGGGACATGAATGTCATATCGATGCAGTTCTTACCAACAGAACCAGAGTTGTCACTGGTGGTATTAAGTATCTGTATCAGCCCAAAATGAAAATGACATGCTGGATCAGATGTCAGAAGGGAAAACAATGGATCTTGTAACAAATCTGTCCTGAAAAATGTCAGTCATATTGTGTGATAACATGTTGTTAGCTGTGTGTCTTCCTGTAGGGTAGTTGAGTGTTTCAGTATTTTTGATCATTGTCTTAGTTGCTCATCTTAAGCGAAGTGCTTCAGTTAAAAGTATATAATTTTAAGTTTTGATGTTGGTATTGTGCCATTTCCAAAAAGAAGTCAACTGAAAGGCAGCAACTATGTTGATGTGACATATTTCTTTCATGTGCAGCCTGCTGACACATCTGAATCACGTAAATTCAAAGCATAACTTTTGTCAGTGTTCAATATAATATACAGTGCCCCCAAAATATGTATATTTAGAAAGTTGTGCCATATTTAAAAATTTAATAAATTTGACTGTTCCAATACTGTAATTTTCTTTTTGGCAAAGTGTTTTTTTTAATAGGTTGTTGTTTTTCACCTGACGGTGAAGCGGCTTGGAAAATGGATGGATGGATGTTGTTTTTCAGATTGTTACCGTTTGAGTAATTTCACTGCAGACTTCTGCAGGTTTGCATTCGGAATGCCTTCATACACTTCTGAGTTTATGATTCCAATAAACGCAAGCTCACCAACAGCATTGGAAGACAGTTAGCCCCAGTCTTTGATGTTTCCTACCCTGTGCTTTATAGCACCCGTAGTGCAGTCTAATTGGAGTTCTCCATTCAAAGAGTACCAGTTTGATGTTGTGCTAGAAGTGTTTTTCTGGGAAACACATATCATTTTGTTAAACATGAATGAAGTTCTTTTGGTTACTTCATAATACTTTACCAGTGTTTAAATAAGTAAATTGTCTAAGTCAAGGCTGTACAATAATATTGGAATTGCTATATGGGAACATTAGACATTTGCTTTGGTAACAAAAACCAAACAAAAGCATTGCACCAATGTTTCAATTTCACTGATATTTGATGCATTTGTTGTTTTCTGGAAGAGCAGAAGGTTTAGGCACTCTGGGCTACTATGGTAAAATATCTGCATTTTATTTATTTTACTGCATTTGTATCTCTTCATGAATAAATGTAATATTTCATTGTAATGTTAATCCAGAATCCATGTCCCAGAATAGTTTCAGGTAGTCCAGATTACTGTACATTATACATTTTTACATATCTGCTTCAGCATAGACAGATGTGAAAAATATCAGGCATTGGCATTTGCACACAATTGCCATATACACTAGTCTTTAGTTTGGATCCACCATATGTAAAACTTGAGGCGAGTGATATGGCAAAAATATCATAATGCTTTGGGAAGTTTTTTTATGACACACATATATTCACACATATATCACAATATTTATTATATCCTGATATCTAATCTAGTAATGTGGCATTTCTTTACATTTTGAAAATACCATCAGAAACTATGAATCCAATTACTTGTTTTCAACATTTCACATGCTGTGCTGCAATAAATCCAGTTAAACAGGACTAACTATGCTCTCTTTTTAATCAAACCTGCAGTTGATACGTGTTTTTAAGCACTGACAAAATCCTCTATGCTCAGAAGAGCATATTGTGACAATGTAATTAATCACAAAAATGCTAAATTTTTGTCACAGTGCTCAGTTCTGTTTGAAATTCCATGTAGATTCTCTAAGATCTTAGCATAGTTGGATCAGATATTGCAGCTCTTCATTTTAGCTTTGGGGCAGTGCTCGGTTACTTGTCATCTACTCAGTGATGGACTTGAGACTTTCATGCCATGTCTCCTGGTGCTGTTTGTGTTCGTTTTTATTATAATGCCTCTCTTGCCGTTTGGGTGACAGACTGTGACATCCTGGTGTGGTGTGGCCTAAAGCGCTGCATCCTGAAAATGGGTGTAGGCCAGTACCTGAAACAGGATCTTACTAGGCATGTATCCTGATGCCTATGGGTTCAGGTGAACGGTTGTGCGTGTGTGCATGCAGGCTGACATGGCTGCATGCCCATTGTGCCAAATTTATGTGTGGGTGTATTGAAGTGGAGTAAATTGCATCTGATCTTATCATTGATCTTCTGACTCCAGCCAACAAGTACACATGACTAGTAGTATAGCATTACATAAAGTACACTTTGCTCATTAACAGAAATTGTTTCATTTTCAGCTCTGAAGTTAGTTTTTCAGCACTGCTCCATGTTCAGTGTGAGTTAGCTGTGAAACAGTAGAACCATCACAATCAAGCCTAATCTGGCTTGTAGGTTAATTTAATTCATAGATATTAACCTTTTCCACAGAGACTGTGTGTGCAGCCTCTGATGAGCCTCTAGATCCCATTGGCAGACACTCGTCATCAGCACGACAATGAGCAAATCCCTAATTCCCTCTAAAACAAGAAACACTTTGCTGCTTGGATTCCAGTCACTTTAATGAGGCCCATGCAGGTGAAAGAACAGGTGTCAAATCCCAGCTTGATGGGATCCTTCCACATGAATATTCCTATCAGGATTATTGCTTATTATATGGTTGGGGGATATGTCCATTCTTGCCAAATTAGCAGTCAAAATGACAAATTAGTCACGTTTTTCTATACACAGAAAGAAAAGGCTTCCAGCACTTGGCATTTTCCTCTGATCATGTTGAGGCATTTCACAATGCTGCTTTTCCAGTACATGTGCCTGATACCTGTTGTACAAACGGAAAACATATATTCTATACTCAGAATTGACTTTAATGAGCAGAAGAAATGGATAAGCAATAGTGTGCAAGATGTAACGTAGCTGAATATCAACAGAGCAGTGTTATAGTGATTGTTCTCTTGCAGCTCTCTACTAAATATATGGTCACAACTGTGATCCAAAATTAAGTTTCATGCTTGTGCAATTGTGTTTGAATGTTCTATTATATATTCTGTGTCCCTGCTGCTTTTATTTGTCTACCGTTGTTTGGGATAAGCTTACTGCCATGGGCTGGCTTGTGTTATTACAACTGATCTGTGGTCTGGCGCTGGATTGTTTTCTTACACGGGTAAATTGTCCTTTTGCAGTACCAATTCAAAGCACACATGCAAGTCCATCATAACAAACAGGGCAAGTTTCCTATGGAGTTGAATTGCTATTCCTCGCAAGGAGGGCGGAAGAAAGGGCTACAGTCTCAACAAGCTTTGTTCTTAGCAGGTGGATTGACCTTTGACTTAGCCTTTAGTCCCCCACCCTCTGCGCTAGCCTCCCAGGCAGGAAATGTACTGTTTAGTCCCATCAGCTCTGGTCTGCCAACTGTGGCTTACGGTGGTACATGGCGGCCGTGGTGTGGTCTTCTGTCCTTGTGGCTTTTCCGTCAGCCACCCACTCCGAGCTTCCCTTCCACCGCGCTTCGCCTCATAGAGGGCAAGAGGCGCATTTGCGTCCTTTTTGCGGCTTCCTTGTGGGTCCCATTGAAGTTCAAAATCCCTGGAATTGAGTGCCGTGTGGCCTAACAGGCTAGCCCTCTGCCTAAGTGGGTGGTCCCCTGGTGCAGAATCGCAGGCACACAGATAGAAGGATTCCATAGGCTGTCTTCTTTTGTCTCCGTGTGTTGGTTTAAGGAATAGTCCCAGGGTGGGCACTGCTTAGCTGAAGCAGGCTGCTTGCTATGCCACCGAAAAAAAAAAAATATATATCATTCAACTGCTAAAACTAAGACAGACCGTTTGAAATTTAGTTTTTCTCATTTTGTGCTATTAATTAATAGTGGATAAAAAGTACATTTAATGAGAACTGTACTTCACAAAAAATTTAATTACCAGTGTGATGGATCAGGTCCCTCTTATCCAGGCCTACGTGTACCACTGGCTCCCTCTTAGAAGGATTTTGTTCCCTTTCACTTTTCATTCCTGAGAAAGCCAGTTATTTTACTGCAATACTTCACCATCAGATTTTTTCCCAACTTTCTACTTGTTGTTTTTTTTATATTAAATTGAACTGATGCTCATGAGATGCAAACTAGCCTGCCACCCAGTTGCGGGATTCCAGCAGACCTAGTGACGCCCCATGAAGCAGAGAGGAAAACAAACAGGCCCAGCTTTGGTGTGAACCACACATGCTTAGAAACTGTTTGAACAGGGAGCAATTCAAACGGTCACTCCTGTGGCCTGTGTTCAAACATCAAGTGGTAATGAGGACTGAGTGCCTGGTCCTGTTGCCCCGGCCTCGCTTCAGTCCTTCAACATATTCCTCCTCCCAAAGGCACTTTCAGGCCATGGTGGCTTTCACAGGTTGTTCAGCCTTGTTTTTGCAGTTTGAGATGTGCTTTGTTAAACTGCAAATTAGGGCTACATGGTACAGACATGAAAGGCAGATAAAGCAGTTTGGATATCACAGTGACAATATGAGAAGCATTAAATTCTTACTAATGCAGTGCTTCTGACTAGATGTCCCACAAGTTATAGACTAGAGATGCACAGATACCACTTCTTCCCTACTGATACCTGATCCTTAAATTCATGCTCATACAGAGTAGAAATACCAATACTAATGCTGTCTGATTTAACTAACCTATAAGTCCTGATATTTTATTTTATTATAATTATGTTTTTAAAGTATTTTATTTAATAAAATCTGTTGTGTGTCACAAATAAAACATGCACAGCTTGACTAGATGGCATTTACCTGTTTGATTTTGTGTGTGTGTGTGTGTGTGTGTGTGTGTGTGTATGTATGTGTATATATATATATATATATATATATATATATATATATATATATATATATATATATATATATATGCAACAAAGAAGACTCTGACCTGTTGAGCAGCCGAAATCCTGTGTCAAACAAGAACCGGAAAATATTTCACTTTCAAAACTACAGCAGTTGGTCTCCTTAGTTTCTAAACACTTACAGGGTATTGTTAAAAAGAAGTGTTGGAAAATGGGCATATTTGTCAACAAACAATAACATTTGTCAGTTTCAACATTTGATATGTTGTCTTTGTACTATTTTCAATTACATTTAGGGTTTGCATGATTTGCATGTCATTGCATTCTATTTTTATTTACATTTTGCACAGCTTCCTAACTTTTTGGAAACAGCATTGTGCTATGAAATACTCATAGCTACTTAAGTCAGCAGTCAGGATTCCCTGAACAGCCTTTTCTATTCATATCAGGCTACAAACACAAAAATTTGTTTGTATTTTCAGTTTAGGCCTAGAAAAGAATGAATACATGTTTTATTCCTTTAAAAGCTCCTTATGATGATGTATAGTAGCCATTAGTGCTTCTTAGGTTTTTCCCCACACAGCCTATGCATTTTACTCACAACACTGAGAATGAGAACGGTCGTCATGTTTTAGGCATTTTCGCAGGCTAGAAGTTCAGGATAGAGTAGTTGTAGTAGTGCTGGGCTGTAATTGGCGGTTTAGCTGAATGGTTAAATTACTGGCTCTTCATGTGAGAAACCAAGAAAGCTGGTGTTCTAACACTGTGGTCCTGCCAGTCCAATGATGCAGCAACAAAGTGACACTTGTAAGGTCATTTGATGTGTTGTGGCATTACAGTAACTAATATTGCAATAACAATAAAAATGCAATTTATTGTACAGTCCTTCTGCAAATGAAAAATTCTGAGAAAGATTGAGAAATTGATGAGAAAGTGACACTTGTACCTAGAGCGATGTTAAAAAAAAAAGTAAAACCAGCAGAGTACCAGGAGAACCTGCAAGGATTTATGACCCAAAAGACAAGAGTATACATCAAAACAGGTTGCAACAGTTTGACCTTCTGAAATTAATAACATGTATTTTGTCTTTTTGTGTGTTTTTGTTTGTGTGTGTGGGAAATATTCTTCAGATTTGTTTTGTTCTGAGTGACTTGCTTATAAAGAATAGATCTGCCTATAACCCGATATAAGCAGATCTACATGAGCCCTGTATTTCGTGAAGAGGAGATACTCATGTGGATACTATTTTACATCAGCTTCTCTCTAAATATTTGCGATGATGTACATCCCTGTGTGCACACAGCACCACCTACATGCCTTAGCCTCCTGCCGTGCCAGCAACTGTAGTAGAGAGCTGGCAATATTTGTGTGTTGGACTTTTTTTTTTTTTAAATGAAGCTTCTTTACTTCTCAACATTCTTCAGCTGAAAAAGAACCCTGGAATGTTCTAGAGTGTTGACTCTACAGCCTCAGCCTTGCCACTTCAGTCCCCCACTGTTTAAAGCCGGTTTGTCTGAAGGACAGGTCGAAGCACACGCATCATCCTTTAGAGAGAGAGAAAAAAGAGCGAGAAAAGCTCTGTTTGGATTCGGCGCTTGCTCGTCGCAAAAGTTCAACTTTGCAGTGCATGTTGGAGAAAGGATTTTCAGAACAAAGGAAGATGTGTTTGCCGAGGATCCTTGCACCACTAGCTATGTGTGTGTTTTAGTGTTGGGCTCAAGGCGAGGTGGCATGCACAGTAATAAGGTTGGATTTGTAACTGTTTGACTGTTGCCTTCAAAAAGCAGGGTTAAATTTCATTCACACATTGCCTTCACTTGTTAGGTTTGATTAGACCGAACGGTGTAAGAGTTCGTATAACATAGAACAAGTCTTATGTTTTAGTCTGTTTGACTGCGTTTCAGGCCTGGAAGCAGTTTTTAGGCCTTGGTCATAGACTTGCTCAGTGAAACTCATCAGGTGAATGAAACGGCAAGGAGGTGAGAAGGTGAAACTCGCAGTCCGAGTGTCTCTCCTAAGACAGCTGACCTTGAGTTGACTCTGTGCCGGAGCCCCACCTCTCCTGCTTGGCGTCTCTGAGATGACTAATAGCAGCTTCATGGCTCGTGTTGCCACCTTGCACCAGTTTCACAACCTTACCTGCTACAATACAGCTTTGTTTTTCCTAGTTTTATACACTCGGGTTAAAATGCTTCTAATCTTACTCTTTGAACTTTTTTTTTTTTTAAACACAGAAAGCTGCACCTTTCTTTTGGTTTGAGTGTGGGGGGAGGTGTTCAACATATAAATCAAACCTCTTAGAGCAGGGTTGCAATGTCATAAGGCAGTTATGACCGTTTCAGAACAGAACAGAATGCCCTGTGAGTCATAAATACTACAGGTTACACACCTTGTCACGTAATGGAAAAAAATACAAAAATTACAGCTGTCTGATTATGACAGAACCATATTGGTATTTAAGATACTTGATTAAAGATATTAACAGCTGACCGTTTAGGTTTGGCTGATATTTTACACCAATATTTGATAATGTATTTATTGTGCTCTAGAAGAGTTAAATGCAATTTCAGCAATGCTGGGCTGCTGTGGTGAAATATTTTTAACCATTTTACTGCACTTTTAATCATAAAGAAGTGTTACATTTATCTGTAGTGCTAATTTTGCGTGTCTAGTACCAATTTCTACATTCTATAAATGTTTATATGCATCAGCCGATATATACATAAAAAATATCACATTAGCATTGGTATGGAATTCGTAATATCTACAATAAATGCCCTTATGTTAAGATTTTGGCATTATTTATGCCATGCACCAAAATATTAAGATGTTAATATCCAAGTTATAAAAATCTGCTTATTAAAGAGGACACAGAGACCGTATTCAGATCTCTGTGGTAATAGGAAGGTCACCTGATCAGAGTAAAGGTCTTCATTGCCTCTCTTATGCTTCAATAACTTTACAGCATGTGCTGATGGAATATGAGTGAAACCTTTCTCTCTCCTGTTTTCTTCCATCACTCACTGCATTAAGCTCATCGTCAAATAACTTCTCCCTCTCCCTCCCAAATGTTAGCCAATGCAAATCTCAGCTTAGCCAGTATTTACAGAGCCAATTTTGAGGTTACCTTCAGTAGATAAAGTATAGATTCTCTGAATTATTCACTATTGACATCAAAAAAAAAAAAGATTTGCTAGAAATGGTATTTGTCAAAGTGCTTTAACCGAAACAGCTTTTCCTTTAAAGCTACAATCGCTAGCTTTTTAGCAAAATTATGTCTTATTTGTCTAATATTGTGATGCAGTAAATGAGATCTACTGTGAGGAAGAGTAAAATAAACTTCTGAAGAAAATGTTTGTTCTGTCTGTTCAATTTGAGAAAATCAGACTGGAGTTACTTCAGCACTGAAATAGATTAGAAATGTGTGAGGCCCTCAGAACAGTACAAAAAAAAAGTATTAGCAAACTTACTTATTGCACTTTAAAACCAGTAAACCAGTTATGAAATGCTGGAGAAGAAGTCAGGAAATGTGTTATTATTTGTGTTTTTTTTGTTAACAAGTCAAGGTTTTTTTGTTATTGAAATCTGTACGTACACACAAAGGTGAACACATTAAATATTGCAAATAGTAAAATACATCAGTAAATAACAACCATGCTCTCTTTCAGTGTAAAGCTACTTCCCAGCTACTTTGAAGTCCTCTTGAGTGGGTGTGTATAAACGGTGTTTGTGTGTGGTGTTTGGTAACTAGAGAAAATGAAGGGTTCGTCCTTTATTACAGAATTGGAGAACTGAATGATGTCTGGTAGTGCAAGATGTTTGAGCTGCGCTCTCCACACTATAGTGAATTAACCAGATGATGGAATGATCTGACAAAAACAGAACAGGATTAAACAGATAAATCATAAAATTATATCTTTATCCAGTGTGAGGTTCCAGTGTCCAGGCTTTGTCCATGTTTAATATCAAGCTGCTGTTTGAAACGGTCATCAGTTCTCCCTCATATATCACAGTGAGCCTGTGTTTCACGCTCTGTGTTAGATATCATTACGTGTGACTTGTTCAAATAGTGGGTTTAGGAGCATTAATGATAAATCATGTAATCTGTTTACTCACTTGCAGTCTTCAAGCAACACTAGCAATTAAACAACCTGTTTTGTTGCCTTTTTTGGGTTGGATTGTGATGTGCTGGCTAACAGTTTATACTGATTTTTGATATTAGATGAGGTTGTTTTGAATGTTGTTTTAGCGCACTCATATGTACCACTGCAATTTGATGAAGTCATAAAGGGCTTTACACCATTATCGGTTGCTCAGTATAGGATTTTCTGGGTTTGGTGGTATAGAATCCTTTGGAGGATCATTTTCTTCACAAAACTCGCTTTGAGGCTTCTGTGTTTTAGTGCAGTGGCGAGAGATAGATGTGCTTCCTGTCTTTCCATACAGCTCATAGCTTTCCCGCACCCAAATTAGCTGGAACTCAGGAAAATGAGGCACTCATCCTGCTAGATTTGGCAGGTCATTCCACCTCCCCTCTTAATGCCTGGGGATCAGTGAATCTCGGCCTGTTAGATGCCTCCAAGGCTGGATCCATCAGGGGGATCTGAGACGGCGCTGCTTCCTCATTTCCCCCCCCAATCTCAATTCAATTACTGCCACGCCTGCCCTGAGAATGAGATTAGGCCTATAAGACACGTTTCCCTATTGCACAGGACCTACTCTGCCTATTAAATATTTCAATCATGCGGGAAACAAAGAGCTATGCACTCAATTTAGATAGTCTACATGAAGTTAGAGACAGTCATTATGAACATATGAAGGACTTTGGAATGAGTCCTTTATGTTTTAGCTAAACTAGCCCCAGAAAAAGGATCTCAAAAGTGTCCCAAAATATTAGTGATGCTTTGGACAATTTTAATTATTGATTGTCATCATGAGAGAGACTGGGGTTTGGCACGAGGTGTTCTAGGCCTGAGACTATCATGTAGCAATATTTGTTGCCAAACTCTTTTACTTGAAAAAGAATCAGGCTGTGGAGAGGTGAAGGTTGGTGGTTTGGTCTATTTGTTAATCACTAGTCTCATCGTCTTACATCCCTCTTTCTTGAACTTCATGACTGTACCTCTCAGAATGGGTTAATCATTTACTCTGCCTGCTGGATATTTATAGTTTAGACAGTGACGAGATGATTTTCTTTCTGTTTTTGCTTTCACACCTTTTCACAGTTCAGTGAAATATGATGTGTGTAAAGGTGAACTGCATAATCGATATTGTAAATGTTTAAATTATACGTTTTATGACTGAATTGATTCAAATAAAGAAGTACTTTTAGTTCTTTGGTTACTTTGTGTCAGTAAATTGTAATGATAATACTATCAAGAAAGTGTTTGCGTGGAATTGCTTTGCACTGTGTTGCTTGGTACGTGTGTTTTCATCTTGGGAATTTTCTTGCTTGCTTTCATTCTTGATTCATATGCCTGGCTGCAATAAATGTGACCGTTATCGACAGCACTGACTAGTAGACATTGCATGGGTTGTAATGGTGTTGTAAAGAGACAGATGTGCAGCCTGGATACTGTAGCTGCTTGATGAAACTGTGTTTTGGGCGTACGAAGCAGCGAGTCAATAATATCTTTTGATCCGAGAGAAGCCAAGTCCACTCAGTGCCTCACAACAGCACATGACAATCAAAGTACACAGCAGGCTCTCCCCAGGTGCTGCAGTCGACTATCATGTGAAAAGCACCAGTTTATCCTTAGCGAATCAATTCATGTCTGCGTTTTTGTTGGAAAGCACAGCCGTGGTGTACAATTAAACCTGCTTTAAGTTTCTCTCCAGATTAATGTCCGTATCAAAATTCATAAAGAATCGGTAAGATGAGAAGCCTGAGCTCGTGGATTCGCGGGGATTTTGTATGAAGCCCATTTAATCAGGATAACACTGTTATTAATATTCATAAAGTCAGCTGGAATACAAATGACAGACTGAGGAATCTGGAAACTTTTTGCTGCAGAAATGTATTAAACGGAGCTTAAAAAATTAATGAAATTTAGTTTATATTAGACAAAAATGCAAAACCCTGTATTGGTTGATTGTAATTGGGCTTAGACATTTCTTTTTGAAGAATTCCATCTTTGACGGACATCAAAGGCATTTTCAATGAATGCAATGCATGAATGGTCATTTAAAAGGATTTAAAGACATTACGCGGCAATAATTGTACATGAATAATAAGTAGCCCACAGAGGCAATTAGCTTAAAGTCTACAAGAGAAGAAAATGAAGATCATAGGGAGGCAGTAGAGGACGAATTAAAATGAGAAAAGTTTGAAATAAAAGGATAAAGAGGTTTTAAGATGGGGGGAAAGTGTTTTTGTTGATTTTATTGTTTTCATGAGTCACTGGTTTGTGACCCTTAGATATTTATTTCTACACTTAAACCTATGACTTTTTGATAAACTCTGCATTTTCTGTTTTTGAAGGAAACAGAAATGAACTATTTTAGAAGGCAATATTTTTCAAATGGGCATAGAAAATATCTTTAATCTGTACATGATATGGATATAACAGCCCAGCAATACTAATGCTAATTTTCCTGGACACTGTTTTGAAACCGATTGACCACATACTTTACTCAGCCATAGTGCATTATAAATGCATGCGACTAATGCTAATAGCTCATTAATTTGTGATAAAGAAGCTGCAGATTATGTAGAAATGTAGATGTAATGCTAATTTACCATCTGGAAAGGCAACAGAAAGTCTTCAGAAGAGGCAGGCCTCCCGTCGCACTCAGCTCAATTCAAACTTTCATTAAACCAGAGGGAGCTCTTTTCTATTCCACACTATCGGTTTATTGCAGAATATCAATTTCATTAAGTTCCTCCCAGGTAATTCTCTGAGGAAACAGCGTCAATCAGTGAATCAATCCAAATTTATTTCGTAAAGCGCCCTTTTCAGAGCTCTTTGCAGTGTGCCTCACTGAAAATTACGAGACTGTCAAAAGGTCAGGTTTGTATGCTCGCCGTTGTTTTTCCTTTCTCTTTTCAAAAGCTACTTTCTCGTGTTCATGATAAAGGATTACGCGACTCCTCAGCCATACCTACCAGCTGAAAAGTCCTCTCCACCTCCCCTGTCTCTGAAACTCCTGCGCGCAGGGCCAGGTCCTGCCCAGAGTCTATCACTGAGATTAATGGAGCCCCGTGGTGTCTCGCACAAAAAGCCAGTTGTCCGTTCACGCCTGACTGTGCCTGAGCTGAATAGTGTGTGAGCTGTGTGTGCTGGCTTACAACACAGGGATAACGTTCCACTGGCATCTGCCCCGGGGGTCACCCCCCCGTCTAGCACCCAACCTCCCAAGAGCGCAGATGCTTAGCTCCCCCACTCCACCCCACTTTTTTTTTTTTCTTCTGCTCTTTTAGCTGCTCCTTGTATTCTTGTATGCTGATTTAACTCATTTCAATTTTTTTTCTTCAGTGTCATTTGACTTTAGCACAAAACAACATAGTTTTGAATTCTTCTGCCATCTTCAGGTCTTTGCTATACTGAGTCAATCAGTCAAGTCCAAATACCTCTCTGGTATTTGAGTGCGTACAGTGCTACACGGGAAAGTAATAGAAGGGCGGTCCGTCTTTGAACCAGCAGTTCATGACAGTTCTGCAGGACAGGATCTTAGAGGATCACATGTTGAGCTTGAGTTTATCCTCTATAAAGATCTTCATTTTCCATTTTATTCAAGACTGCTGGTTCTGAATGTCAATATAAGGTTCTGTTTGGAAAGTTCAGGGATGTCCCTTTGAACACAACCTTGTTTGGCCAGGTTCTAGCTGAGCAGAGCTACTGTGAAACTCTCTTGTAAAGCATAATTAGCTTTTTGTCTTTGCAACTTCACCACTAGAGGGTAGCCCACTCCCACCACTGTAGATGGTGAGACCCAGCAACAGGCTTCATCTCTGAATGTCAGTGGTGCTTCTAATTGCCTCCAGCCTATTTGTTGCTTGCTTATGAATTAACTTGCATTTATGGAAGTAAATTATCCACCATCAATTACCATGAATTACACCTGAGAAGCTGAACTTTAATTGGTGGTTCCTAACTAGGATCTGATATGGCTTGAGCTGTATTAAATGAATGTTTACTTTCCTCATAGCTAAAAGCATTAAAACGATTGCACGATGGGATTACGATTTGTTAATTGCCCTCATTCATTAGTCTTCCATAAACTGTTAGGTAGAGCTCCGGTACACAGTGGAGGGGATAAAGCAAAGTCTTGAAGCACAATTTCACTCTGCAAATTAAAGCTGCCTGTCTTGTTTTGCTGTCTATGCTCCAGAGGTTATTAAAGAACGCTCTCCACCCAGCACCCCTGAGATCATATTGACAGGCTATAATTAATACTAACCTTTCTAAGTCTAATGGAAAGAGACTGACTGTGAGTGCCTGTGATGAAAAGCATTTTTTTTCTCAGAGAAATTAATCATACCTTCTATATATTTCCAGCTAATCCTAAAGTCAATGAGGAACTGAAACAAAGGCTGCCGTCCCCTGTAAAGCGCCATTGTTCAGAGACCACACCACAACTTGGGTAAAGATGCCTCTCTCTGCTCATTTTACATTGTTTGTCAATGGCTTTCTCCCACATGTGACAATTAAGGACGAGTTTTTAATATGTGGGAATGTTTATCAGTGTACATTGCTGCCAGTGATTACCCACTGTAATGATATCTTGGCGGAGATATGTTTTCTAAATCCTAAATGATGTTACAATGTTTAAAAATCACCTGCTAGTTTAGTTTGTTCATCTTTAGCAGGATGCATTTTGAAATTGGATACAAATGCAATTTCTTTTGAGAGACTGTGTGTATGGTGGAGATATGGGATGTGATGGTACATCACGTTTGCTATTACTCAGTTGTTACCTTTTTGGTACCTTGAACATCCACTTTTAATCTGTCTCTCATTGTTCACATGTCATTTTCTTGTGCAGTGCCACTCACATAAGCTTTTGGTACAACAAAGCTTGGTGAGCATGATTATTTTTATTTACAGCAATGCAGGACTTACTCACATTTAATCAAAAATGGAAAAATATATTAGCAACTAAATTATTGTACTGTTACCACTTTCACATTTCTCATGTATTCATATTCTACTGTGACTCCCTTTTGTCATTTTTTTTTACCTATTTAAAAAACATTTATGTATTTTTAATTATTTAAAATGAGCTTAAAGCCTGTAATTAAAACCTCATATGGCATAAATTAAGATTTTATTTTTGATATGTATTAATTAAAGTGTTAGGACATCTGAAACGGTAATAAAAATACAAAGTATTATAAACTAAATATTTGAAAGACACATGGGCTACACTGATAACATACAATTTTTTTTTTAAATTTCCAGACTGCTTGTTTTTTTCCAGAGACAGGCGAACGAATCGTGCTTTGTCAGCAGAACGTCCCTTGACCTTGTTGGGTCAGAATTCGCTCTCTCTCCCTTAAGATCTTTGATATTTACCTCATGTACTACCTGTGCTCAGGGCTTTGAAAAACAAGCGCAAGTCCATCAAAGACTTCACCGTGATGTCCAGTTTATCAATATCCTTTATCCTCCACCCTTGTACAATGGATTCAAAGAAAGGCTACTTTGTATTTGATATCTCCACCATTCAGCCGCATACTTGTTAAGATAAAACCATGTTTACATATTTTTCTGTTGTGTTGTTTTCAGATTCTCCAGTCGGGGCTCTAGTCCAGATATCTTTTACAGTGCATCAGAGACAAAAGCTACTGAGAAAAGGCCCATTAGAGGTAATATATATATATAAGCTTTAAATTCTGTCCCTATTCTACTGTTCTACAAATGTTGCTTATCTTCATTTAAACAGCATTATCTGTTCCTCATCTGGCCACTGTATTTTGTGTTTGAATATTTGTACTACTCTGTTTCTTTTCCCTCTCCCACTTAAGCGTTAGTCTGTTTTGAGCAAATGGCTCAAGATTTCAAAAAGTGCTTCTTTGTTTGCCCCATTGCTGTTCTGTGCGATACATAAACATTTATTTACAAGTGTAAATCACCTTCAACCACAGTGTCAGTCTGCTGTCTAATAACTTTGCCTAGGCCATAATGCTATGGCAGAGCCACTATTTAGATAAACTGGTTGGAATGACAATGAGAGATAAACACCGTATTTACCCACCCTTCACCAAACGCTCCTGATACGCAAATTTATTCTGACGCTCTGCTCAAATATACATTTGGGCTGTTGCTGAACCACTTCAAGCCCCCCACTCGCCACACAGGTTTTAGTACGCGCCAAGATGATTACTGATGATGGAACAACAGTTGCCTTTTTATTTGTTTTGGTTGTTTATTTGTATGGCTTGCTTATTTGTTTATTTATTTGTTGTCTTCTTTTTTTCTTTCATTTTTAGCTTTTTCATGGAAATGGATGTGCTTTTTATCAGATGAACCAATTTAATGACATTTTATTGCACAAAATCGTCTTGTACACTCAAGTTGATTTTTAATTTCCTTTTGGTCAGGTCCCATAGGTAATAACCTCAGTCTCATCCACAGTTAGATTAAATGCCTGCTCTCCTGTTTGTGAGGAAGCACTACTTTAAACACGCACTCATATTTGGGTGCAGCTACCTTTGTGAGAGGTACCGAGAGAGGAGAGGGAAAAAAATTAAAGAAGTAACCCAGGTTAAGGAACAATGTATCGAGAAGTCGCATATTTGCCGTGTGACAAAGGGCTTATATAAATGTGTTTGGCGTTATTATTCATGGTTGAATTTGGTGTTTGCACTGGTGAGTCTTATGGAGAATACTAATAACTGTCTCCAGCAATCCTGAGACCAGAGCCCTAGCAACAAAGCTATGAGGCAGACCTCCCTGATCTCGACTTCAAAACCTGACCTTTCGCTAAATAATTGTGGCTGCTAAGCTGGAGCTTTTTGGACATCGTGGTCGCAAGGCTGCGACTCCTGCATCACATTGCATTTATTAATGCGGATGACTCCCCCTTTTTTCTTTTCTCTTTTTTTCTAGAGAGGCCGTGCTTTTGAAGCAGTGATACGCTTTAAGTAGCCCATGTTTGAATTTGACTCAATTTGAATTGCATTGATGTCGAAACGATTTATGTATATTTTATAATCGCAGGAGAGACAGGCCAATTTTTTTCCCCCATGTAGCACTTGACCCTGGGCATCCCCTTGAACTGTCTTATGATTGTAAACGGCCTTGCAAATTGTACAAATTTAGAATTTATCATTTTAAGATGGTAAATAAACAAAAACATATGCGTTCTGTATTGTGTTCACAATTTTTACAACAGCTTTAATCAGATTACACCACGATCGACTACCTCAGCAATTACAGCTAGTGAAATTGATTCAGTTGTGATAATGGCTGCTATGATGGAGTGTGAATAGTGAGAAGGTTTTGAGGGATTGAGAGAGAGAGAGAGAGAGAGAGAGAGAGTGCGCAGAACAGATAGGGCCGGCCCTCGCTGGGGGAACAGAGCGAGTGCTCAGAAAGGCTGCCAGCGAGACAGGCCTCAGTGTTTGTCTCGTAGCCTGTGACTCTGGCCCTGAGCGCTACAGAAACATTGACAGAGGACCATGCTTCCCCCTCCTGCCAGTCACTCAGCCTGGCTCGCCACATTCCTTCATGAAAGATGGCCAGACCCAGTTTCCTTTTCAGAGAGCTGACGCAGAGCAGCTGAAAACTAACAGAGCTGCTTTTCAACTGTCAGACCTGCTTCTCAAAACAGGAGAATGGACGTTACGTTTGGGCCTGACGTTTCTCTCTGGATAGTTTTGCTGTTTCATGGGTGATACTTTTCACAAATGTTCTCTAAAGTCTTGCTTCTTTATGTAGCGAATGAGAGGAAGTGAATTATCTTGTCTGAATAAATATCTAAATAATAATAATAATAATAATGATTATTATTATTATAGTTGTTGTTGTGCACTTAAACTCATATTTTTGTTTCTCACATAGAGCTTAACACACCAACACCTAGACCAGAACCAGTGGCTGGACCACCGCCACCACCACCCCCACCTCCGCCAGCTCCAGTTAGGAGCATGGAGGAGGGGAGGCAGTCCCCTCAAAGAGCCCTCACACAGCAGGCCCTGGACAGAGAGGAGCTGGACAACAGTCTGGTCAGCAGACCTCATTGCAGTACCCCTGAGCCCCCTCCACCCAGGTCAGCTTTACACACAGAGTAGAAACTACTGTCATTTCTCCATCTTCCTAACTACAGAATCTGTGAAACGTCTCTAAGCACTGCTCAAGTTTGACTTCACTTATCTGGTCTTTTACAAGTAGCATTAGTTATGACATGAGCTCAGAAAATACTGCCAGTAGTCTTTTGTCCATTGTGAGATGGTTATAATTAGATCACATATAGTGAATGTCCTTTAATGAGTATATGAACCATTGCATTTTCACTGCCTCTTTAATAAGAACTGAATCGAATTCCTGGTTGCACAAGGGAAGTAATTTACCTGCCAATACACTGCAGTAATACTTTAATATTACCTTAAAGGTCAACTGTATGATTTGCGTAATATCTCAAAGTAAATAAGGCACAGTAATATTCTTGAAAGTTTGAAATTGCATCCCTTGTGTATTTGATAATTGCATGTCAAAATTTGACCATGATTCATTTGTGTTGCCAGAATGAGAGTTTAATAAGAGTATTCCTAATGAATTATCTTTTTTCAGAAGAAGCGCAGATGACGACCAAGGGAACTCCAGTGCTAGGAGTGAAACCAAACGACAAATCCCAGTCCTGGATAAAGAGAAGAACATTGCATTCTTGTTGAAAGAACTGGACTCCCTCAGAGAGCTTAATAAAAAGGTAAAGAGGCACAGTTTAAGAGGAGTTTCAGTATCTGAATTTGATTCCAGAAACATTTTCCGTAGTCACAGCTTTTGAAATCATGAAAACATTTAAGTGACTGAGCCAAAGAGCAAGTATAACTAAAAAATAATGGAAGTCAGTACCTTTAATGACCATTTGTTCTCTGTCCTCTTGTTGGGGTTCTGGGATTTTATAGGCACATTTTGTAGCCTGCATACTGCAGTCATTTAATATGTTAATTTTATTTGTGGTCAGCCCAGTTTTATTCTGTTAAAACAAATTTATTAACTTGTAGTTTGTGTGTTTTATCACTATATTATGTTAAGTATTTTATTTATTCAAAAGTATAAAAAAAAAGAAAAGAAAAGAATTTTCGTTATAGTGCATCACTTGAAAGTTTCCAGCAGTTGATCAGGTGGTTTTCCTATGAGAGGTTAGAAAAAAAATGGGTTTGTGCTGTTAATGTAACTGTAACTGTCTATCACTGTATCTTTGTTCATCTGGAGCTCCTCTCATAATGGGCTGGGGTGGAGAGTCCCACTGAAATGACTATAATTGATGTCCTGGGTTTACAAGTAGCTGTGACTCCTGACAGAGAGGCAGTAACATGTCCCAAGAGTGTGTTTTTGCTGGCAGAGCTGTGAGAAAACCTTTGAGGACTCCAGCCCAGCCTTGACACATATTCAAAGTGCAGGGAAGACAAAAACAATCTGGGAGCAAAATATTTTGGACAAGGAGGTTAAATCTATCATTTAAGAACTTGTAAAGTATCACTCCCCAATTCGAATTTATAGCAACAGTGCAGCAGTTCGTCTTTTTTATTAGCAGCCCAGAATAATGTGATGGAGAAGCTAGTGCTACGGTTTCCAGTGAGCAGGAAATGTTTTAATGGTTGAATAGTACTTTCTCAGTTAAAATCACTGCTGAATCTGACTGGACATTCCACACAGAGATACTGTTGTGTTGACTGTTGAAGGAACACTTATTTTGTACTGAATCCTTCCCCTAAAATAACTTGTATCTGCACAAAATGACATTCAGAGGGAAATAACTGTGATGTTTGTTTGTAGCTACAGGACAAACTGGCCCTGAAGGAGAAAGAGCTGGAGACTATGCAACTGGACAGCCAGCTTCAGGAAACAGAACTGGAGGCCCATGCTTGTGAGCGAGCTGCAGGTAGGGAGGAGAAGAGTGAGTAAGGTAGCCTATTGCGCTGAGCTCTTGGCCACAACATTTCACATTATGGCCACTAAAAATGCAGAGCCTATAGCCTGAATTTTCCCTTTTGACAAACTTCAGCCTACTTTCTCAAAAACATCTTAGTGTTAGGATCATCTTAGTTGTAGAGATGGTGTTCAGTCATTTAAGAATTATCTTTGTGCTAAGATGCTTTTGTGAAACCCAGCCCTTTTAGGTCAGGTGCAGAACTAACTGCATCCAAGCAACTTAACAAGCAACTGTAACCATCACAATGATGTGATGGTGTGGTGTCTGTGAAATCCCCCTCTACGGGGCAGGTCCCCCTGGTATCACAGATGCTGTGCCATTGGCTGACGTTTGCTAATATCACTCTATGAATTTATGTTTATTGATTTTATATAAAACAAGGTGTTAAATAAACTGACATTACACTGCTGTAGCTAATGAAATACACTAGTTTGATGTCAAGGCAGACCTGAGGCCTCAATTATAAAACATTTGTACGCACCATGTTTAAAATGATTTTATATGAAAGTTCACATTTAAGTAGTACTTTCCAGAAATGTCAATTTGACACAAACATGTGCATGGATGACCAACTTTCTAGCCTGACATATGAATAGCAGTCTGTACGACAAGCAATACGTACACAATTCATAAACATTGCTTTCATAAATTAGTCAAAATTTGAACTTATTTTAAGAACAAATTTAGAATGAAATTCAAATAGGTTTTATATTTTAGCTCCCTGATCAGTAGGGAGACCACCATGGTCACCACAACAGCAATGTTCTTATTACATTTTTAACAAATATTTACTTTTTCAAGCAACATCTGACTAAAGTATGCTTTTAAATTGTAGACGTAATGTTTGTATGACAAATGTTTTCATCACTGTGGCCACAGATTCTTAATTTTGACCACCAGATTGATTGGCTTAGTGGCTCTAGTGGCCAGTGACGGTTTTATATGCATCTATCCCTGAAGAATGAGTGTTTGACCCAGGTAAACTGCAGTGCTCCTGTGTTTGTAAGTTCTATTGCACACTTCTAGCTAAGTTTTTTTTTTTTTTTTTTGTCATGCCTAACCTTTAAAAACACAACAGGAGATTAATGTTAAAAGAGGCTGTTTCATTCAACTCTGAGTTTTGAATTGCATTTAAAGTTCTGTCAGTCAGACCTAAGGAGTTTGACTATAGTAAACAATTACCCATTTGTTATACATACACACAAGTATCCAAGCGAATTAGGCTACGTTGTAGCTAATTATTTTGTTAATGGAATTTACTTGCTCCTCACCTTTGCTGAACAAATATTGAAATTTGTTCATGGTTCCCATTTTTCCTTAACCATCCAGGAAGCCATCTCTCTTGCTTTGATAATTAAAAGAAAACACAAGACATATATAGAGCACAATTAGGCAGCCAATTGTTTAATAATGAGATGAACATGCATGTATTTGCCATCCTCATTTTAATACGATTTGCATGGTTCAGGGGGGGCGGTGTTTAATGAGCAAATTCTAGATAAAATGCAATATTGATTTTCTTACTGAACTTTGTCGTGGCTTAGCAGGAGGCTGCCTGTTTATCATTAAGCCATCTCAGCACGAGGAGAGGAATTAGGTGTTGATGGATTTCAGTGCTTTTTTCATTGGGCTTAAGCGCGGAGCTGAGGACAGTTTTATAATCCTAAAATCTTGTGGATTTTACCGAACTGTCTCAATGTGTGATTATTTTTGGGAGCAGGATGGGGCAGGCTTGTGTAGGAATCTAAATGGGTTGCAAAAGCATGGGTGACCCTTCATCATTTAGTGTCTGCTTTTTATTCTGAGAGACTACAGAAAACCTGGATGCTGTTAGCAAATAAGAAATAAATAAAGTTTTAGACTTTCCATTAAACATTGCTTGAATTCAGAGCCAATTCAGCATATTTTTTATTTATATATATATATATATATATATATATATATATATATATATATATATATATATATATTTTTTTTTTTTTTTTTTTTTTTTTTTTTATGTTTTATTTATATGTTCACATAATTTTTCAACTCCAATATTGGTCATTCAAGAAAATTTTGGATATACAGTGCTGTGCAAAGAGAAATAAGTGGGGGAAAAAACTATTGAAAAGTTGAAAAATAGTTGTAAAATTATGTGAACATATAAATAAAAGGGACTCCATCAAACGTGCAAGAGCTAGTAGACCATCATATTATGTCTAGCGTACTAAACAGACCAGAAATTTACACAGAGTGGTAAAAAATTATATAATTAGTATATAATTAAGTATATAATTAACAGAAAAGAGAATAAGAGAATAATAATGAGCTAGTGTGAAAATAGCTAAAGAGATGTGTGAATATGCAGTCTGAGGAGACTTATGATATGACCATTACACAAAGTAATATGCAGAATGATGTGAGACTTGTAAAAATAAACAGTTGTACAGCTGTGCAAATAATCACTATGTTATAGAGTGAGCTGTACTGTAATGCAGTTAGGGTGGTTTGTTTGTTTCAGTGCGAGGTGTCCACTGTGGTTAATGAGTACTACAGGTCTGTGGAAAAAAGCATTAGCATGTTTGATTTTGCTCACTTTGATGGCCCTGAATCTTCAATCAGAGATTCAGGGCCATCAAGACCAGCGCAACCAAGGTCTGAAAGGATTTGTATCTGTTAAAAAGCTGTTATTGAGAAAAATAAATAACAATAAAAATAATAATAATAAAAAGAAGAAAATTTGCAAATTAAACAGAGAAGCTGTTGTCAGAACCCCAGAGCCAGGCCTCTTCACTGATTGTGTCTGGGATTACTGGATTGTGAGAAGCAGAAACCAATGCAACCATCTTCTATGGCTGTGCTTTGACGATGTGGAACAATAAACTGAACGCAAGCCTCCTGAAAATAATGGAAGCTGTAACAAAGGCAATGGGTGGACACAATAATAAGCTATATTTAGTTGTTGAGGATTCTGTGTAATTTTCAGTTAAATTTTTTTTTTCCCTGTTTTTATTTTTTTCTTGACACTGAAAAATAAATATCATACTGGAAATGAATGAATGGTGGTCTCTGACTTTTGCACAGTACTGTATTGAATATGGCAATATTGGATATACCATATACCAAGTACTTTTCATTCGAGTCCTATTGCTTGTTGTACCAGAGTGGTCCTTTTGAGCCCTACTGGTCAAACACTCTATGCTCCATGCCATGTATGGAGACCATGAGATGGTTTCTGACATCTATGAGTCGCATGTAATTGCTTGCTCTCCCTTTATAGTGGTGATAAAGCAGGGTATTGTGATGCTGAAATTTTCCATATAAAATGCCACTTCTGGAAGTGACTCTGACTGGAGAGCTGCTGTTTTTATTACTCCGGGCACACACATGTCAAACCTGAGTGGAGGCAGTCATCTTAAAATGAGGCTCACTTATAGTTATTAATACCTTTGCCACAGTGTTTCAGTAGCAATAACCTCTTTCCCGAGGAGCTTAGCCTTGTTATTGTGCAGCTGGAACGCTGGTTTCAGCAATACAAGAGTAATAACCACCCATCTCTCTCTCTCTCTCTCTCTCTCTCTCTCTCTCTCTCTCTCTCTCTCTCTCTCTCTCTCTCTCTCTCTCTCTCTCTCTCTCTCTCTCTGTGTTTCTCTCTCTCTCTCTCTCTGTGTTTCTCTCTCTCTCTCTCTCTCTGTTTCACTCTCTCTCTCTCTCTCTCTCTCTCTCTCTCTGTGTTTCACTCTCTCTCTCTCTCTCTCTCTCTCTCTCTCTCTCTCTCTCTCTCTCTCTCTCTCTGTCTCTCTCTCTCTGTTTCACTCTCTGTCTGTCTGTCTCTCTCTCTCAGTACTCGTGGAGGAGATTTATAAAGCTCAGAGGGAAAGAGACCAGGCTGTGATGGCCAGACTGCGGCTAGCTAATGAGGAGAGGGACGAAGCTCTACTCCGAGCCAAGAAGCTTCAAGAGGCAGCGTTGGAGTAAGTCCTTCTGTTACAGTGATCCAAACCAGCTTCTTTACTCTCTTACCTGAGTCCTGTTTGAAGACCTGAGGCCTAGGGTGTCAGTTATGTTTAGTCCTGACTGATAAAATTGTCTGACATTGAGGTTACGCAGATTTATTGGAATAGGCAAAAATGCCACAGGTAAAGCACTGATATTTATAATCTCTGTTTCAGAAATAAAGGCTGAGCTGGTGAACGTGACACAAAAAGCTATCATGTTTGAAATAAACCCATGTAAAATGCATCCAAATCTAATATTAACATGATGATATCTGTATGTGAAGAGAACTGATGGTGGGGGGTTGGGCTAATTAACAGAAACAACAAGAAAAACAATAAATACAAAAAAAGCTCTGTCCCCGGCATAGTACTGCAATATTTATATTGTTTAGATTTTCTTTTGTTTATTTGCGGTTTAGAAATTTGATCCTTGAAGGCAGACATAAAGACTTGACCATTTCTGCCATTTTATCTACTCTGACTGTAGTGCTGTTGTTGCTTTTATTTCTTTGTTTGGTTGGTTTAGTGACATGTTACTTAGTTTTTCTTACCAGCTACCATTTTACCCAAGAAAATGCATCAATAGAAATATCACTTGCATGTTAATCAATTACTTTGATTAAAGCTGCATTCATTTTTGTTAAAATGGACATAATTAGCATTCCTTAGTGGGGAGAAGGAAAAAACACTCATATTCCTGTGTGCTGCTGCGTCTCACCCTGTAACACCTAAAATAATAAATTAATAGTCAGAAGTCAGAGGCAACGATTTGCAGTTTTTTGGACCTTGTCATACGTCTTTACGTATTAACATCATACTGACAGGGTCGAAAAGGTTTGTCTTAATGTTTAGGTCTCAAATGCAAAATCAACATTATACTGATGAAGATATATCCACAGTAGATAATTCACTAAGTGCGTCTCGTGCATGCTTTGGGCATCTTTTATACGGTGATAGAAAAACAGTAGCACACAGAAAGCTCTTCTACTTGTTGTACTTGTCATGCATGTGATCCATGTAACTCCTCTGGTGGCAGATTCAAACAAGCTTTATTTTGTTTTTTTTTGGGCCCGGTGCTGGGCTCATCCAGCTCATATAGTTAAGTCAGCTGACATTTATATTAGGCAGTAAGGAGTAACTAGAACAGTCCAAGTGTGTTTCATTTTTTTTAACCATATACAATCATATCAACCAATATCGCAAATTATCTGAATATTTAGGTTCTTACCATCAGTTTTGGTAGCAAAATGTTAGATTAGGCTGTAATCTTCTTAAATTTCCAGTGCTAGCTGGGGTCTGTTCAGACTCCTGGCAGTGGTCCAAATATCCAGTGATTTATACTGAATGGCTGTTTGTCGATTAGTGCTTTATCAGCTGATGTGAATGTGTTGAACTTTCAGTGCCCCATTACAGTGTACTTAAGAGCTATGCAGTAGGTGTAGAGTAGATATGATCTAAGGTTATAATACAGAAATTATTTAATTACTTATTGTCCTGTGTAATCACTGATTTAAACTTTAATGAAAGTGAATAAAAGTGTGAATGAGGAGAGAGTGAAGGTTCCAGAGTTTCTGTGAAATGCTAAACGAGATGTTTTTCATTATACCTCTCCTTTCAACCTGCTATTGCAAACCACCCTAACATCTTCAGGCCTTTTGCAGTGGTGTTTTAAGGCTTTGTGAACTGCACCTAGGGTGTGGGTTTACTCACCAGCGATGCAGGAGGCTGCTTTGTTCCTGCCGTTGCAGGACAAACTGGATGAATGGACTTGGGGGCGATAAGGGTGAGGAGGGAAAAATCCAATATCGACTGGTTTGGAAATATATCAGAGAGGTGTGACATTTCATAAGAGTCCCCAGCCCTAGTACTGGCTTGTCAGTCAAAAGAGTTGCAGTGCATAGGAAATCAATCAAGTCCTTCAGCTCAGCAGATATTTACCATTAACACCCTGCCTCAACTGCCCTAATTAATGTGATCTTCTTTTCCTGTTTGTTTTGTTTGCTGGTAATGCTGGATGCAGGTAGTTATGGGGTGAAAATGCTGTTCTTAAGTAGTGGGACCATTTAAAGGCGAAAGCCCCTCTGTACACCTGCGAGGGACGACAATCAATATGTCTCTGTGCAGTTTGAGAAGTAATTACAATTTTACTTTGGGGAATACAGCTTAATGCATTGAACAGGCACACATACATATATTCATATAAACACACACACACAATGATACATGCCTAATGAAAGTTTTCTTTAATTTCATTTTTTAATCTGTGTTCTGTTCTGAATGAATCATGGTGAACCTTATTTAATATTTCATTCTCACTCATAATTTATTGATAATTACTCAAGTCAACTGAGCTGCAGTTATTGAGAGGCATGAAATGCATTTTCCACGATTCCAGTGAATGCCAGATCGCTTGAAAATCTAATTATGAAAATGCGTTCTTCTCTTAGATGTATTGCAGTGCCCATCTCAGCCTCCCTCTAGAAATGGTAATTGATACGTAGAATCCCATTATCTTTGGGCGGAATGGGAGAGCGTGTTCTAAACCCTTATTTTCAGAGGTCACCCCTGGGTCCAGTGTGAGAATGAGTATGTACCTTTATAATGGGAGGTGATCCATGTAATGCCTTTGTAAATGAGATGAGAAGTTGTTGTTTTTTCTGCCAGAGAGCCTGGAACAATCAGACTCCCTCTCAAAGGAGAGGGACACACAGCCAGGGGTATTTCTGCAGTATATCAGGCAATTTATCAGCTCCTGAAAGTGAATAAGATGATCATGAAGCTTACTTGAGTGATAAAATGACATGTTAGTTCATGAATACGTAAGAGATTCTTGTGGTAAGTTGAAGTACTGATTATTCCGCATTTCTCTATAATGCAATCATTCAGGTGTGATTAAAGTTTGAATGTGAAATGCTTTAGTTTAGAGAATCTTGCCCAGTCAGTTGTTTAGGCTAGTGACAAGATTTTGACCTAAAATGTATTTTTCAAAATTCTTTCATGGCAGAGAAGTATATACAGGGTGCAAAATGGTACCTAAAGAGAACCTTTCTCTTTACCTCTATCAGCATTACACAACTTGGATGGCATGTGTATGTCAACTGGTCGATTTGAACAGTGAATAAAATGGCTGTATTTGCAACATTGCAACCTCTGGTTCCTATTAGCAACATTGAAAAGAAAGAAAAGGTTTCTGAACAATTTTGTGCTCTGAATGGCATTGTTTATAACTTAACCGTTGAATTACATTGAATACAGACATGTTTAAAATTTGGTGGAATTCTCCCTTAAGTGCATTACAAATTCCTAATGTAAAGTGATGCAGTTGTTGATATTACCTAGTGTGGAATTGCAACCTACCAAGTGTTTTTCCTCTGGCGAATAAGAATACCAGGAGCTCAGAGATATTTTAAAGGCTGATATACCCATAATTCAGTGAGCACTGGCCTCCATTAAAGGTGTCTTTACCTCCATAAAAAGGCTCTGTGCTTGCATGGTCCAAACAGTTCAGCCCTTCTTTTCTGCACATATGAACAATTGATCCCAGTAGTCATATAGAGTAGTAAACATTAATATCTTAACAGTTCACTGTCGGTGCAGAATGGACATTCTTGTGGAATAATACTGAGTTCTGGTGGCACTTTTAATATGCTGGAGTGTCTTCTGCTCCACAGCGAAAAACCAACAGAATGCAATTACTGGCTTTGGGAAGTGATCTCATTTTGCCAAGTGGAGGAAAGGAAACTGATGGAAGCTCACTAAATTTCATTTCTCTCTTTGTCTCACTCTGTCACTCCCTCCCTCCCGCTCTCCCTCCCGCTCTCTCTTTCCCTCTCCAGGCTGGAGAATATTAACCCAGAGGAAAGTGACATGGTAAGCCCTTTAGAGAATTTCATGTGGTCTTACAATTTTTCTGTGTACAGTTTTTGTGAAGCTGTCTTATATGAGAAAACGACCTTTGGAAACAAAGGATTGTGAGAGCCTCTTAGAAAGCTGATATCAAATTTGTTAAGTGAAATTCTTGTTTGAAGTCAGACATGACAGACCTTTTAACAAGAATCAAGTGATGAATCAAACGATTGTTAGCACAGAATAAACATGATCTGTGCTTTCCCATTCTGCCCAACCTGGAGATCCCAAAAATGAAGAATAGCTGGTTTAATTTCTGCACCACAACCTAATTTTTATGTCTCATTTGTCTAAAAGAATGATATATTTTGAAGAAGTCTGATGAGCTTGAATACCATAAATCAAAACATTTTTTTCTTTCAAGTTAGTATGTTGAGTATAAGAATATAGTTGGGTTTTTTCCTGACATGTTGATGCTCCCCAGTATTTGAGCAGCAACACACCTGGTTAATTTTTTTTGTTTTTTTTTTTTGTTTTTTTTTTTTGGTTTTTTTTTAAACAAATGCATGCTTGGTGCTCCTTAATGGCTTCAGCATTTTCTCAGATATCAAAGATAAACAGTGACCTGTCTTTCATTTACTTAATCTCCAGTCAAAATGGCCAAGTTTAATTCATTTTTCAAGTTTCATTCAGTTTTCAACGTCTCCAACATTTATCTCTAATTGTTTAATTTGTCCACTCTTTGTTTTCTTGCACTTACTGTCACTTTAACTCTTCCATCTTTCCAATCTTAAAACCAGGATGTGTATCTGTCAGGAAGCTGTTTATGTGAAAGGGAAATAGACAAAAGACAGCAAATACAAACTTCTAAGACTGAATTTTGGAGGTGTAAAAAATAATCTATTAGATTTCTTTGAAAAACTAAAAGCAAGTCTCCTGGAAAAACATGAAATCTGTAATAGTGGTAAAGGGTAGACCCACTAAATACTGGAAGTTTTGTATTGTATGTAGTTGTCAAGACTCTGTGTAATGTCCGTTTTGACTGGAAATTAAATAATTTGCTTTCTTTGGAAATGAAATGCATTGAGTCTCTGGCTTTTGTTCAGTACTGTATATATACAGGGTGAGTCAAAAGTCACAGGACACCATTTTATTTCAGAAATATAAGGGAAAATGACATCTGAATGCCCTAGCAAGTAATGGGTGAAGGGGCCTATCTTTTAGGCTATGTCCGGAACATGGCCACCATCTTGAAAGCCGCCATATTGGATCAAGGGCAAGTTTTTCCAATGGGAAGGTGGTTATGTAGCATATCAAAGAAGACCAGAATTGTCTCAGAAATAGATTGCCACAATCAGATTTGCAATATCTCCTGTGGTTCAAAAGTTATCAACACAAAAGGTTGCAACAACAACTGGGAACGTTGCCTGTGATGCACAGCTATTTGACATGTTCAGTGTGCTGTCCCTGGTGTTGAACACAGAGCTGAAGGTGCAGGATCCAATCGTTATGAACCTGCTTGAGAATCTCTGGAGAAATGCTATCACAAGCCTCCACAATGCGGTGCTGAAGGTGGTGTTTGTTGCCGATTTTCTCAGCATACACAATTTGTTCGAGATGACCCCAGAGATAAAAGTCGATAATAAAAAATACAATAAAACAAAATGGTGACTTTTGACTCACCCTGTACACTCAATGGTTCTTGACTTGACTTGACTCAATGGATTTTGAACCTTTTGAAAGAATTTTTTAAGAAACCAGAGATAGATCTTCTACCATATTTCCCAAGAACCCTTTTTTTGGAACTTTTATTTTAAGAGTGCATCTATAACACCACATCCTGACAAGGTATAAAAACAAGTGTGTGTGTGTGTGTGTGTGAGAGGACTTGGAGGAGTTGCTGAACAGGGTGAGCAGTGCGGATTCTGCTCTGAGTATTGAGCGAAGTGGTATGGCCATCATGGAGCGCATTCAGAAGGCCAGAGAGCGCCGCTCCAAAATCACCTCTGAGGAGATGAAAACTGTCATCGAGGAGAGAGACAGTGCCTTAACCAGGGTAGGAACTAGTAGCACCACCCCAGCATACACACACATGCACTTAGCTAAGGGTCAGTTTTAACACACACGCACAGGTTCTAAACACTTGACACACATTTGTGGTGTCAAGAGCCAGAAACCTTTAAACCACTGAAATACATCCAATACATCTCTCTAAATATTGACTATCTCTCTTTTTTTCCTGTGTTTTAACTCCTCTGCAAGAAGCATTTGATTATCAGCCTATTAAACCACATACATCTGTTTATTCACTGAGCCAACCCTGATTTAAGAATCAACACACCAACTACCTAATTCACATGTAGTGACAAATATTGCTGCATAACCTCAAATATTTGATATACCATTCCTACACACATATTTCAATCAAATGAAAACAAACAAGCAGGTTGCCAAATATTGACATCCAGATATTTTACTTCATCATAGAGTTCAAGTGTGGGCCAGTGTATTTGCTCAGATTTCTCTGTTGATAAATATTGGCTGTATTGCATAATGATGTCATATTAAAGTCCATTTCATTGTTGGAATAATCACTTGCATCTTTATCTGGTACACACTATTGGACTGGTGGACAAATTGTGATTAGATATTTGAAGACACAGATTACAGACCTTAAAGGGGAATTCCACCGATTTTTTAAAAAGATTTCTGCGTAATTAAATTAAAAGGTGATGTAGTAGATAAAGTAGTTCAGAGTGGTTTACTACAAAATACATCATTCTAGAGAAATGTTTTTTTCACAGCGATGGTGAGAGGAACCAGATGTTTGACAAGTTTAATCCATCTTAAAGCAACTTCACAGAATGGTATTGCTTGAAAGGATAATGAATACACAGTCTGATGTCTGAGACATTGCTTTCTGATAGTTCTGATGAGATCTTGACCTTACAATGTATAAAATAAAGTACATTCAGGGTGGAGAGATACATACAGGACATTGTAAGGCAAAATGCTTTTCAGGTTTACCACTATTTTACCATTATTAATATTATGTCTAAAACCCCAGAAGACATTAAAGTTCACTGCTCATTTCTATTGTAAAATGAAATTACGGTATTTGCATTGTGGACATCACAACTCCTGGTTCCTATCACCACTACTGTAAAGAATTGATTGCTTGATTAAATTCTGCAGAAATTTGGAAAAATAAGTGAAATTGCACTTTAAATATGGGATTCTATAGTTGTTTATAAAAAACAAAACACTGATTAGCACTATTATATTATTTTCCTAAATTATGGCTACTACAGCCACAATAGAGTATCAGTGCAGCACGAACAGTCTAATTGGGAAGTCATTAAATGCAGCATTTTAAATGGCAGGAATTTATTAGGTGTGTCAAATCATAATGACACTTCAAACAGGAAAAAAGAACCCTAAACATGGTCAGAAATCCTACCATGTAGGTGGTCACAGGCTGAGGTCTAAACTATTTTCCTCCGCTCTGATATTTCTGGGTCTGGATTTGCACGAATATTTATGATTGGGATCCTTTCTGCAGCATTCTCTGTGGGTGACTTGCCTGGATTCTTTCCGGTTCTGCCCAACAGGACAGAAAGGCAGGCGTAAGACATGTGGAGAAGAAAGGCAACACAACAGACTGAGTGTATGCTGAACAAATGCAGCTACATGGAATGCTTGCTGTGCTGCTGCTGCACCTCCACGGAATAAAGGCTTGCTCTTTTTTCAAAAATGCCCAACTCTCTGTGTGGAAACTCACATATGGATGAGTGGAGAGTCTAGCATGTAAGAAATCTCAGCAGTTCAATTACTTGGTTCTTAGACAGCCTAAACTCAGGCTTCAGCATTCTGAACCAAATTTATAGGCCAGTTCCTCATCTCCAGTCTTTTAGCATGACATAACCACATCTCAACACTACAGCATATGTTTGCTTTTTGGTTTACTCATCTATCTCACAGTTGCACTGGAGTGATAAATAAATTAATATTACTGAATATATTCATACCTTCAAATGCATGCATATCATCACTGTAGTGGCAAAGCCTTTTGTGTTAATGTGCAGTTTCAGGCTTCTACTGCACATTTTTCTTTTTCTTTTTTTTTTTGGTCTATTTCCTTTACTCAGTAACGGCTTCTTAAAAAGTACACATTCTTTCAGACTCATAGCATTGAGTTGTCACCTTACAGTGGAAGGAAGGACAGATTTTTCACATCTGAAGCAAGAGCAGAGCTTGATTTTCTTTGATTTTCCAAGATGGAATCTAAGTGCTGTTTATCTCATGATGACAGTTTTGGTGGTTGCACAGTTATTAGGAGTCCCATTTCCTCATCATCTTTTAGTCATTTTGGAAAATCCTGTTTTTCGCTTATTTTCCTTTGACTTTCCCCTTCCTTATGCAAGTGTATTATCTTATATTTAATCACCTTAGAAAGATCTCTTGAAAAATGAGCAACTTGTACTTAATGGCCAATTTTTGTTAGAAAAAAAGGGTGGTCTCTGGCATCTGCACAGTACTGTATGTTTATGTTTCCAAGTAATGTAGAACCTCTTTCATTCAGCCCATTTGTCATGAAACGTACATGCAATGTACAGGTAACTGGCAATTTCAAATAGTAGAAGAAAAGAAAAACTGAAAATGATGCTAATGCTAAACAGCAAATCTGAGTCTCAGAATCTTTAGATTCTCTTCCATTTTTTTTTTAAAACAAGTGAACGTAATAAAATGAATCATAGTATATTGTCTCAACCAGGGTGGGAAAATTTGGTAGAGTGTGATAACTGGTGTCAACCTCTTCATACACACGCAAGGCCAGGTGTAACCTACCTAACTCGAACCAAACCCCAGCACTATATTGCTGCAATCCCCCTTCCTGCCTCAGATCCCCACGAAATGGTGCCCTGATTTTTCAGTGAGGGCAAAAACCCATCTATGGGGCAATTTCAGAAGTATGTTGCAAACGCCGGCCTAATCCTTCCGAGGCAGAGATGGGTCCTCTCTCTATCCTTGAGGATTTCTCCCTCCCCTGCCGCTTCTCCCATCCCTCTCTTCATCTCGCAGGGATTAGCCGGCGGCAGCAGGCAGAGGGCCGCCACATCCCTCTGGCCTGCTGGAATATGAAAAGCTGGATAAGTGTTGGGAGAAATAAATCTTATTCACTCTTCCTTCCTCTTCTCGCAGCGAACGTGGAGAATAAGATCCGCTTCGTTATGTCCCCGCGTCTCACGCGTTTATTGAATTTCTTCTGATCTTGATAGAGTGCTGATGTTAAAGTGAGAGAGGAAATGAAGTCGCCCCTCTAGATGATTTAGGCCAGCCTGATTGTCATTGAGATTGTCGTTGAGATTTCATTTGGTGGATTCTTCCTCTCCCTGAACGGGGAAATACGTGTCTTTAAACTCTTTATACTGACTGTAATTGTCTAATTGGGTAGAATTTCCGTTTTGACTGACACCCTGTATACGGTGGTGAATTAAAGAGCATAACTAGGTTAATGTGTCTGTTAGTACGCCACATTTCCTTTTGACTGGGGCTATTTTTGGGCCATAAGCAGCAGGGACAGGCCTTTGCATCAGAACAGAGGTGCATTCTGATTTAAATACGTTTCCCTCCCAAAAAACATCTGTTGCCCGGGAGCCATAACTCAGGCTGACACTAAAGAGGAGCTGTGTGTTTTGTCTGGCCGGTGGCAGTATTATTTTAGTCTGCAGAGGAAAAGGCCGGGAGTGAGCTCGAAGGCTGAGCGGCTTGTTTGCGCGGACACCGGGCTTTGAGGCAGCTGGATGTTGAAACATTGGGACTTGTCAGGCAGTGAGGATGGTTTACATTCCTGGTAAGTGTCCTTCGGTCTTGGAATGTGCGCATGGAGAAGAGCACATATGGACTGGTCTAAAACAACCCGGCTTACAATAATACTCAGCATAGGGCCTTTCGCATTGCACTGTTTATACTGTCTGTCTGTCTGTTGCTGCGTCCATCTGTCAGTGCCACCTTCCATCCTATAGCTGTGGAAGAAATGAGGGAGTAGAGACTGAGCTGTGTGAATAGATGATGGTACCAAGTTTAGACAACTGCGCTGTCTCTCACTGTTCTTATATCATTACTATCATGATGTAGCTTCCACTGCCTGTCTTTCTAGTGCTTCTCTTTAGGTATGAGCCATATAGCTTTTTCCAGCTCCGACATAGAATTGTGTGCATTCCCACATAGTAAAGACTTTTATTTTATTCTGAAATACATCACAAATGAATCTGCTCCTCCAAGGATTACAGACAGAGAGTAATATCAGCAGTGTGTGCTTTTACCGTAAATGTAATAACAACTGAGTTTGAGGGCTAGTATCCTGCTGAGATTTCACCTCTCATAGAACAACTATAGTTACACACTGTTTCACTGCAACAGGTTCTTAGCCAGTCTGCAAGCCACACTGTAAATATTAGTTCAACTCTGTGTGTTAAATAATAATGAAGAGCGTAATCTGTATACACTGTGCATAGTTTATTTATACTACACAAAAAACACACAACTGAAAAAAGGGCCAGATTTGTTGTAGACCTTCATACGGGAGAGTTTTTCTTTGAGAATCACTGACCTTTTGATTTTCTTTGTTTACATATACATGTATAGGTGGATTATCATACCAGAAAGGAGCATCAGAGTGAATGAGAGACAAAGAAAGAGACAAACAGTGATGCAGGGAAATGCAGAGGGAGGTTGATGATGCAATGCTGGGGAGGCAGGAATGAGAGAAAGAGAATGTTGGAAAGACATTTTGCTAGATCCGTTCATGACATCTTAGATGATAATTTCTTAACATTTAAATGATTCTTAAATGTTTGTCTTTTTTCTGAATGAATGCCACTCTGGCCCATATCCTACATTTCTCTTGTATTGTACTCTTTTCCCTAAGGTCCACTTACGGTGTTTCTGTGGTTTTGTATACCAAAACGGTCAACGCATCAATGCATCCTCTACAGGAAACAAACTTCTGCAAATTTTAGTGCACCATTCCAGCTTATTAGCAGAGTTTAATATATTGGGGGAAAAATTTCAAAAAGCAGTCAGAGCTGAAACACTCCTTATAACTTTAGCGTTGAATAGGCTAAATGGCTGTTGGTTTAGTAGGTAGGTATATGACATCACAAAACAATGAATTCAGAATGAGCTGATTTTGCATATAGATAGGATGCAAATGGTATGTTCTGAAAATGTATCAGTTTTTTTTTTGCTAAACCCTTCAATTGAAATAAAGGTTAAAATTAAAACAAGATAATTTTTTCCTCCTGATATATGAGCCCTTTAAAGAACAAACCTAAAGTGACCAAATAGGCTGATTAATTACTTTGATTTTCAATTTATCAGAGCTCGCAACTGATCACAGAAATGTTTCAAGCTCAAATAAACAAACAATACTCACTGCTCCCCTCTAAAGGTCAGCTAGCACAAAGTCAGCTTTTACAATTTTTGCCCACTCAGCATCACCGCTGGCAGTTTGGCTGCAATGGATCGGAATCCCTTGATCCAGCTTTTACAACTTTTATCATTCTTGTAAGATCCGTAATGGATGAATTTGCACCCACTTCACATTCAACAACTAACAACTATAGTGAAAAATTGGGACCAGCTAAAATACTGGCGATTAGGCAATTATGTCGTACTTGCTTTAAAGTGCTACCTGCCTCACACTTGTTCTGCTTCTCCACAGTGCAAGCGCTTGGAACAGGAGCTTCTTCAGTCCAGAGAGCCTAGCCAGACCAACAGCATCCGCCAGCTGACCACTCCAAACAATCAGGAACGGGTGCGCAAGGTAATAACACCAATAACCAATGCTTACGAATGTGTCTCCCTTGATATGAAGAGCAGGTTTTTCCTAAATAATGATTTCACACTTTTCCTGACTAGTAGTGGAAGCACATATTGAAACTCTTTTGCCCCAAAGGTTTGATGTCAATATCCCTGAGATTAGTCCTTTCCTTACATGCACTAGGGATACCTAGCTCCTCATAAAGTTTTAAATTCAGATAAACATGTTTCCCATAACAAAAAAAAATACTATTTATGTTTATTTTGAGAAACAACAGTAATATACATGCAAATATTTGTGACTGTACTTCTTTGGGAATAATACCAGAAGCTCTGCGCATTTTATTCTCTTGTGATGTCAGTGCTCATCAGGACTCAATCATTTTGGCTGTTTATTACTTTTAGTATAAAGCATTTTCTTTTATGTGCTTTTAACAATAGTTGCAAAGGAAAACAATGAAAAAGAATGGCTATTTAGGCAGAATTTACTCTTTATAGCAAAGAAGACTCTTTCTTGAAAATGAAGCTGAAGTGTAAAAAAAGATGGTAAAACACACAGCAGGTGATTTTCCTTCTTTCAATAAGAAAAAAAAACAAAAAAAAAAAACAAAAAACATGTTAATTTAAAGAAGGCTTGGTGTCCCCATACATGCAGTGTGTGCAGGATACAGTGCACTTCTAACACAAGTGCAGTAAGACTGTTTGCCTAAAGCTCTGCCTTTAAAGGTGGTCCCCCGTAACCCATATTCTCCCCCTAAACGCTGCCCCCCTCAATCATCAGCCCATTAACCAATCAACCCTATCATTTATTAACTGCTGTTAACTCGAAGGCAGACCTGCAGTGATTAGCGGTAGCGGGGTGATGGCGTGAGGCTGTGTTACACATGGTCTGAAGATGACATGGGCGGTCATCGGGCCGCAATGCTTCGTCTCAGGCCTGTTGGGGAGGAGCAGGGCAAACACAAGCCTGTTTGATTTGCTGTTTTTATCTGATGCAGCCGGAGCCCTTGAGTTTAATGCAGAGTGCTGTAAAAGGACTGTCATTAGATAGAGCTAAGTAAACACACTCTCAGAGAGAGAGAGAGGAGGACACTTCAGTCAGAGAGCTGAGTCAGGGCCATGACCTGGACCACTACTACCACACACAGACCAATTTCACACTAACCCCTTAAAACATACACACATTATATGATGCATCTGTTTACCATGTTCTTCTGAACAGTCCTCAGTGATCTCAGACAGACCTGGTGTGGCAAAACGTTGAATTTTCATAATATACACAATACTAATTCAAGTATACAGTAAGTTGCTGGATTATAAATCACATTGTGAGGTGTGAATAACCTCTAAACAATCATAAATATTGGTTAAAAATAGTTTTTAAAGGTACAGTACTGTGCACAAATCAGAGACCACTGCATGATTTATTTAATTTCCACTCCAAACAGCCATTATGTACAAGTTATTCATTTTTTGTGAGATATTTCTGAAGAAATTAGATATAGTTGGATAATACACTTACATTAAGAAAGGCAAAGACAAAGAAAAAAAATGAAAAAACAGGAGTTCCCAAAAGTGGAGTTGACTGGCTGTGTGACTGTGGGACTCCTAACAACCATGCGAGGCCTGGTAGACCACCAAAGCTTTTGTCTTTGGGAGAGAAGAATAAATCAAGCTCCACTCCTGCTTCTACAAAAATCCACTCTGAGAAGATGACTCATTACTATAGGTTTGAAAGGATGTGCAGCTGTAAAGAAGCTGTTATTGATGGAAAAAAAAATACACAAAAGGAAATATCCATCCATCCATCCATCCATCCATCCATCCATCCATCCATCCATCCATTTTCTAAGCCGCTTCTCCCTCAGGGTCGCGGGGGGGTGCTGGAACCTATCCCAGCGGTCATCGGGCGGAAGGCAGGATACACCCTGGACAGGTCGCCAGTCCATCGCAGGGCAGACAGACAGACACAGACAGTCACTCACACACTCACACCCAGGGGCAATTTAGCATGTCCAATTGGCCTGACTGCATGTCTTTGGATTGTGGGAGGAAACCCACGCAGACACGGGGAGAACATGCAAACTCCACACAGAGAGGACCGGGGAAATCGAACCCAGGCCCTCCTTGCTGTGAGGCGACAGCGCTACCCACCGTGCCACCATGCCGCCTAAGGGAAATAAATTTTGTAAATCAATCAAAGAAGCTGGTCAGCGCAATGGGCCGCCCCACAGTCCAGACCTCAACATCATTGACTGTGTTTAGAATTATTTGGAATGAGAGAAGTAGAAAATACAACCAACTTGATGAAATTTGGAGGTGTGGAAAAATAGTCCTGCAGATTTTCTTTGCAAGACTGAAAGCAAGCCTCCTGAAAGTGATGGAAGATGTAATTATGGCAAAAGTTGGAGACACTAATTGCTGAAAATGTATATTACATTAAGTTGTTGATGCTTCCGTATATTTTTGTTTTTTTCTGCTTTTTTAAATGTTTTTTTGCTATCTCCCCTTGTGCTGAAATGTTAATAACTTGTACTCAGAGGATGTTTTGACTGCAAATAAATGGAATAACTTAAATAATTATTGTACACATGAGTAAGACACTTCCATAGTTTTTCATGCAGAGTAATCATCCTGTATTTGCTCACAAATGTTGCATTTTTAGATTGTCTTGCTTCCACCAATAAATAATCTATAAAAGTGATAAAACTGAAATTAATACTTCTACGATAATGTAGTAGTGCAGAGTAGAAACATTGCATATTTGTTTTGAATGATCAATCTAGGGCTCATGTTTTACTGTTAAAACGTATGTATATAATACACATAAAGCTGGTAATCTGAAACATAGTCCAGTTTAGGTTTCCTGTCAAAGCCTTCCAGAGACTTCCAGCATTTTCTGTTCTACAATTAAGATGGTTTGACTGATGGCTTATTAGGAAATATATTAAATTTTGTTATTAATGTAGCGCTTGGTTTTTTTCTATAAATCCCCTTAATTACAGATTGACTCCTGGGATTACAGAGTGGGGTTTTTAATTTAAAATGAAATGGGAACAGCTGTTGAAAAATTACTCAACAGTGCTGGGAACATATCCACAAAACAATTTAAAAATGAACAGGACTTCCATTTATCGACTGACATTTTACTTTAAAGAAATCGCAGTAAAGCTGTAGGGGAAAAATGAATAGAGTAAAAGTGTTGTACAAAAGGCTCATTTCCAAATCTTTATATCAAACTTGGAGCACATAAGCTTTTAGAGATTTATTCAGGGAGAAAATTAATTGCTAGGCTTTTAACTGCCACTCATATTTTTGAGACTGAGAAAGTTAACTGGTATTTTTTAATCATGGAGGAAAAATGTATGAAATTGGACAGACGCCACTGATAAAGGAAAGCATCAAATTTGGTGTATATATTATACCATAGCTCACAAAGTAAGCAGAGCACTATCCCAGTATGAGTGTGGAAGTCTCTTTTTGTGCGAGATGTGATCAGAAAGCCGGGCTTTTCCCCGTCTTATCTCTACAGCCCATCTCTACCTCACCTGAGCTCTGAGAAAGAACCTGTTCAGCAGCCATTTCAGGGTGCTCTAAATGCCTGGGCTGGAGTGCTGGTGTGGGGGTTGAGGATGGGGTTAGGCTGTAGAGGTCAGTTGAAGCAGGCTGTTGTTGAGGGCTCTTGCCCTAGCCCTGAACCACCTGTGTTTGCTCTGCAGCTTTTCTCTCTGAGCACTGACGGCCACACGGTGATCACACAAGCCTGCCCCTGTTCCCAAGCCACTAACGCACTAAATCATTATTGCTGCTTCCTCTAACCCCTCCAAACCCAACCACCCGCCCTTCTGAACTGGACTTTTCTCCGAAATACACATGAACGTACAAATTACAATCGGGTTGATCATATTTGAGCTGTAAATGAGTAATCTACTGATTATGATTTTAAACTTAACAGTAAAAATAGACTTAATTGAACAATAACAAGCCATGCATAGTTTTTAAAGATGTGAAATACTGTATTAGAGAAGGATGAGATAGGAAGCTTTTATAAAAACTTACATATGCAGTCGTATGAAGTGTGTGGATACCGCTGGTAAAATAATATGTATTGTTGACTTTTAAGTAAAAGTAAATAAACACATCCTCTACAGAGAACAGACTTGAATATGACATACATTTTAGTGTACAGTTTCTATTTATTTGTGGAGTTTAATGTATTGGGGAGATCTTTCTACAGAGTACATTGTATGTTTTATTTTTTTCCTCATAATTTCCACATAATTGTGCAAAAATGTGTTCTCTGTAGAGGATGTATTAACTTACTATTCTCTTAGAAAATCAACAAAACGTGATTTGACCTGGGGTCTTCAAACTTTTGCATACAACTGTAAAAATACTATGGAGGAAGTGTAACCGGGTGTGTCCATCAGGGTCTGTTTATTTCTGTACCAGAGAGCAGCAGCAGGTTTTAAAATATTCACTATAATCATGAAAATTGACAACTAATCTGTGATTTATTAGCAATTATTAGCGAAGGCAATTTTTAAGATGAGATTTTTTTTTTGGAGTAATTGAGTTTAACCATGAAAGCTTTTCATCATGGTAGAAAAATAGTACATGTTCTTGCTTTTAATGGGGCATTTTTGTTGTCTGCTGTTTTCACTGCAAATTTTAAAGCACTGTTGACAGAAGGCAGTAAAAGATGACCGTGTTCATGAAGTTCTCCTAACATTTCAGTGACCCTCACTGTGGTCTTCATATAGGAGTTCTGTCTTGTGCTTTCTGCTGCTCTGTAAGCTCATCAAGCTGTGTTAGTGAGTGCAGTTGACATATTTGCACTTATATTCAAGTGTCCGTAAGAGTTAACAAACAGATATTTGCTTAACTTCAGGGAGGAGAAAATCACACTCTTATGAACAACTAGGTGTGTTTAAAAAAAAAAAAAAAAAACCCAAAAGAAAGTTTCAGTGATTCCACTGATTTTTCAAAAATTCTTCATAACTAAATGTTAGATGTAAACAAAGCCATGTGGTCTGATGTGAAATACTCCATTTTAGAGAAACCAACAATCAGAATTTTCACTGCGGTCATAGGAATGAGACATTTTGTAAAAGCTAGATCACAGGAAACTATTACATGAAATGCTTACAACTATGGTGCCTGATGCCCGAGTTTGTCCTGTGATGGTGTTGAGAAGGTTTCATTTAAAAATGTTTTTTTTAAGTATGCATTATAGGGTGAGAAATACATGCAGGATATAGCACGGTAAAATAATCCCAAAAGAAAGCTTGTTTTATTAGATATATGCTGCTATTATACCATAATCAATCAATGTTCCGTATAAAAACTCATGCAGGTTCAATGGTCCTATTGAATAGTAAATAAAATGGCTATAATTTTAAAGTAGACATCAGACATCATCTTACATGTTTAAGCTGGAACAGTGAACAGCATTACTGACTTTTCCTTAGGTCTGTGTCTTGCTTTTATAGGACCACGCAATTGTATAGAATGTTCAGTGTTACATAAATGAGCTGGTTGAAATGCTGGGGGCAAGTTTGGTGTTGCATGATCATAGAAGTGTTGGTCTCCGTGTGACGGTTAGCCAAAGAGTAATGTGAGTATTTGTACACAGATACCTGGTTAACTAATTATCCGTGCACAGCCCTAGTTGACAGCTCTGTTGTAGGACACCTTCACTATGTCTGGGCTCTCAGAGGCCCTTGTGTTGTATGTTTGTATCAGGTGATTGAGTAATTGAGAGTATTTATTTTTAATATATTTTAATGCTACATTCAACAGCTCATTCCTATATTTGAATCACTTCAGAGTAAAATGGAGTCAGAACCTTCAGTCACAGAAAAGTGAATGCACATTGAATCAGTGCTCCTCTTGGTTTGTTCATAAACAGGTGCAGGGCAGAGTACATCACTGCTGGTAGTATATGTGTGTGTGTCACTGCTGTCTCTCCCCACTGGGGCAGAAAGGCCACGCTCTGACAGCCTGCCGCCGCTCAGCCCAGCACTGCCCTACACAGCACCCTCTCCTAAAGGTCGAGGCAGCCACTGTCTTTTCCACAGCTTAATCTCTCCAGGTTAATACGCTACTCGATGGACCTCATTTGGATAATATTATAATGAAAGCTGATAAAATACATATGATTAAAAGAATCAGGCTTTGAAGTCTAGCTCTGCTCCCTGTTGGAGAAAAGTACATATTGACTTTAGAGGTTAGCCTCTTTTTGATGTTCTCTTTGACTTGCGAGACCTGCACTCCAGTAATTAGAATGATTGGGCTGCACCAGCGGAAGCTGCATGCACTTAGGGCGAAGGTGTTTATAGCAGTCACCATACAGTAGCCATGCCTGCTTTTGCCTCCTTTGCTGTGCATCTGAGTGGAAAGAAAACAAACTGAGTTGTGTTTGCACAGAAGGTGAATCTAATTGTTTTTTTTGTTTTTTTTTGCTTTTCAGAAAGAATGTGGCAAAGAACTGTGGCTCATATCAACTTTTCAAAACAGTGTGATAGCATATATGAAACTGAAACTGCAAGAACAAGCTAGTTTTGTGTTTGATATTCACGGTGGAGTTATGATTGTTTCAGTTTGGATTCCTTTTTGAATTAAGTGAAACACACAGCAGCCAGTGAGAGCGGAACTAATTCAAATACGTCTAAAAGCGTAGTAACGAAATCAGCCTGTCAAGTCTAAGAGACAAAAATAGCTTGGCAAAAGTCATGTAAACATTAATTATGAATGTTTTAAGTATGTAAACCTACATAAAAAGTGGACCTTGGGGTCCAAATAGTAGGAGGTACAGTCCTTCATTTGTAAAGATAACCGCATGGGCAGCCTTTAGATTTAAATCTAACCTCTGTTTAAAAAAAAAAACCCACAGAACAAACAAAAAAAAAAACACCGTATAGCTCCAGCCACATAAAAGCCATAAAAATACAACATGATTCCAACACTTCCCCCAAAGCAACACCGATCTGTATTTGTGACCAAAGGTATATTATCAGTGGTAACTGTGATCACACTCCCCCTTTACCCTACTCTATCTTATGTATCTCCTTCCTCTCTCTTTTTTTACTACCTATCTCTTCTTCACAATGTAGGGTTAGTGAATTGATTGCGGGCTTTTACAGTAGGCCAGGTTGTTGTGTTTGTTTAGAAGACCTCCATTGTCTGCATGTCCTCTCCCAGCTGTTGAGAGGCTAACATCAACAATAGATCTGTTTCAACGGCTGGTCATTAGCAGAAGCTTTACTGCTGGTCAGGTTTAAGCACAGAAAGGCTTGGGACAGTGTTTACCCACCCTTGCCTGCAACACATCGGGTTCTAGTCACCCAGCATGCTGCCTCTGAGTAGGTGCTGAGTGGGAAGACAATGGAGTGAATTGGATCCCCCTTGGAGTGAGTTCCTCACCGTGTATGAGGCAAAAAAAATGACTGAGAGACTGTGTGTGTGTGTGTGTGTGTTTGTGTGTGTGTGTGTGTGTGTTTGGGGAAGGAGTGTCCTGCCACAGTAAGCTGTTAAAATTGGCTGTTGAGATAAGAGTGTAATCAAATTACGCATCCATAAACATGGAATGGTAGCTATTATCAGTCAGACAATTGCCCTTATTTGCCATAATTGTCTTATTTGATAAGTCTTAATGTATATACAATAACATTCAGTTATGCTTTGGACCTGGTATTGGTGATCAGCAGTATATGTTATCATATATAAACCATGATAACCGGTCATGTCTTCGTATTGACTATTTGTTTTCCAAATACACAGTTGTATACAATTTTTTTTATGTGTAATAGTGAAAATAAGTTATATACTTATAACAAACACATTATCTGTAGAGAACACACTTGTGCACATTTTTATGCACAATGACTGTTTATATGGTGAATTTGACATATTGATGGGGACAAAATGCTGTGCAAGTTATGACACATTATATTTCTTCCTGTTTTTTTCCAATATGCCAAACTTAGCAAATCAATAGAAATTGTGCAGTAAAATTAGCATAAAATATTTTTATTTTATTTATTTATATCTATATAAGTTTGTTCCCTGTAGAGCATGTGTTAACTTATTTTCATTTAGAAAGAATGTTTGTTAATTCGGTGCAAACTAAGAGCTCAGGTGAGAGCAGAATTATGTTCAGTTTGAACTCTTGACATACCTAGACATTGAACCACGTACAAGTAAGAAGTAAAATAATAATCTTGACTAAAAAAGTGAAACCTCATTAGGGCCAAAAAAGGGTCCAAACAAGTTGAACAGTAAATATCTCCCTCTCTCGTCTTCTCTCATTACCATACACTTTGCCAAATGGTGTTGATAAAAAAAAAAAAAAACATTAAAACATGAACAAAAATATAAAGCTTTAATTTCCAGCTGTTAATTTCAGTGTGTCATCAGATGTACACAAGAATAAGACTCATGTAATCAGTATTATTGTATGCATTAGCAACAGAAGCACAAGCCATTTAGATTAGAGAGAGCTAAATCCTGAATGTGCTGATGTAGAGAACGTGAAAGTTTTAGGAACTTTCTTCAAATGCAAATTCCAAATTAATTCAGATGTTCAAGATTATCTCACTAATTACTACCATCACTAATTAAAGGCACAGTAATTAAACAGGTTACTTAATACTGAGTGATAAGTGTTGGAAAACGGTCATTTAAAAATGAATGATGAATGAATGATGTTTCTGGTACATATTTTCACATTAATGTCATAAGTACTGTAGAGCCTGTAGAGAAAGAAATTGGTTACTGGAAAAATGTAAGACATGGGCTTTTTAAATAGTGTACTGCTGTTCTGTGTGTAGATCCAGGTGGAGTTGCAGGCTACCCAGAGAGAGCGGGATATGGCTGTGGAGCTCAATCACAAACTCGAGGCGGAGCTCCAATCCATATGCAGGTATCACAGGTGGACCATCTCACCTCACATTGCACAGACACAAGGCAAATATTCAGCTTGCAGCATACTTACTTCACAAAGTCAGACTGATTTTAGAGACTTAATGTAATTCCACCCAACAAACCGTGCGATAACAGCTAGACTAAGCCTGAATTACCCAAACAAGGTTGGCCTTTAATGCTATTGTAATTTTTATAAAAGAAACATAAAATATTATACGTTTATATAAAGTCTTATTCACATCACAGTGTGTAGTTTTTTTATAAATACACGTCTCTCAAACAATCCTCCCAGTGGAAATAAAGTTACATATACCTGTGACTTCCCTTTCTCTATTACACTTGCTTGCTCTTTCTTTTATTCTGGGTTTTTTGTTTGTTCACTCTCTCTTGCACTCTCTCTCTCTCTCTCTCTCTCTCTCTCTCTCTCTCTCTCTCTCTCTCTCTCTCTCTCTCTCTCTCTCTCTCTCTCTCTCTCTCTCATTCTCTCTCTCATTCTTTCTCTCTCTCTCACTCTCACATATATTCTCATTCCCTCTCTCTGTTTCTCCCACTCTCTCACTCCTGAAAGAGTCAGCTCGTAGAGTGCTCTCCATTTTAACTTCTTAATAAAGAGCCCTTCATGGTACCTCCCATCATCACTATGCCCCTTATTAAAGCAGGCAGGAAACATTTATTGAGCTAGCTCAGCACTCCAGTCTAGGAACAGATAATAAATGCTAAAACTAGTTCTCATATGCATTGTGTGCTTTGGACTGATAGGAAACACATCCAGAATAGACGAGGCTGATCATTTCCATGATATTCATTTGAAAGTATTTTCAAATTTGAAAGTATGAAGCCCATTTGAAGATGTCGTAGACCTCTCACCTCCACTCTTGAAATTGAAGGTTTCTGAATGGTTCTTGGTTTGAGTTTAATTGGTATTGAAGCTTTAAACAATGATGGAGGTTCTTTAAACCTCACATATCTCATTTACAAAAATGGTTCTGTCACCAAGAGATTCTATTGGGAGCCAAAGATTTTGTATGTCATTGCTAAAATATTCCTTTCTGAGATTATTTATTTTTAAGAGTGTTTTGCAGTGCCCCTCGTATTCTTCTGTGGACTGTCTGTCCATTTGAGGGGCAGGGATTTTTATTATTGCTTTGTGCTGGGGTGCTGGAAACTCCTGAGGTATTGACCACAGACATTTCACCACCGCCTAATGTCAGATTGTTTTGGCCCCTGATGCAGCCCAGTGCTTATTTAAGACTGCTGTATCTCTACAACAGAATCATGCAGTTCTTGTCTAGAATGGGTGTGGTGAGCTGTGATGGACTCCCACATGCCTAGCTTTTCTGTCAATAAACGCAGGAGCGATGTACGATAAACTGTATATCTGTGGTTTATCTGTCAGTCAGTTGAAGCTTGATGGAAGATACTGTATAAATACATTTGGCTCATAAACTGGTCTTTCTGGTTTGGGAAGCTGTATCCTGTTACAGATAGAGGAGACATCCGTCTACTTCAAGGATCCTGTGTATGTTTTTGACTCTGTGTACGTGTGTGTGTGTGTGTGTGTCATCTTGCATGCACACATGAGACTCTGGATAGCACTTGGAGCAAAATGCTCTGGGGGAAGAGGGTGAAGACTTGGCAGTTCCCGCAGTTTGCCTGTGCTAGAGGAGGAGAAGACAGACATTGTATTCAGCTAGACAATCTTCATTGTGTGGGAGACAGGGGGTCCAGTCCTGCTCCCAGCCCCTATCAATGTGGCTTTGGAGCTGGACCTTTAAAGGGGAGAATCCTCTAGTCCCAACAAAGGCCAGAAGATGGCTGTGCGTGTTTGCTCTCAGGATTGCCCGGCCAGCTCCATTGTGTCTTCTAGGATAACAGACAGTCTGAGTCAGATGAAAGGCCAGGGAACAGACAAGTATGAGTGATGGACAGGACAGGGAGGGCAGAATGCTATGCTGTAGGGGTGTAACGATAAATTGATGTACAGGTTTAGCTTTGCCAGCCCACTAACAGCACTAATCACCTCACTTTACAACCTCTGGAATAGTGGTGAGCAAACCAAAGTGCAGTGGGGCCGAAAAGGCAAAGCCATATACAAATAAAATGGTAGTTTTAGAAATGTGTTTTATAAGACTGCACTATATTTTGTTAATACATTATTCAAAATAAAATAAATAGGAAAACAATAACTAAGTAATATAGTATACAAATATGTTTCTATTATTGGGTGAGGGGGTGGGTTTAGGGTAACTTTGTGGTCTGATAAGGCTCTAACAAGATGCCTAGTTTTAATCATTAACAGTGGCAAATGAGAGACCCTCAGAAGAGACAGAGGACCATATCACAGAGACTTTTTCATATTTCCATGTATTTTTGAATGTTGTAAATGTTCATTTTTGATACTGTATCAATATCATTATACCCACTACTCTGTGCTGTGAACTACATGCTGGCAATATGATCTTATTTTGTTGCCATTGTGATAAACAGTATGCTTTTCTGAGTGCACTGTGGTTGTTGTTAGCACTTAAAGAACCTTGACACACTGCATATTTTATTACAAAGAGGGCATAGTTAGTCCTGTATAACTGGATTAAGTGCAGTGCCGTATATGCAACATTAAAAATTATAATAAAAGTCATTCTGTTCATAGTTTATTGATGGTTGTTTTTGCTAGTGCCTTTGCTAGTGCTAGTGAGTCAGAATATTGTGTGTGTGTGTGTGTGTGTGTGTGTGTGTGTATGTGTATGTATATATATATATATATATATATATATATATATATATATATATATATATAATATAAAAATGAAAATACCTTTAAGTATTGTGAGATCATGTTTTTATCATATCAACGACCACTACTTTGAACCCTGTGCTGTAGTGGCTCCATCTCCTAAACGTAGAGTTATAACACAGCTCCCTGTAGGTTGAGAACAGCACTGAGGCTGGGGCGAGTTGCTTTAATGGGTTGTCGTTGGCCAGCCTGTGCAGGGAAAGGCAGACTTTGTGTAAGTATAAGGTGCTTTCTTTGAGTTTAAGCCAGTTGCAGAGGGAGTCCAAGCTGGGAAGGACACGGATTAACACCCTGGTCCCCATACAGCACAGCTCCCCAGAGATCTCTCATTATCTGAGAGATAAACAGCCCTGCCTGTCATCCCCTCAGCTCAGCAGACATTGGCCTGTACAGTGGACATTAGTGCTGTGACATAAGATGTTAAAAAGAATCAGTGAATTATTTGGGCAATCGCTGGCCCACAACTGAGTGTGGCAAAGTCTCTGCTTTGTTTAATTTAAGCTTGCCTCTCAGAAGACCGATTATCTTATGGCACTTATTTAAACTCACTTCTATCGTACGGTTTTTATTCAAATCCTGATTTGAATGTTATCATAAATCTAAAGAAAGTCTCTGATACTTATTACACAGTGTTAATAATTACATATCGACCTGGTAGGCCTGACTGTCTTTGGTGGTTAGTTGTGGAAGAATTGACTGATTTTATGTACGTGTAACAAGGTGTAGTCAGACCATACATTGACGTAGCCTTGCGCACCTCTGGATTTGTTTTGCTTGACATTCTGTGCTGCAAAATACATTTTGTGGATAGTCTGCAATGCTTCTCAGCAAGCGAGCACCACTGAGGAGAAAAATATCAGGAAACTAATTCAAAACGCACAGCAGTGTCTCTGCCTTCCCCCAACCCAAAACCAACGGCCCTTAAATTTTATTAGCAGGTGGAGCACAAATAGTAGAGGCGTTTGTGACAAGTTTGGGTTACAAATGTGCGCTTGAGAAAACGCCTTTATCAAAGCTCAATCAACATGGTGGAGTGATGTATTGCTGATGAGGAGGGGCTGAAGGTGGGGTGTGGTTGCTTGTTGCTTTCTGCCCGGTGTAGGTTGCTGTGGATACCTGGCATTAAAGAGGCAGTTCTCTCTCTCTACCTGCACTGGCTTCTCTGTATTTTGTTGCCGCAGGTCCGTCTCTGTTGAAAGGCTATTTTACATATCCTCTTTGATAGCATGCCTTGGTAGCGTTAATGTTTAACTCCCCTACTCAGGTAGAGAGGCAGGTTCATTGGGATCCAGCCTCTGTGATTAGTTATCTTATGATTCTGGTTAATGTTTTACAGAGTGTTCAGACCTGATGTCTGCTCGGCCTTCCAGAAACTAGAGCAACATGCAGACATTAAACCTTAGGCAGCTGTAGCGGGCACACAATATGACATTAAAGATAAGAACAAAACAGGAGTAAATTGGGCCAGTCTGCCTACATTTCCTCCCAGCGTAATTGAAGTGCAGTGTGCAAGGAAACGTGGATGTTTGCATTTCATGTTATTGAGGAACTCATCACAGAGCTTTTGTTTCATGTTACATAACAGAAGTCCTATTTGTTGGGTATCTGAAAAATTCAGGAAACAAGACTTTTTAAAGTTGAATGTAATGCAAGTAGATGTTCCAGGTCATGGTCACTTACAAAAATGTCTGGTCAGTCTTCTGTAAGCAGCCAGTGTTGCTCACTTAGAGTTTCCCACTATTAAACCAAACAGGCTTGGGAACATTTAAGCTTTATTTGTTTAATTACTTTTAGTGGCTTCTCATAAAACGCTCATAAAGTGGTTTGAGATGGAGAGGGGAATGACTGGTGGTTTTTGTGTGTCAAGATAATCCATAGTAAGGCATTGCTCCTCTGCCCTTGTTTGTCACTGTCATTGGACCTTCGTACCCAATATGTTTGCATTTAATTAAACAAAGCACACAACTTTACATCACTTCCTTGACTATCAATATCACATCAGAATTGATTGCCTCTTTCTTAAAAAAAAAAAAAAAAAAAAAAAAAGGCAAAGGAGATGCATGACATGAAAGCCACCCTGAAACTAATTAGAAGGACAACAGGACAGAATGAGTAATATGACATTAAGACAAAAACACACACAATGATTGGGCTAAAAGACAAAGACCAGTGGCAATCAATCTAGCTTATTCTGTCAGTAAAAGCCCTCCTCTGTAGCAGCGGGAGAGAAGAGAGGTTTAGTTATCATTGTTGTCTGATTGTGGCCCATCATTTGGGGTATTGTGTACCAGACTAATAAGGTTAGGTTTTGTGGTTATTAATATCATGTCATAAAAGATGCTGTTCAGACCCTTAACCTGGAGGCAGCATGCTATTGGTGTCATTTCGTACACAGTTTACTCCCTTATGTTCTGAGAAACTTGAAATATTACATTCATCACAGTCCTTACTAAAGTTTTATTGATTGGGTTTTCACAAATCATTCTGTTTTTTGGCCATGACTCTAGCAAGTAATGGGTTCAAAGGTTTTTTTAAGCTGTGCTGGAGGCCTTTATTGGTTCCTTTCCAAGCACAAAGGACACCTACATATATTTCTCAGTATGTGTATTTTTATTTTTAATGAAGTAATGTGATTTGGGTTTAATTTTTTTGATGTTGTTGTTGTTAATGTTCTCTTCTGAATTCTTCTGTATTTTTCCTCATATCTCACTGAAAGCTGGTTGTGTGAGTCTAATGCAGCGCTGTGGAGCATGCTGAACTGTAATGTATTCCACTGGCATTCTGCTGCATTATTACCCCCAGATATTGTCTCATGTACTGACATTCCATTTCAATATTAGATGTGTCTGTTGGCACAGGGTGTTGATATAGAGTTACCATATCTCACCTGCAGGTAAACTGGGAGCATGCTCTCACTGTATGGGTCAAGTTGTGTGTTTGTGTAAGGAACTTGGCCATTGGTTTTTCTCTCCTTGTGCAGTGAAACAAGGGGCAGGGCACACCTGTTGGCACACTGTTAGTCAAATATGCTTGTGCTTTGACAGATTTTAAAATTATTTATTTATTTATTTTTATTTTCCAGCCGGTTTACTCGCTCTGCTCCTTCTCCACTGATGATATCAGTTGAATCCTCATTGCTGTGGTTGTAATGTAATAAAATCTGACTGTCTGCCTGGAGTGTAATGATACACACAGGTCATTAGGCTAAAAATGTGCTCAGTTTTAATTTGCTTTAAAAAAATCTACATTGGATTGAGGTTTAGATTTGATCAATATTTCAAATTTGACAACTTATTGTTCTTCAGAAGAGCAGAGTGTTTAGGTGATGCTGCTATACTGGGCTAAAATGTTTGCCTTTTATTTATTTTACTGCATTATGTAATGCAGATCGAGGGGTCTAGTTCCAATTTCTATATTTCAAAAATATATTATAAATTGGTATATAAAGAGAAATTCAACAAAAACACAATTCCTGGATTGCTGCATCAATTGCTTTAAAAATTCATTCTACAAAACCCTACTATACTATAGCAATTAGCTCCTATCAGAAAATCTAATCTAGAATAGATTATCTGACTCTATCTGCCTGTCCTCTATCTGCCTTTTTTCTATTTGTATATATGCCTGTAGGTAGGATGTGGTTGATTTTATTCTTGTTATATGTCTACACCCATTTACGGTCACTGTATAGTGTTGTGTGTCTGCTACTGGCTGATAAATTTCCTTCAGATCAATAAAGCATCCATCCATCCATCCATCCATCCATCCATCCATCCATCCATCCATCTTTACCAGTTTGGTGCTTTTTAATGCTCTTTTTTCCTCTTAGTGCACAACCAAGGCACGAGTTTAGCAGGAAGGAGCCTTCCAGGTTCCTCTCTTCTACCTATGAAAAGGACAGCCCTGCAGCCCCGAACCAAACCCTGCTGAATCGTCTGCAGCAGGTGACCTCTGAGCTCCAGAGTACGCAGACCCAGCTGCGCCTGACCCAGGAATCTGAGAGTGAGGCCACTGCAAAAGTGCAGAAGTAAGTACAGCCGTCACTAAACCAAGCAGTTGACTATGGAAGTGTGCTCTTGTAATCACCTCACTGTGGAGTAACGTCATGAAATGGTCTCAGAAAAGGTTTTAGCGATTTGCGCTCTTAATAGTTAAATTGTGTAAATTAATCTGAAATCCATTGGCCAGTAAACATGAAACACAATGCATAGATTTAGAGTTTTTTGTAATTCTGCTAAGATGGAGAAGATTTAATTATACTAAAGTAGATTCTCTCTGAAGCAGCAGTTGAGTTTTTCAGTAGTCTTTGTACTGTTGAAAAAAAAAAAAGGTGCATTCAAATGATAAATCTTGTTCTTTAATTTTTGTACTTCCTTACTATTTACTTACTTCTGGACTTTACCTTGCCTGTTGTACCTGTAGACTTGTTCTACAGCTCTGGCTTCCAGCTAGCTTCTGGGAGCTTGTCCTATGATGTGTCCCTCGCTCTCTCTCTTTCTCACTTCTCTCCCTCACACCGGGGCTCCCCACGCAAAGCAAACATGGCTCGGCCTGCTGATCTATTTACACGATGAATTAACCAACCAGGGGGTGGGGATGCAAAGCTGAGGGGGTGCTCAAAACCCTGAGAGAACCCCCAACACCCACCACCAGCATGAGAAGTCTGAAAAAGAGGGAACTTTACCATTGTGTTTAAAGGGGGTGGTCCTGAAATGGTTCTTTTTTTGTGGCAACATCACAGAGACTATGTTCACTAATGTGGGACTTTAGACCCCTTAATGCACTCTGCCCTGCCCACCCTCAGTGTCCCATTTTCAGAGTGAACTCATTGTCATGCTCATTTTTCAGTATCTGAAATGCGTGGTTAAAAGCATTGAGTTTTTAAGTTGCATATTGCTGGTACATATTTGTTCGTATGATTTAACACCACACTGGATTGGGACGAACTGTAACGTGTACTGTTACCCTCACTAATGTTGAAAAGAAATAACTTTGTGTTTCTTGTGCTCCACACTCATCATAGATAACAGCACGTATTATACAGTACTTTGCAGAAGTCAGAGACCATTTAATTAATTTCCAGATAAAAGAGCTGTTAAGGACAACTTTTTTCCCAAGATATTTTGAGAATTTTTTGAGGAAATATTTTCAAAACTGATGGTCAGAAAAATGATTAAAAGCTATGGAAAAATGAGACTGCTAACAACTGTACAAGACCTTGTGGACCAGCAGTAATGTAACCATCAGATAAGCAGCACTTAAAACATCTTTGAAAGAGAGGAGAACATCAAGCTCCTCTCTTACTTCAGATCTGAAAAAATCCACAGGTGTTTCTGTCCATCCGTACTATGGGTCCGAAAAGATGTATAGCTATCAAGAAGCCATTAGTGAGTAAAGAAAGATTTCAAACTGGGAAGATTGAATTTGAGGTGTGGAAAAAAGTCTCTACAGATTTTTTTGGAAGCAAGTGTCCTGTAAGGAACGAAAGCTGTAAAATAGGCAAAGGGTGGACACACTAAATTCTGAACATTTTGTATTTAGTTGTTGAGGCTTCTCTGTAATCTTCTGCTACATGTATGTTTATGGCTTATTTCCTGATGTTGAAAAATGAATAACATACACTTATTGTCCATTTAAATGGAAATTAATAAATAAATGATGGCTTCTCGCTTTTACATAATACTGTACATATGATTAAATTATATACTGTAAAGTCTGAACAGGAGTTTTTTTTTTTTTTTACATTTACAATGTTGTGTCCATTTTGTGTGTGTCTGTCTGTCTCTGTTTGTCTGTCTGAGCCACATGCCTGTTTGCGTGTATGTACTGATTTAGAGGCATGACCCAGCCATCTCCACAGTTCAAAGTTCAGCTATGTGTGAAGCACAGTTACTGCTGTGAAGGGAACATCTATCTCACCACTGTGCCGTGCCATTTTACTGGAAGTAGAAACAAGTGAGTTCCTCACGTTCTGAGAATCGTCATGTTATTTATTTCCCTGAAGCCTGAATCAGCGCCAGCGTCAAGGCTTAAGCCTTCTCTCTGCCAGGCGCTGTGTAGTGGCCACACTCAGGACCTTTTCAACCACAGTTTGTTTGCCAGAGAAGGGGCCTGAGGGTGGGGGATCGGCTGTGGCAGTGCTGAGAAGAGGACTGTTGTAGGGTGGAGGTGAAGGGTTTTTTTTTGAAAGGGGAAGCAGAGAGCAGAGACAGACAGAAGCAGCATCAGTGTGCAGTGCAGACGGTGGGACAGGGCAAGGGAATATGAACTGCTCACACCTGAATGCTAGCTGACACTCAGATGGATACTCAGCGGTCACTGGACTTCGGGCGGGAGTGGGAAGCTGCTCTGACGTGGGCTTCGTCACACAGCAGTGAGAAGAATGCAAGGCTGAAGCTGAGGGGGTCTTGGCTCCTGCTGCACGTAATGCTGGGAGGAGGAAGCCTTGAGCAGGCCCAGAATGTGGCACCTGAGTGCTGGGGTACAGCCCCCATTGATGGAGGGGCTGAGCTGAAAGTCTAATGACCCACTGAATCAAACTTGGCCATGAGAAGCACACAAAGGCCCTTTTCATCAGCCGGCCGGCCCACAAACGGGCTGCGGCTTGTGCTTCCCATCAGGCCTCGGGCTTACAGGCTGCCGTGTGGGCCTGTCTCTGTCTGGCACAGCTGGTGCTGACCCTCCATGCTGGCCTGTTGTTGCTACATCTTTACTCACTCTGCCACTGATCACACTGTCCTCCTGCAGCACTCCATCACTCTGTAACTGTAACACTGTAACCGATTTGCTATTCAGTTGAAGTGATAACATTTCCACAGGAACACTGGTGTTTCCATGTGCTATAGAAAAACCGATGCTGTTTTGAAATTTATGCGAGGCCGCTGTTTATTCTGTCTTTTTTGAGCTGTAATTGTTGGTTTTACGACTCTGTGAATTCTTAATCAGGATTTATGTTTTTGCCGGATCTTCCCTGGCGTGTATGTTTGGGTTTACTGGCTACTCTCTGCAAACATTGTTTCCCAAATCCCCAGCAGCACACCAGCACACCTTGGATATCCTGCTGCAGAAGCGTGGTCCTTCTAATTGGGCAAACAAATTAGAGACTAACAGATATATTTAAAATGCTAAAATTGTGCACCAGTGGTGAAAAGGTTGTTTATTGAGGCATGTGTGTGGAAGTGAGGAAATGTACAGTGTGTAAAAATGTGAAATTTATTTAATTTCCAATCAAATCAGCCATTAGGTACTTATTAGTTATTTTGCAACAACGAAAAAAAGGGAAAATTACAGAGAAGACTCAGTGGTTCAGTTCAAAAAGTCCAAAATTAGTGCAATATTTTAACTTATTTGTCTGTTTCCTTTCCTCAGTAACTACTTCTTAACCCTTTAGCATTGCGATACACAGAAACACCCATGGATTTTCTCAGATCGGAGGCAAGAATGGCGCTTGACTTTGTCATCTCTCTCAAAGATAAAAACTTTAAGTACAGTTTAACTGATGGTGACAGTTAGGTGGTCTACCAGGTCTTCCAGTTGTTCTGAGTCCTATTTCCTCAATATCTTTGAATCATTTCTTTAATTTTCTAATTTCTCCTTATTTATGCAAGTGGATTATCTTATATTAATCTCAGAAATATCTCCTGAAAAATTAATTACTTGTATTTAACAGCCATTTTAACTGAACATTAAATAAATGTAGGGTTTGACTTTTGCTAAATAAATGGGCATGTATGCATGGCGCCTGCATTGAGCAACAGTGACCTTTCATAAATATTAGTCAGTGTTTTATCCCTGTTGTCCCTCACGCAGACTCAGACTGATGTGATGCATCTCTCGGCCACATTTGTTTGTCTGTGTATATACACACACGCGTACTAGTGGCGTGTATGTTCACGGAGTGCCTCAGTCTGTGTGAAATACATATGGCCAAGCAGTCGTACTCAAATCTCCTAGCGCAGGGAAACAGGTGGAGGCTGCTGAGGAAACAAGGCTTGGGTCAGACCACTCCCATATGCTCTCTGATAAGCAAGAGCAGCCTGGCTAGACAATGCCCAACCACAGCTCGTTTCATTAGGGTGCTATGAGGAGACTCGGTGTTGTTTGGTCTCACTGTTTCTAGTGCTGATAGGGCTGTTGTAATGGCAGAATGCAGCAAAAACGCAGTAGGTTTGCTTTAATAGAAAATCGTTTTATAGATTTTCCTCGTAGGTTTTTGAATCGCCTTTCGCCTGTTGTTTGTAATGAATATTAAAATAGTCAAATGACAAATGAATGGAATACTTTCTAGAATTAAGTTAATTGGTTTGCAGTTTCCATTTTCCTCATTCTTCATTCTTCACGGAAACAGTTTTGTAACGTGGCGTACAAGTGTATGCAAATAACTTTGATCACCCCTGGTCAAATGGCATGTTTTGTTTTATGAGAACAAGTTGACACATCCTGTGCAGGCAACATGCTTAAATATGGCAGGTTCTACATATTTTAGTGCACGATTTCTATTTATTTGCTGAGTTTAACATATTGGGGGAAAAATAGAAAATGTGCCTGTTATCTATGACTTTTCCACAGCCAACATTTTTTTTTATTTGTTCAGCAAATAAATATAAATTTTGCAGAAATTCAACAAAACATTGTGGTAGTTTGACCAGGGGTGTCCAGACTTTTTCAGTACCACTGTACATAACAGCTGCCCTGGAAAAAATTTTTTAAATATTAAACAAATTTTGTTTAAAAAAAAAAAAAAAAAAACACAAACATTGAAAAAAGCCTGACCTTTGGAAAAGTGGGACTCACTGGGAGAAGTTATATTTTAGCTCTTTTTCCAATAGGCCTCTAGAAGTTTAAAGATGTTTGCTTTTCACACATTTCTGTCACAGTAATGTGTTTTGTTTTTTTGCCACCCAAAATGGTATTGTTTTAAAATCATCACGTACGTTTATTTTCTGAAGTAGCATTGCTGAGAAAATACTTTTTCAGTATCTAGAATGAGTTTCTGGTATAAATTCTGATGTTTTGAATACACCGTCATTCTACATGTGTTCTTCCTTTATGCAGCTCTGAGCTCCTTGCCTTTCTGCACACTCATAAGCGCAGGTTTCTCTACTGCACAAAACAGTCTGCCAAAAGAGAGAAATGAATACAGTGATGGATATTTTAGGATCTAATCTGAAAGATAGTTTCCCTCTCTCTCTCTCTCTCTCTCTCTCTCTCTCTCTCTCTCTCTCTCTCTCTCTCTCTCTCTCTCTCTCTCTCTCTCTCTCTCTCTCTCTCTCTCTAGGCTGGAACGGTTGGTGGAAGTATTGAGGAAGAAAGTGGGCACAGGCAGTGTCCGTACTGTGATCTGACTGGCCGGTGGGTGACCAGACGGACACATCTGGTGACCAGGCTGCTGCATTTAACTCTGAGCAAACAGCCGAAGCCTGGCCTGGGCAAACACAGGCTGGAAGTGCCGCTCGCTCTCTCACCCTCAGCCCTGCACTCATTCCCAACCAGGCTCCATCGTAAATGTTTAACCACTTGCGTCTCATTGCTGCAGTCACTGACTGATACTGTTGTAACCACCACATTACCCAAAGTGTTAAATCTTTCTTTTTAAGTGTTTGAGCAGAGTGTTCTGTATAAGTGAGAGAGAACCAGGGACAGTAAGATTTAATGGGTCTTACACTAGGATAACCTGTCATTTTGAGATGTCCTCTTCAGATATGTCATTATCAAGCTGGCCTTTGATGTTGCTGTAAATGGTTTACAGAATAATTTCAGATGTATCTATTGTAATGATGATACATATGATGTATATATTAACAAATAAAGGGACAGTGATGTTGATCCAAAAATCGGGGTCTCTCAGTGATCTTATACCTGAGTAAATTAAAATAATTCTTGAATGTTTAATTTGTAAATACAAAGCAATACCTATTAAAATTCATTCTTTATTGTTCAAATTGTATGTGTATTAGTTGACAAACTTAAACAGAGTCTACTGGTATTTTATGTCCTTCTCATGCCAGCAAGGAGGTTTTTTGGCTGGTTGTTATCTTAGAATATGATAATGGATTTACTGCCCTTGTATTTTCAGAGAGCAGTAGTGTTAAGGTGTACTGATTTAGTATTAGCTGAATGGATTTTATACATTAATTGTTTTGTTGACAGTTTTAACTGATGTGAAATATTGTTTGGTTTAATTCATCTTTAGCCTTCGGTTTGTAGGCAAAGCTGTTTGTGATAAGTAGTATAATTTTTGTTTAACATGTGTAACTTTGTATTCTACACATTTTAGTATGTAAATTTTAAAAATGGGTTTTTACTGCGTTTTGAACAGTTGTCATGACAGTTGTTTGTCTTTGAAAGGTTTGGACATTTACAATTCCCCAAATGCTGTTATGAAATTTGGGAAATTTCTCCTGCCTTGTCCTGCTTTTAGACCCGTTGGCCTACTGATAATTCAGCACCCTGAGAAATGAGCCAACTTTTGCTAAGGTCTCTACGCCCACTCTGATCCTCACATGCTTTGCGTGGCCTAGCAGAAGCTCCAACCACACACACACTCACACACTCTCTCTCTCTCTTGCACTGCCTCATGTGAGGTGGGCACTGTAGCGCTCGCTGGTGTTCTTCAGCGTGATCGATTATGTACTCAGAGCCGCGGACGATGCTGCGTTGCCCTGGAGTGGTTGAATAAAGATAGGAGGGGCAGCTGAAGGCGGGTCGTGCTGCTCACTTGCCCTCCCCTCTAATCAGTCCCAGCGCCAGGACAAGCGCGCAGGTCCCCCCTCCACTGCTTGCATACCGCGGACATGGCGCGGCTCGGGGGTCCCGCACCTCCCTCACCGAGCCCCCTCTGCCACCAGACCGTCAAGCTTCTCGGCTGTTGTCTGAAGAGAAATGGTGTTTCTGAGTGGACGGTGAGCGCTGAGACGAGCGCTGCTGATGCGGCTGCAGTTGTTGGAGGCGGTGCTGTGTCCGTGTGGAGGCCCGCAGCCTGTGTTTGCTGGGCCGTAACAAAAGGCAAAATCCCGATTATCCTCCCTAAAATCGGGAGCACGATGAGCGGACTACAAAACAACTTTTTATACGCTTTAATTAAAACCGTGTTTCGACAGCCTCTGCTGAATGACCCTCAGAGAAAAGCGTGACTGATCCCGTTGCTATAACGACACCAAATATGTCAAGCCTCTCTCTCTCTCTCTCTCTCTCTCTCTCTCTCTCTCTCTCTTTACCCCACCTCCTTCTCTTTTCAGTCGGACACTGCAGACTGCTAATAGTCCACTATCAGCCATTACTCTGAATTAAAACACTGAAGACAGAGTGATGCCCTGCGTCCTCCATCACAGCCCAGTGCGTTTGATGAAATTGGTTCTCACAGTCTAAAGAGTGACGTGGTGTGATTAGTAACACACTTGTGTTGTCTGTTTATCACTTTTTGTGTCGTTGTTTTCTGACGTAACACAGAATCTAAGTGAACGCGCTGAAGTGTCCAGGCTGAGACAGAATGTGTCGATTGTAGCACGTCTGTTTAAGAGCGCGCGCAGTTCAGATTAGATGTATATTTTTAGACGCGCACAGAGCGCGCGGCGTTTAAAGAGCGAGACCCCGCCGCGTCCATAAAACAACTCCAACTGGCACTTTCAGAGCTTTTTCAGAGGAGCTAATGAAGACAGAAAACACAGAGCTCGAGTAGGGGAGCTCGGAGACCACCAACCTGACATGACTGATGCATATTGGGGGGGGGGGGGGGGTAAAGCCCTAATAAACTTCTCCCGTATCATTTTTAATGGAAAACCAGCTGCTTCTAAAGCTGATTTCGGATAGAGATCTCTCCCTCTTCTCCTCGGCCTTTGAAAGCTCCTTTCTTTCGTGTGTGTGTGTGTGTGTGAGTGTGTGATTCTGGAGGGCTAATGCTTTGCTCTTTTCGTTGGCCAAGCACAATTGTGTTATTGGAGATAATTAATTCAATCCCCATCAAAAGGTATTAGGAGCGCCTTGGCCCTGTAGTGGCTTTCTAAACTCGGAATGAAAGGCCGGGGAAGAAAGGTCCACTGCGAGGCCGCTCATGGCCGCTTTTGAAGTAAAGGACCCTGCGCATTGTTCAACACATTTTTGTCCATAAGGCCGAAGAAAGCGCCAGAGCTTTTGATGGGGTAACGAGAAATGCCACATAAGTTGGAAAACAAGGCGCTGGTGAAGCCTCCGGGCTGGACACTGCCCGCTGCTAACATATGTTCCTCATTAATAAAGCCCGTTGCGCTGCTCTGTGGAGGACAGAGGAGAAGTGACCATATACAACTGAAGGTTTTAGAGGAATATCAGCATCCAGTCAGATGGAGAATGAGGACCTAAATATGCCCTCAATAATAATAATAATAATAATAATAATAATAATAATAATAACAATAATAATAACAATAAGAATAATAAGTCATTAACAGTAACAGTGATTGTAATAATAACAATAATACATCAATAAACCTGTGATGAAATGACCGTGTTGCCCATGTTTAAAATACCATTAATATATGTACTATATATTATATATAATATATATACTGCTGCTGTTGTTGCTGCTAATAATAATAATATTAATATTAACAATAATCATAAGCCAATGAATGTGTAATTAAATGACCATACTGCCCACGTTCAAAAATTTTTTTAAAACAATATGTATAAAATACTACTACTTATAATAATGATGACAACAATGACAATGTTATTATAAATATTGTTGTTGTTGGTTATTTATTTATTTAAAATATGGGAAATACCCATGATTCAAATTAAATTACAGGTATGTTGATGTTTTATTATTATTATTATTATTATTATTATTATTATTATTATTGTTATTATTATAGTACATCAATGTATCTCTAAGTTTATTTATGTACTATAATAATAATAATAATAATAATAATAATAATCATTCACACATTTCATTATTGACTCTAGTCTAACAGAGACCCTAGTCTAATGTTTCTAAACCACGCAGTGTCCTATAAAACACGCGGGTGGTCTTCGTGTAAATTTACAGAAGCTGACTATCAGAATAATGTGGTTAGCAGTTTGCACATATTAAAATAACGGTTTATACTGTTATAATTCTACAGATATATGACTGTAAAAGTCCTCGAGCTCTTCTTCAGTGGTTTCAGGTTCGACTCGTTTCTGTCTCCGTTTCCGCGCTGCTGTAAAACTCTCTGACCTGTTCAGACTGACTGGCTGATTCGTTAAGAACACAGAAAACCAGTAAAGCACCTTTATCATCTTTATCACCTTCAGCAGAAGCAGCTCCGTCCTGCACTCTCACACTGCTGCACATTAAAGCTGAGTGTAAGAGCCGCTTCCCGCACCAGGCTCGTTATTAGAGCCGCACAGCCCAGTGTGATCATCTCTAGTTAGTTAGAAGGTAAATGGGTTCAGCGGAGAGGTTGTGGCTCCTGCGGTCCGGCACACACACTGCCCTGAACCTGCTAGCTGACACGGCTGTGGCTGATGCTGACCACTAACAAAACATCATTTAGAAAAGACAAAAATCAGCCACGGCGCGCGGGGAGATGTTTCTGTTTCTGCTCTGTCGTTTTTTCAGGTATATTTACTCTACAGTTACCGCTGCCCGAACGCCCTGAAATGTTCAGCTTTAAATAAAACATAGTCATATAAAGTACTGGGATGGGATCAAACGGTTTGCTTTCTTATTTGCAACTGCGCAGAATAACGCACCATCCGAGAGAGAGACAGCAGACTCGCCTATTAAATGTGTCACTTTATTAAAGCTTTTTAAATTATGAATATGATTTTTTTGCACGTCGTACTTTGACGGTCAGGGGCGTTGAAGCGCGTGCTTGATGTCTTCATCAGCTTTTACGTTTAAGAGGATGAGGTCATCAGCAGATCCGCCGGGCCTCGTTTGAGTGTGTGAGCGTTTTAAGTCTAATTTGGGTAGAAATGTTTTATAAAGTGTGTAAATGTAAGCGCGTGAGTGAAGTCTGGCTGAAGTCTGGCTGAAGTCTGAGTGAAGTAGGAGCCGGAATCTCCGCGGCGGTTCCGCGTTGTCAGCGCTGTACACTAGCCTCAGCTCAACTGCCCCCATTTTATTTACGCATCGGGGGGCAATTACATGATAATTAAATGAATTTCACGGCTAGTCAGCCAAAATGTGTGTCTACAAAATACCATGATCAAAGTAAAATCTGTTCAGGTTCACGCGGCCGTCGTGTAGGTTACCGCGCCACAAAAAGATGGTTTGGCCTCCCTAAGATATTGTTAAAAATCCCTTTTAAAAAGCGATCGGATCTTTTCTGGCGCGGGGCTTTGAGGCTGCGTTTGTGTTAGACTTGGATTTTCTCTTGGTCTTTTACCAACACGCAGTCAAAGCGGGCGAGGATCAGCCAAAGCGCGCGCGCTGCCTGCGCGCTTCTCAGAGACGCGGCTCAGGACTCACTGTTTAATACTAACCTCTCTAACTGAGATTTATTTACTCACTTATTTTCTGTTTAGCTGCTTAAACATGTGCGAAAAGGTTGGGGGGGGGTTCGTGCAGCTGAAGCGCAGACCCTCTCCACTGAAATTCGACCAGATTTGAGATCAACTGAGAGCTGAAAAAGTAAAGATGCAATAATTAAATAAACCCAACACTAAAAAATTAAATAAATAAATCAAAGCAGAATAAATAATAATAATAATAATAATTAAAGAAATCATAAAATAAAAGAATCCCGTCGGGGGTCAGTGTTTAAATAAACCCAGAATAAAGTCCTGCACACTGTCCTCTCACCTTAAACATAAAGATGCAACGACCACTAAAACTGCGTGATTAAGAAATACGTGTTTTATTCGTAATGCATTTCCACGTTTGATTAACTTAGTTCAGTACAAGATCGGGTTTTTTTCCGTCCAACGAGGTAAACAAAAGGCAAAAAGAACGAGTAAAAATGACAACATCCAGATACATCTGCAACAGACAGGTCGTCTTTTTTCTTTTGTTTTTTGTTTTTTTGTTTTTTACACCTGCAGCGCGAAACACAAGACCTTCATTCGTGCACATTGTAACACATGGACACATCATAGCATAGGGGTCTACAAGTTTGAGGGTTACAACATTATTTTACAAGCTCGGAAAATCGCCTTAAATACACTAGCAATGATTTTATAGGTGGGATATACAATCATTCAGGTGGTGGGGGGAGGGGGACACTTTACAATATGTTTTTATTATACACATACACATTATTATACTTTAAAGTAACAGTCCTTTATGCACCGGGTGCATGCAAAAAAAATAAAATAAAGTTTATCTGTCAATCGGCACAGAATAAGAAGGGACTAAGAAGTGTTAAGAACCGGCCTTGAATACACACCTTGGTAGTAAGACGCCTCTAAAGCGGAGGGGTCCATGCTGGCTCTGCCGGCCATGGAAGCGCTGCCCAGCGGCAGACTGGAAGACATACCTGAGCCGTAAGACGAATATTGCAACGCTTGTTCGTAAGCTTTCAAGTCCAGTTTGTGCTGCTGCTCCGAGGAGGACATTAAGTTATTGATGGAAAACGGGTGGTTGAACGAGTAATGGGGGTCTCCCTTTAGGTGCAGCTGGGACTCGTGGGCCATAGAGTGAGGGGGTAAAGGGAGAGAGGACAGGGACGTGGCCGAGCTGGCCACGGGGTGGATCTGCGGGCCGCCGCTCTTCAGTTCGGAGATGGCGGCGCCGCTTCTGTGCTCCAGGCCGTGAGGGCCAGACGACTGGGTCGCGCCGGCGATGGAGTTGGAGTCCATGTGGACGGCCTTGGTGCTCGAGCTGTCGCTGGAGGGCGAGCCGGAGCCGTTCTGCTGCTCCTTCCTCCCGTCCGACCCCTTCCCACCACTGCCCCCCGCGACCTTTTTGTCGCATTTGAAGCGCTTCTGTCTGCGCAGGTAACAGCCGTTCTCGAACATATTCCCAGAGTCGGGGTGCAGCGTCCAGTAGGAGCCTTTGCCCGGCTTGTCGGGCGACCGGGACACTTTGACGAAGCAGTCGTTGAAGGACAGCGAGTGTCTGATGGAGTTCTGCCACCTCTGCTGGTTCTGACGGTAGTACGGAAAAAGATCCATTATCCACTGATAGATCTCGCTGAGCGTGAGCATCTTGCTGGGGGACTGCTGAATGGCCATGGTGATGAGGGAGATGTAGGAGTAGGGGGGCTTGGCGTGCGGGTAACTTCTCCTGAAAGTCTTGTTGTCCCGCGCCCTGTTGAGGGTGGGCTGCGCGTAGCTCATGGGGCTCATGGTGGGGCTGATGCTCGAGTAAGGGTTCAGAGCGTTCATGGAGCCGTGCTGAGCCGAAAGCGCGTTCATGTTGGTGGGGCTGAGCGCCGTGCCCATGGAGGACACCCCGCCGCTCATCCCGTTCATCGCGCCGCTCGCGCCCGACGGCATGCCCGCCATAGTCCCCGGGCTTAGTCCAGCGCTCAGAGCAGGGTTCGCGTAAGACATGTTGAAGGAGCTAGAGGTCATATTCCCACTGGTGGACATACTCATGTAACTGTTCATGGTGTTCATGGAGCTCAGTCCAGCGTTCATGCCGCTGTTGGTCATGGGAGAGTAAACCTGATATAAAACAATAAAAAAAGTTTATTATTTAATGAGCGATACTGCAGGGCCTTAAACTTGTTCAGCCATTAAGAAACTCGTGTGTAAATATATGAATGGTTCAATGATATACACACTCCAATTCTGTATATTCGGCAGATATAATTTAATACAAACTTTTGGGCTATGATAAGTAAACATTTTAGAACCTACAGGGAAACAGGACACAGTCAGCAGCACCAGTTTTCAATTTACCGGGTTATTTTACGATATTTTGAAAGTGACAGTTTCAGAAATGCACTGAATCTGGGATGTCGTGGACATCATTTTATCATTTTTATAGGCCTGCTGTCTGTATTTTTGAATATCTTTGAATTTTAAAAAATATAATTTTATTATTATATTATTTTATAATGTTTATATATATATATATATATATATATATATATATATATATATATATACACACACACACACACACACACACACACACACAATAAATACATATGTTTAAAAACATTAGATTTTTTTAAAATTCTAAGATACTCAAAAATACAGACAGCAGGCCTATGCAGGAATTTGAATTTACACCACATTCAATTTTTAAAGACAATAAAATGATTAGCGTAAAAAATCCGTTTTGTAATTATTCGAGGTTCTGAAATGAATAAGAAAAATGTAAATACAGTAAAAAATCCTGTTTAACATTAACAAACCAAAACAGTGAAGCACGTTTAAATCAAATATTTTTTTCACGAGCCCTTCACTAACCAGTAACACCGGAACGGCCACCTCACAACGGGATCTCTACCGCCACCAAGCGGGGCGGTCAGCTCCAGGCAGACCCTGATCAACATCCATAAAAACTATTTTCATTTCCAGGCTGCCGTTTGCTCTTGAAGAAGCGCTCCAGAGAGAAAGTCTCCCTAAAATACTCACACGGTTACCCAGACTCCGAGCCTCTCTGCTGTTAAACTTGTTTTAAGCTGTTTGTGCTGCAGTGCCCGCGCTACAGTAAACAGGACTGATCACACGTACCTCTTGCGCATCGGTATAATAGCTACTCCAGTCAGGAGTTTCTCGTCCTTCCATTTTCACTGCGCCCAGCATTCTAGTGGAAATCTGCCGGTCGTCAACATGCAGTTCTCGCTTTTTTAGAAAGTCCTCCTGCAAACGGTGCGCAAATCAGCGGTGGGATGTTGCGCGCGGCGTGTGCGGAGTGAGGAAATGTTGGGAGCGCAGTGAGTTGAGGGCTGGGGAGATCTTCCCCTAGTCGTTACGTAGCGAGCGGTACAGCCCACTTCACTGGCTCATTTGCCTAGAGCGCTGTCCTCACTCAGCGAACACCTTCACAGTCCTGCTGCCTCTGGACAGAAGAGCTGGTTTAAGTTGCGCTAGACTTCAAAATATACACAAAACAAAATAAAGCCAGACCCCTGCAGCTCTCATACCTGAATAAATCATCTAAAGACAGATCCCTAACGAATTCCGCACTGTAGGCCTCACATTTTAAAATAATAATACCAAAAAAAATCCCATTTTCTTTCTTTCTTTCTTTTTTTTTAACGCAGATGTAATGTGTTTCTAGCCGAGCTCAGTGAAGTGTGGCTCTTCTTGGAGGCGGTGTTGCTGCTGTACCCATAAAGTTGAAGCAGCTCCCACCTTCCCGCCCCTCTGAAGGATAAACAAGGCTTACATTTCCCCACTGTAGCTCCGCACCTGCTAATGAGCGAATAACAGCGCTCATCATCCACTTACAGCGGATTATCTCCGAGTGATCTCTCACACAACTACAGCACAAATCGATTTTTCACGGGGCGGAATGAAACGGCTCTTGAAGCAGAACACTAGATCATGTTATCACCGCCCCCCGAGAGGGGGGCTGCACTTTAATGGATTTGAGCTGCACCGCGAGTGGAAAACCAAGTACACTGTTTATGGACTGAGAAAGACTTTATTTCTGTGGACAAGGATGGGTGTAAAGGAGTGCAAGTATTAGGAATACATATTCAGAATACAGAAATAAGGAATCTGTGTTCAGACCAGGTTACATTTTGTAAAGGCAGTCTTCAGAATACACTTACTTTTAACATTTTTAGGAGAGTACTTTTAGAATACAAACATAAAGAATTAAAAAAAAATATATGTACCATCTTTAAAAGAAACACCACAGATGCTTGCTCATTAACTCTTTCATGAACTTTCTCATTAAACAATCCTAAAGAGGAACTCGGTTAACAGCTTTTTACAAATATTGAAGTTACTGAGCTCTACTAAAACCTGAGTAGACTGATAAATCACTGTGATGATCAGTTATTAATCTCAGCGTTACTGAGCTCTACTAAAACCTGAGTAGACTGATAAATCACTGTGATGATCAGTTATTAATCTCAGTGTTACTGAGCTCTGCTAAAACATGAGTAGACTGAAAAATCACTGTGATGATCAGTTATTAATCTCAGTATTACTGAGCTCTACTAAAGCCTGAGTAGACTGATAAATCACTGTGATGATCAGTTATTAATCTCAGTGTTACTGAGCTCTACTAAAACCTGAGTAGACTGAAAAATCACTGTGATGATCAGTTATTAATCTCAGTATTACTGAGCTCTGCTAAAACCTGAGTAGACTGAAAAATCATTGTGATGATCAGTTATTAATCTCAGTGTTACTGAGCTCTGCTAAAACCTGAGTAGACTGAAAAATCACTGTGATGATCAGTTATTAATCTCAGTGTTACTGAGCTCTACTAAAACCTGAGTAGACTGAAAAATCACTGTGATGATCAGTTATTAATCTCAGTATTACTGAGCTCTGCTAAAACCTGAGTAGACTGAAAAATCATTGTGATGATCAGTTATTAATCTCAGTGTTACTGAGCTCTGCTAAAACCTGAGTAGACTGAAAAATCATTGTGATGATCAGTTATTAATCTCAGTGTTACTGAGCTCTACTAAAACCTGAGTAGACTGATAAATCACTGTGATGATCAGTTATTAATCTCAGCGTTACTGAGCTCTGCTAAAACCTGAGTAGACTGACAAATCACTGTGATGATCAGTTATTAATCTCAGTATTACTGAGCTCTGCTAAACCCTGAGTAGACTGATAAATCACTGTGATGATCAGTTATTAATCTCAATGTTACTGAGCTCTACTAAAACCTGAGTAGACTGACAAATCACTGTGATGATCAGTTATTAATCTCAGTATTACTGAGCTCTACTAAAACCTGAGTAGACTGACAAATCACTGTGATGATCAGTTATTAATCTCAGTATTACTGAGCTCTGCTAAACCCTGAGTAGACTGATAAATCACTGTGATGATCAGTTATTAATCTCAGTGTTACTGAGCTCTGCTAAAACCTGAGTAGACTGACAAATCACTGTGATGATCAGTTATTAATCTCAGTATTACTGAGCTCTGCTAAAACCTGAGTAGACTGATAAATCACTGTGATGATCAGTTATTAATCTCAGTGTTACTGAGCTCTACTAAAACCTGAGTAGACTGAAAAATCACTGTGATGATCAGTTATTAATCTCAGTATTACTGAGCTCTGCTAAAACCTGAGTAGACTGAAAAATCATTGTGATGATCAGTTATTAATCTCAGTGTTACTGAGCTCTGCTAAAACCTGAGTAGACTGAAAAATCACTGTGATGATCAGTTATTAATCTCAGTATTACTGAGCTCTACTAAAGCCTGAGTAGACTGATAAATCACTGTAATGATCAGTTATTAATCTCTGTGTTACTGAGCTCTGCTAAAACCTGAGTAGACTGATAAATCACTGTGATGATCAGTTATTAATCTCAGTATTACTGAGCTCTACTAAAACCTGAGTAGACTGATAAATCACTGTCATGATCAGTTATTAGTCTTAGTGTTACTGAGCTCTACTACAGCCTGAGTAGACTGATAAATCACTGTGATAAACAGTTAACAATCTTTTATTTAGCTTTACTAAAGGAATTTTCAAACTAATAACCTCCTTGGTAATGGACATGTTTGTGAGTGATAGGTTTAGCATATGTGTCGTACTGAACTCCTGCTCTGATGGATTACGAGAATAGCAGAGGATTGAAGCAGGCAACAAGAGAAGGAAAAAAGGAATTTTTTGTGAAAAGTATTAACAGAATAATTGCATGAAGAGAACTGCCAGCCAGTAACAGCAATAAATTAAGCTAAAGAAGTTTTTCTTATGTGTCTTAACAAGATTTATGTTAACAGAATATGCTACAGAATACATGTAGGACAGTGTATTCAGTATTTATCCGTCACTACTATTTCAAAGTATTTTGAATTTTTTCATTTTTTTCCTTTCATCAATTAGGAGATAAATAAGTTACAGAGGCAGCCTCATTCTGCTAACTATAACCTGTAACTTCATCCATAAGACTCCCCCTGAACTGAACAGACTCTGTGTTTGTTAAGAAACAGTCTGAATGAGATATTATTATTTACAGTTGCTGATTGGCTACACAGTCAACTTCCAGGCTAGAAATAATTAAAGGGGAAATCCACCGTTTTTTAAAATGTCTGCATAATTCAATTATTAACATGTAAATAAAGTCATTCAGAGGGGTTTGGTGTGAAATGCAGCACTACAGAGAAATCTAGTGCCAGAATTGTTCACAGTTGTGGTTAAAAGAGAAGAGCTTTATGCCTCTGAAGTCACCTCACAGGAAACTACTACAGGAAATAGTTATTAATAAACGTTCTGATGCCGGATATATTGTTTTACAGCAGTTTTGAGATTTTGGTCCAAAATGTATTTTTTCAAATCCGCTCATTCAAAGCACATGTAGTTTCACTTGGTCATTTTGCAAAATGAATTAAAAGAAGCTAAAATGGCTACATTTGCGCTATAAACATAAATAAATCGAAATAGGTTTGTCAACAATGAGCCACTTCACATCAGCCCGCTCAAAATGACTGTTTATATCTCAACAACTGAAATATGCAGAATTTTTAAAAAGTCGGTGGAGTTCCCCTTTACGCAGCACTGACGCTATGAGTTTTGATGGCCTACACTGAACTAAATCAGGGGCCTTCTTAACTTAAGCATGGACACAAAAAGCAGACCCAGTCCAGCCAGTTATTAAGCTGCTGGGTTTCCGACTGAACACCGAAACTGAATGCGAGCTTTACGGGTTTATATAGTGGGAAGTGTCCGGCGCTTCGTTTCTACAGCTCAGTTTACTGTACCGGTTGCTAAGAGACGGAGACGGAGCTGCTGCTCTGCGCCGAGAGTGGAGACGAGTTCCGAAAAATAGCTTTAAGGAAGTTTATAAAGTTACCTGGATTTTCAGCCGTACACAACCCATAGCATCTGCAGTAAACCCGGAAAGACTGCGAAACGCCGAGAAACGCCCTGAGATAAAAGGTAGGAGCCTGTGAAAAGTTTCTCACTAGGCTTTACTAGCATTAGCAGGCTAGCTTAACAAGCTAAGCGTACCTGCAGAAGTAAGCGTATCTGCACAAGCGGATATAAACGGTTACAAATGAGCTACATTACCAGCTCACTCCAAATACATGTCTGTGTGCCAACTTCAATGTCCGTCGAAAATAAAATAAAAAAGCAAATCAAAACAACACAAAAAACATTAACCCATTAGGTTTAACTTTACCCTTTTTATTTCTGGCGCCAAAAAGGTTTATTCTGTAGTTGCAATGTCGAGCTTAGAGCCGTTGAAGCCCCCTTTCTAGAATATATAGGACCCTTTTCAATGATCTGTATAGAACCATATAACCACAACACAGTCTGCATCAATCAGAAGAATATACACATTTTTTCTGTATACACATTTTAAAAATGGTTCTTCAAGGGTTATTTAGTAAAGAAAACTATGTTCTATATAGAACCATGAACACTCAAAGAAGCCATTGCATGACGAAAGTGTTCTTTTCATCATTGAAGAGTTCTTCAGATTGATGGAGAATGTGACGTAGACGGCTCTACATAGAACATCTGTTATAGTCCCATAGTTCTTCTATTGGTATGATACCAAGCTTGTCGTGTATTATACAATGCATTTGAATGAATAATGCTTATGTGCAAACCTACACCAGATTTTTACAGGCAAATCTGAAATAGGTCATTTAATTGGTCTACGTTAAATACTACTACAAAAAGACCCAATACATCTCTGTAATATAAAAGCTTCCATATTACTTGCAACTGCTGGCTGGTACTAAAGCATCTCTATATGTAGTATCATAGTTTTGTCTAAACTATTTTGTTTCAAAGCCTGATTTTGTTTTGTCACCAGACCCAGGTGATGCAAAACCTTCCCAGTTTCATAGATACAGCAAGCTGCAAAACTATTTGGACAGCCACACACATATTATTTTGCTCAAGCAGTGTTCATTTGAAAGGACAGTGATTTGAAAGAACAGTAATTGCAGGCCAGATGAGCTGCAAGTATTTTCATGCCTAGATGTGTGATAAGGTTCTGTTTATTTTATGAGCTCATAAGCTCAGCGTCTTTGTCATCAGACGAAACACATCGTTTAAATGGATGAATTTAGATCAGCTTGATTTGTACAAATGTTCTACTTTTTAACCCTATAATTCCTTAAAATCTCTTTGCCTCTTAGTGCGTTGTGTTTTGGCTTATTATCAGTAGTGGATGATTCATCATCCAGTGAGATTTGCATATATATATATATATATATATATATATATATATATATATATATATATATATATATATATATGTACAGTCCTTTTGTCAATGAAAAGATAAATGACATATAGTGACAGCCTTACGCTGTCCAGCATAACCTGTACTGCACCCGTAAGACTTCACCAGAGCTCAACAGGCAGTCGATACCTGTTATTAAGATGTAACTGAGCCATTCAGTTCCTGAACCTTGTGTTTTGCATCTTGCTGTGTACACACTTTATATGTTCACAAAATTACCATTTTCACGTTCTTAATGTTTTGGCTATATATTTAGTAATGTATTATGATTTTCAGTTTCTTCGTTATTGTTTAATTCTATTGACAATTCTTGTGCTGCTGCTTGAAAAAAACTGTTAATAAAGTAGGTGTGGAAAATACTTCTAAACAGAAGTGGATTTAAAAAAGAAGCCGAAAGCAGTACAGAACACTTCAAACTGACCAATAATGTCTGAAGCTCAGTATGCTTTTTAATCTTCATGTGAAATCTTCATGTAGAGCTCTGTTACTGTTTTTTTATTCATCCACCTCCAACCATTTGCATGTACTGACATTTTTCTTTTTTGTACCCACCACCCCTCATAAAATGGTCTTGCACAAATAAAACACCTTTTTAAATGTTTTAGTCAGATATACAATATCTGGCTATATGGTATTTCTCATACATTAATCATAATTTAGTTTTGTTTTAGTCACTTGTTACTTCCTACACTTAAATGCTGCGTCATAAGGAATCCAAATTGGGTAAATGCAGAACTGGGCCTTTACTGGATAGAGTGTTGATTTACCCAACGCTGATGAACTGGACAATCATATTAACCCATCACCTTTAGTTAAATAGCCTACTTTAACCAGCTGCTGGTCAAGTTGGACTGTGTTGAGGCATGAAAACAATTAGGCTGCTAAATGCTGGACATCATGTTGGAACACTGACCCAAAAGCTGAGTATTTGTTTTATAATAGTTGAGTTTTTACTAAGTGTCATTTTGCTCTAATGGTGGGGGATTGGAGTCATGTGACATAAAATATTTTAAACTACCTGTTGTGCTTTACATTGCTTGTAAATTGAAAACCAAAAGAATCAAATAAACCAAATGAAACAGCCAAAAATGACTTGGAAAAAAATCTGGTTATGCTGGACATTAAAAGTTAATTATGTTTTTCACTCTCCTGTAAAGTTACCATTTTGGAGATGTTGGAGAGGTTTTGTTCTGACAGCAGTGATATATTGGCTGCATTGTAAATGGTCTGATACCTCCCTACAAAAACCAGTCAATTCTGCCCCCACACTGGATTGGGTGACACCAATAAAGAAGCATTTTTTTAACTGAAACTCATTTTTTAAACATTTAAATGTTTACTAGGTTTTGTTGTTAACACAAACATTAGACATCTAATATTCTTGTCTGGGTACTGGATATGCAGGCCTCAAAGTCTCAACACAGACAAAGGTAATGCGCCAATTCTCAGTGTTCATGATTTCAGTGTGGAGAAAAAGCCCCTCTGTATGTGCAGTATTTGTAATAGAGACAAGTGGCTTAAAGCAAAACACTAGACTAATGACTAAAAAAAGTCATTTAGTATATATAGCCTTTGCTAGCTATAATACACGTAACTAATTTCTAGTATAAGTAATGCAATTTTGGTTAGTTAATGATTTCAGACATATATATTTATTGGTATTGCTTAGCCAGCAATCCACTGAGCGAAGCACAGTTATCACCACAGATGGAAAACTTAATAAACTGTAAACTGTAAACCTACATAAACTCATCTACATCACTATGACCAACCACCAGGTCTGGATAATTAGCACAAATAATAACTGACATTCAGCTGCATTATGTTTGTTTGGTAGGTAGCTGGCTCGCTATAACAGGGCTGCCAGCTCTTATGCTTTCACACATTTTTACAAAAGGACCTTCCCAAGAATTTGAACCTCATGAAGTTTCCTGGTACTGTTTAGCTTTCAATGACTGCTTAGACCCAGTTTACTTGCATAGAAGTCATTCACTGCCAGTGTATCTGTGCTGTAGATCAGTGGGGGCGGGACCCATTTCCATAGCAAAAGTAAACCAATGAGGGCATTCAGCACGCAAACTGAACGTACTGCTCTCTGTGTCAGAGTATAGAACAATCTTCATTAAACACAGGACAAAGTGAGAGAACTGAAGGAAAATGACAAAGTAAATAACTGACTTAGTCAGTAGACTAAACATGATCTGTAAGCACAGCAGCGTTCATGACTACACACAGCAACACAGTTTATGCTGCAGAATGAACAAGCTAAACAGTAAGCAGTGCTAAAAGTGGCTGTCTTACAAAGTTTTAGCAATCTCGTACTTGGATCCTTGATCTCAATGGCATATTATACATTTGTTTATCTTCATGTTTCCTCACACATCTTTTGTCATATCTTTTGTTTGGGACCTCATTTGTTATATTTTTCATTTCATAATGCACCACTTGTTATTAGTGGGTGACAGGTCTGGACTGCAGGCAGGCCAACTTAGCACCCAGACTTTTTTAATATGGAGCAGTGCTGTTGTAATACATGCAAAGTGTGGTTTGGCATTATCTTGTTGAAATTCACTGAAAAAGGTGTCATCTTGATGGCAGCATATGTTGCCAAAACATGTATGTATCCTTTTAGCATTAATGGTACCTTCACAGATGTGCACGTGACCCATGCCATTGCACTAATGCACCCCTATACCATCATGAATACTGGCTTTTGAACTGTGCACTGATAACAAGCTGAGTGGTCTTTAGCCCGGAGGACACAGCGTCCATGATTTCCAAAATGAACTTCAAATGTTGATTTGTCAGACCACAGTACACTTTGCCACTTTGACTCAGTCCATTTTAAATGAGCTTGTGCCCAGAGAAGTGGCAGCATTTCTGGATCCTGTTTATATATAGTTTCTTCTTTGTGTTTTAAAGTTTTTACTTGCATTTGTGGATGCAGCAACAAACTGTTTACACAGGCAGTGGTTTTCAAAAGTGGTCCTGAGTCCATGCAGTGATTTCCACTGGAGAATCATGTGTGTTTTTAATGCAGTGGTGCCTCAGGGCCCAAAGATCATGGCCAGCAAATGCTGTCTTTTTGGCCTTGTCCCTTGCATACAGAGATTTCTCCAGATTCTCTGAATCTTTTAATGTTATTATGCACCATAGGCAATGAAAGGCAAAAATTCTTTGCTGTTTTAAACATTATTGAATTGTTGCACTATTTGATTGTGCAGTCTTTCACAGAGTGGTGAACCCCTCCCCATCTTTACTTCTGAAAGACTCAGCCTCTCTGGACTGCTTTTTATACCCAATCATGTTATTGACCAGTTGCTTTACCAACTTTACCAGTCTTTTGTTGCCCCTGTCCCAAGTGTTTTGGAACGTGTTGTTGGCATCATATTCAAAATGGCCATATATTTTTCAAAACACAATACAATTTCTCAGTTTCAACACTTGATAGTTTGTCTTTGTACTATTTTCAATTGCATATATAGTTTAAATGATACGTAAATTATTCCATTTTGCTTTTATTTACATTTTGCACAGCATCCCAACTTTTTTGAAAATGGGGTTGTAGATGGGTCAATGACATGATGCCTAAATTTTCTGCCTGATGGCAATTTTTTTCAGTTTGAAAAAAGGTTTGAATGCATAAAAAGTTATATATATATATATGTGTGTGTGTGTGTGTGTGTGTGTGTGTAGTCCTTCTCCCACATATCTACTCACTTTAACTTTTTAAAAAAATATTACTTAATTGTAATTTTCCTGTTCCTTGAATTTACTCTAAATATATTCAATTTTATTTTTTTATCCCATTTGGCATGATTTCCAAAGTGTTTTACCGTCCTGTTCAAAACTGCAAAGCATTTCTAATTTTATTTTCATCATAATATACAAACAAATTTTGTCCGATGATATCCATTTTAGGAAATATCAAGTGGTGTAACTATCAAGAAACGACCACTTTGGGACGTTTATGTTAAAACCATCACCAAAACAGGAGATTGCATCATATAGTAGTTTGCCAAGGACCCATGGAAGCAGCAAACAGATTTGTAAGTCTCTCTGAAATTTGGGAAAAAATAAACTTTAACGGCTGGCATGTCATTGCCACATTTGTACATCATGTAGTATGACCTCAAAAAATGGATATTGAATTATTTATACAAATAAATATTTTCATTATAAATTTCATAGTTACCTTTTGTGGAAAGCTATCTTATTTTCTTTCGGTGGCCAATTCTGTGCTGGTAAATTTTGACTGAACTTGAAAATATCATGTGATGCAACCAAATATCATGTGGTGCGACCGATGCAGAGTGTTTTCTATAATAGATATATGTCATAGATTTGCAGTTTTTGTGCTTTGTTTTTAAATGATGGCATATACATAAAGTACTTTATTTTAGTGCTTTTGGAATCGATTTTAATGCAAGTTGAGTTTTTTTTCTAATATTTTGGAAACAACAGTTTATGTTTAATCTTTGTACAGGATAATGAGAACAGTGCACATGTAATTTCACTTCACTTTTATTTACATATTTATAACTGTTTTAATTTATTTTACCAGATATTATTTTACTATTGTAAATATCACTCACAATAGGCAGCGTGTTAATTCTGACTCTATAACAATAGTAGAGCACCTTGCTAGGAGAAGAAAAATGAATGTAATTTTTTTTAAATAAAAATTGCTTGTGTACTTTTTCATTACCTAGAGGAAATGCATTTTTTGTTAACATTGCATCTGCTGTCATCTATCATTAGTCCAAATGAAACTAAAATGCAGGTTTATGGCATGATGCTGTATTACAGTGTAGATATGTTTTATGTTATGTTAGATGTGTTTTCTTCAGTTGTACATAAAATATTACTTTGTGGTAACAATTGAATTAGCTGTACTCAACTTTACAATTTACTTTGATAAAAAAAACATTAATTCAAAGTAATTTTTTAGTTAGTAAAAAAATGCTAATTTACCTGTTACCAGATTAAGTAATTTTTTAAGTTTAACTAAGAATCTTTTTACTGTGTACCAGACAAAAATGGCAAGAAAGGTTCCATAGGTAAAAGTAGTATTATAGAAATAGAATTTGTCCTGTTTTGTCACCCACTTTTACAAATGCGGGATTTGCATTTGAAGGAAGAAACACACAGTTCGAGCTTTGTGATGTGTCAGGTTCATGTAACTTTTCTTATTCAACAATGCCAATGTAGGTACAGTTTTCAGTTTTCCCATCATTAAACTCAGCAGATGAGCAGAAATTCATGTCCTAAAATTGTCAGAAACATTTCACATTTGAGTGTGTTTGCTTATTTTCACTTTTGCATATCATTGTGCAGCGCTAAAATTCCTTTCTGTCAACAAGCTGTATAAAGTGGCTTGTAAGTTCAACCTAAAAAAATGACTTGATGTAGTAAAAAGCAATTTAACGAGTTTTATTCAATTAAAAAAATATTCTGAATGAAAGAATTATTTATTCAAAATATTTAGTTTGAACAAAACTAGTTAATTTACATGTTATCAAGTAAAGTGATTTTTTTGTGGTTGAACCAACAAACTTTTTTACAGTGCATAATATGTGTTAAATTCATTTCTGCACATAGTCTGTCATTTTCATTGCTGTTGCTCAGCTGGTGTATGTAAATTTACAATGGAAGCAGGTAACTTGAAAAATGGAGAGAAAACTTGTGCAAATATTTTAAAATGAACCTACACAGGGTCAATCACATGCCCCACTTTCACATGGACATTCCAAATGCCAATTAACAGCATGATGATTGTCAAGATTGAAAATAAATGCTTGTTCAAAACAAGGCCATGAATATAGCATGATTACATGAGAATAAACAATAGATAATACTTGGCTCTGATCAAAATGATGTGAAAATCAAAATGAATTTATTCCATTGTTAAGTTAAATGAAATGTTTGTTCTAAACAAAGCCATGAATGTGCTGCACTTATGTGCTGTAATAATTTGTGATAAGATCTTTAGTAAAAAGCATTTGACAAATCTTTGAAATTATGACTAAACTGGTTCAGATCTACTTTTTGTATGGAATTTACAATTTATTGAACTTTTTAAATAGATTTTTAAAGATATTCATGTCATTTGGACTATAATGTGATGTAACACAGCAATAACTGTATTGAATTTAAAATAAAATACCTAATTTTTGTGGCCAAAATGTTGGAGTGATGGAGTATGTTTGAGTTAATGGCTTAAAAAAGTTTTATGCAATTTGCAGGAAAGACAAGTCTGTTACTTCATTTAAGAAGGTGACTGAGACAATACAGAACAAAAATATGAGATCATTATTTACTCCTTATAAAGTTTTTAAACACTTTATACTAATATTTCTAACAAAAATTAATTAATTTTGAGGTAAATCATGGTTGCACCACATGAAAAGGCCACAGCCATTTCATCTAGATGAAAAAAATGCTAAAATAACAATCTAAAATTTAAATATGAATTTATGGGTTGGCAACGTTCTCAGTGTGTAACGTGGAGCGAGGAGGTGGACGCATATGCGGAGATAAGCGACTTTTATTAAGGGCAAATCCAGGGTCATGGTCGAGACAGTCCAGGTTCAAGTGACCAATAAGTAGAGCAGGAGGGACAGACATAATATAAATAAACAAGTACTCAAACAACAGGGCTGGAAGAAAAACAACATACATCAAACAACAAACACCATCCCGAACAGCACATACAAACACAATCAAATAAAGACCAGCACTAGACTAAAGAAAACACAGGGCTTAAATACAAGAGGGCTAAGGAGAGTTCACAAGACATAGGTGGAAAACAGGTAGAAACAATCAAGGGCGGAGACAAGAAAGAAGGGGCAGAACTGGGAGGAAACCAAACAAAGAAGCACATGGATGATAAAAAGTGAACAGAAAAGCACATGGACTAGGGGGAGGAGTCAATCGTGACACAGTGTTTGAACAATTGCAGTAGATATACTTATTTTTGTATTTTAAAATTGGCCTATTGAAAATCCTTATAGCAGTGACCAAGATATAGAATATAATGCAGTATTAAGTGAGCGTCGTAAAAACACCCCAGTAGGAAATAAAGTGCAATGGGGTAGCCGCTGCAGGCTGTGCTGCACTGCTAGGCCCTTCTGCACAGTTACTACTGGCTGTGCTGCTGGTTACCGTTAACTAATTGTCTACATTCTATGTTCTCTGTGATAGCATTCTGCCTTCATTAGAGTAGACTGACCAGTTCAGCAGAGAGCTACCGACAAATAGTGAGTGCTGAACCAGAGCAGAACTCATCAGTCAGTCTTTGCTCCACTGAATGATTAAATGTAGTCACTCTTCATTAAGTCACTAAATGTGACAGAATATTATTTTAAGGGTAATTTAAGCAAAAATCAAACCATATTTGTATTAAATAATATTTTATGTAGTAAAATGTACATTGTAAGTTATTCATTTCACAGATCAGATTTGAGAATGGCAAAAATAAAACCTTAAGAAAAACATAGTAGTATTTGAGATGGAATTAATTTCAGTGGCTGTGTATACAGACATTTAAAAAGCTGTATTCCCAAAAACAAAAAAATCATATTTTGAAGATCAACCCCCCCAAACCCTGTACTGTTAACTCCATAAACTTAAGGATGACTTAGCATCCTTAATAATGTCAGTCAGAATTATGACTAATCTTCTCATAATTATGTGAAAATGTTCTCATTATAATGAGATAGTAAGTAATTATAATGTTCTTATTATTATGGCTTAGTAAATCGCTATATAAATGTTTTTCCCAGTGGAAGAACCAGACTTACATAAAAGTTAAAGTACACCAATAAATGATAATGCTAAAGTTTTTGGCTCTGTGAATTGTGAAGCATAGCTAACATGACCATTTGTACTGAGCTTAGCTTAGTCTTTAACCATTTTGTGTGTATATCTGACATGAGTCAATAAATATACACAAATAATGAGTTGAAACAGTCTGCTTCTGCTGTTCTGGTGGTGCAGTCTGAGTGAAGCACCACACTTATTCACAGCCATTTAGTTTACACCAATAACATTAACTTAACATCAAGGATCTCTTTTTTTACTTCAAGCAGTTTGGTTGTTATAAGAGCCTAGGATTTCTTTCATGTCAAACGGCTAGTAACAAAAATGACTCACAATAGTTAAATGATAGTTTGCTTTATGTATTAAAAGCATTGCACAACTGTTCAGTTTACAGTTTCATAACCTTTCTTTATAATTATAATTATAATATAAAATTCTTTATAGTGTTTTTTTTTCTTCTGCCCTTACACAATTATCACATTGGTGGTGAATGATAGACTGTGACTCATTATATAAAATTGTATTTGAATTTATGTCAAATGACAGTTTATAACCAATATTAACATGCATTTGTTTTATAACTTCTATTTTAGTCAGTATTTACCAGCCCAATAGTACATATTGAACAGCTTCATTTAGTTTTTGGATTAGGGATGCCCTGATAAGAGAATTGTCGGCTGATGTAAATATCTCATATTTTTCATTTACGCATCTGCTAATACAGACACCAGTACATAAATAGTTATAACCTGCATATACAGGGACTAAATCTTCCATGATTAGCATTACAAAGAAATATATTATTTGTAGAAGTGCCAATGCAGGAAAATGAATAAAAAGACATTTTACCTCAGTACTTTATCATCACCTAAATGTTCTGCTCCTTTGGAGTACAATAAATACGTCATCAAATATCAGTTTAAAATATCAGTCGAACCCAAAAGCCTGTCTTTTGTTGATTATTTTTACGCCAATATCTTCTGATATTAATGTGATCCAGCTATCATTGTGCATCCCTAATTTTGATCAATGTCAAATTGATGCCATGTGCATTCACACAGGGAACATGCCAGGAACACAGAGGACATTAAAGTATAGTGAGGAGCTGAAGATGAAGAAATTGGTTGAGGAACTGCGTAAAAAATCTCAGCAGAAAGGTGAGTCACAGCAGAGCCTGGCAGCATCGAGTTCACATCTGGACTCTCCAGTTCTGCTTGGATTACCTGCTGAATTGACTCCAGTGTCTGCAGATATTCACCATATATTAACTACACCTGAAATCAGAGAACCATCTCTGTTTGATGTGTCACCTAACTCTGTAGAATTCAAAGCAGCACTCCCTACCACCTCTTCCCTTCCACAAAGTGCTCCTCCCCCCTCTTTGTCAAAGACATCCAAAACGAGAAAAAGTGTACAACAAAATCTGCTCCATGAAAACGCAAGGGCAAAGCATGGAGCTGGACAAGAGGAAGCCATGAAACCAGCCATTGCATCTCTTGCAGGAACAGCTAGATCAGTATCTATGTCTAAAAGGCCTCAGCCACCCGCTAAGCCCAGATCAGAGAGGCCTTTGTCAACAGGGGGGACTTTTAAGAACCGCACTCATTCACAGCAGTTGTCAAGTGAAAAAAAAAAATCTACCACTCGGGTTCAGCAGACCACTGTTTTGAGCAGAGGTCGCTTGCTGACCTCCTCTAGCTCTGATGGAAGTACAGTAGACAGTGATGAGTCTGCTTCTGATGAGTCAGAACAGAGTGGACAGAAGCACAGAAAGGCAAGAAAGAAAAAGAGGAGACAACTACAGGACTTGCAGCACACAACCCCTGAAAGTCTCAAAAGCAGCTCTTCATCCAGCACCGTTCGGAGTGTGAAGTCTGTTGCTGAACTACTAGAGGAAGCAAGAGAAATTGCAGCAGACCGACCACAGGAGACTGGCCACCAGAGGGTGCCACAGGAAGCAAGGTCAAAGACGCTAATGAAGGAAAGTGCAAATGAGCTCATCACCTCTCCACAGAGTCGCAAAAGTGGAGCCCCCTCTGAGCTGATCATTAAAGAGCAGATAGAGAGGGAGCTTGTGGACAATATTTCTGATAAGGAGGTGAGCAAATTGTAGTCTGTGTGATATTGTTTTAACTCTACAAATAAAAGTATGAAATAAATAAATAAAAACATTTTCTTAATAATTTCTTTTATTTTTCTCATTTTCAAAGCAGGAAAAAGAAGGAAAAACACAGATGTTAAACCTATTAGTCTATAGCAAAATGTAACGTACATAGGGCTGTCATGATCATGAAATTATAGCCAATTATTAATGGTCATATAAGTAATTATGATTACCGATTTAGTTGTCTGTTTTTGTTCATTGTATGCAGATATTTAATAAGACCAAAGTGGCCAGATTAGCTGATTAGCCATCTTGCATTCTAACTGTTTGCACAGAATCAGAGTCCATCAATCCCTAATTTTTTTCTTGAGAGTGAAAATATAAGAAAAAAAAACTCATTCTGCAACCATACATGCTAGAAACATTGGAGTTAGCTTCATGACTAACAAATAAACAAAAATTACCTATGTTGTCCTCTATACATGTTAGCAACCCAAGATTTTTTCTGTTCATGAGTCTCTTGATATGTCTTAATGAATGGATTCAAATGAATGGATTCACTGCTTTCTTTATAGAAATTTTTATATATTTTTATACAATATATACATATTTAGATATATTTGCCTCAGTCCGGTGCAATCCAGTGGCATAATCTAATGACTATTAAATGACTACTGCATGACTTTTTGATGCCAATAATTTGGGGATTTGGGGACCTCTCTGGTGAAAATGTGTAATTGCTCTAACTTTGCATTTGAGACCTAAACTTTGAGTCTCTGGAAATCTGACCCAACATCACTGACTTTTAAATGACTCTTTCAGGCTTTACAGGGTGGCTCAAGCAGCTTGCCAACTACATATTTTTAACATTTTTTCTCCTAAATCAATAATGCTTATTCTCTCAATTTTAATTAAAAAATCTTACATAGTGCAGCTTTAATATCTGCCTGTACCAATATAATTCCGTTATCAAGTATACGATAACAGTTCAGACAGTTGTACACTTGCATTTTATGTAGAGAAAGAGATCTTAACATCATCATACTTATTCTGCATTAGGCATTCATGTTTATTGGCAGATACTAATAAGGTATTAAAGCTCTTCAGACAGAATTATTGTGTTTTTCCCAAGGTTGGGAGCCAGAAAGATCTCTCAGCAAAACAGCTAGTAGAAGGCATCAGTGAAAAGAAACCTTCTTCAGGACCTGTGCATTATGGACCTGTTTTATCAGGAAGCTTTCAGGTAGACATGCCAGCCTTACAGAATGTTCCTGAACATATCTCTGATGAGGAAAGTCTCAAGGACCTGTTCTCTCAGGTACATTCATATTCACTGCCCAAGGTTCATTGCATTTCATATTCTTGCCATAGAAATCATATTACTATATGTGATAATATTGAACATTTAGTATATAAACTGTATATATGTTGCTGTCTTTTTGTTGAAGGTGACTGATGTGGCTACAATGGAGGCTCGAGGGGGTAGTTTTGCTCCAGTCCCAAGACCTCGAAGAGGTTCTCAGCAACCAAGAACCATTCATGGCCTTTCCTTCCTCGCAACCTGGACTCCTAAAACAAAGTAAACCTTGCCTAAATGCCAGTAGGGTATTTGAGAGATTTTCTAATCTGCTGGTTCTTAACTACCTAGGGATCCACTGCTCTGTGCAGTTTTAAGTAGTCCTTGACTACTGGATCAGGTGGGAAGTTGAGAACCATTGTTCTAAACCATGTTACCTCAGATATATTAGTATGTTTTTGTGTTTTTTGGGGGGTTTACAAGGTTTTTTTCATGCAACAAAGGTCTGGCATAGCTCTGAGCAGACTCTACTATCATGGTGCATACTCATACACTGTCAATGTATGAGTTTGTCAATGTATGACACGTGTCAATCTCACACATCTCACTACCAGTATGGACGCTGAGGGTGGCCTGTTGTTAAGCGAAAGTCTCAGTTTCAGTTTAGCCTGAATGAGTGACTAAGCTGTCATCAGCTCCCTCTCAGTTGCATTTAAGAGGCAGTGACGCAGCCAATAATTACCCTTCACATCCACCCCTTAGCTGTGTGCCGGGTCATCGTGGAGCCTCCGCACCCCTACACTCCTCCTCTCAGTCTCTCCCCCACTTAGCGCACTGATTGATTTACTACCTGCAAGTGCACAGTTGGACTCAGGCCACCCTCTCTCTCCAAAAACACAAGCACAACAGATGCCTTATAATTACTAGCTTCTTCCAGCTTGTAGAGGGTCATCAAAAAGTTTAATCTGGACGCTCTTTAGAGACTTTAAATGAGACTTTAAATACCCTGCCTGTAGGGTAGACGGATAGAGAGTGGGTTGGATGTTGCCCTTCACACTTTAGGAATGTTTCCTTTCAGGCAAGGCAGGGCTGATGACTTTGGTGTGACCCTCCAGGTCTGTCGCTGAGACTTATCTGTGCCAAAGAAAGGTGATAAATCTGGCTTGTGACAAGCCAAAGTGAATGCCCACCATACATTTTCTGCTGTCAGTGCTCCCTCTCCTGCCTGCCTGAAGGTTGACTAACACAATGGGCCCACACACAGACACAGGCACGATTTCTCCCTCCTCTATCTCCAGTTCAAACAGTGGTGAGAAGTTATAGCACAGTTGATCTGTGTAAATAGATTGATAAATTGTCGGTTTATAGCACAGAGGCTAGATGCCTTTTTTTTTTTAGCAATGAAGTTAATGGCTGTTAGACTAAATGTGCTCTCTCTCAGGTGAGCATGTGTTTGTCTCAAAAAATATTCATATTCATTTGAAAACAATAACCCAATCATGTAAAATATGGCGTTCATGTCGGTGCTTTGTTACTTAATAATTTCACCATCATCATCATAATCATCATCGTCACCATCTTTATTTTAATTCCATAACAGTTTTCATTTTAGTAACAAAATCTTAGTGTTTCATATGAGAAGGTGAGAAAAACATTGAAACACTGAAACATTACTGTTGGAGGGCCGAAAAAGTAGTGTCCTACTCCCACTCCAGTTCTTATCAGTCTCTACATTTCAGAGATTTGGTGGTACATTTACAGGCCAGGGGATGTTTTAACATATGGTCACTTTTGACTGGTCAGAATGGGCAAACTCATGGTTTTAAATAAAAGCAGTTGAGTCAGTGATAAAAGGGGAAGGAACTCTGAGTTTAGTAAGAAGTGAGAGGGGCAGAAAGTAGAAAGCCCTTGGAGAAGGGATACTGTGGATAGACTGGACCTCTGATACCTCTGGTCTCTATCTCTATCTCTTGCTGTATATATATATATATATATATATATATATATATATATATGCTGTATGTGAAGTGCTGTTTGAAAGTCAGAGATGACCCTTTCAATTATTTAATTTCCAATCAGAACAGACTTTAAGTTACAAGTTATTCATTTTTCAGCATCAGGAAAAAGACAGGAAACAAATACTTAACACACAATTAACAGACGCCTCTACCACTAAATATAATGTCATTTTTTTTCAGTATTTAGTGGGTCCACCCTTTCCCTTTACCACAGCTTCCATGCTTTGTAGGAGACTTACTATTAGTTTTTCAAAGAAATCTGCAGGGATATTTTTCCACATCTCCAAAATTCAGTCTTGGACATTGGTTGCATTTTTTGCATCTAGTGCAAATTTCAGTGTTGTAGTGCAAAAAAATCTTTTTTGTCTATTTTCTTTTCTCAGTAATGTCTTCTTGACAGCTACACATCCTTTCAGTCTCAGTGTTGAGTTGTCTTCTGATAGTGGAAAGATGCACAGAAACACCTGTGATTTTTCTGAAACAAGAGTAGAGCTTGATTTTCTCCTCTTTCTTTAAGATGAAAGCTTTAAGTGCTCTTTACCTGATGGTGACAGTTTGGTGGTCTACCAGGGTTTTTCTCTGTATTTGTAAATAATTTTTTACTAACTCCAGTTTTGACTGTTTTGGAAACACTTGCTTTTTTAACTTAGTTTTCTTTGTTTCCTCATCTTTATGCAGTGTGGATTATCTTATATCTAATCTCCTCGGGAATATTTCCTTTAGCCATTTTAGATGTGCATTAGAGAGAAATTTGAAGGTAGTTAAGGTGAGTTTGAGTAGTTGCTCATGTGAATGCTAGTGTCTCTTTAAATGGAAACAATGTCTGAGCTTTGGGTGCAGCTTTTGTTGGGAGGACACAGATGCAATTGGCTGGTTTTAAGATTGGAAGGATGAACGAGTTAAAGCGGCAGTAGGTACACAAATAAAAAATGGACAAGCTAAATACTGATAGATGGAGAATTTTGTGTAGGTTTGGGTAAAATATATATTTTCTGCATTTTCTCTGACGCTGAAAAATAAATAACTGGAAATTGAGAAGCGGAATTAAATGGTTGTCTCTGACTTTAGTGCAGTACTGTATAGACTAGATTAATTAATAAAATTAATTAAGCAGGATAGAGAGGGAGTGGAAGGGTTTGTGGGAGGGGGGGGGAGAAAAAGGGAAAAGAAGGGGAGGAGTTAGGAAAAAGGAAAATATTATAATCCAAATTGGTCCTTTTATTCATTCATTTATTTGTGTTTTTATATTTGTGACCAAACACCAGATACTGTTTAGGCCTTTTTTTCCCTTCATTGCATTTGTCCTGTTTCTTTGTTTTCCTGATGTCTTGACTCATTGCCTCAATAAAAAAAAATTAATTAAGCAACACTCAAGGTGAGTTTGGTAAATTATAGATTAAAAAGTGAAGTGACCCAACTACTTAGGTGTATGCAAACTTGAAGAAATATGTTCTTAATCTGGATTTCAAAATACTTATTGAGTTTATGTTTTTAATATTCTTTGGTGCACTGTTCCCTGTGACGGAATGGTGACCTGTCCAGTTTGTATCCTGCTTTTCGCCCAATGCCAGCTGGGATAGGCTCCAACACAACCCGCGACCCAGAAGGAGAAGTGTGTGTGTGTGTGTGTGTGCGTGTGTGTGTGTGTGTGTGGTGCACTGTTCCAGAATTTAGGAGCTGTGCAAGAAAAAGATCTCTATCAAATACATGTATTGCTTTGTGGAAGCATCTTCTAATTATTTGTATCCTTGTAGTTCAGGAGAGTACAAAACCATCCACCACCTCTGTACCACTCCTGCCTGTCAAGTCTTGCCAGTGGAGCTACAACAGGCCTCTAGTTTTTACCACACTCAGCACATGTTTGCTGCAACTTCACAATTTTATCAGCAGAGGGCAGCACTCCACCTTGTTACTCACAGGTATGAATCAACCCTGTCTTCTTTTCCTGTATTCTTTAAACTGTATGTTTTGTTTTGTTTTGTTGTTACTGCTATAAATGGTTTGTCAAGTTATTACTAACTTTATCCATGTGTTTTTGCTACATCAGACCATTTTAGGGGGGTATATATTGCATGTGGCTGCAATACTTTTATGACTATGAACATTTCTCATGTGAGTATGAGGGCTGTGGTGAGAAATGCTCAGTGCTTTAGCGTGTGCTATAGGGTGATATGTGAAGGTGTTCCTGTGGAGCATGTTGGAGACACAGAGCAGACAGGCAGTGTCACATACCTTGGAGCACAGTCATCAAATGCTCTAGCAGACTGGCAGAGGATCGCAGAGTACTATGTGGAAAAACCCAGGATGATTATGTGTGGATGTGCGGTAAGACAGACACTTCATTAAGATATTTGGTCTCTCATGAAAGCTGAACATGATTCCATCTGCAGTAACTGGAACTCAAATTACAATTTAATAGTTAGTAATAAGGTTTGACCTTTTGCTTAAACAGGACACAGTTTCTATTAAAGTCAGAGTGTGGTAATTATCCTCAAGAGATCAATAGGAAATCAAGCAATAGGCCATGCCTGCTCAATGCTGTATTTCTCCTTAATGGGTTATGTCAGGTCACTAGGTGGCATCAGACACATATATCACTTCACACTCAAAGCCTTGAAAAAGGGAATTAGCTATTGCACAAGACATCACCAAAAAAAGGTCATTCAGAAACATGTGATCAGTTCATAATAGAAATTCAAACCTTGTTCAATGTTGATTGAAGCCATTATTTCAAGAGGTGCATTTGCAGTGCAAAAGTAAGAGTCCACCGTTTTGTTTATTCAATTTCCAGTCAAAATAGCCACTGTCAGAATTTCCAATAATAGGTATATTGTTGGTATGTATAATATCAAGCTACAGCTTTGTCTTCTGAACAGAATGTGTCATTATATTCCCCTTCAAAGAGACACTAGCATTCACACAAAGAACTATGAAACACACTTTAGACATCACAAATTTCTTTCTTACATGCATCTAAAAGAGAAATTTCTGAGGAGACTGGATATAAGACAATGCACTTTGCATAAGGAGAATAAGCTAAAAACAGGAGTTTCCAAACAGAAGCTCAAAAATTATTAAAAGATAGAACAACAGCTGTGTGAAGACTGGTCACTTTCAGGTAAAGAGTACTCAAAGCTTTCTTCTTGAAAAGAAAGGAGAAAGTCAATCTCTCACTTCAGATCTGAAAAAATTCACAGGTGTTTTTGTCCATCCTACCACTGTGAGAAGATTATTCAACACTATCAACATTCTGAAAGGATGTGTAGCTATTACAGAGAAAATGTAATCTAAGATGTGGAGTAAAGTTTAATGGGATTTATCGGATTGGTAATTGGATCATAAGAAGCAGAAAACTTCTATAACTGAGCTTTGGAGATTTCTTTGAAAAACTCCACGTCTGCTGAAAAGAATGGAAGTTTTAATAAAGGCAAAGTGTGGACTCACTAAGTTTCTGTTCTGTTTTCTGCTTGTTTCCTGATGCTGCAAAATTAGCAGTTTAATGTCCGTTTTGACTGGAAAAGAAATAAAAGGTGGTCTCTGACTTTTGCATGGAGGTGTATTATGTATTGAAGCACTGGGAATTAATAACACAAAAGGCTGCTTTCTTAATTTTCCACAAGGGCAGGCTACATCTTAAATATGTATCACAGTGATGAATTCAAATCAAACACATTATTGCTCAGTGTATTTATCAACTATACTTTATAGGTGAGAGTCTGTCCATGTCTGTTTCCACTTGAAGCCACTGTTCCTCTTTCCTGAGGCAATTTTTTATGGTTTGACATATGCCATCATGGTTTTTGACAAGGTTCCCCTTGACACATTAAAAGATTTTGATGTTTCTGTCACTGTCACTCTTGTGACTCAGCACCTTTCTGCCACTTTATTGTGTTATATTTAGAATATAATTTTTTATTATTTATTTTTACATCAAATATTAGTAGTTGATTTAAATGTTATATAACTAATAGCTCTGTTTTGGAGTTCTATAAAAAAATGAATACGAAATGCATGTTTATAATGATTTTTCGTGAGGTTTAGGACTGAAGGCACTGTAGTACATTTTGTATAAAGTGTTTAGATAGATATCATTTCTATTTTAATTCTGTAGTGTCAAAGTTTAAAGTATTGTTAGACAAGCTATTACAATTTATATTTTGTGTATAATAATGTTATGTTATTCTATTATTCATTATTTCATTTCTTAATTCCTCAGGCCAAACTATGTGATGGTCAGTTGAGAATGTTCTGGAGTCCAGCACCTCCGAAATTTAGTTGTGCTCCGTGTGTTATAAAAGACAAACTCTTCCCCCAATACCAGGTACAGTAGCAGTGCACCCATATAGTCAGCAGATGGACCCGTATTTCTCTGCCAGTCCACTGGGACTCTTAACAGCAGTGTTTACTGCAGAAAATACAGCATGACCCCACCCCCATCTGCTCTCTGCTGTTAGTACGTACTCTCTGGACTCTTTTTATTCCACAGAGAAGAACACATTGTAGCTTTTTTTGTCCCTAGATTAAAACTGATGTGTCATATTGCTTCACCTATTAATCTCATAAGTAGCAGAGAGCTCTGGGTGCAGACTCAAGAAGGTTATTTTAGAACAATCTTTAAATAAAAAAGAGCTGCAGGTGCCTTAACTGGACTGCTGATTTTTAAATGGTCTTATCTGAAATTACTCAGAGAATGAATAATAATCCACATTTCAGAATGAATGTCCCCTTTGGTCTCAAACTGTTGATTTAACTGAAACTAAGACTGGGATTCTTCTATGTTCTGAAACATTACACTGTCTACAATATTGTGTCTTTAGGCTGTCCCTCCTGATCTATCCAGTGAGAATGTCTTGGCTGGTCTGCAAGCTGTGAAAGAATCAGGCAGCAGTCAGATGGACATGAAGCTAAACACTGCTGTGGTTAGTTAATTTCTCTGTTACACTAAGCAGTGCATGAACTGCTGTACATCTGTAGTCATTCACAGCACAATAGGTATTTACCCTGTATTTACCGTGTTTAATACGTTTGTAAATGTTGTCAGACTCTTGACTAAGTCTCTCTCAAATCTGGTTGCTCCTGTTGCGTATCTCTGATTCATATTCTTTTAACAACTAAGGAGTTTAATTCCAAAATGCTCTATATCCATTTGTAACCATCTTACATAAAATGAGTTTTTGCAAAGACAAATAGTTTACATATGATGGAAACACAGTTCTCTAATAAATATGCTATTAATCATAATATAGTACTAACATTTCTTGTACATGTAAAACTCAGCATTATCATAGGATAAAAAGTGGTCTATAACCCTTTTTTGATTGCAGCATATAGAAGTAGGAAGTATGGCAAAAATGTTATGTCACAATATAATTAAAAATTCTAGCAGTTTCCATTTAAACCATGGTATATAAACACACTCAAACAAAGCCATTTCAGATGCATATATAAACATATTTTTGTAGGTTAACAGTGGCTTGTTATTCTGGGATGTCCGTTATTCCTTAAGTAAGAACCACTATTTACAGCCAAAGTAAACCTAGAATATTGTATTGCAAAGTAACGATGTATAATGGAAAGTAACAATGTATATATAAAATATGTTAATATTGCTTTCTGACACTAGTCCGTTGAGCAACAATGATGCTATATGTTGTTCCCATGTATGACTTTCTACCAGGCTGAAGTTCTCTTCTTATTTGCCAGCTTTTTGTTTGGAATTTTCTATTCCACCTTAAATTGTACAGCAGTTGCATTCTGCCCCCTGTACATTGCACCATTTAAGATGGAACAAAAACTTAGAATAAGAAACCAACTTCAGTTTCATTAAATTTTTCAAGTCATTTGTCTTACACATGGATCTTATATACCCATGCCTCCAACCGTCAGACACTGCTGGAATTTGGAAAACTTGGAAAAGTAATTCATGCCACCAGCTGGTCTAGGGCTTGTTGTGCAGACAAGACCCTTGTGAGTACGAGCAGCTGCAGCTGACTGAGTCAGATGGCTTCTCAGGAAATTCAAGAAGAGACAGAAGCACACAAATCCGTGCATCTAAGGTCAACCCCAAAAGACCAACCGTTTTATAATGTCTACTGCTTCAGAAACAAAAGTGGACTACTTCAAGTGCAACAGACTAGACAGTGGGAGGTGACTGAGGATTGCTGTGTTTTTGAAAACACCCATTATCTTTTTGAAACACCCATTACTCAGGCACTCTGCTAAACGGACTGACATTAATGTGTTTTGCACTGTTTGTACATCACATTACTTGCAGCATATTTGTGGCATACCAATATAACAAAAATGATAAAGAATGTTAGCTGGTGTACAACAGAAGCTCACTACTAGCTTTAAGACTGTGCAGTCTGGCATTCAGACATTCTCCTGTTACAGACATAATTTAGTGATGACATTGTTACTTCATTTAGCTATGCTGACACCTGATAATGTCCATCCTGTGGTATAAGCTAATTTACTACTTCTAGCTGCAAAATAACAGATTTTTAAGAGAAAGTTTTGAGGTAATTGTCTTAGAATTATTGGGTTTTTTACTTTACACAGTTTGTAAGTGCCACATGCACAGTGGCAGTATTTCCATATTCTTATTGAATGTGTTGAATGTCTGGCCTCTTCCCTAGGAAAACATTCTGTCTAGAAAGCACAAGTCTTTGATGGACCTGAAAGCAGAATGGGACCCAGTGCCTTCACCAGATGTCTGCTTGGAACAGAAGGTTTTGTTGTCCTTTCTCTTACTGAATGTCTACAAAGGCAGCAGATGTATTCAAAGGTCAAAAATACATGCAGACTTCTTTATCATTGTACCCATCTGGGAATTTAATATAATATCCCTTTTTTGATAGAACCAGACTGCTAATTGTAAAGAGTGATACATTGATATAAGAATGATTGTCTTGCTTATACTGTGCAATGCAACTGGTCTTAAACTGAAAGGGTCAGCTGGTTTCTCTGATTAAACCTGTTTGTAACTGAACTGATCTGGAATTGGGCCACCATGAGCCAGAAGGACACCTTCAGTGTGCCATAATATAGATTCTACATGTTTCTAGAACAGTACTGGTGGAATGGAACAATACTGTTTCAAAAGATACTCCCAAAACTGATTATTTGATGGTGATATCAAGTGTAGCTCAGTTTTGTCCATTTTTGTTCGATCAGTATTAATGTTTTGCTGTTCCCGTAAGCATTTTACAGCCCATTTTGCTTGGCGAATGGTATTTGGTTCATTTCTGGCTAATTCCAGGTTGTTTAGGTGTTCTTTGGTCACAGCTGCCGACTGAAAAGCTTGCTCAGTGGTAATGACAGATTCGGAATTTAGTGTAGTCTCATCTTCAGAGTCTGACCAAGTTTCTGACCACAAGTGGGTCAAATGTGATCATAAAAGTATCCATTTTCTGTTTGTCCACAATATAAGAAGTAAAAACGTTCAAATGGCTTGAGCGTCTCCTACAACTGTCATAGTTGTTGCTTAATAATGGAGTCTCAGCGGAGTGATACAGTGTTTGTGAAAAAATCGTGCTGGTATGTCAAAATAACAGCACAGTTAGAACACTTCTCAACCAATCAGCTTGCATGTTCGCAACTACCTGTTTTAAATGGCTGCAACCCATTATGTAATTCTCTGTTTAGTGGATGGATAGCTGTTGCTGACATTTTCAGTCACCTGAGGAACATTTGCTATTCTGTTTTTTACTTGCACATAATACACAAGCGTCAAGATCACCAAATGTGCACAGACCATAATTTCCAACCCTGTTTACTAATGTTTTCCCCATAGATCTAAATGCAGATATCATGAATATTTTCATGAATAAGTGATTTTCATGTATGTTTGGGCAAAAAATGGGCTGAGGGATGTTTTTTTTGCTCTATTTGCCATTATCAAAAATACAGTATCCTCTGAATTTTTCTACAGCTTCTGGTGAAGCGTCCCTTCTCTGCCCCACATTTAACCCCAGATCCCAACTCTTCTCTGAGGCTGCAGTCTGACTTCTCCACCATCAGCAGAGAGCTGGACCATGTCCAGCAGCAGCAGCCCCCCGTCTGCACCCAGTCTGACTACATGCTCAGTGCCAGCCAGGCTCAATCTCAAGATACTCATAGTAAGCCCAGCTCTCCAAAGCAGTCGAGCTGGGACCTGAGCCCCGTATCACAACCCCGCAGGGTCAGAGGCAGGAGAATCCTGGCAAAGCAGTTCACCAGGAGCTCAAGTGCCACCCAGTCCAAATGCAAGACCAGCAAAACAGGGAAGAAACTCAGCTCTGTTAAGCAGGCATACGTTCTTAAGAAACTGAAGGAGCTGCCACGAACTCTAACCAGGTTATATTTTCCCAATGTCTGTTTGTCATGTTCTAGTAAATATAGTGAAACATTGTGCAAAAGTCAAGGACCACCCATCATTTATTTCATAAAGTTATTCATTTTCAGCATCAGGAAAAAGGCAGAAAACATATTTAACAGCTACATGGAATTTACAGTATTTAGTATCCATGTGCTTTCAGTTTTTCAATGAAATCTGCTGAGATATTTTCTTCTTCTTTGAAGTTGCTTGCATTTTTTGCCTTGCATCGTCCAAGTAATTCCAAATACATTCAGTGACATTACAGTCATCACTCTGGAGTGGTCACTTGATTCTTCTGAGAACACCAGCAACGTCTTTGTTTGATTGCCAGATTTTTGTCTTTTTTTGTAGGTTTCCTTTTCTTAGTAACAGCATCTTTAAAAAACTCCTGTTTTTTCACCCATTTTCTTTTTACTTTTTTATTGTGCTGGTGGATTATTTTATATCTAGTCTTCTCATGCTCTTGAAAATGAATAATTTATATATAATGGCCATTTTGCCTGAAAAGTAAGTAAATAAAAGGTGGTCTCAGACATTTGCATATTACCATATATTTCTTGGTATGTAAATGTATGTGCAGTGTATAACTGTGAAGTTGGTATCTTAGCCCTAGAATTTGATGAAAAGTAGACAAACATTGCATAAACAATACAGTCAAAAAGTTTTTATATATGCATCTGGGAGCTTAAGCCCTTTTATTCTTGAATAAGCATAAAATTCTGTAACATTTATAATAAGTAACGTTCTCTGTCCAAACAGGAGTGAATCTCTATGTGAGATGCCACAGAAGCCCAAAGTATCTGCAGAGCAGACTACTCTCCTCCGCCACCCAAGCCTGCCACTGCTACTTGAATTTGAGGACTTTACTACAGAGCGAGGCGGAATTCCTAACACGCTTCCCCCCCGAGAGTGGGTTAGGGACATCTGGAACACCTGGTTTGATGAGGTCTTTCCCCCACGTGAGGAAGACAGAGCCAGGAGTGATCAGCAATCTGGAAAAACATGCACAGTCTTCAGTGAGCAAGAGAAACAGCCTTTACAGAATGAGATCCACATTCTGGACAGAGTGGATCTCTCTGAGGTGCTGGATGAGGGCCTAACCACTGTGGACCTGGAGAGGGAGGTAGCCAAGCTGACCCAGACTATGGCTGAACATGGGAGGGACAGTGCCTTTGACCTGTGTCGCAGAGGAGCACTATATAAAAAACTTGGTCAACTCAGCCAAGCACTTGAGGATTTAAATGCTGTGAGGCTTGTATTTTTTACACCGTTTACACTGAAAATGAAATGTATTGGTTTTACTTGATTCACATTTTAATTAATTACTTTATTTAAACATGAATACAATTAAAACAAAGAATTATATAACATATTGTATAAAAACAGTTATTGATAACTGTAGGTAAAATGAACATTTTGTTGATATGTCTATGTTTAAATAAAGCAATATAGTTATATAGTTATTACAGTTATACCACACCAGTATGACCTTATGCTAAAACTACCTTCTTGTGTAGTAAGTAATCAATCTGTTGTGTTTCTATAAAAGGCCATCTCTCTAGAGCCTCATTTACTGGATGCCTACTGGCACAGGCACAGCATCTACCTGCTGAGAAATGTCCCCAATAGTGCTCTCGACGATCTCAACTTCATCATTAAGCACAACAAGAAGCATTCAGGTAGACCTTGTTGTACAGTTCTGTCTTGACCAGACTAAGGATAAGAAGCAAGTGATGTAACAGCATTGTGTTTGTCTCCTCTGTACTGAAAAATCCAAATACTCTGCAGTATCTAGTTATAACAAGCTTCAAGCTGTTATGTTATGCTCTTATGTTCTAGAGCTAGACAGGCCATCAGATAACCTCAGTTGATTAGCCTAATGTGTGTGAGAGATCGTGTCAGTTGACATTTGCCTCCAGATGCCTTTAAGTCAAGAGCAGAGATCTACAGAATGAAAGGAGAGAGCAATCTGGCCATATTTAACTACACACAAGCCATAAAGTGCAAGCCAGGGGATCCTGAAAACTACTTCAGAAGGGCGAAGATGTATGAGAAGACAAGAGAGGTCATTTTGGCCATGGAGGACTATGCCAAAGTAAGCCCCCTTCTAAACACTACTAATAGGTCATATTTAGGGATGCATGGATTATTAATTCTTATGGCCAACGTTGTTTCTGATTTCTTTACAGTCAGATTAGCTAATGTCTGTTTTTATCAGCTAGTTTTTGCAGGCTAAATAAATGCCCTGCTACACATAGGATGATTGGTTAAAACACATTTTACACTGATTGCAGGTCATGTGTTAGGAGCGAATACAGTGAGAAGAAACAAATATTTAAACTTTTGTCTTTGTTTTTTTACACAATTTCTGCTTTTACACAATTTTACGCAATACCTATTTCAAATTTATACATATAGTGTCACTTTGTATGTACAAATATAAACAGAAAAGTATCTACTCATAACCATAAAGATGTTAAAAAAAACAAATGAACAGTACCTCAAATTAGTAACAGTACTTTGATGCAAAGCCGATATTGACAATTGACAATTACAGTTTGGGATGTGTATAGTATAAAGTTACAAGTTGTTGCATTATGGTAATTTTTTTACATTCTTCTGGTAATTTAAAAATCCCCCATAAATTTCTTTGGTTTTTAGAAACCAGTGTGGAGTTATTTTGGCTGTATACTTGGGGTCGTTGTTTAGGTGAAACGTCTCTCTTCTCCCCAAATACAGTTTCTTGGCCAATTAGATTTAATTCTCCTAGTGCCCCAGTACTGCTGCGGAGCAGTTCCATGTAATGATGCTCCCATCACCAAACTTCACTGTGGCTGCTGTGTTCTTGGTACCATGTACAGAACTTTCTTTTGCCAAACACAGTTGTGTGCACAGTTTGTTTGTGTGCCAAACAAAGAGTTCTGTATTTGTTTCATCTGATCAGAGTACATTGTTTCAAATCAGTTCTAATTCAAACCAGTTCTAAATGCTCATGTGCGAATTTTAGACTGTAATCTCTGTGCTTCCTTATTGGCGGAGGAGTTTTGCGAGTTTAGGACTAGAGATGATTGCTGTGATGTTCTCGTTCTGAACCCTAAAGACGTTTTATTATAAAAGCTGTTGTTGTCCATTAACAATGCATTGCAAGTTCACATTTTACAGCAGAAATTGACAGACTGTCATTACCACTGAGCAAGCTTTTCAGTCAGCATCTATGACAGAAGAACACCTAAACAACCTAGAATTAGCCAGAAATGAATCAAATACCTTTCGCCAAACAAAATGGGCTGTAAGATGCTGTACAGACTAGCTGGAACAAAATAACATTAAAATTGACCTAGCAAAAAATTACAACACTGAGCTGAACTTGATATTGTGGCTGTTTTATGGCTCAGTCCATACTTACATACAAATACATACATACATACATACATATATAAAATAATGTGGGCGAGGGTGTGATATGTTTATGAAAACCCAGCTGCTTCTAATCGTACACCTCTACACTTTGTCCATCCCTGAAAAAAAATCCTGACACTACACTTAGATATCTTAACTTTTTTGAACATAATGACATCTAGATTTGTCAGGTCTGCTTGCAGATACATCACTAAGTAAATGTCAGTCTCTTCATTTTTTCATATGCAGGTGTCTGAATTTCATTACTGTTCGTACTGGAAGTAATCTTTGAAACAGTTCACTGCCCACATATCTTTCAGTAGTGTTCCAGAAATGTCCTGCATTCTGAATCTGAATATTCACATTTTATATCTAGACATTTGCCATTAACCCAGCGAGGACAGATGCACTAATGGCACATGGCCTACACTACTTCCACACTTCTAACTGGAGAGTGGCCCTGGAAGACTTCACTCTGCTGCTGAAGCAGGAGCCTACAAATGCCAGAGCCAGGTGTTCTGAGGCCCAATATGTGATTTATTTACTTATGTTTATTTATGGACACCTCTAGATAGGTACCTCAAAAAAGATCTATATGTGTTTCATTGAGACAGGCATCTTCACATCTTATCTAAACACTTAAATTATTTGGATTCAGATTGTACATGATCAATAATTAATATAAAAAATGGTTTAACATTAATAATTGCCTTGCTAATTTTTCACTGACCTTTGTAGGACCTACAGAGGAAGGATCTTTGCCAAGCTTGGCCATTTTCAAGAGGCTATTGAGGACTTTTCTTTGGCTGTGCACTTGGATCCCAGTGACTGGCTGGCATTTTACCATCGTGGTTGTCTGCTCAGGAAGATAAAGCCTGATTTGGCCTTAAGAGACTTCAGTATTTCTGGTAATAAGCACACGCACAAACACACGCACGCACACACACTCACACAGCTGCAAAGAGCATTTTCTCTGGTAAGAACCTTTCAAATGTCCTCACATGTACAAAATTGTCGTTTTCAGGGCTCCTAAGGGGCTCAGCTGTCTAAGATTGGCCCTATTGTTGGGAGATTACAAGTTCATTCCCTGATGATGCCACCCATCCAGTTGATGAGTGCATAATTGGCCTCTCTCTCTTTTGAGTAAATTTTTTGCTAAAAGTTTCAAATAAAATAATAAAATCCACAAACAAAATATTGAGTATCAAAATGTTTGCTGATTTTGCTGAGATATTTTTTTATTCTGAAATCTTTCTTTTGCTTCTGACTTTTGGCACTGCTATGAGTACAGTGTTTTCCTGGCATATCTGTCAACATGAGCAATTTCAACTCTTCCTTTCCCTATAAAACTTGATCCAAGCCCTCCATGAGCTGAATCGGGTGTGCTGGTCAGGAAATTGTTGAATCTGTGGTGCTGTGAGTCGAGGGAAATAACATTAAGGTAGTACTAGCATAGACACAGTAAGAGTGGAAATTACCACTTATTAATGCCAGCTACAAGTTACTGTTGCCATGAGACAGCTGACGTCAGGCAATAATGTTTGATCAATAGAAAAGGAGATACGGTCAACATGTCATGGTTGGCCATTCCATTCTGGGGTTTATGAAGACTGTTATTTCAGTATCTTCTTGTTTCACAGCCATTTACAAAATAATGCTGCTCTCAATCAGTGTCTTTACATTAACACAGTGAATAATTAGATGTTTAAGCAGTTCAGTTCCTTTACCAGTATGGCTAGCCTAGTTGGCCCTTTACTGGACACTGCTAGGCTAGTTAGTGCTAACAGCTGCAAACTCAAAAAAATGTTGACCAATAGAAAGTGCAGGTGAAGGCCCTCTTCTAAGACCTGCCCCCTGTTAAAAATTGTCAAAAGTTAGAAGCAAAAGAAAAATTGTAGAAGCAAAGTAGCGATTTCAGAGACCAAAAAAAAAATTAGCAAATAGAAAAAAAATTATTTCTCATTTATATTTGCAAATTTTAGACATTTTGATTTGCAAATGTTTAGACCTTTTGATTTACAAATTTTAGACATTTTGATTTGCAAATTGTAGACATTTTGATACTCAATATTTTGCTTATGGATTTTATTGCTTTATTTGAAGCTTTTTGCACAAAATGAACTCCATACTCTGGTGTGTGGGATGATTCTCTCTCTCCCCTATCACTCATGCTTTGTTTGTTGTTCTTCTCCTCATCCCTACGACAGCTGTCTTGTACTGTTTAGAGGTGTAAGATTAGTCTGGGTCATGTGAGGACTTATATTCACTTTACTTTGTATTTGTTGAGGCCCACCATATCTGATACCTTGAATTATTTTGTTTTTTTACATTACTGGCAATATTATTGACAATATTTTATAGATACATGACCTGAGAATAGAAATGGGTCTAACATTATATGCATTTACATCATATACACAGTGTGCTCTGATACACAGTATGTCAAACACTAACAGTGAATGTAATGTGCTGTGTTTTCTCAGTGACCATATGCTTTGGGAAATTTGGCAGGCCTTTGTAAAGAATGGTCTCAAAATGTCCTACTTTCATAGCCAGCTCCACTCATTATGTGTGTGTATGTGTCTGTGTGTATGTGTGCTCCAGTGCTTATCAATGATAGTTCAGAGAATCTTGGTGCATTCCTTCATCGTGGCCTTCTCTACACGGAGTGCCAGCAGTGGCAGCAGGCCATGGCTGACTTTGAAGCTGTGATCAAACTCGACAGGTGACACCACTTCCTTCTCTGTGTGAGAGTACAGCATCTCTTTTTAAATTGTTCAAACTCAGCAAAACCAAAAAAAATGTAAAAACGTTTACAGTCTAATACAGAACTGCTTCCCAACCTAAGGGCCACAGCACTGCAAAGTTTAGCATTCTACTTCAGTAAGCACACGCCATTCAACCTATTAGCTAACAAGTAACGTGTTTGTAAGTTGAACTTGGTGTGTCAGAAAAGGGAGAACTCTAATTTCTGCAGCAATGTGGCACCTCTTGTGTTTGGCATCTCTAGCCTAAAAGATGCATAGCTTTAAGTTAATAATCTATTTCTTCAGTTTAAACAAGCTGCTCTTAATTCAAAGCCACTCTATCCACCATTTTATTATTTTTGAATTACAGGACTGTTGCTGTAGCCCATATCAACTTGGGGCTTATCTACATGCTGACGATGGACCAGAATTATGATGCTATCAAAATGTTTAGCAATGCTTTAAAAGTGGACCCTACGCACATACGAGGCTACATATGCCGAGCCAGAGCTTATCACATGGTACGAAAACAGCTGTCAAACAGTTTAAGCTCATTATTTCTTAATGAATGCCTTGGAAACCAGTATCCAGTACTTTTGAAATTTGTGCTATTTGATACATAATACACCACTGAATTTAATCTCTTTTGACACAAGGTGAATGATCTGGAGAAAGCTCTAAAAGATCTCACTAGAGCCATACACATAAGACCAGATGCTCAACATCTGCACATAATGAGGTATCACATAGAAGAACTACTTATCCTTGCATTTGGAGATGTACAGTTTAGTTCAATCTTCAGTCTAACTCTGACTTCCAGGTCAGATCAGCAGTAAAATTGGAAATGGACCTGAAACTCTCTGTGGACCTTCAGAAGCACAGTTGAGAAACCATTGTATTAAACAGATGATAGAAAGATAAAAGTAACTAATCGTATAGAAGAATAAATGCTAGATAATCAAAAAATTTTGCTAGCTCTTGGTTTTCCTCAAAGTATACTCTGCACTGAGGAAAACCAAGACCTAGCAAGATTTTTTTGCTCTTGGTTTTCCTCAAAGTATACTCTGCTTTAGCATTCATATTCTCCTTTAACTTTTTAGTGTGTTCCTTTTTTTCTTGATGATTCTTCTTCATGAATGTAGCAATAAAGGAAACTAACTTTTTATCTTTTTATTTAGAGGGCAGTGTTTGTGTGATATGGGGCTGTTTGACCTGGCAACATTCTGTGTACAGTATGCAGCAGAGATGAATAAAGGTATCTATTCATTTCTGGAATTTCCAAACCTGCTTATTCAGTGCAGCTCTCCTGAGTGTAATTCCTGACATAATCTACTAAAGCTGCTTCTGAAGACCTTAGTTAGCTCTTTTAAGTGTGCTAGACTGGAGTTTAATCTATCCCAGCCTTAGGTGCAGATTTGTTGTGGAGTTAAAGGAAGCAAATCTAGCTGTACATGCACAAACAATCCCAAAAAAGATCGTTGAATCCATAGGAAAAAGCCCATTTAGTCACACTCCTGAGTTTATTTGAGTTACTAAAAGAGAACAACTGACCTCTACTAGACATAGCCTACCTTTCTAAAGCTATGCTAGTGAAATACATTGTGGCACAGGACTAAACAAAGTGATGTACAGTACTGTGCAAAAGCCAGATACCACCTTTCACTTGTTTAATTTTCAGTCAAAATGACCATTAACAAGTTATTAATTTTTCAATGTCGGGAAATAAAGTAGAAAATATGTATTTGTTGAAAGGTTACACAGAAGCCTCAACAACTACTTATTTATTTCAGCATGAACTGGCCACCCTTTGCCTTTTTACAGATTCCATACTTCAGTGTCTTGTTTGAAGTTTTTCAAGGAAATCTACAAATTGTCTTTTCTGCTTTTCCCAATCCAAGTGAACCCAAACATGTTCACTGATGTTGTGATCTGGGCTGTGAGGTGATCAGTCCATTGTTTGAGAGCTTACTTATTTGCTCTCTTTTTTGTTTACTTCCTTTTCTCAGTAAGAGCTTCTTGACAGCTACACATCCTTTCAGAATCATAGTGTATTTGTCTTCTCACAGAAAGAAAGAAACATCTGTGGATTTTTTTCAGATTTGAAGGAAGAGTGGAACTCGGTTTTCTCTTATCTCCCAAAGATGAAAGCTTTAAGCACTGTCTGTACCAGATCTTGCATGTTGAATTATTATTTGACCTCCAGTTGTGGAAACTTCAGTTTTTTCATGTATTTTTCCCAAAAAATGAATGACTTATTAAAATCAAAAGCCATTTTTGAAAAATATATAAATGAAAGATTGTAATTCTGAGTTTATTGAGTTTAGCATATGTGTTTTATATTGAGCTCTTTTTTATTGTGCTATGCAAATGCCCTGATGCAGAACTAATGCGAACCTAAGCAACACATGGCTACACATTGTGTTGTTGTAGTCACAGTACATTGGTAAAGGACCTCTGCAGTGTTTCCTCTGTTCGCTTGTAGTTCTGGGCTCATCTCTGGTCCAGCAGGCAGCTGTCCAGTCTTTCCTGAGGAACGATGCCAAAGCTATTGCCTGCCTGGTGTCGGCTGCCAACTCCCACCCCTCTTCTCCTGTCCTCATCCTGTTAGGAAAGACGCAGATGAAGGCACACAAGTTCATGGTAGGTGGGACACTTTGTGAGGCTTCCTGTTTGTTGTGTCAACAACCCAAAATTGAGTCAGCTTAAATGATACACAACACAAATCTCTCCAAATCTCTTTTTTGTTAACAAGTTTGTTTTTTTACTATACTGACTTAACTGTCTCTGAGTATGTTAATGTGCTTTTCCTGATGTCTGTATGACATATATTGCAAAATGCAATGTAATGCCAAAAACACAAACAACAAAATTGCTTTTATTGTCTGTGTAGGAAGCTGTAGAGAGCTTCAAAAAAGCTCTGTCTTTCCTGAGTCCCCCTGAGACGAACCTCTGTGATGTGCCTGAGGCTTCTGAGCTGTACTACCTCACTGGCATGTGCTACATGGCTCAGGTTCTGCTGATATAAGGAATATGCTTTTATGTGGACAGTAGAGATCCTCCTACATTAAAACACATCTTGTGACTAACCACTATCAGTATCCCCATCTTATATGTTATATGATGCTGCTTGATGCCAGGGAGAAGACTCTTTACTGCCTCAGGCTCTTGAAGCTTTCAGCAATGCAGTGAGAATAAATCCTGAAAACGCTGCTGCTTACCACCAGAGAGGCCTGTGCCGCATACGCCTACAACAGTCTAAGAGTGTGCAAGACTTCAACAGTGCGCTGTACATCAACCCTAACTTCTTTCAGGTCATTTCAACTTGTAGCTAGCTCTAGAAAAAGACATTTCTTGTTTTGTTAGCCTGAGGAATGTGCCTTGCAGCATCCTTCCAATGTTTTACTAAAGAGACAGATTTGTTTATTTGATTTTCTTGGCTGCCTGACCTTCAAAATGTTATGGTAGATGTTACAACAGTTGATGCCCGCTGGAGGGTAGCTCTTCAAAGGATGCTGGAATGTATTGTCTTCTTCCCACTCCTCAGCAAAATTACCAGTCAAGCGCCTCCTGTTGGTCAACAGTTTAGTTATTTAGCATATGTGGAACCAATATAGTGAATATGTAATTGCATTAGTATAAGACAGTAGGCATTTACACATCGCTTTAAAGCATAAGCTGTAGACAACAAGAGAGAGAGTGTGTCATCTGTAGAAACTTAGTAACAGTGAGCTGCAGTATAAAGCAAGTTGTTACTCGTCAAATGGTGCTCAGTGGAATGATAGAGTTATTGTGAAATTGTGAAATATTGTGGAAAATTGCTCCTTCCACAAACAATGGCACTCGTATAATGCTGCTCCTCTCAGATTAGTATCCAGTCAGATTATGCTGTTTTATAAAATACAGTAATTCCTTAAACAACAAAACAAGCATATTTTTTGGTGCTTTAATTATGTCATAAAACTTGCAAACAAATGTAAATCCCTTTGATTCACCATATAAGTGAATCAAAGGGATTTATATTTGGTGCCCGTTTGGTGCCCAGTCACATATCTTAAGATACCACAGTATGTATAAAATGGCAAATAAATATATATAGCAAAATTCTATGTATAAATATATGCATGCATAGAACTGATTTTTAAAATTTAATTTTAATAAAATTTCTGACAAGCTGATATACTACTAACTTACTAAAGAACTCATGGCATATTCATGAAGACATTCCTCAATGGACTGTGGTACTAATTCCAGTATTTTCCTGATTATTAGGTGTACCTAAGTCGGGCTGCTTTTTATGGAGTTAAAAGCCGATATTCTAAGGCAATTCTCAACTGTAATGAAGCTATCAGGATCCAGCCAAAGTGTGTCAGAGCCTACTTATACAGAGGAGCTCTCAAATTCCATTCAAAGGTAAAATTCAAATTTTGAAGTCAAAACATGAGCATTGAATTATTCCCAGATCTTTCCTTATATGTTCAGTGCTGCTGTGCTTTAATCATTTAGAGTAAATACTTTAGATTGTGTTCTTGATCAGTTTTAAAGTTTGTTCTGTTTCAGGTGTATAAAGGGGCAGTGGAGGATTTGACAATGGCCATCAAAATTGATAATGCCTGCTCTTTTGCATACTACAACCGTGGCGTGTGTTATCAGCAGCTGAAGGAATATGAGCTGGTGATGTTTTTTTCTTTTTCACAGTTTTTTCTGAACCATTTGCACATTTTGCTAAATATCCTCTTCTCTGATGCTTAGGACTTTTCTTTTTGCTTTCTTAAAGGCTCTCGGAGACTATAGCATAGTGCTACTTCTTCCCAGTCAGAAGGAGCTTGAGCTTAAAGTCCTGATAAATCGTGCACTTGTCTATGTGGAACTTGATGATCATTACAACGCCCTTCAGGTAAACTGAACTGCAGTTAAACTCTATTACTCAGGTCAAACACTGCAGTATTCGCAGTTTTAATACTCCTCTTCTTAGCATTATTACTTCTAATGCTAATAGTACATTTCTCTACAGCACCTTCCATCATTTACAGCAGCATTTACAGCATTTAAATGAAAATATGAAACAATGAACTTGTGAAATTGTGAATAGAAATCTGGAAAAAAAAGAAAAAGTGATATATTGGAACATCACTTTTCATCTTAGGTATTTCTGGCCACATGTGTTAAATTGTTAACATGTGTCCCAAAATGAAGAGAATGCTGTATTTAGTCTTGGAACATTACAAGAAAAATTAATAGAATAATAATTAAATTTTTCTGTTTTCCTGGAGGACTTTAAAGCTGCTGCCATGAAACATTCTGAGGATGCGTCTATCCGCCATTCACTAGGAGTCCATTATCACAGGTCTGTACTCTCCTAGCCTTCCATAGTCTCTGAAGTTGTTGAGATACAGTCTACAGGCTAGTTGTACTGTATCTAAGTGTTAAGTTTGCATGAAAGATTTACTAATCTGTTGTATTTGTGGACTACTTTGCATTAGTAATGATATCACTCTATAGGAGTGCTTTCCAATTCCAGTCCCGAAGGTCCCTTTGCACTGCACAGTTTTGTGTTTCCGCTGTAATACACCAGATTTAACTCATGAAGAGATTGATGTTAAGCTAGTGTTTGATAAAGTAAGGAAAGCTATACAGCACAAGGGGCTTGGAAGGACTGAAGTGGTGAAACACAGTGCTATAAAGGCTTATATTGCCACAAAGTAAAAATATTACAGTTTAAGCATGACATGCATGTTGAAAACATATAACAGACTTAAATACTAGACACATGTCTTGTTCTTTCTGTGTTTGATCCAACTACATTTGAATATACAGGGTGATTAAAAAAGATTAATCCGATTTCAAAGTGGCATATTTTTACAAGCGTGAGGTGCCTACAAACCAATCACGTACCAACTGAAAGAGGGGGTCATAGAGTTTCTGACTGTCACCGGAAGATGGCTCCCTTCAGTCTGCAAGGAAATGGCGACCCTTGAGCAGAAAGTGTTTTGTTTTCTCCCCTTCAATTAGTGAATCTGTCATGACTGTGCAACATGATTTTCATCTGCAGTGAACCTCCAACAGCTCAGTGCATTCGTCGTTGGTTCCACAACACTGGATTATCTCTGGAATCTGAAAGAGCTGCGAGTGTAGTGACACTAAACATGCTCAATTGACTATGGGATTAATTTGACTAACGCGTTGATGTTGTCCGTACAGCTGGAGGAGGTTATATCGAACAAGTTACATAATAAACTTTACGTTCACTTAAACCATGTACAAATTACTGCATTGTTCTGTAATGATTTAGAAGTGAAATAAATCATTTTGAAATCAGATGAATAAACTGAATCACCCTGTATAAAGCTAAAAGCAGTTTACTGTCCATGCCTATAGCAGAAGTGCAATATTTGCTCATGGTTTAATGCTTCTGCCTCAGTTTCAGTTAAATCACATTTAATGTCTGCAGAGACTATAGTTGTGTGTAAAACTTTGGGCACCCCTGGTCAAATTACATGTTTTATTGATTTTTTAAAGTGAAAATAAGTACACATTATATCCTGCACATTTTAATACACCTTTACTGTATATTTGCTGGATTTAACATAGTGGAAAAATATGAAAAATTACCTATGCAAAAACTATGGCATATTTGATCTTTTATTTTTATTTTTATTTTATTTTTATTTTATGTTAAAATAAAAAAAAAGAAAAATAACACTAAAATTTGTAGAAATGTGGTATATTTACATTTCCTAGAGGATGTGTTAACTTATTTTGCGTTACAAAATCAACACAGCATATCATTTAATTTGGGGTGTTCAAACTTTTGCATACAACTGTAAACCACACATTTTGAGCTGAATGGTATTTTATTGAGCATTTGATCTAGCCCTTGAAGTTAGAAGCACACATGGCCCCAATGTTGCATTTACAATGTACCACATAAAGCAGTACACAAAATTGATTTATTTAGCTCTTGGTAGCTCGTGGAATGTAACCTCACTGGGGGGAAGGAGCCGGAGCTTGTGCAGGAGGTTGAGAGGTACCAACTAGATATAGTTGGGCTCACCTCAACCCACAGTGTCGGCTCTGGAACCAAACTCCTGGATAGGGGTTGGTCCCTCTCCTACTCAGGGGTTACACAGGGTGAGAGGTGCGGGTGGGAGTGGGGATACTCACGAGTCCCTGGCTGGTGGCTGTGCAGTTGGACCTTCTAGAGGGTCACCTCAATGTGAATTAAAATTGCAGAGAGGAAAACTCTGACTGTTGTGTGTGCTTATGCACCAAACAACAGGTCAGAGTATTCAACCTTCTTGGAGTGAATGTGCGGGGTTCTGGAAAGGGTACCGCCTACAGACTCCATAGTCTTACTGGGGGACTTCAATGCTCATGTTGACAATGACTGGGAGACCTGAAGAGGCGTGATTGGGAAGAGCTGCCTGCCCAATCTAAACCCGAATGGTGAATTGTTATTGGACTTCTGTGCCAGGCATGGATTGTTTATAACGAACACCAAGTTCGAACACAAGGATGTTCATAAGTGTACATTGTACCAGAGCTCCTTGGGTCAGAGGTCAGTGATTGTTTCATCTGTCTTGGGACCATATGTTCTGGACACTCGGGTCAACAGAGGTGCTGAGCTGTCAACTGATCACCATCTGGTGGTGAGTTGGATCAGATGGCAAGGAAAACTGATGGTCAGTCCCGGTAGGCCCAAGCAAATAGTGAGGGTGTGCAGGGGACTGTCGGAGGCCTCTCTTCGGGATGATTTTAACTCCCACCTCCGGGAGAGCTTTTCTCATGTCCCAGGGAAGATAGCGGACATGGAGTCTGAATAGCCAAAAGCTTCTGAGTGCCTGTCAGGACGGTAACCCAAGAACCTCAGATTGAGGAGGAACAATGCAGATTCCGTCCCAGCCATGGAACAATGGACCAGCTTTTCACCCTCTCGTGGATTGTTGAGGGGGCATGGGAGTTTGCCAACCCAGTCTACATGTGTTTTGTGGATTTGGAGAAGGCTTACGTCCATGTTCCCTGAGATATCTTGTGGAAGGTCCTCCGGGAGTATGGGGTACCGGGGCTATTACTCCGGGCCATTCGATTGCTGTACTTCCAGAGTGAGAGCTGTGTTCGTATACTGTGCATTAAGTCGGACCCTTTCAGCGTTAGCATTGGGCTCTGGGCAGGGTTGTGCCCTGTCTCCACTCCTGTTTGTGATATTCATGAACAGGGTGTCGAGGCGTAGGCGTAGGAGGGCATTATGTGTGGAGGCCGGAGGGTGGCGTCTCTGCTATTTGCAGACAATATTGTTCTTTTGGCTGAATCACATGGATGCCTCCAGCACTCACTGGAGCAGTTTGCAGCTGAGTGTGAAGCGGTTGGTATGCGGATCAGCACCGGGATAAGATCCCGGGGTTGTCCTAGGACCCACTGGATGGATTATATCTCCAAGTTGGCCTGGGAGCGGCTTGGGGTCCCTGGGAATGAGCTGGAAGAAGTTGTGGGGGACAGGGTCATCTGGGATTCTCTGCTCTCCCAACTGCTACCGCGACCCTATCTGGATTAAGTGGTTAACGGCGACGAAGATGATGATGATGATGTTTGTTCTTTCTCCACAATCTTATAACAGTCTCATATGAGTACAGTAAGGACAACATTACCCTTGCTCCCCCCCTACCTCAGAGAACTGCTGACCTCTTACACTGCCTCTCGCTCTCTCAGGTCTTCTTGTAATAATTTACTTGCTGTCCCACGCACCAGACTCCACTTTGGGAGGGAGGTCCTTCATTGCCATGGTCCCACAATTCTGGAATTCTCTTCATCAATCCCTCCGGGATTGCTCTTCCTTTTCCTCTTTCAAATCTCTTTAATGTGCATTTTTCTTCCTCCTTCACTGCTTAGTTTAATTTTTTACCTTGGGTTTGTGAAAGGCGCTATTTAAATGTAACTTATTAACACTCTATTGTTATCTCTCATACTTCTTCTTCTTCTTCCTCTTCTTCTTTTTCCACACTTTTCTTCAATTAATACAGCCCAAACCGCTTAACGTACAGACTCTGTTCAAACTGCGTTTCGAAGGTCTCAGCACTGTGACTTGTGCTATGTATTTTTGGAGTCGATCGGATTGGTAGTTTTTAATAAAAATAAGCTTAAAATTATAAACCTCCCATAAGAATGAATGGCAGAATGTTCAGAACTTCAAATTCTAACTGACACCGATGATGTCACTGCAGGCCACTCAGTCTCACAGACACAGCTGATCACACAGGGAATCTGCTTTAAAATCCTTAAACTTTCACATAGAAATTTCAGTTTTAAACGGTAGAGAAACCTGTCCTTTCTGAAACCTCAAAATATCTCATCATTTTATCAAGTAGCTTTAGGGTTATGAGCATTTGTTTGGCACTAGGCACAGAAAACTGCCCCATTCACTCCAATGTAAATTTCTCAAAATCAAAGTCTTCTTATTTCAATATTTTCTCTGTGTTTTGTCATAACTTAGAAATTTCCTTCTCAATACACACAACATTACACCAAAATAATCCTCAGGGGGTCTTATCTCACACCATCTATCCGGTTAAGCGATAGAGTAAACATTTCCCAAGTTATGACTTTTTGTTCAGAGGGTGCAAATCAGACTCAAGAAAGGCTTCTCCACTAAGAGCTGCATAATAACAGAGTGACAGTTAATTTGAATGACCCCCCCCAAACACATACATCTCTCCTTCTCACACACACCACACAGACACATACCTAAGGAGGTGTTGTTCACCTACACAGTTCTTTGTAAACAGTAAGTCTTATTGTTCTTATCTGAACATAATGTCTTCTCAAATGAGGCGAATGATCGTCCACTATTCATTCAGTGTTGGTTACTGATCTTCATTAGAAAGACATGAGCATTTTGGCATGCATATCGAGCAGCTTTAATCAGCCTAACATCAGAATGACTAAGAGCACAGCTCAACATTTGCAGTGAACATGGCGCATAATGGGAGATATTTCTCAATAGCTCGGCACAAAGGAATTGTTTTGTATGCCTGAATTCATTTTTCAGTAACAAAAGAATTACCACATCACCATATGAGACCAGGGAAAAAGTGCAAGCACATTACTGTGTGTGTTATATATATATATCTTTGGGAACAGCAAAGTGGCAAAGTCACAGCAGCCAGGTATGAGGAGAAATACCTTATTCTGTCAGACAGTACAGTTCTTTTGGACTGTGAACAGTTGTATAATGAGTGCATTTTGTTTTTAGATTTGTGTGTGTGATTGTATATATAGATCTTAAATTGAATTTTAATTTCTACTTCCTTAATTCATTAAAAGAACATTTAGAGACACCATGGTAGTAGTGGGCTATTAATGATAGCAATAACCACATAATTACAGTTACTATTACAGAGTCATAAAGTGATGAATAGTGTTATCAGTGTATCATGTACAGTGCCCTACAAAAGTCAGAGACCATCCTTTTTTTATTTCATTTCAGGTCAAAATAGCCTTTGTACAAGTTTTTTGTTTAAACTATCTTAAAGCTTGCATCTATGGGAGACAAAAAAATCATGCTCCACTCTCACTTCAGATCTGAAAAAATCTACAGTTGTATCTGTCCCACCTTCAGCCGTGAATTGCTAGTGTTCTAAGTAGACTGGCCACGCCAGAGCCCAGAATTCTACATCAAAGCAAATCTCACAAATTAAAGGGAATATGATGAACAGTTTATATTGTCTTTATAATTTTTTATTTTCTATTAAATGTGTATTTTCTGGTAAAAAAATTAATAATTGGTATTTTACGGCTGTTTTCTCTGGGAATTAAATAGGCAAATTTTTCACAGTACAGTAGCATATTTTGATTTATGAAGGCATAATGACACAGTGCACTAGAATCATGCTATTGTGTATTTTGAAGGTTAGGACAAATGCAGGAAGCAGTGGAGGCTTACAGTGAGGCTTTGAGACTCAGCCCTTTCCTACTTGATGCCTATGTCGGACGCGGCAATGTATTCATGGACTATGGTCATGCCCAGGCCAACAAACAGGCCCAAAGGGACTTCCTCTCTGCCCTGCATCTCAACCCTCTGTGCTCCAGTGCCCGCATTGGCCTGGCCTACAACTTCCAGGTGCTGGTTTGTATTAGATACATGACTGCATAACTTACATCTCTAAAGAAAAGGTTTTGAAATACTCTCACAAGAATGCAGAATGTAACATTTAATAGCCTTGCTCAAGGCAAGTGGACTTGGCTATGCCATGTTATCTCAGCCTTCTGAAAGGAAAGTGTCTTGTTCTGTCTCTCACAGAGCTGCCCATGTGTTGACAGGCTTATCTCATTTATTGCAGCTTAATATATGCCTTGGGCTGCCATTCTATCTGTGCGAAACATGTCTCTCGTGGGAGGGATAACTAGAATACAACTAATTCAGTTTGCTGGTGCATACAAGAATATGTCCTTTCAGAATTAATTGCCCAGCACAGAGCCTATTACATTGTTGAATTGCTCTGACTATTCATTTACAGTTCTCATTAAACTGATCAAATGAGTTTCAATTGCTTTAGTATTTGTTACAGTATTTGTTTTGCTATTTATGTGCATGATATGACACGACAGTTGTTGGGCTTAGTCTGAAACAATAGATAATGTGGGATAATGATTATAACATACTATAGATATGACACATATGTAGATGTGACATATTCAATAATTGGTAGTGAATAATCATGTGTTCTGCATAATATTATGGTTTTCATGCAGTGTGAACTAGTTGCTAGGTTATGTGTTGGTGGATATTTAAAGCCTAATGACAGCTCTGTTTTAAGCCTTTAATAAAGGAAAGTACACTTTTAAGCACATTTACTATAATTGTGGATATTATTTACCCCATATCTTATCATATTAAGATGTTATAATGCATTCATCATTTTTGAACTATGTTTAAAAAATGTAAACCTTTCCTGATGTTCACGCTTCTGAAGGCAAACATAGATGAATGGAAAGAAGGCCTCATTAATCTAACTTCAGAATATTCCCCTCAGAATCAGTTTGTTTAAACTCTGCTCTATATAACTCAATTTGACTGTGAATTGCTCCCTTTCAAAACTGTGAATAAAAATGTCCCCATGTACTTCTTTGTCACCCATATAACCAGTGCTGTCTCTGGGATGTCAGCCCTTTGAAAAAGCATTCAGTAGTCTAGTCAAAAAGAGCCAGAGTGGCTACACGTTTTCATTCCAACCAAGTAGGAGCGTACTTCATATACAGTACTGTGCAATTGCCAGAGACCACCATTTGTTTAAAATTTCAGTTTCAGTCAAAACCAGGGATATTTCTGGAGGGATTAAATATAAGAAAATGTATTTACATAAGAAAAAGGAAAGTCAAAGGAAAATAAGTGGGAGTTGGGTTTCCAAAACCAGAGTTCAAAAAAAGGTTAAAATATAGTGAAAATGGGACTCAAGAAGTCACTTCACATAAACAGTCTTAAAGTTTTCATCGCTTAGAGAAAATCAGGTTCCACGCTTTCTTCAAATTGTAAAAAAATCCACAGGTGGTTTAGTGTGGCTGTAATAAAGGAAAAGGGTGGACACACTACGTACTGAAACAATGATATTATATTTAGTTGTTGAGGCTTCTGTGTCATTTTCTGTTAAATATATGTGTTCCAGACATTTAAAAATAAATAACTGGTTAATCATCATTTTTGCTGGTAATTAAGTGAAATGTGGTCTTTGGCTTTTGCACAGTACTGTACATCTCTTTGTTTAGTTCTGTGTCACACTGTATTTCACTAATAAAGCTTAAGGAAAGTGCGTTATGTCTAGTTGAAGTCACCTATTTTATTTTAGCAATGCAAATAAACTCAGGGCTGTGACAAAGTGAGCTTTTTCCTGTGGATCCAACATTCTTTTTTGAGATTGTTTGTGCACGTACAGCCAGATTTACTTTCTTTTATTCCACAATAAATCTGCAGCTAAGGCTAGGATAGTTTAAACTCCAATCTAGCACACCTGAAAAAGCTAAGGTCTTCAGACACAGCTGTATTAGATTATGTTTGGAATTACACTCTGCTGGGGGGCTGACCTGAAGAAGCATTCCAAAAGTCAATTAATACCTTTATTCATCTCTGCTGCATACTGTACACAGTATCAGCTTCGTATCGCACAAATACTACCCTCTAAATAAAGAGATAAAAGTTCTTTTGAAAAGTTCTTTTCTACTTTCATGAAGAAGAACCATCAGGAAAATGTCAGCACAGTTTTCTGCCATTTTGACTGGAATCTAAATAAATGTAGGATAGTGTCTCACTTCAACTAATCCATTGTTTGAATGCTCATACTAGCTACTACTCACAACTAGCTGTTTAAACAAGTGGAATTGTGTGTTTTTGCTTAGTTAGATTAAAAAAATCTTCCATCATACTGGGCCTTTATGAATAAGATTGGGCAACCATCATATCATATAGACTCATATTGTCATAAATATAACTTTGAAATAGTTAACAAAGCTCTACTTATTAAACTAATTTCACATATAATGTAGTCGAACATCTGATGTCACCAGCATTCATTTCAAAGCTTTCCCCATTTTTCTTTTTCCTTAATGTTGGTTCTGCACTACAGCTTTCTGTTTTCCAGTGTATGCTCATTAATGCATTTACAGCAGCAAAGAAGACTTATGCCTTATCATCCATTGGCAAAGATATGAAGCTCTGTTTTAATGAATAATGTTACCCTTGAAAAGCTTTCTGCTAGGTGTGAGAAAGAAAGGACTAAGCAGTCAGAGTCCAATATAAAGCAAGTACAAAATATTCTGGTCTGCTATGGCTTTCATTTTGCCTGCTTTATATCTGCTTGTTTAGGGCATTTAACACATCTGAACCTTTCCACTTTTCAAAATCCACAACTGATTCTGGAAAACACAAATATGCTGGTGGATGATGCCCAAAGTGCAAAGGAAATGTGTTCCCAAATGGACAGAGATATTGGATTCCTGTGGCCTTTTCACTGAATCAATCCTTGCCCTCATTATCTGCTTTTCCTTTTGGCATGGCAGTGATATCTCAAAGTGCCTGTTGCCCCTCATGCTGTTATTGATTTTACTGAGCTTTGCCAGTATCCCTTGCCTTTGCACCAGGTTTTTGGATGCTTCCAGAGAGCCTGGAATCAGTTCACTGTGGCTGTGGAGGTTAATCGAAAGTGCTGGGCTGCCTACGAGGGAAGAGCTATTGTCAATCTGCAGATGGGGAACACATTTGCTGCCTTCCAGGACATAAACAATGCTCTGAAGGTATCTGTGCCCAAAGAAGTTGATCTAATTTTGAGATTGAAAAGTGTGTACAGTATTGTGCGAAGGTCTTAGGCATCTAAGCAAAATTTTAAACAATTTACCTCAGCAGTGATTTTATCACAATATACATTAGAATAAAGTCCTATTCATAATTCAAATAAACATAAAAACAATAAAAAGTAGCAAGAATTTCTTGGGTCCATATTTTTCCTTGACATCTTCACAGCCACCACAAAGACTTGCTAATATCATCAATTACATCATGAACACAGTTTGATGAAGCACTGATTGGTCAAACCAGGAGTTGCTGTTTAACTACATAAAATACTGGGCTTCCTTGAGGAGAGGTTTGAAAATGGTTAAACACCCTAACATCCATAAAATCACTATTTATTTTTATTTTTATAAATCATTTTTAATTAATGGGCAGCATGGTGGTGTGGTGGGTAGCGCTGTCGCGTCAAAGCGAGGAGGGCCTGGGTTCGATTCCCCGGCCGGATGACTGGGTCTGGGTGACCGGGTCTTCTCTGTGTGGAGTTTGCATGTTCTCCAGGTTCTCTGGTTTCCTCCCACAGTCCAAAGACATGCAGTCTGGCCAATTGGACATGCTACATTGCCCCTAGCTGTGAGTGTGTGAGTGATTGTGTATGTCTACCCTGTGATGGACTGGCGACCTGTCCAGGTTATATCCTGCCTTCCGCCCGATGACCGCTGGGATAGGCTCCAGCACCACCCCACGACCCTGAGGGAGAAGCGGCTTGAAAATAGATGGATTATTAATTTTCTGTAAATTTTGTTTATTCAAATATTAACACTCTTCTCAGCAAACAAAACACATACTACACAAATAAATAGACTCTGAAAATGTGTCTTGGGTGCCTAAGACTTTTGCACAGTACTGTATATATAGAATTGTTGCTGAGGACAAAGCTTTTCATGGTTTATATTCCACTGCATCATGTGCTGTTTAGGAGTAGCACAAAATAGAACAGTTCAGTCATTCTTGTTTTGATTCAGTATGTATTTCTTTAATTCAACATACTGGGCAAAAGTCAGAGACCACACTTCATTAATCACACTTTCAGTCCAAGGAGATATTAACTACAGGCCATTAGTTTTTTAGGAGAAATTTCTGAGGAGATCATATATAATATAATTTGCTTGCATAAATGAGGGGGAAACTCAACGAAGTTGAGTCTGAAAGGATGTGTAGCTGTCAAGAAGCTGTTTCTGAGAGAAGGAAATAGACAAAGAGAAGCAGCTGGTATTCTCAGAACAATGGACTAGATTTTGAGCTCAAACCTGAACATCACTGAATGGTGTGGAAAAATATGTGTACAGATTTCTTTAAAGAACTGAAAGCAAGTCTCTTGATAAAAATCGAAGCTGTAGTTAAGGCAAATGGTGTGTTTAATGGCTGTTGTGCCCGTAAATGTATTAAATAAAAGGTGGTCTCTGACTTTTGCAAAACACTGTATATCATATATAAGACAAATTCTGTGCAATCTGCTTTTCACCATGTAAAACACATGATGTGTAATAAGAAGAAAAGGGGTTTGTTCAGTTGTGAAATATGTCATTTAAGAGTTCTAGTATGTTAAACTTGGGATTTTCCAAATTAAAATCCAAATGCAAAAGCCTTTTTATTAGGTTGGAACAAGTGTGTCTACCTTTCTGCAGTGCAATCCTAACTCAGATCGGCTTCTGACGAACCGAGGTGTGATAAACCAGTTCATGGGAGACAAAGCCAGCGCCATGAGTGACTATCAGAGAGCCATTTCCCTCAACCCCACATGTGCCCTTGCTTTCTTCAATATGGCTAACCTGTTTTTCTACAACAGACAGTTTGAACAGGTAAAATTGAGGGGCACATGCTAATTTCATGTCAAACTGAGGTTGAGAGCTAGAAAGCTTATATGAGCATCAATCACTGTGTCATTCTCTCCTCTGTTTTTCTCCTCTGTGGTTGGATGGGATTTGCTCAGGCATGTGAGTACTACAGCTGGGCTTTTCACCTCAACCCCAGTGACGAGTCGGCCATCCTGAACCGTGCCATCACTCTGGCTCTATTGCGGAAAATTCCAGAGTCCTTGAGGGACTTCAGTGAGGCTCTCAATCTCAGCCCTCACTCAGCTCATGTCCATTTCAACAGAGCCAATCTGTACTTATCTCTCAGGAAGTACAAAGCAGCAGAGAGGGACTATACACAAGGTAGGCAATTACACAATGTTCCGTTATTTAAAAATGTTTACATAATTAAATTCTTGGGATGTAAACAGGCATGGAGAGAGGTTTAATCTGAAAGTCAGATTTCTTCTTCTCAATGGTGAGATGTGATGGGAACCAGGTGTTGTGATGTCTATGATGCAAATATGGAAAAGATTTTGTTAATCATCCAAAATGACCAGTGGAGCTGCACAGGTCTGCTGCTAAAACAATAGCAAATCTGAAAAAATATGAGCTGTAAAAAGGGGTCTTTAAGTGATGCCATAGAAGAATCACTTTTAGTTCCTGAACAGACCTTTCAATTTATGTTTTTTTAGAGAACCTTTGTGAAAAAGATATATGAGTGTGAAGAACCATTTTAAAGTTCAAGGAACCACATAATGTAAAAGTTCCAGGAAGAATCCATAAGCTCTCAAAAGAAACTTTTCATTAAGAGTAGGTTCATTAAAACATTCTGCATACAACAGATTCCTTTTTAAGACAAGTTTTTCAGACAGAAACCAAATGTGGTTCTTCTTTGGCATCAAAGAACCTTTTGTGGCACCTTTTTAAAGACTGTATAATATCCTGCATGTACCTCTCTGTCATGAGTAGATAAAAAATAAATTTTAGGCCCAAAGCTTATCTAAAAACTGCATTTTCATAGCTATTTAATGTAATAACATTCTGTGAGGTAGATTATAGTGGCATTAAACCCTAACCCTATCCCAAACCCTAACCCTAACGTCTGGTTCCTATCAACGCACCTTTGAATAATTCTGATGTGGTTTCTTTAAAATGGTGAATTTTACATCAAACATTTCTAAATGACTTTGTTTACATATTAACCATGTAATTGTGCAGGAATTTTAAACTTAATTTGATGTGACTATTTCTTCTTATTTTCTGAAAGTTCTGGGTGGTATGGCAAGAATATAGCATGACAAAACGTGTCAGACACTTTGACAATACTCCACGCTTCACAATATTTAGCTTTACAGAAATTTACGATTTTTTAATAATTTATTCGTGTGTTACTGCTGCAAATAAGTATTTGAACACCTGTCAATCAGCAGAAATTCTGGCCCTCAAAGACCTGTTAGTCCACCTCTAAAAAGTCCACCTCCACTCCACTTATTATTCTAAATTAGAAGCACCTGTTTGAGGTCGTTAGCTGCATAAAGACACCTGTCCACCCCACACAATCAGTAAGACTCCAACTACTAACATGGTTAAGACCAAACAGCTGTCCAAAGACAACAGAGACAAAATTGTAGACCTCCACAAGGCTGGAAAGGGCTACGGGACAATTGCCAAGCAGCTTGGTGAAAAAAGATCAACTGTTGGAGCAATTATTAGAAAATGGAAGAAGCTAAAGATGACTGTCAATCTCCCTCAGACTGGGGCTCCATGCAAGATCTCACCTCGTGGCGTATCAATGATCCTAAGAAAGGTGAGGAATCAGCCCAGAACTACGCGGGAGTAGCTGGTCAATGACCTGAAGAGAGCTGGCACCACCGTTTCCAAGGTTACTGTGGTTAATACACTAAGACATCATAGTTTAAAGTCATGCATGGCACAGAAGGTTCCCCTGCTTAAATCAGCACATGCCCAGGACCATCTTAAGTTTGCCCATGACCATTTGGATGATCCAGAGGAGTCATGGGAGAAAGTTCTGTGGTCAGATGAGACCAAAATAGAACTTTTTGGTCTTAATTCCACTTGCTGTGTTTGGAGGACGAAGAATGATGAGTACCATCCCAAAAACACCATCCCTACTGTGAAGCATGGGGGTGGAAGCACCATGCTTTGGGGGTGTTTTTCTGCACAGTATTAAGGAGAGGATGACTGGGGCCATGTATTCCCTCAGTTAGAGCATTGAAGATGGGTCGTGGCTGGGTCTTCCAACATGACAATGACCCAAAGCACACAGCCAGGATAACCAAGGAGTGGCTCCGTAAGAAGCATATCAAGGTTCTGGAGTTGCCTAGCCAGTCTCCAGACCTAAACCCTATAGAAAATTTTTGGAGGGAGCTCAAACTCTGTGTTTCTCAGCTACAGCCCAGAAACTTGGCTGATCTGGAGAAGATCTGCGTGGAGGAATGGGCCAAAATCCCTGCTGCAGTGTGTGCAAACCTGGTGAAAAACTACAGGAAACGTTTGACCTCTGTAATTGCAAACAAAGGCTACTATACCAAATATTAACAAGTTGCAGGGTGTTCAAATACTTATTTTCCTCACTGTACATTATTGAGTGTCCTGGAAGTATTAATGATATCAGTGACATACTCAGAAAAGCATATTGTAACAGTTTATCACAATAATAATAGCATATCATCATATTGCCAACCTCTGTTATCTGAATGCACTGTGCTGTCACTCTTGTATCATTTTAAGATGAGGTACAGCAAATTAGCCATTCTTAGGCTTAATCTCATGGATGTCAATTAGTTATGTTAATAGTCTGTGACTTGATGAACTTTCCTTGACACAACATGAACAATATCAAAGTGGAGGTAGCTGTCAGATTGATTGTCAGAGCGATGTTGAAGACATGATACAGCTGTCTTCCCTTGTCTGCCGATGCTGCATCAGCCACCTTTCTACACTTATTATTGAATTTGCAGGTTACTTTTTGCCCAGTGAACATATTCACCTCCACAGAAACATGGAACAGAACCCTGTCTGTCTGCCCCAAACCCAAAAAGGAAATAAAAATACATTACAGCTCATGTAACCAAGACACTCATTCTTCTTTTGTGTAAAACAAGAGGCAGATGGTTACTATGGTAACAGTGTAAACCCAGTGCTAGTTTTCCACTGCATCTGCTCAAACAGCACAAAGACCTAAAACTGTGAAGTTAAAATCTGCTTCAAATTGCCACATTTTTATATATTTATCATATGAAGAATGATATTAGGATTGGTTATTTGCCTTGTCTCAAAATAAAGCAGAAGGAATATTAGTGAACAGGTGGTGCTGCAGTGAGTGAGTCTGCTCTTCATGAATTGAATAATCACTTAATCACTCTCCATTTGAACATTTTCAAGTGCATGATTCGTTTTTGTACCTAGTGTGTAGATTATGCATATAGAAGTGTACGCAATATGTGTGTGCAGTGTCCACTTAATGTAAACATTGATATTTTTTCCCCCATTTATGTTCAGTCCGTTTTACATACACACGCACTTCTGAAATAAAGCTTCACAGGAAACAACATTTGTAAATGTGCTGAATGAGTGATGGTAATTTATGGAAATGTACAAGGCAAATGGGTTTTAAATCGTCCCTCTTGTCCCCTCCGTGAGTTGAAAAGCATAATGTCCTCCTCTGCGCCACTGTCACTCTATATTTAGGAATTTACAGAGGAGATTTTGTTTTTAATTGGAGTTGTATGATGTAGGCCACTCTCATTCATAACACTCTTTGTAGAGAATAGTAAGACATAGTGTAAGTGAATAGAATTATTTTGTTGGTGATACTAAACAAGGAACATTTTTTATAATATTTTTAAAAAGGTCTATTTCATGCAGGTTACCATATGCCACAGTGCACATTTTTGAGAATCTTGTGGATATTGTCAGTACTCAAAGAACACTTATCCAGCTGCATGTTTTATTACAAAGAGATCATTATTAGTTCTGTCTAACTGGATTTACTTTAGTGCAGTATGTGAAACCTTATATAAAAATCATTGTGTTCATATAGTACTTGGCAAAAGCCAGAGACCATCATTCATTTAATTTTCAGTCAAAACTACCATTAAGTGATTCATTTTTCAGCATGAGAAAAAATCTGAAATCATATGTTTAACATAAATTTATATAACAATAAAATTACAATTATACAATTATTTCCATTTTTCAGTATTTAGTATGTCCTCCATTTGCTTTCATTCTTTCCAGGATCATTGCAATCAGTTTTTCAGAGAGATCTGCAGGGTTATTGTTCCACACCTCTAAAGTTCAGTTTGGGGCTGTTGGGTTGGGATTTTTTTTTTTGCTTCTCATGATCCAAGTAATCCCAAGCACATTCAGTGATGTTGAGGTCTGGACTCTAGGTTGATCAGTCCATTTTTCTAAGAACCCCAGCAGCTTCTTTGATTGATTTGCAAAATTTATTTTTCACAGTAACAGCTTCTTAGCATCTACACATCCTTTCAGACCCATAATGTTGTCTTCTCACAGTGGAAGGATGGACAGAAACACCTGTGGATGTTTTCAGTTCTGAAGCAAGAGTAGAGCTTGACTTCCTTCTGTCTCTCAAAGATGAAAGCTTTAGGCACAGTTTATCTAATGGGGCAGTTTTGGTGGTCCACCAGCATTTACGTAGTTGTTAGGAGTCCCATTTTCTCTCATTTTTTAATGTTCTGAAATTTTGGAAAAACTTATTTTGACTTTATTTTACTTCCATAAGTGAAGCATCTTCTATCTAATCTCCTCTGAAATATCTCCTGAAAAAGAAAAACTTTTACTTAACAGCCTGGAAAGTAAATGAAGGGTGCTCTCTGACTTTTGCACAGTAAAGTAGTTTTTAATATTATGTTTAAAAGCAGCACTGCTGTACTAATTTATGTGATAGTGTGATTTTGCCATCACCCAACCCTATTTCATACTAATAATATTCTGTCTCTGTGTTGTAGCTATTCAACTTCAGCCTGATGATGCTCTGCTGTATAAGCTCAGGGCAGATGTGCGTGGTCATCTAGGGCTGACCAAACAGGCAGTCAAAGACTATAGAACTGCAGTGGAGCTCCAAGATGCTAAACAGCAACCTCAAGCAAGTCTCTTCAACAGGTGATGGCAGCCCCTCAGGACAGAATACACAAACAGTTTGATTTTTGGTGTTCATTTGTGTAATTTATTTCTTAGAGCTGTATAAGCAGCATAACTTGATAATGACTGATTTTGAAAGTGTGTTTGTGATTAAAGCTTGTGTTCTATAGCAGCCATGTAATTTTGCCCTTACATAGAATCAGTGTCATTTATGGGTACATTCAAACACCACAGTTTAATCTGCATTGTATGTACCTTTTCATTGTCAGCAGCCTCCCTGTTTTCAAATTTGTCTTTCTCATGACGATAGCATTGACATACAGTACACTCATCAAACATTAAAAAGGTTTTTTTGGAGCGATGCCATAGAAGAACCCTTAGTTTGCTTAAGAAGCTTTCAATGAATGGTTCTGTAGAAAAGAATACTCCACCATTGTTTAAACTAATCTCAATCGATCACATCTCTAGCACACAGTGGATTACCAATTATCTGTCTGATGCTTTTTTCCTGTACAAAGAAAATAATAGGAAATCCATAAAAGCACAAATCCACATTTGTAATAGAGGCCAATGGGTTTTCACTGAATGGGTTTTCTCCTCTAAGTACAGTGAAATGCATCAAAATGATTATCTGTGGTAATTGACTGCGTACTCCAGTGGAAAAAGCTGGAATGCTCCTTTAAACAACCATCCATTCAAAAGGTCCTTTAGAGAACCAAAAGTTGGTATTTTATGGTGTAGTAACAACAACAGAGATTTTTTTTTACTTTTAAGCTTGAACACATATGAAATCAAGCTGTTTTAGTATCTGAAATATTGCAGTCAAAATAAACAAAAAGAAAATTGACAATGGGTGGGAAAGCAAAGCATAATGCAGCAGAAGCAGCATAACACCTGCAGAATGCCCTGGCTCCCCTCCATCTTTCAGAGAGAGAGAGAGAGAACATGAGAAAGAGTGTTAACACAGCCATCTGCTCCTCTCACACACAAAGCTGTAATGGTTTTGCTCAATACACTTCAAGGGCAACTTGAGCTTCTCTCTGAACAAAAACAAATAGAAATATTATTAGACTTCTGACTGACTCATTTCAGGATAATATTTATTTTTTCTCAAATAGATGAAAATATTTTGCTATTAAGAAAGGAGTATTACAGCACATACATACCTTCCTATTGAGTCAGGGAAATTTTGGGGGGTATCAGGCCATTTTTACATTTTGCGTTACCATATAAGAACAGTCTAGAACCATCTGTACCTCTAAAGCCTGTTTTAAAGGGCTCACATCATGAAGAAAATATACTTTCCTTTATTTTTAAAAACAGAAGTTTGATGCATTATGTAATCCAGTCCAATAGTCTGTATATCAAAACTAAGCTGCAAAAAACAGCATGTGTTCAACTGTGATGTCCCAAAACATTTACATATTCACTGATGAAGATATAAGAAGTGTTTCAGCAAGGAATGCTTTTTAATAAAGCTCAATACAGCGCAGCAAATCAGAACAGAGCTAATTTACATATATCGGTCTTAAAGGCACAGTAACAAAAACAGCTTGATTATTTCTAATGAATAAAAAAGGTTAGAAAATTGTCATAAAATGATTTGTGAGTATTTTTCATAAATAAAACTGTAACGTTATTTGGATTGTATGCTTTAGATGCTTTTAAGATACATATCTTACTAATTATCCTTAGTATACGACTTATTCCAACTTACATTCAACTAAATATCTACTGAATTTACCTTGACTTTCCCTAAAGCTAACATTAAGTGCAACCCAGAACCTAAACCCAAAACTGATCACCCTGATCGAAATTCTAATCCTTTCACCTGAATTTCACCTGATAATGTCAACATCTGTAGATAATCTATACAGAGCTTTACTGTGAGACCCAAAAATCTAGGAGAAAATCTTATCGGTCTTCAAATTCACTCATACTTTGCTGAACATCAGAGTGGCAGTAAAACACTGAAACTTCCTTCGTCTGCTTTGATATGAATTTCATGAACTTTCAGTGTCAAAACTGACAGTGACTGTTGTAGCATACAGCCAGGATCACCAGGCACCTAAAACAGAGTCAAAAGGTATATTACTGAACTGAAATAAATCAGTATAATCAATAAAGTTGTTGCTCACAGTTTGCAGTGTCTTCTTGAGTTTATTTAGTTTGTAATGTCAGGATTAAAATGACTATTTTTCTTGGATAAAGAGTTGTTAAAACCAAAAAGTTGTTAGAAATCAACACTAGCAGTTCTGTTTTCTTAAAAATGCTGGGGGGAGAAGACAGACACTGTTTGCGCTGCTCTTTTAAAAGCACAGGTCATGCACATCACTTGTCGTGACATCTGTACAAAGACGAAGGTAAAGTTGTCACGGCGTGACGTTTGAAACAGCACTTGTTCTGAAGAGAGCTGCTGTCTTATTGAGTCCCAGAGACACGTCACTTTGCAGCGTCTGACGTTGCGGCTCTAAATTTACTGCGAGGGGATCTTTGCTGGAGTAACTCTCCATGGTGCTGAAACGCATCCCACGCTGCAGAGCGAGCGAGCCGAGGAAGAGGAGGATGCGCCTCGGGGACCTCAGACCGAGCCAAACGGAGAGCATCTGAGGTCACTTTCCCGCCGCTTGACCCGCAGACCGCAGTAAGGGTCAGCATGCTGCCCAACGGCTCGTTCCGGAGTCTGGAGGACGGCTCGTTCCTCAACGCATCCAGCAACGAAACGCACGGCGAGTCTCACGGCAGCGCGATCCTCATCTCCTTCGTCTACTCGGTGGTGTGTCTGGTGGGGCTCTGCGGCAACTCCATGGTCATCTATGTCATTTTCAGATACGCTAAAATGAAAACGGCCACCAACATTTACATCCTGAACTTGGCGATCGCGGACGAGCTGCTGATGCTGAGCGTGCCGTTCCTGGTGACCTCCTCGCTGCTTCACCACTGGCCGTTCGGCTCCTTCCTGTGCCGTCTGGTTCTGAGCGTCGATGCCATCAACATGTTCACCAGCATCTACTGCTTGACCGTGCTGAGCATTGACCGCTACATCGCCGTGGTGCACCCGATAAAAGCCGCACGCTACAGGAGACCCACCGTCGCCAAAATGGTCAACTTGGCTGTGTGGATGTTCTCTATTCTGGTCATCCTGCCCATCATCATCTTCTCCACCTCTACACCGAACTCGGACGGCTCGGTGGCTTGCAACATGCAGATGCCCGAGCCGCAGCGCCGGTGGATGGCCGTGTTCGTCATTTACGCGTTTCTGATGGGCTTTCTTTTCCCGGTAATTGCCATCTGCATGTGCTACGTCCTGATCATAGTCAAGCTGCGGGTGGTGGCCCTGAAAGCGGGCTGGCAGCAGCGCAAAAAGTCCGAGCGGAAGATCACACTCATGGTCATGATGGTGGTGACCGTGTTCGTGATCTGCTGGATGCCTTTCCACATCGTGCAGCTTGTCAACGTGTTCGTGGAGCAGCATAACGCCACGCTCAGTCAGCTGGCCGTGGTTTTAGGTTACGCCAACAGCTGCGCCAACCCCATCCTGTACGGATTCCTGTCGGACAATTTCAAACGCTCCTTCCAAAGAATCCTGTGCCTTCGGTGGATGGACAGCGCGGCCGAGGAGCCCATCGACTACTACGCTACAGCACTGAAAAGTCGGGGGTACAGTGTGGACGAATTTCAGCCGGACAATATGGAGTCGGACAGCGCGTACAGGAACGGGACTTGCACCTCGAGAACTACAACACTATAGTGCTGCAGCGTTTTACTGACTGAACAAAGCGCCAGATCACAAGTGTATTTATTTTATTTTACATATCTGTGTGTGTGTGTGTGTGTGTGTGTGTGTGTGTGTGTGTGTGTGTGCGCGAATTCTACTGACGTTATTAAAGTTGTATGACATGATAACAGCGATTATGCGCCTTCCGTCTTAAAAGAAAAGAATCTATAAAATCGATTTGATGAATGCTTCAGTAACGCCTGTATGAAAGACCTTCCCGCCAGACAGAGGAGAAAAACATGCCCACGACTTTTCTCCTTTTCTTTCTGGCAGCACTATGTCAAATTTACGACTTAATATCTCGACATAATATCTGAATGTCCACTTATAGTGTGGAAATAATAACTGAGTGTCTCTTAATAATGACTTACTATGTCGAAATAATGGCTTAAAATATTGACCGACTTTATTTAAATAATGAAATAATGTCTCATTTTAATAATATATCTAAAATTACTTATTTTCTCAAGTTCAATTTACTGTGTAGAAATGACTTAGCATCTCATAATAATGGCTTATTATGTCAAAAAAATGACTTATTATCTCAAAATACTGACTTTTCAAAGTAATAACCACAATGCTTTTTTTCAAATTTACGATCTTATTATTTAGATTAAATCTCTAAATCGTGAGGAAAAAAAGTCATTGTTTTCAGACACTATGTCAGATTTTGAAGAAAATATCATTACATTGAAATATTGGGTCAATGTATTGAGAAAAGTAGACATTATTTAGAGATATGCATTCAATATATCAAAGAAACGCATAATTTCTTGGAGATATTCAGTCAGTATTGAGAAAATATGTCATTGGTGATTAGTAATTGACACTAAGTGAATATTTTGACATACAGCTGCCAGAAAAAAAGAAGGAGAATGAAACCATAGATGACTCTTTCTCCTCTGCCTGGTGGGAATGAGCTTCCATATGTTTGAGTGCTACACTAAAGCTCTGAGAATGTATTTGGATGGGTGTTATGAGACTGCCTGCCCTAGATTTTCAGTAAATCTCTTTCTGTGTGGGAACAAAACAGAACAGTTCTGAGATTATGACACTGAGATGAATATGCAGAGGATTTGTATTAAAACACCAATAAGGTATCATCATAAATAGCTTGCAATTATGTAAGAATATTCACTGACATTTGAACAACATTCCTCTTTAAGCCACTTGTTTCTAAAGGAGGTTTTATAAATGCTATTAAAAGCATTGAAAATAAAAACCCCCTAAGGCTTATATGCCATTTGGGGAGTTTCCTACCTCTAAATATTTAATATTCAACATGATTTGAGGGAGTGTAGGCAAACTAATAAGGAAATGAAAGATGAGAGGAAATAGTGCTGTAGCCTGTGAACTGTGATGTTCTGTTTAGTGCTGTGGTGTTAATTTTCTCGCCTACTGTGCATTAAAGCAAACGCGTGCAGGAAAATGAGTGTCTTCACTAATGTGCCATATTTTTATCAGGTCAGCTTACTTGTGGCCTTCTTCCCTCCAATTTATATGCCAATACATGCATTTTTATTATGACACAGAATTCATGGTTTATTTCAGACATTCTCTTCAAATGATTTGGTTCTGCAAAAGACATTATCACATGTTATTACAATCTTTGATATGTTATACATGTACATACATTGACTTTCTTCTTTTGTTATAATTTGTGGGTTTTAAGCCACACCTTATGTCCAGAAGTATCCAGACATCCCTTCTTATTAGTGTATTCAGCACCTTTTAGTTGTGCCTGTTGCTAACACAGGTGCTCAATTGTGCACAAACAGCTTGAATAATCTCTATAAAAACTTTGCTAATAGAATGCAACATTTTGGAGCAGCCACACCATGTCTAAGGTCATCATGCCCAATGCCAAGGGTGTGCTAAAGGGGGTATAAATCACCTCCCCCAGTCCCAGCTTTGAGCTGTGGAATGATCCAGCTCCATTCAATACCTCTGGGGATGAGTTGGCATTTGTGATCCAGAACCAATCATCTAACATCAGTACCTGACCTCACTAATGCTCTTGTGGCTGAATGCAGTCAAATCCTCACAGCAGTGTTCCAACCTCTAGTGTAAAGCCTTTTTAAAAGAGTAGAATCCTCCTTGATTTCAGAATTGGACAAGCAGGTGTCTACAAAATTTTGGAAATATAGTGTAGACCAATCTAGATTTCAATCTTATTACAATATATATATAAGCTGTTGTTCTGACTAATCCATTGCAAAGACTTGATAGTTTCTACACAAAAACATTAATGTTGAGATATAATAACTGGACCCCTATGCACATTAACAGCTTGAATATAAAGTCCTCATGAATTGAAATCTGTCCAAATTAATATTGAACTCCTGGACATAATATTTGTATCAGGCATCTGCACCTTGTTTCATACTGCAAAACATTACTATGATTCCTGAGTAAAACTCAAAGTCAAGCTGATGTAGTGAACATGCTTATATTTTGCATATGTTTTTATGACATATTGTAAGATCAGCAAATAATTTGAGTGATAAGTTATCATATTTGATGTATATACATGCATATTGGAATTCCTTAGTGTTTCATATGTCCCCCATATGTTCATATTTTGCTTTATTGGCAGTGTGCACTTAGGCTGGTATGAACTCCTCTCAAGTTTATGTAAGTCAATGATGAGTAGATCAATTCCACCTGAGCCCCATGTCTGAACAAAATTCAGTGGAGGCGATTTGGGGAAAAAAAAACACTTTTTTGTACAAAGGCCAAAATTCTAAAACATCGATTTACAATGTGGTCTTAGATTTTTGGATGTCACTGTACATTCATTGTCACTGAGCTCCTGAGTTCTTTAAAAATACAGACACTCACTTAGAACACCTCCTTTTCGTTCACCTTGTCCATGGAATCCGATCCATTCAGAGCCATTGACTCTTTAGAGGCCTCCGCCCTTTTCTTGGCCCGTTTCTTAGAGCGTCTTATGAGGCAGCATTTGACAATGCCTGCAATGATCACAACTAGCACCACGAAGATCAGCAAAGCTATAATGACAGGGAAGATGATGTTTGACAGGTCTCCAGTGCTGCCCTCGATGTGAACACTGCTCTCAATTGTACTGTGTGGTTGAGGCGTGTTCTCCACAGAAGAGGGAGATGTTTTTTCCTGGAAATCGGTGTTATCAGGGCTAGTCATAAAAGTGGGAGTTTCTTTTGGCTTCTTACAGTTTTTATCTGTACCCTCTGTCCCATCTGGACATTTACAAATGTATGAGCCCACTGTATTACTGCAATGTTTGCATGGTTGGAATTGTTCACATTCATCTACATCCACACAATTTCCTCCTGCATTCTTTTCGTAGCCCTTTTCACATTCCAGACAGAGTCGTGATATGTCTGTCTTGGGGTTGTTCACCAGTGTCCATTCATGGGTGGTTGTTGAACAGGACAGTGTGAAAGTTTTGTTGTCTTTACAAGTAACGTGAAGAGTGTACGGGTCGTTCGTTTTTTGCATGGAGTCAAAAGGTCCATTTATCAATGGTCCAGGGCAAGGCTTCTCAATCTGTCCTTCATGTTTGCAAATAAAAGGATTTGTTTGCTTGCACGTGCCAGAATCTAACTGCCAGCTTTCTATTGCAGAGCCACTGTAGTTCACTGAGAGCAGTCCACAAAGAGCACTTGTGCAAGTACTTTTAGGTTCTGATTTCCACTTATCAGCCTCAAATTCAGTACTATTATCCACAATCCAGAAGAAGCCCTTGAGTGGAAGCCTGGGTTCAACACACGCTGCCCTATTTTTCTTCAAGCCAATCCAAAAAGAAGTTAAGTTTTCATTTCTCTTGTCCTCAATGGCTTTCAGAATCTTTTTAGTTTCCTGTGGTTTGCCCATGTCAGTCAAAATACCGTTACCGGCAGACTTGCAGGATGTTTGAGCTTTTTCAAATGAATAGTAATCCAAGTTTACAGTGTAGAATGCATCAGGCGTGCAAAAGACGACATTCAGAATGTTGAGAAAATATAATCCAGTCCAGTAATCCATGGCTCTGTCCTGTGCCTCGTGTCCTGTCAGCAGTGCCTCTCTGTCAGCCTCCTGGCTCTCACTGTCTGCAACATAGTGACCATCTACTTTGTATGCACTTTCTTAGCCACCCTGTGAGGTCCTCCCAAGACAACAAGCGCAGGAAGTGTGCTCAGCCTTGATACGGAGCCCCGCTTCCTCTAGGGTGGTCGTGCTGGCTTAGCAAAACAATAACAACTCTGAAAGGAATTAGCTGCTTGCGTTACCAAAGCCTTCACAACCCGCTCCCACAGACAAACTCCCACATCAGAGTGATGTATGAACCCAAAACAGAGGGAGAACTGCAGGAAAAATACAGTGTGCCCTGCCACAGGTCACATAAACTTTAGCTTAAGCAATTTACACCCAAAATCCATCCTGAAATCTCATGGTTAGCTTGACAATTTCACTTTTGCCACTTTCCTAAAAGGAAATATTATGATTGTGAGACCTCTATAAGTGAACAATACATTCAGAGGTGAGAGGGTCTCAGCAAATCCATCCTCTTTCATGTAATGGATCTATAGCTTGAAGAATTGAGCAGAGAGAGGAAAACAGGAAGAAACATGGCTCCTTTCACTTGGGAATGCTTTGTACAGTAGCAACATACAACAGCCTTCATCTCACACTCAACAGTAATGGTTTCAAACAAGTGCTGATTGACTCCTGGAGGTGTGTAAAATGCTTCTCTTGGGACCTAAAGCAGTGTTCCATATCCAACAGCTACTTTACCATTCTGTCTGGCTGATGGGCTTCTTTGTAAAGGAGCGCCAGATGCTTCCTGGAGGAAATGCCCATGAATGGCAGGAAGTGAACTCACAATTGAAATGCCTTATTCTGTTCGGTAATGCTGGGGGTGGGATACAAGCAAAGGAAATGGAATTATGAGTGGCAGGAAAAACGAGTCACTGGAAAGCCTTGAGCAAAAAACAACATATTGAACTCATGGCAACTAAGTAGGTTCTCCATCACTTCCTGCCAAGAACAATAATGAAAATGTATGGTGAGATTGTTGTATATCTTCTTAGTGATGGAGTCTTAGAATATGAAACCATTTCTTCAGTTCCAACAGTACATAAAGTCACCTGGAAATGAATGATTCTTAGGGAAATTTGAACATTTTCATTACAAATCATATAATACCAATGTTGAGATGCTAATTTGTGGGGACATCTGGAGCCCATGAGGAAGAATGCTTTTGTTCACAAAATGCAGTTTTCACTTGGAAAGACAAAATATCCACGGTGTTTCCTTTTGGTCTCTGGGGTTAAGGTTGGGGTTAGGATTATGTGTTGGCGTAGCAGAATTTATCTACAGTAATACTTCAGCGGATCTCCTGGTCTTATGGGCCAAACCCTCATAACAGTAATACGGCAGGACATGCCTATGTACAGTACAGGGCAAATGTTTTAGGCACCTGAGAAAAATACATTTGAAAAGTTATTTATCTGGTCTATCAATATGAAATATTTGCTAAAAAGTGCTAAATACTATCATTTAATGGTCAGTATTAAACATTATTTTTTGTACTTTTATCTCTCCATTAGAATTAATCCATTAGAATTAAACAGTGTTTTATTACTGTGCTTTTGAAAATTATACATGTAAATGAGCACTGTTCTGATTGGCTGTCCTGTATTGTGTGCCATTCAAAAAGCAGTCTGGGCTGAAACACTCCTTATAACTTCAGTATGAATGGGTGGGGCTAAACTGTAAGGTACATGTAAATGAGTTTCCGTGACATAACAAAAGCACTGAATTCATTACAGGCTGTTATTGCAGGCTGCTCATCATAAGGGGTGTCTGGCTCGAATTCTCCATGCAAACAGACAAGCGACTCCAGCAGAAATCACATCTACATTCAATGCAGGAGGACCGATGCACATATCCCCTAGGTCAGTGCAGCGTTCTTTAGCTTCCATGGAATATGTGAGCAGACAACACACCAGAGTGCCTCTGTTAACACCACAACATCGGACACAGCACCTCACCTGGGCTTGTGAGGTTGCTTACTGAATGCTAGAGGACTGGCAACATGTGCCATGGTATTATGAGTCACCGTACCAACTGTTTCAGGCTGATGGAAGGGTTAGTGTGTGGCGCAGAGCACATAAAGCCAAGACCCCAGTTGTCAACAAGGCATTTTGCAGGCTGGTGGTTGTTCTATACTGGTGTGAGGTGTGTTCTCATGGCATGGGTTGGGTCCACTGGTCTTCTTAAACAAGTCCTTGACCAGTGAGTGCTATGATTCACTGCTTGTTGACCGTTTGTAGCCTTTGGCGGGATTTATGTACCCCCACAATAATGGGATATTCTAATAGGATAATGCACCATGCCTTCGGGCCCAAGTTGTCCAGAATTGGTTTGAAAAGCATTCTGGAGTGTTCCGATGAATGGTGTGGCCTGCATATTCACCCGACATGAGCCCAATCCAGCATTTATGGGATGTGGTGGAGAGGTCCATTTGTACCCAAGATCCTGAAGCTACAAATACCACAGAGCTGTGGCTGGCTATCCGGACGGCATGGCTCAACATCCTTCCAGGTGTCTTCCGTCCACTTGTGGAATCGATGTCACGTCGTGTTGCTGTACTTTTCTGGGCTAGAAAGATTCCTACACAATATTAGTTCCTGTCCGATGACTTTTGGCATGTCAGTATAGCTGTCAAAATCCAATTGGGCTAATCAGTACTTCTTTATGTTAAAGCAGGTGGGCTGGTGATTAACAAATCCAAACAATAGCAGGGAGAACTAGGGAGAAATCAGCAGCTATATTTTGCTAGCTCAAATATGAGCTTTAAGATCTTCTGTTTTATTTTTGAAAACAAAAAAAACTGTTTGTATTCTAAAATTCAAAGTTGCTTTACTGGCAAAACAATTAAAAAAAACAATTTACTTAGCTGCCTACGACTTTTGCCCAGTACCATAAATATGAACAAGACACAATTTGCATGTACTGGGACTGTTTTCTGTCATGTAGCACATTTACAGGGAGCATTGAAGTTAACAGTGTATTTGGAGAGTTCAGTCTGTTCTGTTGTAACTGGCAGGAACTTTCACTGTTATCTACAGTCTGTGTCCTACAGCAGATTCATTGTATAATGACCTACATTCTTACCACACTTGGTAGCAATGAGTAATGTAATGAACTTCAGGGAAAAAAAAACAGTAGGCGTATTGGTATATGATGTCAGTGAGACTAAGCAGTGGTATTGTTTGGAATTTATTCAGTGTCTTTAGCTGTACAGACATACTATGATATGATGTCAGTTCTTATTTCTGGCCAGTATTGGAGCTAATTGCTTTATTTTAGTAATGGAGCTGTAGGAGCAGCAGGCACAAAGAAGCTGGCACTGCTGTGTGACTGTATAATGAATGATGTCAGTATGTTCAGCATGTTCAGATGTGTAGGAGGAAGTGCTGGCCATCTTAGTCATGGCACATGCATGGACACAGTCCGTCTGCTGAGTTGTGTATATCAAGTATCTGAAGAGTCCTTTCCACAAAGTGCAGCTTCTTTGTATTCCTATATGTGTAATAACTAACAAAAAATCAAACTAGCAAATAATCTCAGACCAGATATGCTTCATGTCTGATTATACAGTGTAAAATTAGGAAACAACCTATTACCCTATTCAGCACCCTATTTTATTGCTGTAGAATATTTGATTGATTCACATAGAACATATTTATTTTTGTTTCTAAAGCTTGCAATATTATAATATAAAAGTAATGACGGAATATTTCCACAGTCATGTCATTCCACAGATCACAGCCATCTTGGCAACTCCTCTGGGAAGTTATTTCCTGCCAAGACTAGACTCCTCTGTCTTTGAATTGGGAGAGATCTAAGAATTCAAAAACACCTTTGAACCCACCTATAAAATCTGACCAAAACCTCATAAATAGCTTGTAGTGTTTGGCTCAATAATGCACATAAAGCATGTTGTTTTTGGATTTGTATGGCTACTGCGCTGATTGCAAGCAAGCTGATTGGTTCTGTTTACTGCAGTGCAGGACCTCCTCTGTAAACAGATGCCATGTTGAGCACTATGAGCTTTCCCATTCATATTTCAACTAACAACCATGTCCTTCTCTGGTTGAATGTCTTGCTGAGTTTTCAGCTTGTGTTCAACAGCAGTTCGTTGTTTAACGATTTCCAAGACACTAACTACAGTAACTCAATCAGCAGCAAACAGTATTTCACAGCTGATATGTTATGAACTACAGTTCTGTTCAGTGTCCGGTTTTGTACTCCAACCATACTGTGTAAAAGTCAGAGAACACCCTTCATTTATTTACTTTCCTGTCAATACAGACATGCAGTATGTTTTTCTTTTATAAGAAGGTATTTCAGAAGAAATTAAGATACATCCATTATACTGATGAGATAATCTGCATACTTAAAGAAAGGAACAGTCAAAGTAGTTTCCAAAACTGCAGTTCAAAAAATGTTTGAAGAAAATGGGACTCCTAACAACCCTGTAAGAGCTGGTAGACCACCCAAACTTTCACCATCAGATAAACAGCGCTTAAAGCTTTCATCTTTGAGAGAGAGTAGAAAATCAAGCTCCACTCTTGTTTCAGATCCGAAAAAATCCCCAGGTGTTTCTGTGAATCATTCCACTGTTATAAGAACACTGTGGCTCTAAAGAAGCCGCTGGTATTCTCAGAACAATGAGCTGACCACCCCAGAGTCCAGACCTCAACATCACTGAATGTGTTTGGGATTGCAGATCATGAGAAGCAGAAAATGCAAACAACTTCTAAGACTGAGGTGAGGAAAAATATCCTTGCAGATTTCTTTGAAAGAATGAAAGCAAGTCTAATAAAGGCAAACATGTTTAGTAAACACTAAATATTGAATTTTTTTGTATAATATTTAGTTGCTCTCCTTTTTTCCTGACATTGAAAAAAGAATAACCTAATTGCTGTATGACTGAAAATTAAACAAATAGAGGGTAGTCTCTTGACTCTTGACTTTTGCACAGTACTGTATTTTACTTTAGGATTGTGGTGGGAGTGTAATTATAAAGAGGTCTTACTTCTGTTGACCTATGAACAACAATCAGCAAATTTGACCAACACAAAACCAGGTAAAGTATCATTTTGCCTTTTTGCACAGGCATAAAAATTTTGCTTGAATCGTGTATTTGTGGTTTCTAAAGCTTTTCAGTGAATAAAGTAAAGCTTGAATGTCATGTGCTCTGCTATACTTGAAACAGTGATATAAGAATCTCTGTCTCGTCTTGTTTGAATGGCAAGTGCATCACTTAGCCATCACAGGCCTTAATTAAGTCACCAATTTCACATGTGAATTGTGTAAAAACATCTGTGATCACATGAGGTCATGCCCTGAAATGGCTCATGACCACACATTTTTGTAAGTGCATGTGTGTGATAAGTAACACACGAGATGTCTAAAAATCACATGTTAATTCATGTGTGAAATTCATTAGGGTTTTTCTACAAGGGAGGGCAACCTTTAGCTTGTTTTCAAACTGTGCTTTGCAATTTGAATGTACAGCTCAGTCTGAAATGGTAATGCTCGTCTAGCCTCTGGTACAGAGCTTGTAGTGTCCGGTGTCTGTTCATTACCTTTTTATTTTTGATGATGTTTGGTAGAACCTTGACCCTACTGGTCTTACAGAGCTGTGCCTTCAGCAGCTGTGTGTTAGTGAAGGGCCGCCTGAGACCGTTAAAACAACACCGGAGCTAATTAGAGTACATACTGTCACTCTGCATTCTCACAACACATGAATAAAATATGGTGACATTTAATGAACTGAGCACACAAAAGGATACCCTTGAGGAAGCAGAGAGTCTTCGAGAGTCTACAGCTCGTGTAATTGTTGCCTTGTTATTTATGCAGTAGAACTAAATAGTGTTTCAGTGGATAACAGTTGTTTTGTTTCAGCAAAAGGAAAGATTCATCAACAGTATGTCTGGCAATAATATGTCACAAAACATATTTTATTACTGCTTTTTTGAGGTTTAATAAGGTAGAGCAGACAAAAACGCTCCAAAAGTGCCACTTATAAAAATCAGAGCTATGAGTGCAATGATTTTTAACTTTACACACATACTGCACTGCACTGATTCCAGCTAAACATGACTCTTCAGAAAGACACACATAGTTAGTCAGTGTCTCTGTTAAAATCTACAATATGATCAGAAAAGAACATTGATAATGATAAAGTTATATGGCACACCATTAAAGGGCCAGGGCCCACCAGTGCCCATATGAAAGAGAAATATATTCTAAAAAAAACGTATCATATATATTTTTGCAATGTAAGAAAATGGCCAAAATGTATTTCTTAAATATATTTTCAGTTGTTTTAACAAAGGTTATGAATATAACTAAATACACATGAACTTAATAAATGGTACTGACCTGTGTTTTGCACTATGTTTTGCATTAACTGTTGCACTTATGTGGTAAGACACTCACACATAATGTATTTCAAATAAACAAGATAAGTAATCAAACTGCATTTTCACAGAGTATTAAGATCTACAATGCTTGCTTCTATAAACTTCTATGACTTAAGAGTATCTGAGCCAGTTTTCATTGCAGTTTATTAAATACTAAATAATAAGCCTTAGTATACAATAAGCCTGGGGCTTCAAGGGTTTAATTATGCTGATAAACTCATTTAAAATGTTTTAACTGTATGAAAAGCCAATTTTTCCTCACTTTTTTCCTAAAAAGTTCAGTGTAGTAGGGGTGCAAGAAAAAATTGATTCTTAGATTTATCACAATGCGGACATGAATGAATCTGAATCAATTCACAAATGTCAAAAATCTATTTTCTAAATATTAAATTTATAACGTAATGTTGAGGGAATGCAAAAGGTGGAACGTGGAAGTGCGGACACTCTGTGAGACATAACAACAACACAACTGAATGAGTGAGAAATCTGACTAGCTTCCTCTGCATAAAAAGCCAAGTTAGGTCAGGAGTCACAAGCCAAATGTTCAGAAGAGCCATTTCGTCCTTTCAACAAAAATCAAACTACCTTGGCAGCCATAACATTTATTTCCAGCATGTCTCAGTTTGTGCTGATGTCCTAGTAAAAATTAGGTTAAAAACATAAACGAGAACACAGCTACATTGCTCTGCTTTAAGCTTTAGCTATAGCCGCTTCCTTCCCATCTCTGCCAGAAACCTTTTCCTCTAAAGTAAAGCAGTTTCTTGTAAAATGTCTCTCAATGTTTTATGAGGCTGAAGTCACTTCTTGAAGTTGCTCCAGCTTGTTGTTAGAATTTTCCTGTTACACCTTAAATTCTGACTGAGGCGTCAAATGTACATGCGGCACCATTTAAGGTGGAACAGGAAAATCTGAAAGAGAAGCTGACTTCCTCTTGACAATTTTTCAGTGTTTGACAGTCTCTCATTGCAGATTTATCTTGCCAGGAAACCAACTGCAGTGCTGATGAATGCGAACAACGCATCGTTACTTGGTGACCTACATTCTGAGTTTCAGTCATTGCTAAACAGGGCTTACGTGCTATGCTGCACACGTCCCGTTTCGAAGTTATTTTACTGACACAGCGATCCCCCCACTCTCTACAATGAGACCAAAACATAACTTATAAAATCACAAAAGAAAACGGGCAGGACGGCTGTAACACGCTGCGTTGTCATCCACCGCCGCTGGCTCTTATTTCACCATAACTGCGCATTTTATCATAGATTAGTGGCAGCAGCAGAATAAGAGCCTTCTAGTTCTCTTGCTACAACACTTCCATTTGATTTATTAATAAAAGATATTGATAGTAACTGAATTATAGATCATTACAAATACTTTGCTTTAAAACTGCCAAGTCGTCACACAGTGAGAAAATAGAAATCTTGTATAGAAAAAAAAGATGCATCGAGATGCATCGATTATCGTTTTATGATCGCATAGCAGCCCTCCAATTTGTAATCGAATCGAATCGTGAGGTGCATGGAGATTCCCACCCATACAATGTAGCATGTATACATTGTTGAAGGTTCAAAAAGTACCATACAGTCAACATACAAAAACAGCCCATTTTTAATTGCTTGATTTTGTGACATCACAAAGACCACCTCATTTTCATATATCTGACTATTCGGCCTAAAGCAGTTTAGACCTACTCATTCATACTGGAGCTTTTGAGCAACTGCTGCTTTTGAACGAGGCACAATACAAGGCAGCCAGTTAGAACAGAGGTCATTTACATACATCAATCTTAAAGGCAAAGAATGTGAACCCTTCAAAAATATCTCACCCAGTTTGCATTGTTTTATAATTATAGAATAATAACCCTTAAGATGGAACCAGCCTGGAGAATAAAGGGTTTAAACCTGTTAAACTCTGGGCTTATGTTTTAGGTATTAATCCATGGCCATGAAACTAATATGTGTTGTGCAGTTATGAGAGTGAGGAATGACAATGCTGGACTCCTGAGAGTTTAAAGGGTTAAGAGCAAAGTAGTCTGGGTTTTGTCCAAAGATTATGTCAGATTAAAAGCTAATTAAAAAATAATGAGTAGCATACATGAGCCAATGACTAATAGAGGCTTTTGAAAATGCCTCGCTGTAGGTCTCACATTCATGGAAATAAAATGACTATAGTTGTGTTTGGTTTGTTATTTTATAAGACATACAGGCTCAAGTATTTGTTTAGAGGATGTTGAGCTTGTATTAATAACAAAGACAGGTGCTGTAGAGTCCTGGAGAAAATTAGAACACATTTAATTTCAAGCTAGAGTGACTTTACCAAGTAGGGTGGTAAATTGTGGGTGTTTCAGAGGATTCCAGGTCATTGTGCCATGTGTTTATCTTAAAGGAGTTGCTCTCTTCCTCAGGCTGATCCCCCTTGTCAGCACACCCACATGATGCATATGCTGAATAACATTAAAGGGGGTGTGGGCTTCCAGCTTTTTGATTTCAGATTGGATGTGTACACAGATGAGATTAAGCTCTGCTTCCCTTTTGCAGTTTGACCTAAAAGTGTGCTGGAAATTGATCACTGCAGAGGCCCTACAATGCTCTGGGGAGATAAGCTATGAACGAAAGCGCGGTTTACATGGCTCTTGTTGACATACATGCTGCAGCTCATTTGCTCAGTTTATGTGCTTTTCTGGATGCTTCCTGGAGTGATTTTCTTTCAGGTCATTGTGTTGCACAGCTTCCACCCTGAAGGACAGAGTTGTTTACAGCACTGCAGCCCATATGAAGGTTCAAATTCAGATAGAGCTTGTGTTTACGATATCTGATATAAGCTGTATACATAATGTCCCCAGTTAGCAGCAAGGTAGGACAGCGTAAAATAGCACTCTTCACCCTGCAAGTGTGTTTGTGGAGGAAAAGATAACAACCCAGCATCCCAGTAATGTCAGACTTGCTCATTCAGAGGACAGGAGGGCATGCTTTCAGAATCTGGAGATTTTCCCATATTGCAGTAATGATACAGCCACTATCATCCACACTTCCTCAGCAAATGAGATGGCAAAAAGTGTTCCAAGTAGACCTATTCATAGCGCCCATCAATCCTTTAAAGATTAGGACCGAATATTTAATTACGGCTCAGAGCTTCCTTGTTTTCCTCTGACGCAGTGTTTGCTGTGTGAACAGAGGGCCGTGAGAAGCGATAAGGTTGCACCATAAACCATTATCAGTGCACAGAATCGTGATATTTACATTGATTAACATCCCCCCTCAAAACTGTAGCAGGGAGTAATTTCTAAAGCCTAAAACTATCCCAAATTTCATTGAAAGATGCCACTCAGACAGGAAATGAATGTCAAAAGCAGTAATACTGAGAACAATGAGATGAGACTTCTACATCCGTTGTCTTTCCTTTGACTGATGTTTGTTTATGTTCCTGTTATGAAAGTGAAGAGGAACTCAAGGCTCTGAATGAGTTTTCAGTCACAGTGCACTACTCTCCGTGGGTACCCCATGAAGAGAAATTCACTGATTGAGATTGATTAGCCTTGTCCCTTTTTATCGAATAGACAATCATGTGGTTATAGAACTGGCCTTGGAATCAATTGAAATTGATTTAGCCATTCTGTATGCTAGGGTGATATGAGGACTAGAACCCGACAAAGCAAGGAGATCTAAAATTAATTTCTAATGATGCTCAGGAGAAGACAGTCCTTCAGAAGAGAGGATCCTGAGGATTTTCTCCCGAGGAATAATCTTCAGTGGCTAATGCACTCAAAACATATCTTAAAACATATTCAGTCTATTTTTCATGAGAACAATTTGTCTGATTAACATTTCAGTCAAATGCTCTTAGAAGAAAAGGGTTCTGTAGAGTATCTGAACGGTTGTATAACTTGTACTTTATGGAACCATTTTAAAAAAGTTTCTTTAAAGAACCAAATCCCACCATCATAGAGGAGAACCCTTTAGTCATGCAGTGAACCTTTCACAAGGTTCCATATGTAACTATTGCCTTTGCCAAGGAACCTTTAAAGAAGCTTTTTTCAATAGTGCAGTGAAATTCCATTAATTGCTTAGTTAAAGCCTCTCTAGTGGAAATGTATAATGTGCAGAAGATCATTTTGTAACATCAGTTGTGCTCCGAAACACACATGACGTAATATCAAATACATTGCAAAAACAAAAACTCAAGATTTTTGATTAGAAGATTAGAAGATCTGTCATTTAAATTGGTATTTTTAGTGTGGAATGTAAAACTATAGGACAGATGTTATCACTTATATTCACCTCTTAAATGGTCAGGGCCCACCAACAGGCCCAACGTTTTTTACACACTACTATAACCTAAGAATAGCTCAGCCAGTTTGCACTGAATTTCCTGTGTTCACCAAATAATAAGACTTAGTATGTAATAACTGGGATTTTAAGTGGTTAACCCCTTAATTTTCCAATACACAGAAATAGATTAATATGTACAGTAAGCGTATGAAGAACAGTGTAACCCAGCTGAGATATTCTACAGTTCTAGAAACGTGTAAGAACAGTTTGCCCCATGTTATTTCCCACTTATTAGCACTTTCTTTCATTGTCATAAGCTGCTGCAGTATTTTTATTATGTATGATTTCAAACAGTAGTTATCTGAGGCAGACTTTAAAAGGGAGATTAAAATGGGAGAAAAGTTGATTGTTTCTGAAATTCACTCATTCACTAACAAATTATGAATAGTTTTATGCATTATGAATATTTCTGCTGTCAGAACATAACCTTGCTTCTCCATTTTTGTCATTTTTCAGTTTGTGTCATGATTTGAAAATGTCTTTTATCCTTTACATTGTCAGCAAATTTCATGGTGAATGGGCCAAAAGAACTGGTCCAAAATTACTTGGAAAAAAGTCTGGTTGCATTGACTTACATTAAAAATAAGTTAGGTTTTTCCTTCTCCTGTAAAGTTTCACTTTGGAGAGACAAAGTCTTGTTCTGACAGCAGCAATATTAACAAAGAAATTACATAAGAAAAAATGACCAGTAACAGAGAGTAACAGTGTGATTTAAACAAAATGAGTTTGTCCCATGTCCCTGATCAAGATGTATTGTAATTATGTAATTATTTATTGTAATGTATTTCATGACAGAATGTTTTGCTGAATACATTTACAGCAGTGAATTCAATATTCAGGCATCACTACTCAGTATTGTGCCCAACACTGGCCTTTGACACTCTAAATTATGTCAGTTATAAACAGAAAGCAACAGTCACACTTTATTACATGCAATAAATTTGTATGGATTCTTCTGCCTGAGGTCAGATGTCAGGAGGTGTATGTGACTAAACTCAGCCCTTTATTAAAGATGCGTCTTCTTACAGCTTTCAGCTGAAATCCTTAGCGGCCCAGTTAGTTCCAGCTTTGTTGTACAGATTCAGGAGACATACAGGGACAGTCTTTTGTCAGGGACGTTCTTTGACCTTGTAGCGTTTGATTTTTTTATTTCTGCTGTTCTCTTTTATTTTTTTATTTTTTTTACATTCGATGACACTCAAATCCAGAGGTGGGTAGAAGAGCCTTAACCTTGTACTGGGCATAATTTGTCCTGTTACTTTGGCTGCCACAACTCAACCAAGAGTAAAACTAACCTAGCAAAAACAACTTGACTAGGAGTCAAAAGCATTAGTTCCCTACACAGCTGCAGTGCAGCTTCTTAGTGCATCCAGCATTAGCATTGGAACTGATGTTTAGGCTTTATTCTGCTCTTTTGGTAATTTTTTTCATCTAAAATAAAATGAAAGGTCTAAAAAGAGAGAGGTAATAGCAAAGCAGGCCAGGAGCCAAGTAACAATGCTACCCTCCATGCAGCAGAACACACCCAATTCAATTCTCAACCCAGGCAAGTGCACAATGCTATACCAATAATGAATGAATTAATAATCCTTGTAAATCAATTGATACCAGCATCTCCCAAATGCTGAATGGCTGAACAAGAACTGAGTAAAATATTGATTTACTTATATTTACAAAAGTATTATTGAAAATATGCAGTGAAGAACAAAAGTCATCAGGATTTTACTGAAGTGCATATAACTCCTACCTACCTCTACTTTCACACAAGGCAGAACATATTATAAGAGATGTAAAACCTATGACATTTTGCATCTGTTCACAGCAGCTCTCATTCAGAAACAACAGGGTACACACTGAAGAAGTGTGTTTTGCAAAGAAGCTCTTTTCAGATTGTCATTGAGGACAATTTTAAGGAACACATTATGTGATTGTATGTGGCTGCATACAATCACATAATGTGTGCAGCAATGAATCTGCTTTTATTAGGAGGGTAGTTCTCTCAATTTAAACTCCACGAAAGCAGAGGTCACAGCAATGGAATAACTCGAGAGAGTGAACGAGAGCAGCACAGGATGGAAAGCATATGTTTTGATTATTTGCAAGGAAATGGAATGTAAAACAGTGTCAGAGTTGCAGTGTTAGGCTACATGGCAACATATGAAAACTGCTATATTCATCAACAAAGTTCTGATGATTCTGTTTCACTGCATCTGTGAGGAAGTGATACATGATGAGTGCCAGGTCAGTGCAAGTCATTCAGCAGGCGAGAGTCTTGATTGTCATGCGGTAGATAAAAGATGTCTGCTTGACATTTACTGACATGTGCATTAATGTATTAATGTGTAGAGAGAAGCACTGTGTGTAGAGCTGATAAAAGACTTCTGTCTGAAATGTTCTGACTTCAATATTTCTGCTGAAATTTACCTTGTTATTGTCTACATTTATAATATTGCACATTGCATTGTAAATAATGGTAAACTATAATTCATTGCAATGCAACTAATTTGCATCATGTTTTGCTGTATTTATGTTTATTTACATCTATTGTAAGGATAAATGATGTTTTTTACACATTTACTTCAAGATAAATGGTTTCAAATAATGTGCCTAGGAAAATAAGACCTTTGCATAATAAAATAGTGAAATAAATAAAAAACTCTAAGTTCTATAAGTATTTATGGCCAAACTCTCTCCATCTCTCTCCATCTCTCTCTCTCTCTCTCTCTCTCTCTCTCTCTCTCTCTCTCTCTCTCTCGCTCTCTCTCTCTCTCTCTCTCTCTCTTGCTCTCCATATTCACAATACTACAACTTAGCAAATATTCATTTATAATTGTGTAAAGATAGGGTACAAGCAAAAACAAATGTAGTCTCCCAATAAATGGTTTTAAATAATGTGCCTAGGAACATTTATAAATGAAAAACAAATTCTCCTGACCTTTAGTTTAAAATAAATCTGTGTTTTAATGTGTAAAATATCTTGTTTCCCAGTCCATTCAGTCCATATTTATTTCTTTTCCAGTCAAAATAAAATAAAATTTCTGAGGAAATTGTGTTCTTTATAATCCATGTATATATAGTAGGTGAAAGTCAAAAGAAAATATGTGGAAAAACAGGAGTGTCCAAAACTGGAGCTCAAAAAAACTGGCAGACCATCAAAACTGTCACCATCAGATGAACAGTACTTAAAGCTGTAGTCTTTAAGAGAGCAAAATCAAGCTCCACTCAGATTTAGAAAAAAATCTACAAATGTTTCTGTCTATCTTTCCACCATGAGAAGACAACTCAACGCCATGGATCTGAAAGGATGTGATGCAAGAAGCCATTACTGAGAAAATTGCTCCTGGCAATGGAAAATGATAAATGTACTCAAAGGCCATTTTAAACTGGAAATTAAGTATATGATGGGTGACTTTTTGCACATGGATTAATTGTTTTTATAATATCATGATGACCAACACATTTGCCTGTATCTGTTTATTTGGACTATAGAAGTGTTTCAGATCTGCCTAATTTGGTACATAAACCTCAGGGAAATATCTGAAATACAGGAAAACTGTAGAATATAGCATCTTTAATGCTTTAAAGGACCTCTGTTTCAGTGGAATTAACCAGGCAGGTCTAATGTTGTAGCGAGAATCAGCTTAAAGACTTAGTAAAAAAATGAGAGAGAGTAGATTACATTGCCATTTAACCCCAAAATAGAATTTCAAATTTCAAGTAAATAATTACATTATTTTTGAAGCTGTAGCTTTGTTTGCTTTGGCAACATTGTACTTGAGATCAATCAGTTTGTCATGCCTATACTGTGTAAGAAATGGAGAGAAAGAAGCTTCTGCCTCAGCACATACTTTCACACACTGGAATACACGCATTTTCTGATCTTCATGTACAAAATCTCAACATGACCAAAAGCTCTGTTTGGATGCAACCGCTACATTCACTGAAATTTGAGGTCAATATGGAACTCTGCTGCAGTTTATGCACCAAATTATGCACCAACTATGCACCAAATAACAAACAAATGTGCATTTACTTTGTCACACTGTATGTACTGTAGGGCACTAAAAGCTTTCAAGGAAACACAAATTAATGCCGCGTTCAAAGCACGTGTATCTATCAACCTGTGGTTACCATTTTGCATTGTCTAGCCTCTCCGTGAGTATTGATCAGCCCTTTTATTCATGTGCTTGCTAATGGCTTTGGTGCCTATTAAGCTTGGCTAATGGCTCTTATTTGCTACCCAGTTATAGGACAAGAGCCCTTCCTTCCAGCCTTTCCTCCTGTTGTAAGTAGTGTTGGTTAGAAATGTACCAGTAGCTCTCTTATTGAGAATGCTCTTTCTGGAATACTTCAGAACAGTTTTACTATAGACTCTCCCCTCTCACTGACAGGATGCATAAGAACATAGTGAAATGAGTATAAAAGCAGGTACATGTATCAAATACGCATCCCAGACTGTATTCTCAGCTCAATCTCCTCATTTCTGACTTCTTTTTACTTTATGGAGTGGAGGCTTTAGAAAATAGCTGCAGTAGGTTTAGAGTTAGATCTGACTGGCTCAATGCATTCTGAGTTTACATACAATAACTACTCTTAAACTGCTCAACAACAGCTCTTAAAAATGAGAGGTTCTTTGGAGCAATGCTGTAGAAAAACCACTTCAGGTTCATTGTTCATTGCATTGTTATTTAAACAAACTATTATTTGAATGATATTAATCTTCATAGTAAGAATCATTTTCATTTTCGTTTCTAAAAAACATTGCCTGTGAACACACAGTTCATTACTGCATCCACAAATGCAAGTTAAAGCTCTACCATGCAAAAAAGAAACTATAAATAAACAGGATCCAGAAATGCTGCCCACTTCTCTGGCCCCTAGTTAATTCATACGGAGCCGTGCTGGTGACATCCATAAAATAATACGACTTTGTAAGGCATAGGAATGAGATCATGCCTTATTAAGCTGTGGTCAAGGCTTAATTCTGTCATTCTCACTTACTAAGTTATGCCTATGCGTTACATTCTCATTCCTATGCCTTACTAAGTTGTGGGCACAGCTTTATTATCCCATTCCCATGCCTTACTAAGTCGTGGCCATGCATTATTTTTATACCAGCAGAGCTCCGTACATTTAAGATGGACTGAGACAGGGTGGAGTGTCCTGTGGTCCGACTAATTAAAATTTTGAATTCTTTTTGGAAATCATGGACACCACATAGACATAGAGGAGAGGGACCAACTTGTTATCTGTGCACAGTACAAAAAGCCAACATCCATGATGGTATAGGGGTGCTTTATTGCTCAGGCAATGAGTGACTTACACATCTGTGAAGGCAGCATTAATGCTAAATGATCTATACAACATCTTTTGGCAACATATGCTACCATCCAGACAGCATATTTTTCAGAGAAGGCCTTGCTTATTACAGCAAGACAATGTCAAACCACATTCTGCACACATTACAACAGCATGGCTCTATAGTAAAAGAGTCTGAGTGCCAAACTAGTCTGCCTGTAGTCCAGACCTGTCACCCATTAAAAGTATTTGCTGTATTATGAAATTGAAATATGACAAAGGAGACACTGAACTGTTGAACAGCTGAAATTCTGTATTAAACAAGAAGGTGAAAACATTTCACTTTCTAAACTACAGCAGTTGGTCTCCCAAGTTTCCAAATCCTTACAGGGTGTTGTTAAAAGAAGAGCAACACAGTGGTAAACATGTCCCCATCCTAACTTTTTTGGAACATGTCGCTGGCATCAAATTCAAATCGAAAGGAGCATTTTCTTTTTCAAAAAAACAATCAAATTTCTTAGTTTCAACAATTGATATATTGTCTTTGTACTATTTCAATAAAATATAGGGTTTAAATGGTTTGCACGACATTGCATTTTGTTTTTATTTACATTTTGCATAACGTCCCCTTTTTTGTAAAAGGGGTTGTAGTTTTCATGTATGTCTACACTGAACATCTTGTAAAATCATTTTTCTTAAATTAATAATGTTTCAAATGTACTCCTCTGTATCCTTTTGTAATCTTCCTTTGTGCTTAATTTGTCATCGATGACATCACGTAGCCTGAGATGAAAGTTTGATGGATGACTAAGGGAGGTGTTTTGAGTTATTTCAGAGTTTTTCTTTGCTTGATAGAGAAAAGAGCATTTAGAGATGACTGTGACTGGCTGAGAGGCGTGTCAATCATAATTCTGTAAATGCTCCATTGGCCTCATACTCTCAGGGTGGGTGTGTTGAGATATGTAATGATAGAAAGATGAGGTGGCATTTCTTATGTCTTGGAGGAAGCATGTTCTAACCTTCATCTTCCCAGATTGGTAGCAAATCCACCTTGCTAGCAGGTAGAATTGAAAACAACTAAACTGGGGGAAAAATGGGTAAAAATATATTTTTTAAAGTGATTCCAACATTTAGGGGTGGTTAATGGATGGTTCCTACAAAACTTACACTAAATTAACTCAATGGCTCTTTAAGGAGCCAAACATGGTTCTTCTTTGGCATTGCTCCAAAGAACCTTTTTTGGCACCTTAATTTTTAAGAGTGTAAAGTGGAGACTGTGGCAATAGGTGTGGTCCTTCAAATTAGCTGCATAGAAAATGATTAATATCCCTGTGATTGAAAGGGTTGCTGTCAAGCCATTGCAATAAAAGTATCAGCAATGCCAACTCAGACGTTGCTCTTTCTCACACACACACACCGTGCTGGCCAATCAACCATCAAGGTGACCCCCCTTGTTCTGGAGAAGCTAGTCCCAATGAATGGTCTATAACACGGTAATTAAGGCCATAATTCCAAATTAGCTCAGAAGGTCATCTGTCAGGTAGCTCACAGGCTGAGTGCCGGCTGTAGTGCTACAGAGCTCAGCAAAACATTCTCTCGGATCTAAACGATCCCTCACCCCAAATGCGCTTACTGTAATGCTTATTCAGTGGTCCTGTAACAAGTCTGCCTTTCAAGTACAAACATTATTAGCCCTGCCCTGCCGCTCCTCAGCTGCAGAGCCAAACATCTAATTCCGCTAAGTACTTCAGCTTCTAGCATGTTTACCAGCTGTTTGTGGTTAGCATATTACATCATATATGAATATTAATGGAGGCACAGGGATCTGCCTTTGTGCAGGAGTAAAAGTGGGAGTGAATACAGAGAGAAATTGGATAGTAAAATGTCAGATGATGTATGGCAAGGGGCTGCAGCCCATTCAGAAGTAAAGCTAGTGAGAGGTCAGCCTGTCCATGCGCTATTCATCACCCCCTATTTAAATGCCCCAGCCTGGGCTGCACCTCATCAATTACTAAATCCCTCCTATTTTTATTGCAGCAGGCACAAAATACAAATGGTGGACAAAGCTGGAATGCTAATTTAAGCTTCACCAAATTGCAACAAGGCCTTATTTATTAGGTAATGCAGTGCTTGTGAAAAAAGATCCAGAGCAATACTTAAGGAATTTGTACAAGGTTCCTTTTCTAGGAAATTTTGACAAATGTTAAATTAAATTATAGGATACTACACTAGTACTATAGGATACTATAAGACAGTGCTATAGGAACATTGTGGGATGCAAAAATATTCAAAATTATTGTATAAGCATTACATAGTACTGTAGAAATCTTATGGCTTCTTAATTTATTATAATATCATAATATATTTTGTAAGGGAGTTTAGGCCTGTCAAATGCCTGGGACATTTACACTTTTATCATTTCAAATAACCATTTGTTGTTTTGTACATGACATTGGAAACTAACGATTTCTGTGGAAAAAGTATATAAATCTAATTTAATGCTTGCTGTATTTGAACATTTTGACTTGAGACTAAGGGTTGAATTTTTTAACCATGCAAAATTGGCTAATTTTTTTCTCTGTTTTGTCTTGATAGATATAGCCAAGTAAGCTCTCCCATTAGTTAGGACTTCAGGAGCTGAACTGAAGGCCTAATGCATCAGAATAACCATTAATAGAATTAGGAAGTGACAGTAGAATCAACCAATCATGTTTTGATTTTATAGTGGGAGGAACCAATTTTGATACATTAATGATTATAAGACATGGAGATGTGCAGTGTCTTTTACAAGCTTTAAATATCTTAATTTCATTTAATTTAGTTTAGTTTAATTTAAAAATGACAAACATTTTTCATGTTCATCTGCTTAGCACTAACATACTACTGGAAACCCGTAGAGGCACTAGCATTACTATAGAGATGTTTTTTCTTTGTCTTTTCATTTTTCTCCGTATTTTGGCATTTATGGCCCACACTGAAGGCCTAGCAGTTATTCATTCTTATGCACCGTGTAGTACCGTGTAGTGCTTATTGAAAAGCAATAGCCACAAGGCACATGCAGTGACATTTATCCTTTAACTACAGCTTCTTTGAGATCAGTGGATTCTTTACACTGTTTTCAAATCTGTTCAAAAAAGTTCACCTACAGCTTACATCTGATTTAATGTGTGTTTAAATGGAGCACATCCCACTGCTGTTCAGGTGTTGGGTTTTAATGGTAGTGTGTTATACTCCATTAAAGGGAGGTAATTAAGGCAAGACTGCAGTTTAGTGGTTGTGCAGTCATTAATCCATTAACCTGATGCTATATTTGGAGTATGGTTCAGCTATGATTGACAGTTATGGCTTAGCACCACTCCTTCTCGCATTTCCAACAAGGACTAATAACATGCCTGTGCTTAGAAGGCCTTTTACAAAGCCTTGCAAGCAAAATGCATTATGTATTCTTATAGCTCCAGTTCTGCCACTGTCTACTGTTGCTCTTTACTTGTTTAACAGTGCAGACACTTATTTAAATGAAATAGCTTAATTAGCAGATGAACTGGCTCACAGCAGCGGTTGGGAGAGAATGATGACTTCATGCAGATTGCCTACAGATTGAGAGTGACCATGAGGGAGAGCTGTAATGAAATAAAGTGTAATAACTCTTTCAGAGCTTTTGGCAAACTCATGACAAGCCTGCCTTTCCACATATTGAAAAGAATGCTGTTTATAACTGTGAGTAAGATTTTGTGAAATATGTCCAGTGGACCACAGCCTTGATTGATCAGATTGACCACCTACACTTATCTAAGCATGCTGAGCAATGGATGAACTCCTCAATCTCCAGTGACTTTTATCCTACATGCACACACACACAAACATACTTGAAAGTGTATGTGCAGTCATGATCATAATGGAGACTTGAATGCTGCAGTATACATACATTAAATAACGTCAACAAATCACTCTTGATCAAAATCTGATTTGGCATGTGTGAAATTCAGTAGGTCAACCTCCCGCTTAATCTCTCACCACTGATTAGGCTGGTCACTGAGCACACACGATCACGAATTACGACCAAGAACATTCTAAAGGCCAATATATGACACGAAGGCCATATGTTATTAACATTGATTTCTTTACCAAACAATAATCTACAAACTGATATTCACATTTAGTGATAATGAGCAGATCAGTTGTTACTAATTGCCTTTCACATTTCCTTTAATGTTTATTTTCTATGACTGAAGCAACAGGATATCTGACAGATTTAGTCATGAACTCTGATTAAATGTTTAATTAAATAAGTGCATATAGCTTTTCAGAGAAAACAGCATTTATCCTCTCTCTCTCCTCATATAATACTTCAGTTTGTCTCTTTCTTTCTCTGCCTCTCCCTTTCTGTCTCTCTCCCTCTCTTTCTTTCCTCCCTCTCTCTCTTCCTTGCTCTCTCTCACTCTGTCATTCTCTCTCTATCTCCCACTCTTTCTCTCTTTTACTGGCCCTCTCACTCTCTCCTTCTCTCGCACACCTCTCTTTCTAGCTCTCTGTTCTCTCTTCCCCTCTTTCTACCTCGCTCACTGGTCTCTTCTCCTCTTTCTACCTCACTCTCTCCTCTCTCCACCCCTTTCTACCTCGCTCTCTCCTCTCTTGCCCCTCTTTTTACCTTGTTCCCTCTCTCTCTCTCTCTCTCTCTCTCTCTCTCTCTCTGTTTCTGTCTTGGTGTATCTCCTTCTCTCTCTCTCTCTCTCTCTCTCTTTCTCTGCCCTCTTTCTGTCTCTGTCTCTGTCTACCTCTCTCTCTCAGTTTCTGTCTTGGTGTATCTCCTTCTCTATCTCTCTCTGTATCCCTCTCTCTCTCTTTCTCTGCCCTCTTTTGTCTCTGTCTCTCTGTCTATCTCTCTCTCTCTCTCTCTCTCTCTCTCTCTGCCCCCCCCCCCCCCCCCCCCCCCTCCATCTCGCTACAGTGACCCTCCACCTGTGGGTCATAAGGCAGTGCTGAGAGGTGTCCTGATTGAGTGTTGTTATTATGGATGACATTTCAGCCACATTGTCTATTTATGAGTGGCTGAACTGCTTCACAGTCATCAACAGTTTACGCATTTCAGTGCCCTTCAGGGATCAGCAGTTCCTTCCTGCAGGCTTGCACATAAACCCATTTGAAGATAAAAGACAGCTTTAGAGTGATGCTGCCAGGACACATACCATATGTTTAGTAGCTAAGAGCTAATATCTTTATTGAACTGCAACACAGCTCCCTTTCAGCTCTGTATTTACAGTATTGTTTGCCTTTGACTCAAGAGTTTATAAATTGCACATTGGCTGTGAATTGGCCAGTGCTGGACATGGTGAGAACATACCACTCTAATTTACTGCTGTAATTGCTAATGCAGTTTTAGACTGAATCAAATCATCACCTTTGTCTTCACAACTCACAATATATCTCTTCACTCCATCTGAAAACACCAGCTCTTTACATTCCATGAAAAGTTCATGATGAATGGACCAATGGAAATAGCCCAAGTTATTGATACATACATAAAAGTAAATAATAGTTTTTCCTTCTCCTATGAAGCATGACATATAGCAGCAATGAAATATAAATGAACAGCAATAGGGCCTGAAGTCTGCAATCATTAAAACTCCTGCTACAAAATTCATTTCAATAATGCATTGGTTCCTAACTTATGTGAATTCCACAGAAAAAAAATATATAAAATTATATATATATATATATATGCACAGTATATACAGTACTGTGCAAAGGTTTTAGGCATCTAAGCAAACATACCTCAGCAGTGATTTTATCACAATATACATTGGAATAAAGTCATATTCATAATTCAAATAAACATAAAAACAATGAAAAGTAACAAGAATTTCTTGAGTCCATATTTTTCCTTTGATACTTCACAGCCACCACAGAGACTTGCTAATATCATCAATTACATCATGAGCACAATTTACTGAAGCACTGATTGGTCAAACCAGCAGTTGCTGTTTAACTACATATAATACTGGACTTCCTCGAGGAGAGGTTTGAGAATGGTTAAACACACTAACATCCATAAAAACTATTTTTATTGTTTATATATATATATATATATATATATATATATATATATAATCATTATTAATTAATATTCTATCAATTTTGTTTATTCAAATATTAACACTTGTCTCAGCAAATAAACACACTACATAAATAAATTGATTTTGAAAATGTCTTGGGTGCCTAAGACTTTCGCACAGTTCTATGTATATACACATATATATATATATATATATATATATATATATATATATATATATATATATATATATATATATATATATATATATATATATATATATATTTTTTTTTTTTTTTTTTTTTTTTTTTTTTTTTTTTAATTGACAGAAGGGGTTTGCCTTTGTGCACACTCTGTGCTCCATGTTCGCTGATGTTGACGTCAAACAGTGTCATTCTTTGTGGCTTTTGTGGCACATAACTTGATAATTGAAGTTAATTAAAACCTTTAATGATGTTATTAAGTAAAGATCAGGCCAGAAAAATCAGTTCTCACTTTATTATTATTTTTAAATGATTGACATGATGAATGACAAGACTTAGTGTAATTATGTGAATAGATTAAATGTATACACATGTATGTAGATCAAATATATGTAATGGGTTAAATTTATAATGTGTATGTTTATGTATATCGCTGCTGTCAGAAGAAAACCTTGTACCTCCAAAATAGTAACTTTGCAGGAGAAGGAAAAATCATACTTCACTTTCAATGTAAATCAATGGAACCAGAATTTTTCCCATGTAATTTTGGGTAATTTCTTTTAGGCCACTCATCACAAAATTTACAAACAATGTAAAAAGTAACAGATACTTTCAAATTATGTCAAAAACTGAAAAATGCCAAAAATGGAGATACAAGGTTTTCTTCCAACAGCAACGATATATTAATGCAGGTAAGGTTGCAGTAGCAGTTGGGAGGGCAGAGAATCCCAGACAACCTTGTCCCCCACAACTTCCTCCAGCTTATTCCACACTCTCTGAAAAAAGGTACGACACTGTCATTGGGGCAGTACCCCTCTGATCAGTGTGGGTATCTCAGTACCTTTAGTCAGGGAACATAACTGTACCAGAATCCATTGAAATTATATTTTCTAAGTTGTATTGATTCCACATCCTCCATCTCTTCTCCAGGCTTTTTATTTTAATCTTCTGATTTAAAACATTCGGTTATGAAAAGGTACAAATACCACTAGGAAAAACTCATGTAAGGTACACCATTGGACCTTAAAACCACTGTTGTACCTTTGCGGGTACACTTATATTGTTAATACCTTGATGAATGAATCATGTACCTGCATGGTACGTTTATTTCTAACAGTGCAGGGGACCTCGAGCCGCTCCTAGGCCAACTTACAGGTATAAATCCACCAGCGGGTCATAGGATGACCCTGGCGTCTCGTCCCAGTAGGCTGTGCATAGTAAACCCCCACTGGGAGTTGTATATACAAATGTACATTTTTATATATATCTTTTTATATTTATGATTATTTATGATTATTATATTTATGATTATGTTTTATCATGATGACTCCAGATATTTGTTCTGCTTTATCTTACAGATGATAATGGAAGTCTTGGTCGCATACAAAAATCATCACATGTGTAAATGTGTTTTTATTTTGTGTGTTTAGCCCTTTATGGGGGGCTGTGTTATTTGAAACCCTGTGTGCAGGCTTCATAGATTTCTGACTGGGACTTCTGAAGATGAACAGGCTTCAGCAACAGTCTCAATAGGATGTTGTCACTTAGATGGCTGAACGTTGTAATCTGACCACTTTTTTTTTTCTCTGTCAGTTAGAGGGACAGTTGGTCACCTTTGGTATTTAACTGAATTGAGTTTAGCATGTGGCATGCACAAACAGACAGCTTCAATCTGGAGAACCTCCCAGTAGCTTGATCAGCGGAGTGACAGTTGGCAGCTATGCCAGGCTACGCTGATTTATCTAGACACCATGCAGAGTGTCATCTGTGCAGGTAATGCTGCGTGAATGATAGAAATAGGCTACAGCAAGTCTCTCAGCCAGCACGGCGCTGAAGCACGCTCACTAAGGCAATGTTTGCTTTGCCCTCGGCCAGGGCGCAAGGTGTCAGTATGTTAAATCAAGAATTTATGCTTCAATGTTTGAATAAGCTTTGTGTTGACAGAAGATATGGGGCTTGCCTTTGTGCATGCTCAGTGCTCCATGTTCACTGATTTTGACGTCAAACAGTGTCATTCTTTTGTGGCTTTAGTGCACATAACTCAAAGTACCAAAGGTCCCTCATAACGGTCATCGCCATAGAGATGAGAGCGTGTGATGAAAGTGGGTTCTGTTTTGCATGTAGTTTGGCTGGTGGAGAAGAATGGTTTCACTATGGCAACAGACAGAAAGAGGTGGAGGTGGTATATTAGAGCGTAATGATTGCACGCATGCATAATATGTCATTGTATTACAGGCACGTAATTCATCTGTGCCCTCTGTTTTTCATTGCATCCATAGGGGAAGCCCTCAAAGAACCTGTGCTTGTGGAATGCGGGTTCAGTCAGTAATTCAGTAGTAACAATGCCCATTAGTAAAGCTCCTCACTATAAGCTTCCCCAGCAGCAGCTGAAACATGTCTCACTCTGTGCCCTTCACAAAAATGAAAGAATTTGAATAGATGTGATGATATTTCTAAAGCATTTAATGAGGTATCAGTAGTTTTTGTTTGTCAAACATTGCTCCATTGCTGAATTGTTTTCATATTGTGAAAACCACCTCATGTAATGAATGATGAATAATATAGCCTTGGATAGAGATAGCTACTGTTCTTAAAATACTTGCATCAAGTGGGCTTAATCTGAAATTTCTCCTTCAGTGCAACTGGAGCTCTTATGTAAAGATGTGACGACTCTGTAACAACAGTGTGAGTCATGGTTAAAATTATAGGCAATGTTAAAAATGTACTGCCTTACAGTTTTCAAGAAACTAGATGCTAAAACTGGCCAACTGGGTCAAGATTTTGAAAGAAAATAATTACCTTGCTCACTTCAGGACTAATTAATCATAGAATGTTCTTAAATGTCGTGTCATACTTAATTAAGCTGAACGCCAGAATTAGACATGTAATATGAACTCCTGAAATGACTTAATACAGTCAGAGAGAAATTGAGAGAGGGTAGGAGAGTGAGAAAGAGAGATGCACTGCAGCCAGATATGTGATGCCATACACTACAGGATAGAGTCAGAATGTCTCAACACCAAACCATAACACACACAAACACGCATATTTTTTAACAACTACTATTTATACTGTGTCAAATTTTCATGACCAGTGGACCCATAAAAAAGTATAAAAAAATATCCATTAACTTAAGAATTTTTTTTTTCCTTCTCCTGGTTGTTTCTTCATCCAGATTGTTACCAGATTAAAGTTCAAAAGCCAATGTCTGTTATGGCACAGATGACTTGCACATCTGTAAAGGTTGTCACTAACACTGACACTGTTTACAGATTTTGGAGCAACATATGGTGCTCTCTAGATTACATTTCTTGTCAGGGACATCTATACTTATTTCAGTATAACATTGCCAAACCATATTCTGCTCATGTTACAACAGCATAGCTGCATAATCAGACAGTGCGGGTGCTAGACTGGCCTGCAGTCCAGACCCATCCCACTGAAAATGTGTGGTGCATTATGAAGCGTGAAGTACCACAATAAAGGCCCTGTGTGGTTGTGCAGGTGAGGGCTTGTATAATGGAAGAATGGCAAAAATTCTGTTTTCAGATCTCGATTAACTGTACTGTTTTCTGCGTTGTTTGTACAAAATGTACCAATCACTGTTTTCATATACTGTCCAAATTTTTCAGATTTGAAGTTTGTATTTTATATGTCACATATCTGTTTTTTGTGTATGTATATGATTGTTGCAATGGTTTTGAAATAGAATTGTAAATGAAGCAAACCATGAAAGAAATGCTGAGATGGGGGGAGAGAGAGAGAGAGAGAGAGAGAGAGCAAGAGAGAGGAAGAGAATGGGGACAGTGATATCTAGTTGTGGATTTGGATTTCACTCTCCATCATAAAGGACTCTAATGTCTCAGTTAGCAGAAGCTCAGAGATTAAAAAAATGACAGTACTGGCTTTGACTGGCAGTTCTCCACCCCATCTGTGAAACCAGGCAGACTGCTCCTGATCTCATTTCCTTCAGTGCCAGTTCTCTCACACTGGGCTAGAAGAGCATAATACAAAACATACCAGCTCACACAAAACTTTCCCTGCCTTGACATATTGAGGATTCCTTTTCTGAATGGAATAGTGTAATTGTTAGCAGGAGCTACAGCATTAGGTCTGGGACAGGACACCCTTCGCTATTTGGCAGTCTGCCAGGAGGAAAGTAAAAACCTCATCACAACTAGCCGCTGTAGCTCCAGCACTGTTCCGAAATATGGATCATGCTGTGATGATTAATTTGTGGCTTGAGGAAAAGCCAGCACAAATCAACGGTTTTATAGTTTCCTCAGTTCCCTGCTCTGATGGGTCGTAGACACAGTACAGTACAAACGCTCAATATAACGACTACCAATTTTTCTGTTTGTTTAACATTATGCTTCCAATTTGATCTACCTCACCGCCCTGTCTGTGTCCCAAAATAAAGAAGCGAAATATTTTTAAAAACTGCTAACGGAAACCAGATGGTATCCTGTGCACAAGTTATACACTTTGAGCACAGTCACAACCACCCACTAAGCAGAAAGATCAGGCATAACCATCTTGCACAGTTATTTCTCTGTAATATTTTGCATCTCATTACATCTACATCTTAGCATTTTGGGTCATTTTTAATTTGTTAATTACAGAATAAATAAGATATACTACAATCTAAAGATTTAATGAGAATAGACCCTTCAACTCCTTAATGGCTGTATAACTACAGTGAGGGGAAACAAGTACTGTAACTTTAGTTTTTTGTTTTTAATATACTTCTGTTGCATATATTTATTTATATATCAACTTTACAGAAACATTGTCTTTTAATGTTGTAATAAAATAATATTAACATAAACAAAAAAGCATGTATTCATCAGAGTAAACAAGGTTAGATATTACTGTTCCTGCAAAACAGAAAATGTTCTTGGAAGATTGCACCTGGTGTCATTATAAATGATGTTGCTATTGGTTGGGAAGCAGCAAATAATAATCATGGTGAAAGCAAAGGAGCTTTCGAAAGTTCAACATAGGAAAACCTTGATGGAAAGAGCTACAAAGCCTTAGCAAAGTCCTTAAACAACTCCATCAGTACTGTTGGTTCAATAATATGCAACTGGAAATGTAATGGGAAGTTCATGAACAGGTGCACCAAGCAAGATTTCTACTAATGATAACTAATGAGACTAATGATAAGGAAGGTAAAAAAGAAGCCAGCAGTCCACTTGCAGAAAAACCTGAAACAACAACAGTAACACAGTGTACAATAAGCAATCAGTTGCCCCGCAATCATCTCTGTGCCTACAATTATTTGCAAATCTCCTCTGCTGAAAAAGAAGTGTTTTGGAATAATATTGTGGTGAGGAGCGAGTAGGCAGCCACATAAGTGACTTTTATTAGGGGCAAATCCAGGGTCATAGTCACAACGGTCCAGGATCAAACAGCTAACACAACAAGTAGGAGGGACAGACATGACAAAATGAAAACAGGAGCAACAAACACTAAACGATATCAAACAGTATCAAACGATATCAAACAGTACAACCAGAACAAGAAACAACAAAGACCAACCCAGACCAAGGCAAACACAGGGCTTGTACGAGTGTATATGAGGGCTAACAAGGGATCACAAGACACAGGTGGAAACACAGGTGGGAACAATCAAGGGCAGAGTAACCAAACAAGGGGACAGGACAGAAAAACCAAAACAAATGCACATGGAAGACCAGGAAGTAAACACGAGCACATGCACAGGACAAAGGTAAACACAAGCACATGATGAGACTGGGAGGGGCCAATCGTGACAAATATACTCTGATCATACAAAACAAAAATAGAGTTTCTGGCAATAATTCAGCTCATCATGTTTGGAGAAAGAAGGGTTGTGTGTGTGATCCAAGCACAGAATAACCACAGTGAAGTATGGTGGTGGGAGCATCATGATTTTCTTCTCTGGTACAGGGGCATTACATGTCATTAAAGGAAACATGAATGCAGTGATGTACTATCACATGATCACAGATGAGAATTTAATCTCATCAGCCAAGAAAGGGGAGAAGATGGACGTTTCAACAAGACAGTGACCCCAAACATGCAGCCAAAACAACTCAAGATGTCTGAAAATGGTGAAGGTGCCCATCCAATAGTCTGACATCAATTCCTGAACTGAAAATTTATATATGATTCTGAAATTGCAAGTCTTGGTCTTCAGTACTTTTGGGGAATTGAAGAGAGTTTGCCAAGAGGAGATTATTTAATTACTTATCATCAGAGACATCTCAAAGCTTTTGCCAACAACAGCTTTGCAAAAAGCTACTAATGTTATTCATTTTTGGTGTCTGAATTTTTTTTCATATCAGTCTCATTTTAAAACCCATCTTTGTTTATACTTAGGAATACATACAATTTGTTTGTATGTATATATTATATGTGTAAATTTGAAGTTTTGGTCTAGTCCACATGCTTTTTGTTTTGGTTCCCAGTCTGGCCCCTTGTTTTGTGACTCCATCCCTGATTGTTCCCACCTGTGTTTCCACTTGTGTTTTGTGATCCCTTGTTATATAAGCCCTGTGTTTTCCCCTGTGTGGTTGCAGGTCTGTGTATGAATGTATGTGCTGATTGTTTGGATGTATGTTTGAAGTGCTGATTGTGTTGGATGTACTGTTTCTCTGGTGTATGTTCTTTGAGTTATGTCTGTCTATCGATCTCTACGTGTTGGCTGTATGACCCTGGACTGTCTCGACCCTGATTTTGGATTTGCCCATAATAAATCTTGCTCTTGCGTCCACCTCATCATTGCTCCTCACTACAAAGTGAAAATATGCACTAGAAGTTTATTAAGTAACAAAAACAAAAGTGTCTGAATACTTGTTTATAGCTATTGTCACAGTACAGTAAAAGTACCACTGTTGAATGAAGGCTGGAGTGCTGATTTAATTCCAGGTCGACAAAAGTGAAAACTACAAGAATTAATTTAACACTGTGCATAGATCAACTTCCTAGAACAACCAACAGACAAACAGTTTCCAAGGAAAATCAGTTCAACTTGAAGTTCAGGGCTAGACATTTTTTTGCCTAAGAAAATCCAGATGTCATACATAGGAAAATACATGTGATTTGTAGAGCATGTAATGTGTGTGTGTGTGTGAGGTCATAGGACCTCAACAACAGCACTACACATAGTCTTCACCTTCTTGGTTTCATATGTTAAAAGCATAGGCTATTATACTTAATAACACAAGTAAGCTTACATGCTTGCAGGGCAGCTGATCCACCAACACAAAATTGAAACGTTTACAATCACAGTACTGAACAGTATTGTACAACAGAATAGAAATAATATACATGAGAAATCATTTTTAGAGCAACATATTTAATTAGAAATCCACATCGTTACAAGTCATGTTATCTGGATTATCTAGTTCTTTAGTGTGTGCAACTAAAATGACAGAAATCATCAGTGTGCCTTGTGGGAACTGTCAGAGTAGTCCACTGCTATGTCCTCATTATTGCTGCCATCAGGATCTGACCGGGAAAAGTATTCAGGTCAGGACTCTATAACTCAAACACAAACCTTCACTAATACTGCTTTCTGCTTCTCTATATTTTGGATCAGTTAATACATAAACCCTACTCTTTCACTGTGTTAGTATTAGTGTGTAGCTATTTAGTACTCTTCAGTTCAGCAAGCGCTTCAAGTGCTCTTCAGCAGGATTTTTCACCTGTCAGCTCTTAAGCTGTAATAACATTTTCTTTTAGTCTAACAAAGGGCATTATAATTTATAACTTAACTGTGGTGAAATTATACTGTAGGCTCAATATGTTGCAAAGTACCACTGGAATATTTCCCTGTTTCCTTGATTACCAGTCTGGGCCTGACCATCAGTAGCTATTTGTGTCCGGGTTTGGTTTTGGGTTTGGCCTTCACTGTCACAATACTGTTGGACCATCTGTTTAAAGCTTCCACACTGTCAGGTTAATGCCAGTTTTGCAGCCAATCTAGATTTTTTTATCTTTACACAGCATGTTTCTCAGTTTGAATGGTTGAATAGGTATTTCAATGTTGCATACATTTGTAGTATGATATTAATATTATTAGTATGATTGTAGTATATTTGATGCAAGCCAGATGAAAAACACAGACACACACAAACACAGACACACACATACACACACACACACACACACACATATATATATATATATATATATATATATATATATATATATATATATATATATATACAAACAAATAAACCAATAAATTGTATATAAATAAAGTGATGAAGAAAAATGAAAGATTCTACACAATTTGTCACTATTTACTTTTAAGCAAACTGACCAAACGTATGTAGTTCATTCCAGCACAACTTCACACTGTCATTAGAGACAGAAATATGACATTCTAGGAAATGCTGAAATTCATGCAAATATTTCAAAGATTCTTCTTTTCTCTCTCATTTGTTGCTAATGATATCATTTATAATGAAAAACTTCATATTGATACTAATACAAATAAAAGCATTTTCACTAGTGGTCTCATACTTTTGGACCCCACTGCATGTGTACATATAACTCCCCCTACCTGTTCTAAATCATTGAGATAACCTTAGCTATTTTAACAATAAAGTGAAAAAATAGCCTGGCATGAGTCAATATGACCCATGAACATTACATCCATTACTATGTAGTAAACAGAACACAACAGTTTGGGCCAATATTGGTAACAGAGTCCTCTTATTTGGGTAATCATATTTTCCTTTGCTTGACCTTTTAGTCCTCCTGTTAGTTTCCCACAATCTCATACACTAAACTGAACATGGGAGAAAATGCAGTGATACCATGTGACATATTCAGTTGTAATCTTTGTCATATTAATCTTTGGACACAATAAAAGTGCAGTGCAGTAAAAGTTGTGGTTGTGGTATATCTTCATCTTTAATTTGGCTACAAAACTGTAATCTAGTAAGAAAGAACAGAATTGCAAATGTCACATGAACTTGTGGCTGATTAGCTTAGTCCTTTGTCTGGTTCTCTGAAGCCATTTTGCCTGAGGCCCTTTGAAGCATCCCTTTTCGTCTGATGAATGAGCACTAAAACATGATTTATTTGTGTTTTTTCTGAGACCAAAGTCCTTTTTTCTGTCAGAAACCTGGTGTTGTGATCTGAGGATGTCCTTAAATGTATTCCATACCACAGGCAGCATTTTGTGCATGATATCTGCAGCACAGAGTGTGTTTAACCAGTCTAGCAGCATTTCTAGAACAGTCTTAGTATATTAGGTACAACAAACGTGGTATTAACTGCTTCATCAAATTATCAGCCTCTGGGTACCTCTGGGTTGAGTTAACACAAACCCAATACAACTCTTCTGTACAAAGTATGCAACCACTTAAGCAAAACCTTTACCCCAGTGAAGACAACAAATTAAAATCAGACAGCTCAAATGTACATAATACAGACAGAAGAAAGCTACGAAATTAAAAATTCAAACCATCAAGCTAAAGCATACTTCTACATTGGCTGTGCGTATGATCAGTACCCACAAAGACACTGCAACTTTTTTTTTCTTTAACTCAGGTGCCTGGCCTTTTAACTTGGCTTTAGAAATGGGCGTCCTCTACTCTGTTAAGGCATCAGATCTCACTTTTACAGATCACCCCATCTGTTGAATATCTGGAGCTTCAAACTCAAAGTACATTCACAGGAACACTAGCTCACTGCTGAGAAAAAAAAAAACGAAAGCGCGACTGAAGTAATGGCCATAGTGCATACCCTGCTAAGCAGTGAATGAAGGAGAAAATAAAGTGAACATTTAGGAAAGATGTGGAGAGCATCTGGAGTGGAGCATGTAGAGAGCATCTATTGGCCATAACACAATAAAAAAAATGTGAAATTGCTTCTGTTTTTTGCTGTGCAGCTATTAAAGTTCCCACCGCGAGCCAAGACATCTGTTCAAATTTTGTCATAACTGCTGGCGGGGGCCTCATAGTGACTAAGGCCCCTGAATGCGGCCATGAAACCCATGGGCCTGCAGATATCACATCACCAAACGTTTAACCCCTGCCAGAGCCCACCAGCAAGCCCAAAGTTTTACTACACACTTCTTTAACCTAAGAATAGTTCAGCCAGTTTGCACTGAAGTCCCTGTAGGTACTGGATAATAAGCTTTAGTATGAAATAAGCCTGAGATATTAAAAGGTTAAAAGTTCAGTTATGTTTATATGGGTGACAACTGCTGTCTTACTATTGTTTGCTGGAAATGAATCGACTTTTCTTTTAACTGACAGTAAATGAATTCATTTCTGGGGTATGTCGATTAACCATTACCAGGCCTAGGCCTACAAGGGTTAAATAATTATACTGTTAAATCAGCTCTGTGGGTAAATATAGAGAAGTTAGAGGACTGTGGTTAGAATTTCAGTTTGAGTATATATTAGCCTGGTGCTATTTACTGTCATATATCATCTTATTGCTTTATCTCATAACTCCAGGCCACATAAAGGTCTGGCTTACATGAGGGTTTCTACACAGAAAGACATTTTCAGGTTGAGCAAGAAATAAAAGCAAAGGTAATGCCTGGCAAGCTTCAGATCATCATGCATAGAGTCATTTGAAGGCTACAGATAGTTTCCCAGACAGAAAACATATCTTGACATCTTGATAATGATGATTTGATGTCTGCTGAGAGAAGCAGTATGGTCTCCAGGTTTGGTAATTAAGAAGACCCACCACTGGTAGACAGAGGGGGAGCAGTGGGGTGGGTCCATGGACACAAGCATTGGTGGTTTACACATCATTAGCTCTGGCTAAGCCCAGGATAACCTGTGGAGAGAGGGCTTCAGAAGTTGTGGCTCAGTAAATGTTTCATCTTTGGCACATTACACCCATAGACTGCATGCAAATTGTCCCATAAAACATTGCTTTGGTGAATTACAAGGTTTCAAATCATTGACACTGAGCTTATATAGCAGAGAATCATCCTAACGAGTTTAGCTTCAACTTAAAACTCCAGACCCCGCCCCCAAAAATCAAAACATCATGAAACAGCACTAATTAGTTGGAGCAGATGTGACAAATTAGAGCTGGAGCACATCTTTGGAGGAATTGTTTCAAATAAATATTTCATATGTAAAGGAGAAAGTACACTCATACAAACTTGTTTGTAAATAAATTTTGCATAGAGTAAAAATGTGGAATGAATATGAATAAAGTTACAGTATATATTTTTTCATGTACAGAAAGTACATATGCACATATGAGACACAAATATATCGCTGTTGTCAGAAGAAAACCTCATATCTCCAAAATGGTAACTTTACAGGAGAAGCAAAAAACCTGCTTTACTTTTAATGCAAGTCAATGGAACCAGACGTTTTTCTGATTCATTTTAGGTCATTTCTTTTGGTACATTCATCATGAAATTTACATACAATGTAATGGCCAAAAAGAATTATATCAAAAACTTAAAAATGTCAAAAATGGAGATACGAGGTTTTCTTCCGACAACAGCGATATGCAAACAAACCACAGATAAACAGATAAACATAAAGACCAATGTTCACTTAATTTATGATGTGAAACAATGTGAAAAAGATAAACATTCAGAATTTTTCAATGTGAAATAATTAAGATTTTAACACATTGGAAAGGCAAAAAATTTGCATTCTTGACTGCATCTGACCTTTTGTTTGAGCTACTCTTCATTCATTTAAAAACCCTCAGTGAGGGAAAGTGATTCCTGTTTAATCTCTCTTTTCCTGGCCTAGTGACAATTCCGTAACTGATCAGTAGGATTTGCAGTGACAGTCCAGGCAAGCCAGGCACAGCCGTGTGTGTGTGTGTGTGCAGTGTCAGGACAAGGAGATTCATCCACAAATTGATGGCAGTGTCTTATCTTTTTTGGATGCTGGTATAAAGCCACCATGGCCTTCTCTTCCAATTAGTTCCCCCTCCTGGAGCACTGCCGCTCGCCCGAGAGATTTACTGCCTCACCCGGACCCAGCAATCATAGCCCCAGATAGAGACACAGATAAACAAGATGAAACCAAGTTTGAGTTGAGAGCTCCCAGCATTGCTCAATTAATAATTAACACATACACAGATTCACATAGGAAAAAGCAAGGGACAGATATATGTTAGTTTTCTGTCCAGAAGATATTGTATTTGTTGAATGCTATTGACTAAGTACAATCCTGTGAGTGCTGCAGTACTGAGGCTGATTTTCTGTTAAATGATGAATTGCATTAATAAACAAAGAAGTGACTGACATCAGTTTTCAAAAACTGTTGTCCGTGGCAGCAAAAAAAAATTTTAATAAAGAAATTATACTAAAGAGGAAACAAATGCAGTGGCAGGTAAAAGTTTGAACACCCCTGGTCAAATGTGATGTTTAACTGATTTGTACATCCCCAATTCCAATGAAGTTGGGACGTTGTGTAAAACATAACAAAAAATAGAATACGATGATTTGCAAATCCTTTTTGACCTATATTCAATTGAATACACTACAAAGACAAGATATTTAATGTTCAAACAGATAAACTTTACTGTTTTTGCAAATATTCACTTATTTTGAATTTGATGCCTGCAACACATTCCAAAGAAGTTGGGACAGGGGCATATTTACCACTGTGATACATCACCTTTCCTTTTGACAACATTCAATAAGCGTTTGGGAACTGAGGACACAAATTGTTGATGCTTTGTAGGTGGAATTCTTGTAGAATGTGGCTTGGCATTGTCTTGCTGAAATAAGCAGGGACGTGCCTGAAAAAGACGTTGCTTGGATGGCAGCTTATGTTGCTCCAAAACCTGTATGTACCTTTCAGCATTAATGGTGCTCACAGATGTGCAAGATGTGCCATGGGCACTAACACACCCCCACACCATCAGAGATGCTGGCTTTTGAACTTTGCGCTGATAACAATCCAGACAGTCCTTTTCCTCTTTGGCCTGGAGGACATGACGTCCATGATTTCCAAAAACAATTTGAAATGTGGACTCGTCAGACCACAGGACACTTTTCCACTTTGCGTCAGTCCATCTCAGATGAGCTCGGGCCCAGAGAAGCTGGCGGCGTTTCTGGGTGGTGTTGATATATGGCTTTCGCTTTGTATAGCAGAGTTTTAACTTGCACTTGTAGATGGAGCGACGAACTGTGTACACTGACAATGGTTTTCTGAAGTGTTCCTGAGCCCATGTGGTAATATCCATTACAGAATGATGTGGGTTTTTAATGCAGTGCCGTCTGAGGGATCGAAGGTCACGGGCATTCAATGTTGGTTTTCTGACTTGCCGCTTACTTGCAGAGATTTCTCCAGATTCTCTGAATCTTCTGATGATATTATGGACTGTAGATGATGAAATCCCTAAATTCCTTGCAATTGCATGTTGAGAAACGTTGTTCTTAAACTGTTGGATTATTAGCTCACGCAGTTGTTCACAAAGTGGTGAACCTCACCCCATCCTTGCTTGTGAACGACTGAGCCTTTCAGGGATGCTCCCTTTATACCTAATCATGACGCTCACCTGTTTCCAATTAACCTGTTCACCTGTGGAATGTTCCAAACAGGTGTTTTTTGAGCATTCCTCAACTTTCCCAGTCTTTTGTTGCCCCTGTCCCAACTTCTTTGGATGGTGTTCCAGGCATCAAATTAAAAATGAGGGAATATTTGCAAAAAACAATAAAGTTAATCCATTTGAACATTAAATATCTTGTTTTTGTAGTGTATTCAATTGAATATAGGTTGAAAAGGATTTGCAAATCAACATATTCTGTTTTTATTTATGTTTTGCATAGCGTCCCAACTTAATTGGAATTGGAGTTGTAAGTGAAAATAAGTTAACACGTTCTCTACAGACAGTAATACTACAATACAATAAAACGACATTTTTCTGCAAATGTTCACGCACAAATTCTGTTTATTGGCTGAGTTTAACAGTTTTTCAATATTAAATTTAGCAAATGAACAGGAATTGTGAATTAAGATGTGCAAAAGTGTGTTCTCTGTAAAAGATGTGTTAACTTTTTTCACTTACTAAATCAATTAAAATCATTTGACCAGGGCTGTTCTAACTTTTGCATACCACTAGTATAGGTCAAATGTCTATTATTATTGATTATTATCATATTTACTCTGAACAAAAATATAAATTCAACACTTTTGATTTTGCTCACATTTTACTGCAGTTTAATAACAGGATTTTTCCTATTAGTGGTGGTCATACCATATACTAAAGTGGGAATTCTGTTTCATGAGCCTGTTTAATTTTTTGTGGAGTTTCAATAAAATCTTTCATGTAAAAAAATGTTGTATTTATAATTTTGTTCAGGGTATTATTATTAGTAGGAGCAGTAGTAGTAACAGAAGAGTGAAGCTCTGTACACACTATTTAACCTACATTATGTGTATATGTCCAAAATGTGTAGAGACCCAGACCCATATCTTAATCATTACTGGGGCGTCTGAAAACCACTGCAGGGTTTTCAGGGTTTCCATATTTTCCTTTTTTTTCTCTTTTTTTCACTTCTAGCTGCTTCCAGACAGCAAAAAAGTAAAAAAATGGAAAATATGGGTAAGAAATGTACGGTAGATCTGTCAAAAGAAGCCACAAATTCGTTAGTGAATCAACAGGAGAGTCATATTTACAGCAAGTCACCAAAGGTCTGCTCATTTCGGAACTCTGTCTGCTGATTTTTTCTCTCCACAACATACACTACTTATTTATACAAGGCATGCATGGCATGCAGTTCAGCAGAGAACATGAAGTTTAGTTTCTTATAGAGGCATGTACAAAATACTAGGTAGGCATTGCTCTACTAAATGATTCTGACCTGATGCCAGGCCTGTAGACACTTCTAATTACTGAGTTCAGCTTCTTTCAGGTGCAGGGATTCAATTGTACACACACAGCTTGTACAACCTAAATAGAAAAGCACTGCTAGAATGGTAGAGTTGGAAATGAGCCTAAGGTCACTGTGCTCAGTGCCAAGTATCAGCTAGATAGGTATAAAGCCCCCCAGCTGTGTAGGCTGTGGAGCGGGGAACTGTGTTCTCTAGAGAGTTGGAGTTCCATCCTGTACCTCTGGTATGAGCTGGATTAATCCAGAACTAATCATCCAACATCAGTTCCTGACCTCACTAATGCTGTCATGGCTGAATGCAATCATATCCTCAAAGCAATGCTGGCAGAACATGTGTCTACAAACATTTGTACAAACGTTTTTCCCTTGGACTATTTACTTTGTTATCCTACTATAGAATATTATGAAAAACAAACAGTGATATCATAAATTTATTCAGCCCCCATTTCTTTCCTTATGTGTCTTTGTACTTGGTGTTTACTTGACAGCCATAGACTCCAGACTCCACAGATGGCCTGGCAGTAGTATCTCCAAAAAGTATTTCTTCTGACCACTAGAGCTAAATCTAAATGGAAGGTAGTGATGTAGGCACTGTTACTTTTACCGTACTTCAGCTTCTATAAAACAGACTCCACTGGCAACACTAAATCCTGAAGCATGTTCTATGGCTTTGAAATGCTTTTGTGCTCTTTGCCAGGTTTGAGCTTCTTTATAAATCATGTCTCTGTAGAACATTCTTTTGTCTTCATTTTGAAATTTGTATCAAACTGTGGGAGCTCACCGATACGAATGTATCGTCGAGGATGAATTCAAAGCAGCTGATTTACTCTGCAGCAAGTCTGGCAGCTGGCAGGAGGGTGGAGCCAGTGGGCACTAAGTGGGTGATTAGGGGCTGATTGTCACATGTTTTGATGTTTCAGTGAAACTATTTACGTTGTTTTTTCCTCAGCAGGTGATTGGAGATGATGGCCATAAGCTGCAGCTGTGAGAAAACAACAGGCCTGAGTTCTCAGTGACACAGTGTGTTTACAGATATTGTTTTGTTCTTAGCCTTGAGCTGTGCTCATTTTGTTTTGTGTTTTCCCAAACCAGCCTCCCAGGAGTTGTAAAACCACTCTTATTGCCTTTCTTCCTGTTTCCGTGTCCTCTCTTTCCACCCAGATACAGTTTTTAGACACTATTTTTTTTAACACTTTCTGACAGTCAGAACTTTGACGTAAAGGGAATGAAATGAAAAGTCATTTGCAGTTTTGAAATGTTCGTACAGTGTGAAGGGCAGCTGGCATTTCCATACAGTTTTAAAACATGTAAAAATGGAGGCTTTGAAATGACAAAGATGATTGCCCTTTCCTGATTTTCTCTACTGCAGCATATTTGTCAGAGCAAATGCTTTCATATCTTTAAACAAAATGCAATATAAGACCAAAAGAACCTTATCAAACGTGAGAAAAAGTAACTGCCCCTTTAAAATGAACATCTTGCTTCATCACCTTTTGCATCAATAACTGCAGTGAACATTTTCTATAGCCTTTCACACTGTTGTGGAGGAATCATCTTTGCTTGCTGCTTAGATTTTCAATCATGAACTGCTCAGCTGACACCGTGCCACAGCAGCTCAGGTACTGTTGGGTTCAAGCCAGGACTTTGTCAAGGCCGTTCCAAAGCATTGTGTTTCTTTTCAGCCATTCAGATGTGGATTTGCTCCTCAATTATTTTTCAGCTTCAGCTCATAGATACATGAACATACAGTCAATATTTAATACTTAATACTTCTCTAATAGGCAACAGATTTCATGTTTCCTTCAATAATAGCAAGTTGTGCAAGTGCCGTGGCAGCAAAACATCCCCACCATCCCGCTGCCTACATGTTCCGAATGGTTCAGAATTTTACTTTACAGATATAAAGGAACCTGTGCTGTTTATTCGGACAGGTGTTTCCATAGAACATTCTCTCAAAAGGCTCTGAGATTGTTCTGATCCTTTTTCTGCAAACATGAGACAAACATTGATGCTGATTATGGATAGCAGTGTTTTCTGTCTGGCTGCTTTTCCATAAATGATATACTTTGGTTTGGACACTTTTTTCACTATGGAGACATGAACAGTGAGGCTAGAGAGACCTGCAGTTCATTCAATGATGTCCTGGTCCTTTGGTGGAATATTTCCACCAAAGAATCAAAGGTTCTTAAACTGGTTATGAGAGTGATGCTACAGGACATAGATCTTATCAAACAAAAATAATCTGCAAACAAACTCTGCTGAATGGCTCCACCTACAGGTCATGGAAGACAGGCTAATGTCGATTGTGAATTTTATTGGGTGAAATTGTTACTGAGGCAGGGTCTTGATTTACCACTTAACTGGATGCTTTTTAGTGCCAGGCTGGTGAAGGACTAGCTAAGGCATGTAGACCCAGTAAGTAACTAGACTCACTAAATTATCATTTTTCTGTAGTTTCTTAAATGTATATACTGGTGTATATGGGTCATGGGGGTTTTAGGGAGATAGGATTGTAAAGAAGGGGTTGCAATATGTTTTTAACCCCAAAAAGGGTCGCACTGTGAAAAAGGTTCAGAACCTCTGATATGAGAGCATTCACTAGTTGTGTGTTTATTCAAACCATTTGAAAATGTCAGATGCTTGTATTTCTCCTTTATACCAACTTTTCTACCTCATTGTAAGTGTAAAACCTTCTTTGTATAATTTACATATTTTTTCTAGCTTTTTCATCCAATTTTTTAAAGCATATTTTGAAAATTTGCAAAAAAAGGTGGATGTAAAATATAAAACAAATATGCAGCAATAGGCAGAGGAGAAGCCTCGGGGTCTTTCAATTCAGATGTTTTTCTTTCGCCATGGTATCTAGGTAAACACAGTGAACCGAGCTCTTCTATAAGTTTGGTCTTCAGGATCGGGTCTGAAGGCTTAACATGTCAGATTAGCCACTGACGTAATTGTTAAATGACCATTCATATTGTTCATTTCCAATGGATGGGACCAGTTTTGGTAGAGAAAAACTTAAGTCACTCAAGTCCTCAAGAAGACTGTGATTAAGAGTCATCTAACCAGGTTTCAGTCAGTTGCTTGAAATGAAAAACAGTGATGACAGCTTTACGCCATGGCCCTTTATTGAAAGTCGCTATGAAACTGCCACATTCAAGCCAAAATACATGTGAACATGTATGTTACAAGCATCAAATAAAACATGGAATGTCTTTTACAGGCTTTAAGTGTTTGTGTTTAATCTAAAACAGCCAAAAAGGTTTGTTGATTGATGTTGGCATTCTGCTAATGTACTACTGGAACCCCATAGGGGCACCAGCAGAAAGTAGCTCCATCATAGAAGTGTTTTTTTTCCTCTTTTTAAACCAAATGTTCACTTTCATGACCTGAACTCAAGGCCTATACCAGTAATGAGTCTCCACTGATAAAAGAGAAAATAAAGAAGGAGGCAAACACTTTTTCACTACACTATATTTCTAAAAGCCTTAACCTACTAAAAATGCAGCAGGCGAGTGTACTTGTGATGAAAAAGAAGATCTCATTTAGCAGCAACCTGTGATTTCGCACTCCAGTGTAGAGGGTGGAGCTGTGCTGAGAGAGATGTGATGAGCTCCAGACACAGCACAGCTTTGATACTCTCTCTGAAAGCTTAATATATGCTATGTACCATGATGTGCCTGAAGTACTATTTATGCATAAGATGTGACATGCTCTCATATCTTTTGTTGAGACATGTGTCAATTAGTCACATGACTGCTTCTAGCATAAGTAATCCGATGGTTAAAATCTTAGCTCATGTTTTGTTGGCCTCCTAATATTTGGGTTATGAGCTTGTTGATTTCCAGTTCTGCATGTTATTAATAATTTACATAGAACGTCAGATGCTTTGTCACTTTTTCAGTAGTTTTATCTGTATAACTTGCTTACAAAAATAAACCAATTGGTTTGGCCTAAATAAATGAGACAAATAATACATGACCTACAAATCTTCCTGCTTATTTATGATCTGCACATTATGAAATGTCTCATTATATTCAGCTTTCATAAGTAATAAATGTATTCTATGTCCGTCTATGTACTGATGAATAAGTATGAGTCACTCCATTAATGAAGGACAGATCTCTTACTTTTCTGCTGGCTGCCACTGAGCTACACTGAAGGAGAAGGTGTTCAGTGCCAGAAGAGTTTCACAACTGCTTTAAATGATGTTTCAGCAGGCCGAGCTCAGGGGTCCAGCCTAGAGCGGAAAGAGAGCAACACATTCAGCACTAGAGGAGATCAGAGGTGGATACTTGCACTAATTCCATTCACTCAGTTACATGCACTCAATGTAAGATTTCAATGGATTTTTACTTCCCAAAGCATTTTCAAATAATAACACTATTTTTTCTACTCAGTTATGAAGTACTGTGTAAAAGTCAGAGACCATTCTTTTGTTTATTTAATTTCCAGCCATTAAGTACAAGTTGTTCATTGTCAGAACATTTTCAATGTCAGAACATATATTTAACAGAAAATTACACAAACAGCTCCGGCACTAAGTAACATCTCTATAAATATTCTACATCACTTTTGTGCACCTACTCTCACTTTAACTCTTCCATTCTTCCAATCTTAAAACCAACCAGTCACAGCTGTGTCCTCACAGCAAAAGCTGTTCAAAAACTAACATTATGTTCTCTTTCATAGAAACACGAACATTCACACAAGCAACTACCCAACCTCACCTTGGCTGCCTTCAAATTTCTCTCTCATGTGCATCTAAAATGGCTATAGGAGATATTCCCGAAAAGATTAAATATGAAAATCTACAGCACATCAAAGGAAATCAAACAAAAAAAATATGAGTTTACAAAAAACTATTTAAAAGATATGGAGAAAACGGGCCTCCTCACAACTCTGCAAGACGTGTTAGGCCACCAACACTAGCTTGATCAGATTAACAAGTCTTTCATTTTTGGGAGAGAAAATCAAGCTCCACTCTTGATTCAGATCTGAAAACATCCATAGGTGTTTCTGTCCTCCTTAATAAAGGCAAAGTATGGACAATGAAAAATGTGATATTATATTTAGATCCTGGGGCTTATATTTTTTATATTTTTATATATTTCCTGCTTTTTCTAACTTTGAAACATGAATAACTTGAACTTAAAGGCTATTTTAATCTTTCTTTATCTTATTCTATCTTTAAATAGAATAAATGGTCTTTGGCTTCTACACAGTACTGTATGTGTCAGTTAAATTTTAGTCATTTACATTCAGTGGCTGCATGGTGACTGGTCACACTTCTGACATTTTGAGGTTTGTTGTTTCATTAAAGGTGCGGTATTTATACATGTAATTCAGTTATTATTTAATTTAACTAATTCTAATTTTTATATTATTAACTATTATTTCATAATGGCCAATGAGTTTGGACTACTCTGCCCACAACTGCAGGAGACTGCTGCTTCTCCTCTGATCCAGGCAGACTCAGTGTACTTTCAGTGCTCTTTGATGCTGAAATAATAGCTTATATGTTTCATTACAAAGCCTGGAACTGGATCAGCTGTAGGCTCTTTGCATTCTAATGCTGGCTTTCTAACCCTACACCCTCTGCATACTGTGTTAGTATTCTTCATCTTACTAGGCCAGGTATCCTATTATTTTGATTTATCAAACCATCATGCAGGGATTCTTGTGCTTCACCAAATAGAACATTCATTCAGGCCAAACATAGCTTACAGTGTTTTTAGCAGACAACTGCATGAGCAGAAGCATGTTTTCTCATATAGCATCTGTTTTTTTCATCCTTTGCCTGAGCTTCATCCACAAAACACATAGTACTATGAACATAACAATTAGGTTGATACCTTGCCAGTGGCCAGAACGACATCAAAGCATTATAAGCTTTCTCATTATGTTAGACCTGAGGATCGGACCCTCTCAAGGCATTACAGGGTAGAAAATAACCTGAGAAGCGGTGTTGCCATGGAAACCTTAACTGCAGTTTATCATCACAGCAGCTTATGGAAATTGTATCAGTGCAAATACTCCTATCCCAAGTAGGACACACAACTTAAAGAGGCACTTCAGTCAAAGACGATAACGGTGCCACAGATCAATGTAAGTGACAGTGAGGGCCTTTCAGTGTGACGCACATAAGCTGAAGCTAACTTCTGCCCCCAAGCTTTAAGTAAATGTTAGTCATATTAGCAGTCTACATTGTTGTCATCAAGCATTCAATGCAGTTTTAATCTTAGAAGGGACCATCAGCTACGACTAGGATGTACTGAATACTCCACACTTCACTCTCATAACATAGTACTTACTAAAGCAATGTGGTGTGCTACAGTGATCTGTTCCACACTATAGCTTTTAAAAAATGGCAGGAATAAACAAAATTATGAAATAGAGTAATGTTTAAAGAATAATTTATTATTTATAATAATCACAAACATTTCTTAGGTAAGTTGTTCTGTGAAGTAGTTCTTAACAACAACATAAAAGTCAGACAATGGCTTTTCAAGAATGCAGTGCAGGAATGTCATTTATTGGACAAAACGATTCAACATTATATATTTTGGTTGGCCAAAGTGTGTGAACTTCTAGAACAATCAGTTTGGTACAGGTGAAATTTAGAGTCAGGAAGTTCAATAACACGCAACAGTAGGATGTGAGCATGGCTGACCCTACCCTATTTAAACATCAACCTTAATCTTCACCATCAACATCTGGTCTTTACCACACACATTTCTTAGTGCATGTCAAATATGATTTCTGTGGACCAATAGCCAATACTTATTATCTTGGAAGGTGAACAATTTCTGAAAAGTGCTTCACCAATCCACTGTCAGGCAGCTAGTGTAAACATGAAGGAAATTCAACACCTTGCCAGATGTGGTCATCCAACAAAATGACGCCAAGACTAAGGCATATAATATTCTGGGAGATCACAAGGAACCCTGGAGTAACATCTAAAGATCTGCACACTTCTCTTACTCTGACTAATGTCAGTGTTCATGAGCCCACAATCAGGCAAACACTAAACAAGAATAGTATGTATGAAATGATAGCATGGTAAAAAATCCACTTCTCTTTAGGAGGACCATTGCTGCCTGTTTCAAGTTTCGTAAGGACCACTTGAATGAGTCATAAGTCTTCTGAAATGTTATGTGGATGGATTGAGTAGATCTTTCTGGCCTAAATAAATGGAAATATATGTGTATATGAAGTATTTCACATTGGATTTGAACATGGCCAGTACAGGTGGGTAAAAACAATCAAATATTTGAAATAATTACAGGCTTTGCTTTTCCTCCTAATGTAAAACAAATCTTGTGTGCAGCCAGATACTGTATAAAGAAGGATACTTTGGTGCAGTCTTGGAGGAAGAAAGCAAATGCAGGATCTCACTAATGCAAATATGTTTGCAATCACAAATTGATCACAGATTTCATGTAAACAAAGTAAAAGCTGCAGCATACAAAGTGAAAAATATGCTGGAGTTTTCCCAGAGGGACATACAATATATATGCATGTAGTGAAGAAAATTCTCCATACTGTGTAAGCATCCCAGTGGCTCAGAAGAGTTGTAAAATTATATAAATATAATACTTCATAGGCATCTACACTAAATGACCAGAAGTACCAACACACGTATATGAGCAAATATAACAACCTCCACTCTTCTAGGAAAGATTTTGGAGCATGTTTCTGTGAATTGGTATTAACGTTGAATGAAAAGGCCTGGCTCATGATCAACACTAATTAATTCCAAAGGTGTTTGTGATTGAGGTTAGGCCACTGGAGTTCATCTGAGTGACAGACTGACATAGCCCCTTCACTTTAATGTGGAAAACATTTTTTTAATATATGTAAAGTACACAGAGTCTGTTCTGGACTTTAATCATTTAGTCTACCAGAGCACTGTCATGTGTGTCGTATTTAAAGATTGAGAGATGAAAGAATGCAATCAGTGTTATGAAGAATAATTTAGAGTGGTGTAAAGGCTTAAAAGTCTTCTATGCAGAGATGTTGCTGCATGTAAAACACAATATGATTCTTATCTGCAGCTTATTGACCAGGGTAGATTTAGATGACCAAAGAATGTCAAGTTAATCATCTGAGGACATCAATGACATCTGAAAAGCTGTAGCTGAATTTATCCATCTTAACTGCAGTTAGGAAAAAAAACAATTACTCTAACACACAAAAAGACAGACAAATAACAGCTTTGTTTACTTGTTATAAGAAATTTTGATCTTGAAGGAAATTGTTGTAACAGTAAACAGAAACTGCACATCACATACATTTTTAGAAGACTGTAAAACATAGAGGCTCTAACAGCCTTTCTTTTTGCCAAACTAAATAACATCACTGAGCTGAATCATCACTGAGGGACATTCTGTAGAGCCATTTCTCTGTTTCTTTCCCCCTCATATGCGAGTAGTGGAAGGAGCTTCATAGAAGACAAACACACAAACACACACACACACACACACACACACACACACACACACACACACACACAGGTACTTCTGATTACCTGCAGCTTCACTCAAAGATCATCAGATTTTATTTATATATATATATATATATATATATATATATTATATCTTTCCTGTTTACTGCAAATGATGCAGGCTTAGCATCATTTATGTTAGCTGCTATTTCAGCCCTCAGCAGGCATTCATTTTGTTCTTTTTTTTTTTTTTAGTTGCAGTGGAAAAACTGAGACGGCACATTCATGCCACAAATAACTCAGAAAAATGTTATTAACACAGGGCTGGATGAAAAGGATCGCTTGCTTGATTAATCCGGGCAATACTCTGTTTGAAGGGAAGAGAAGTGCACAGATTGGTGCTGTGTTAGTACACTGTTTAATAAGCTAGATTCATCACAGCTGAAGAGCCCAATCAGAGGGATATGTTGGTGCTGTACCAGCTGTAGCCAGGCCAGACGTTTAGAAACCACAGTCCAATGTTTTTCCTCATCTATAATTATGTCACTGCACCTGCAAATTATATAAAATGTTTTATTTATGTGTACAGAGTTGCTGTGCATTTATTTAAAAAAATAGATTGATGCATTTAATATCTTTTAAGATCTTAATAAAGGAAAAATAATACCATTTCCAGAATTTCACAACTAGATGCAATGCTACAGTCAGACACTCCACTACCACTTCACCCTTAAGCTTTAAAAATGTTGTATGTTTTAATGACACCCAGATCATGAATAGTCACAGTAAACATATAACTGTGATAAAAACAAGGTGTTTTAATGTTATGGTTGATCAATATAACACACAGTGTCAGCATTAAATTTTGGTGCAGGAAGGACAAGTGTGATATGTTTATACATCGCCTGGCATCCATCCAACTTCACTGTTGACACTATGCATTATACAAATCAGCCATAACATTAAAATTAGCACACAAAAGCAGCACACAATTGTACTTCAACTTGTAGTTCTATAATTACAGGCTGTAGACCATCTGTTGGTCTTCATACTTTATTAGCTCTCTTTTATCCTGTTCTTCAATTGTCAGGACCATCACAAGACACTGTTGGCTATGACTTCTTGTTTACCTACATGATGATATATGTGAAAAACAGGCAAAAGAAAGACCAGAGAATACAGCAGTGATGTACCCAAACCCAGACGGACTGTTATTATATATTATTGCCGGTGATTTCAACTATGCTAATCAGTACTCAGTGCTAGTCAGTACTCCCCAAATTCTACCAGTATGTGGACTTTGCAACCCGGGGGGCTAACGTGCTGGATCTTGTTTACACAAACATCCCCAGCGCGTAAAGGGCTGAGCCCCGCCCCCACTACTGCTACTCAGACCACTCTATGATGCTCATTCCAGCATACAGACTGCTCATCAGACGTGCCAAACCAGACCAGAAGCAAATGAGAACCTGGCCACCAGGAGCTATCTCTCAGGACTGTTTTGAGCACACTGACTGGGAGATGTTCAGAGAAGCAGCAACTACCAGTGACACCAACAACCTGGAGAAGTACACAGAATCAGTGACTGGTTACATCAGCAAGGGCATCTCCAAACCCGTCACAACTTGCCCCAACCAGAAACCATGGATGACTGCAGAGGTGCGCATGCTGCTGAGAACCCGCAACAAGACTTTCAAGTCAAGGGACAAAGCAAGCATCAGGGTGGCAAGAGCCAAGCTTTCCTGGGCCATCAAAGAGGCTAAGCGTGCCTATTCAAAGAAAATCCATGATCATTTTCAAAACACTGCTGACACACAGCGCATGTGGCAGAGCATCCAGGCCATCACCAACTAGAAATCACCTCCACCTGCTTGTGACAGTGATACCTCCCTTCCAGACATGATTAACAACTTCTATGCTCGGTTTGAGGCGCAGAACGGCACGACGGTAAGGAAAACCGCACCTCCTCCAAGTGAACAGGTACTGTGTCTGTCCACTGGTGATGTGCGGAGAACTCTACACAGAGTCACCCGACGAAAAGCACCAGGATCTGACAGCATACCAGGCAGAGTGCTCAGAGAATGCACCAGACAGCTGGCTGATGTTCTCACGGACATATTCAACATCTCTCTGAGCACTGCAGTCGTTCCAACATGCTTCAAGTTCACCATCATCATCCCTGTGCCGAAGAAGTCTCCAGTGTCCTGCTTCAATGACTACCATCCCGTTGCCCTCACTCCCATCATCATGAAGTGCTTTGAGAGGCTTGTCATGAGGCACATTAAAAACCAGCTTCCTCCTTCACTGGACCCACTGCAATTTGCATATCGTTCCAACCGCTCAACAGATGACGCCATCTCCACCACACTCTACCAGGCTCTCTTCCACCTGGAAAATAAAGACACCTACATCAGAATGCTGTTCATAGACTTAAGTTCAGCATTCAACACAATCACCCCTCAGCAGCTGATTGGAAAACTGAGCCTGCTGGGCCTGAATGCCTCCCTCTGTAACTGGATCCTGGATTTCCTATCTGAGAGACCTCAGTTAGTCAGGATAGGAAATAACATCTCCAGCACCACCACACTGAGCACCGGTGCCCCTCAGGGCTGTGTGCTCAATCCACTACTGTTTACTCAGCTGACTCATAATTGTACTGCAAAGTACAGCTCAAACCACATCATCAAGTTCGCTGATGACATGACTGTGGTGGGTCTGATCAGCAAGAATGACGAGTCAGCATACAGAGAGGAGGTGCAGCGGCTAACGGACTGGTGTGGAGTAAACAACCTGTCTCTGAATGTAGACAAACCTAAAGAGATGGTTGTTGACTTCTGAAGAGTGCGAGGCGACCACCCCCACTGAACATCACTGGCTCTGCTGTGGAAATCGTCAGGAGTACCAAGTTCCTCGGTGTCCACATCACAGAGAACCTCACTTGGTCCCACAACACCAACTCCATAGCCAAGAGAGCCCAGCAGCGCCTCTACTTCCTGCGGAGACTGAAGAAGGCACATCTCCCCCCTCTCATCCTCACCATGTTCTACAGGGGGACTGTGGTAGAGCATCCTGAGCTGTTGCATCATCGCTTGGTTTGGGAATTGCACTGCCTGAGACCGCAAGACCCTACAGTGTATAGTGAGGACAGCTGAGAAGATCATTGGGGTCTCTCTCCCCTCCATCATGGACATATACAGCACAGGTTGTATCTGGAAAGCCACTAGCATTGTTGACGACCCCATCCATCCCTCATATGGACTTTTTTCATTCTGTCGTCTGGCAGAAGGTACCGTGGCGTCCATGCCACCACTGCCAGACTCTACAACAGCTTTGTTCCTCAAGCAATCAGGTTTTTGAACTCACAAGGACTGAGCAAACCCCTGCCCCCCCTCAGACACATGCTCTACTTACACTATCTGGATCATTGCTGCTACACTGTGTTTTCACTGTTTTACTCAGATTTTTCTACCTCAGTAACTGCTGTGTTTATGAATGTCATCTGACTGCGTGACTCAATTCACAGCATGTTAATTATCTGCACCTTATTCCACTACCTCATGTCCAGAATGAGTGCTGAGTCAGTGCTGCACTGTCCTGTCTGTTTACTGTGTTTAATGTCTTTATTGTTTCTAGTTTAATTTTTGTTTGCTCACGATGTCTGCACTGTACTTTTTGTTCCTTGTTGCACCGTGTTGTTCCTGGAGGAACGTAATTTTACTCCACTGTGTACTTGTACATAGATGGAATGACAATAAAAGCCTCTTGATGTGCGAAAAAAGGTTGTTGAGCTGCACAAATAAGGGAACGGCCACGAGAAAACAGCTAAACATTTCCACTACCAGGTCAACAATTAAGCAGTGTAAAACAAATGGAGATGTTAAGAATCTGATAGAAAGAGGATGTATGTCTGTACTGACCACATACACAGTGAGAACGATAATTCAAGTGGACAAAGAATCTCCAGGCAACACAGATGGGAAATTGCAGACATTAGATCTTGGGGTCAGAATGTCTCCCAAACCACAATCAAACACCATCTATATAACCACAAGTTGTTTAGGGGGGTTACCAAAAGAAAGCTTCTGCTGTTAAGGACCAACAAACTCAAGCACCTACAATTTGCCAGAGTTTACTGGAAATTCTGTGGGGCCATCTATGATAAGATGATACCAAAATAGAGGTTTTTGGCAACAAACACCAAAGTTGAGTATGACATGAGCACAAAGACAGCCATGCAGGAAAGTTGCTCATCATCACTGTGAAGTATGGTGGTGGATCCGTGATACTGCAGATCTGTTTTACTTCCAAGGGCTGTGGACAGTTTATTTAGATACATGGCATCAGACACTCCATCAAGTACCAGCAGAAATAAAATCAAAAGCTGACTGCTTCAGCAAGGAAGCTTAAACTTGGCCATAGTCTTATGATCTTACATCACAACAATGATTCAAAGCAAACCTCAAAATCAACAGAAAAACGGTTCCCTGACCACAGAATTAAGGTTTTACCATGGAAATTCCGCTCCCCTGACCTAAACCCCATAAAAAAACCTGTGGGATGAGTTGAAAGGAAGAGTCCACAGCACATACCTCTGTATCTGAAGGATCTGGAGGGATCTATGGTCTCAGCTCTCTTGCCATGTGTTCTCCAGTCTCATTAAGCTTTACAGGAGAAGACTCAGAGCTGTTATCATTGCAAAGGGAGGCTGCACAAAGCATTAAATGAAGGGATGTCAACAACTGTGGCACACAGATTTGAGAAAAACATTTATTCCCTGATAAGGTTTAGAGTTTTTTCCATCTTCGTATTTTAAACAAAGGTTAGATTTTTATTAATATTTTGAATGAATACATGTTTTTTATGTGTTTATCAATGTTTGTAAAAAATGTACAGTCTGATTCTTTTTTTTCCAGAGCAGCTTTAAGTCTTTACTCTTGTTACACTTGTTTTTCTGCTTCAGCTCTTTCACCATTTTATGTTTCAGTAGTGAAGGAGCTGAAGCAGAAACAAGTAGCAGAAATTGCTGATAGAATCATATCGTCTCTCTTTTATTGCTCTTCCTCTTAACCTGCTTAGCCTCTTTTCTTTTTATCAAGGCTTTGTACTCAGTAATTACATCCACATTATTTGAGCCGAGCTGTAATTTCCAAAGTCTCTCTTCCGTCTCTTCCTTTTCTGCTCTCCACTTCTCTCTTTCCTCCTCCATCACTTCAATAGCCAATCTTCTAGCTGCTGATTAGCAGCTTCAACACTCGTTGAAGCTAGGATGCGTTGTACTAGGATAGTGTTTTCATTTGTTCCGATTCATTCGCTCTCTCTTAATCGCTCTGCTTCCTCTCTGAACGGCTCCTCGCCTTGTCCATTTTCTTCTTCTTCGGATCTGCTTTTAGTTTCTCAGTTTGAGACATCCAGCATTTCTCTTTGGCCTTCTACTGTCCTTGTTTAGGATCTCTAATTCTTTTAACCTCTTATTCTCCAGGGTATATCTTGTTTTATTTCATCGGAATTTTCATGACCACATCTTAAGGCAAATTATTCAGTAACTGCATGAAATAATTTATTAATTATATATTAATATAATTATTTATTATATTTATTAATACATTTATTAATTTATTTAATTTTCAAAGCTCCCCTCAAATAAACAGAACGTGTTTTATGATCACACATATTGCTATATGCTTACAATTTACTGCTGAAAGCCAAAAATCTATGTATAATGCTCTTTGTATTATTTTATAAAAATAGTTTTTACAGAGCAGATCACTGAAGAGACACCATCCGTTCATAGTTTATAGTTAGAGGTGGGTAATCCAGGTGCAAAAAGTAAAAACCCTCCCCAGGATTTTGTTCCAACCACTTCACTTCTCTTATTTGCTCTAACCAACAGCACAGGTGTTCAGGCAGTTTGAACAAAATCCTGGGGAGGGTTTGTACTTTCTGGATCTGGATTACCCACCTCTATTTATAGCCCAGATTTGTGGAAAAATGGGTCGACTTTCAGTAAACAAAAAACTTGTAAGTTCAGCTGCTTTTATTATAAGGGTTTAAAATTACATCACCCATCTATTTGACTGGAAAGAACACAGGTACAGCTCTCATATGACACTCACTGTTTGAATGTAGCTTATGAATTAAAGTTATGAAGAATATGATGAAGTGTGTTTTGGAACCACTGGTGGTCTCAAGGAGGTGAAGAGGTTAATGTGGTGTCTCTCGTTTAGCCTTTGGATTTTTTCAGATCTGAAGCAGGAGTGGAGCTTGATTGTCTTTTCTCTTACAAAGATGAAAGTTAAGTGCTGTTTATCCAACAGGGACAGTTTTACATGTTCAGAATGTTCAGAAGGAGAAGAAAAAACACGGCAAAGAGATTGATTAATAATTGTTGTGAACAGCCATATTTTTTGTTGAAATTTGAGCAAACCTGAAATTCAATAAACATATGCTTTAGATCTCACTCCCATCTTTAACACCTGGAAGTTCTCAATTGCCTTTTGTTTTCAGATGAAATATTGTTTCCTTCACATAGCATCATTATCAAAGGTTGTTAATAGATTTTAAATAAAAAAGCTTGTAGAAAATCTGTTTCACTTTAATTATTGAGAGCAGGAGAATTGCTAGACCCTACCTAGCTCAATAATAGAGACTGATAAACTGTTTAAGTGGTTTTAGTGTTTGCAAAAATTCAGCAACGTTGTAGCCTAGTTGAGCACAGATTAAAACCCTTTAGGTGTGGTATTTCTGCTCACTGCCCCTGGCAACAATTCCAGAAAACTATTTATAATTAACAACACCAGTGAACTACATCCATTTTCTGAGCACAGATGTCTATTTCTGGTCGTAGTCTTTATGGATGTGATGTCACGTTTAGCATGCTGCAGTGCTGCGGATGCTTTGAGGGACGTGGTCCAGCCTTCCTGTTCAGATCATGTCTGTCGTCTCTATAAATACTACATGCTTTACAGAGGAACAGAGAGCTGTAACTTCACTCTAGATGCACATCGCTCACTTTTATCCAGCAATTGAGCTGAACGCCTGATACAAAACATACCAGAAGATGCACATTATATTATACATTATATATATATATATATATATATATATATATATATATATATATATATATATATATATATATACACACACACGCACATATTGTTTCTTTCTGCCCTCCACCAGCACAGCCTTTACTTTCTACTGCTGTCTCCACGGCAACCTGCTGTTGCTGCTCTGCCTCTGTCAGCTCTGAGTGTTTCTGCTAAACCAGACAAAAGAAAGCATCTCTACAGCAGGAAGAAAGCTAAACTTTAAAAGAACTTTAAAAAGAGTTTATAGAGATGCATTTATACCTACACAAATGTTTGGAGATGGGGTCTATCCACATCAATACATTCACCACTGAGGAACAAAATCAACTGGTTCAGTAATGAGGACACTGTGGCATTCAGGGAGATGAGGGTTTAAAATAATGAGCACTAGAGATGCAATTTGTAACCAGGGCTTCCACAGAACTTGGACGCCAAGTTGATTTCTAAACTCCAGAAATCATTTTTATACCAGTTTGATAATGGAAGTGTGGCATATTGATTTTGTTGCATTAGATAATGAGATACATTAGTGCTCCCATGTGGCCATCTTTGAAAACAGTCATGATGGGTTGCTTTTAAAACTCCAGAAAGTAAAAGCCTCCATCATACAGTGCTATTCATTTCACTGCAGATGTGTGCACCTACTTCTGAAACCACTCGCAGTTTTTTTTTTTCATTTTTTGAAAATGAACAGAATAATGGAATAAATGGGTACATGAGAGGATATCTAAGGTTACCTTACTGAAGATACTTGCACAGTTTATATAAATCAGGGGCTTCACTGCTGATCTGGCTTTGAAACTGTTGGAGCCACTTCATAATTTAAATGGAGTAGTCATAACTTTTCTTCAACCACAGTATAAAGAAGCCTTTACAACTGCTTGTTTATTTGAAAATGTAAAATAAATATTCTTAGGTTACACCTTTGTAGATATTGGAAGTGTGTTGAAACTCTCATCGGTACTCCATCCAAAATACAAAGAAGCTACATAGTTTCACTGGAAACAAATAGAAGAATGGTCCAAATTGGGACATCAGAAACTATTTGCTTTCCTAAAGAAACGTCTGTAGACCACTTCTGAGACTTCAAATACCATAATACAATCAGCACTTCAGAAACTCTGCCAAGTAACTCCCCAGCCTGGAGAATGCCAAGTTTACAGGCATCACAGTTTCTCCTGCTGGGAGAAGTACACACAAAACAGACCACGATACTGCTTCATGGAGCTTTTTTAACTACATATTATAATCTAGGTTAATTAATTGGGAGTTAAAATTCATAGACAATGGAAAGGTATCTTGGGAACCACATAATATACTGACAGGCTTGTTTTTCATGTTGGAAGTACTCAATTTATGATGACTTCCATTAAGAATTTCATGTCAACAGTTACATATACAAAGAAAAGAAAATAATGCAAACAAAAAATGTGAATGCTAATTGTCTTGGGTTGTAAATGCATATAGAATGAAACCATGAAAAAAATATTCACAACCAGCAAACTGACACACCCTCTCTAAATGTTAATGTCAGTACAGAAAGAGAGCAAGAGAAAAGAGGGAAGGGTTCTTTCTGTGCATCCACACCGTTTCACACAAAAGGACTCAAGCACATATGACAATTAAGCTGTTTTATTAGAAATATCAGGTAAATAATTCTATAATACTGTTAGAAATGAGGCATAAATAGAAGGACATCAGATGGAATAAGGCATATTCTGCAAGCCTGCAAGTTTGTGGCTGGGACTTTATTCCTGCACTACACAGAAACTATGATAAAAATCAGAAACAGATTTTGTAAGACAAACTCAGCTGGGGGCTTGAGTCAGCACTAATGCGTTCACATTTAATTGGCTACAATGGCAGTTACCACAATCCTTTGCCAAACAATCTAGTACAGCTGTAGGTAAGCTGTGATATTCAATTCCCCCACACAACTGTTTAATATGAGATTACATCACTGCTGTCAACTGACACTCAGCAACATAAAAACCAAAGCCATTTCTGCTGCCATTAGATTCTGACTAAATAATTCAGTGACGTTATTAACAAAACATCATTTGCCCTGTAGCATAATTCCCATGTAGTGTTATGAAACGGAGACGCATCTTTTATATTGTATCCACTAAATCTCATGAACATTCATTCATTACTCAGTGGAAACAATTGTACATGTTATTTACTCCATACAGAAACCATGTAGCCTAAAGGGCTTGGGCTTCAGATAAACATGAAATAAAGGGGAAAGGTCAAAAGTCAGTCCTAGTGTTGCTCTCAGAGGGATTTATGGCATTACTTGGTTGATGCAGGAGAGGTGAAAAGCTATACATTTGGGTGGTCTGGGTAAACTCTTAGGCAGCACTGGACACAGCCAGCTTCTTCAGATGATCCATGAACACCTGCAAACTCACGTCATCTGTTAAGATGGGGGCTCCTGACTCCTGCACACACACACAAACAGAGTGAACTATTATATTCTGACACCTGTACAGTCACTAGAATGTAACTGTTACACTATTTAAAGCAGAATGTAACATTTAAATAAGAACCTTACTTCAGCCTCATACCTGGATGCAAGTTCATTAGAAATCAAAGACGTTATAATGTAATAATTATGTTCTGTGTAACATGCTTGAAGAGAGAGACAATGCAAACATAATGGCATGAAGAAAAAGACTGATTACTGTCACTGATGCACTCACCTGTCCCCAGGCATACATGTTGTTGTGAGTCTGAGAGGGGTTGACTTTGGACAGCAAGAACCGAGCCTGAAGGATAGCAGGGATGAAGAATAAACAAATCAGTAGCTTGCTGAAGGCAAAACCATGATCTCAGTCTGAGCCCTGGGGCAGATTAAATATGGTCATTAATGCATAACAGCACAGGCTGCTGAATAAGCCATTACACATGCCCTGATTAAGGAGAATCCCTCTGATGCTCTTTAAATTACAGCCTCCTTGTAAACTCCTGGAGGGCCAGTTTCTCTAAACTGCTAGAAGCTCCAAGTCCAAGCCTGGGCTTTGCAGGCATCTCAGAGATCATCTGACATATAGAACTCTTAACTCTTTAACATTTCCAATAATTGGAAATTTCCCATTTGTTTCTAGGTGTCTTCTATCAATTTAGCAGGGTTACCTGGCTGCCCCCATGCTCAGTGTCAATGTAGCGGGGCATAGGGAAACGTGAGTGCAGGATCTCCTGAGCATCATCCACTGGAGCCTGCAGTAGGTGGCGGAAGTTCTCATACTCAGGCATATCCTGGTAGCCCGCTTTACGCCACTGAGCTACCGTCTACAAAGGAAAAAAAAAGACTCTGGAATTGTCCCTAGCATACTGCAAATATTCCAGGCATTCAAACATGCATGCAAACTGTAAAGAAATTCAGCTTATGTGTGAACTGACCATCCACACCCCGGAGGAACAGCAGCAAAACATTTACTGCTGCTAGAAATGTTCTGTAAAACATTTCTGTTTAAATTACACTGCACTCAAACTTCATTAACACATATTTCAGCACCAGCTCTCACCATCAGACAATTCAATTCAACTTTGTCATTATACAATACAGGGTAGTACAGTATAACAAAACACTATCAGGCTACTTTTCCAGTGCAGTAATAAAAGATGCATAGTAAACAGTGCAAAGACAAAAGACAGTAAAGGGCAGACAAAATGTGCAATTCCTTTCCTAGTTCTAGCAATGCATGACTACAGCAATGCTGACTGCATTTAATTATATAGTATAGCTCAATATCAGAGAGACAAGCTGTACAGATCTAATATGTATGGTCTATGGAATATGTATGGCCAGCTGACTCTTAGTTTCTCTCAGTGGAAAGGCTGTGCTCACCTCTCCATGGTAGATGAGGATCTGGAAGAACGTGTCCATCAAGAGAATTCTGTCCGGAAGAATGCTACTGCTGTCCAACAGCACCGGCTGCAGGCAAGGAAAGAAAACCCCTAATTTAGCACTCTCTTTTGACAGGCGCTAGTTCCTGTGGAAGCTTTTCTAAGTATTCGCATTGTCATCTCAGGAGAAAGCCAGAGTGGATAATAAAGGGTAAAGCTCTCCATTAAAAGCACATTAAGCTCAAACACCTACAGTTCTAGTCCTTCACACAAATTGTCTTGATGACAGACTCACAACTAGTGTGCAATATACATATAGCACTCACACCATACTTGTACAACAGTCTAAAGAACACCAAACTTACTACCAACAGGTTGCTTGCAAATCTATTTTTCGTTTGCCAAGACACTTTCTGCTAGTCTCAGAGGACCGGAAGCAATCTTGTAATGAGAAATTCTGGATTAATTGTGTGAGGACATTAATACTTATAAGGATAAGAACAAACTGAGGGTGAAATTTCTACATCTTCTTTTCAAAGCATCATGGAGACTTGCTTAGTTCACAATGTCTCAGAACTTTTGAATTCTTATCTCACAACCAATTCACTAGACTGCATCATTTAACAGAGGAAAGTGACTCCCTACCATCTAAGTCCTATCTTGTGGGAAACTGTGACACGTGGCACAGATGTGCATTGCAACCACATTGCACACCTCTGCATTCTATATAATGGTTTAACCTGGTGTGCAGCTGAGGAGTCTCAGCCATTATTTAGAGTTTTCGCTGGCAGCCTCAACAGTGAAAATTACACACTTCAGCAAGAACTGATCCAAGGATAGCAATTATGGGTGCCCCTTCCCTCACATACACACAGCCTCCAAGTTGAGTGTGAAAACAGATGCAACGTTCTATCTCTTGGAAACGATCACTCAGTGTTCACTGGTAATTGATTAATCGACGAACAACAGCTTGTTATACTGTTACAGGGTTGACACAAGAAAATAATAAAAATGTCTTTCATAATGGAAAGCTACCCTAAGTTTACTAATTAAACACAAGTACAGCTTGTGATAAGAGACCCAGGACAATAATCTGCAGGGTCATGGGATTTAAGAGACATCACCATGACAGTGCATTTCAGATATACGACTGGCTACTTCACATTAGAACATGATGTCAGACTTTGGGATTAGACCCTGATGTTAAAGTAGGGATAATTACTAAATTGCAACATACTTCATCTAGTCAATATTTTGTTTCTTGAAGCCAGTGCACATATGGGGCCTTTAACAATATAGACAGTTCTCAGAACTGTCCTACAAAAATGACCCCAAAGCACATCTTTGACCAAACCAGTGGAAGAAGTAAAATAACACTTTGTTGTTAAATGTGCACATTAGCAAGTATAAAATATAAGAGCTATTACTTTGCTTTCATGGGAAATCAGTGCAGCTAGCAAAAAAAAAAAAAAAAAAATCAAATACACTATTGGAACACTAATATAATAGCTAAACACTGATATAAAACCTGAAAAAACAAACAAATAAAAAAGTCTTCATCTTATTACCTTTGTTCAGCAAACTAGTGTTTTTACAAGAACATATCGTTTATAAAGTACTTATTTAAAAAAAAAGTTAATTCTACACAAATATAAACAACTTAATGAAAAGACATGTGGGTCTACCTCAGGTGGACCATTGAAGGAGTAGGCGTACAGGATTGGCTGAATCATGATAAGAGACTGAGTCAGATCCTGTCTCATGAAATGGTGTCGGTAGTAGGAGCTCTCATCTGGGCTATTGTTGAACACTTGGAGAAACGGAGACCTTCTCAGATGAAACATAAACTGTCGACACAAAAAAAAACACATCTATATTTCATTTCAGTAGTGTTTTGCCATCAAAGATTTATTAGAAGATAAGATTAGAAGGTAGAGATTTGGGCTGTGAGGTCACAAAGGATAAGTTAAGAGACAGAGGGGCCTACCTGGGGATACAGAGAGAAAGTCTCAGAGAAACGGAAAGAGTTAGGGTCATCTTTGTGGTAATCTCCAAATTTCTGACACTGAAAAAAAAAAAAGACAAATATTTAAGAATAAGTCTCAAAACAGGCTCAGAATAGAGGGCAATGAGCTTGCAGGAAAAAAAAATCCATGAGTTTTGTACTTCACTGGCAATCATATTGACAGCTAGAGAGGTCAGACTCTCCTCACCAGGCGAATGAGCTGTCTGTCCAGCCAGCGCAAGACATCTGGCCCCTCCTCTGACTCAGCTCTGTAGACAGCAAGGCGGGCCATGAGAATTGCAGAGGCTTCCTGATCAAAAGACGCTGCGATGTTCTGAATCTGTGTCTGTGCATCCGCCCAGCTGAGGAAGAAATAATGCATCAGAACACACTGAACTTTGCACACATGCTACTAATAAATCTAAGCCACATTGACTTATCTACCACTGTATGCATGTTAAATAAGTATAACAAGTGTGCTCAACAAGAGAGGACCTAAGGTCAACAACCATTGAGAAAATAACTGTTGAGGGAATATTTATGCTCTTCTTCACTTAAGCTTTTAGTGTAAACTGAGCTTAAACCAAACAAACCATGTCAGAATAAGAAATATTTTTGGAAGTGCACAGTCAAACAAATTCCACATGCTAAAAGTGGCAACATTTAATGGCCAAATACACAAGTTGTCGTAGAAACTAGGCCAGTCTGTTGACAACAAATTGAATATGAGGAGAGATGATGACTGAACTGTAACTCTGCAAGACATGCACTCATTTAATTCCTTCAAACACTGTCTACAATGTCACAAAACTCACATGAGATTCTTCTAGAATTCCTTTATTTAAGGATACAACAGAGAACCAAGACCTTTTAACACTCTGAATAGAAATCATATGTTTGGAAGTAGTCTAATATCTGGACACAAAGTAGAGGCTGAAGAGGGACCCAAGAAAGTTTGCCTAATAGGTATACCTTTTGCTAGAATAGCTTGCGGAAATTAACGTAGAATGTAGGAAGAACTACTAACTTTCTGGCAATAGTGGTGACTCTGATGCGTCTCTGCCCACTGGAGTGCTGGTACTGAGTCACATACTGAATGGCCCCTCGCCCCCCCTGAGGAATTGGTGCATTGTGCTGCAAAAAGAAGTAAAATGTGCTGAGCTTTATACAGAGGGGTGCTTGTAAATGTATAAGACACAGTTGTTGCTCTTGGTGTCCCCCTACACTTGCGAAATGTATTTCACTTTTACACCACTGTGGTAAATACAAATCGCACTCATTGAAAGCTGTACATGACTTGTGCTTTTTGCACATAAATGTTGCTTTAAATTTTTTCCAGTGCAACTCTGAAATTGCTCTAGGTTCGGGGGTGTTAAAGTGGGTTCCTGCCAGGGTACATTTTTTCACTAACCACACTTGATCAGTTAATTAATTAGCAAAAGATAAATTCAGAGTGTTAGAAGAGGGGGAAAAAAGAAGGGAAAACCTCTCACAGCTATGGCCGGAAGGAGCCCATTTTGACACTCCTACTCCACTTCATGATGACAACTGCAGCTTTAATTCAATTTGAGCATTCAAATAATGAAAAAGAAAAGTTCAATCAAAAAGACTTCAACAGTCAACAAGGTATCGCAAATGTTGTGGACATGCTGAAGAAAAACAAAACTAATCCAGACAACACTTAAAATAAAAGAGACATACGAAGGGCAAAACAACAGAATATAATTGGAAAGAAGGCTTAAGCTTAGTGAAGGCAGCACGGCAATAATTAATGATTAAGGCTTAAACTGCTTTAGAGTCATGCTTCTTGCCAATTACCCCAACAGCACTTGGGTGCAGAATGGCTCATTAACTTGGCAGCCAGCAGCCATAGCAGGAGAGGATATTAAATCTGGAGCTTCTTGTTGACAGAACAGCCCAGTTACTGTAGCTGTCCACAGTTTGTGTCCACAGACTTTACCCTCTTAATATGTTCGACACTTTATTACATTTAGAGTGACTGTAGTGGGTTGCATAGTTTTATCTTAAAGTGGCTTTGTTTTTCTTGCTGGGGCTGGCAGGTGAAAAGAGGAGGGCTAAACTGACACACCCCACAGAGATTAGCATGTAGTAATCAAGTGACTGCACTGGATCATGCACTTATGAGGCACAGCATGAGGGCAACAAATGCATAACCAGCACTCTCTGGAGCTTTGGAAAATTCCCCTCATCACAGGATAACCTGACCTGACTTCTTCAGTCTCAGACTATGGCTTGACAGTGGTGGCAAACTATGGATGCAACCATGGCAAATTAGGACCTGTGGATGCCTGTGTTCAGATGTGTAAGTAAACAGAGCAGGAGAGAATCTTTCTAAGGTGGACACAATGCAGTGGATGGCAGGGGTTTACGCCATGCTGATGATTGGCTCCAGCCTCTGTTCTGTGTGTGGAAACGCTGCACTGCTCCTTGTGTTGCTGCTCAACAGGAGCCTACACACAGAGACATGGACTCTTACACTGAGCTTCAGCGTGTGCGATCTGGCTCTGGGCCTGTCCACCATCCCCTTCGGGGCCTATAACAGCCTGTTCCAGCCACAGGGCTACCCCAGTAGCAGTGCACTGTGCCAAGGCAGTGGTTTCTTCTTCTCACTGCTACAGCTGTCCTCCATTCATTCTCTCACCTGGGCCACCGTCGACAAGTTCATAGAGATCTGCTTTGCTCTAAACTACGCAAATATATTCACCTCACACAGGACTAGAGTTATTCTTGCCGTCATATGGATGTACTCACTCTTGAACGCAGCTCTGCCACTGCTAGGCTTTGGAAACTACACCTACAGCAGCAGCAGGTTCCTCTGCGCTCCCAGCTTCAAGCCTGCTACTATAGGCTTCAACATGCTCTTCATAGTGGTGGGAGTCATCGTGCCCATTCTGGCAATGTGCTCCATGTATGGATATATAGTGTACATAGCAAGGAATCAAGTACGACGAGGGACGTTTGTTTGCAATGAGCAGCACTGCTTTTATGTGCCTGCCAATAATTACATCAAGAGCTCCATAGTCATGGTGACAACCATAGGTAAGCTGAATGAAAACCACAGAGAGATTACTGGACAATGCTGATTTATTGATAGTAGTTTGATTGTTGCTAGAATGCTTTGCATTGTCATATTAGGATTTCCTCAGTGACAATCATTTAATACTGAGGAGTAAGGATGTTGCTGCTTTTAAAAGCGATATTAGCAATTCAAAAGTAAATTTAAATGGCGACACTCACTCAGTGTTTCCTATCAGTGCTGATCTTAAATTTTTTTATATACGGTGTTACAGTAAATCCAGTTACATAGAACTAATTATTCTCTTTTGTAGACAATATCAATCCCATGCCCCAAAAGTGTATAATGACGTAACTGATCAAAATACGATTAAACCTAGCCACCCATGCTAATAATAACTAGGTTAAACACAATACTGTGCACAAGTCAGAGAACACAACTGATTGAATTTCTAGACAAAACAGTCATTAAGTACAAGTTTTTAATTTTCTGGCATCCAGAAAAAAAAAGCATACAACACATTTGACAGATAATAACAGAAGCCTCAACAATGACAAATTATATACATAGTTTTTTTTTTCTTTTTTTTTTTAGTATTTACTGTGTCCACCCTTTGCTCTTATTACAGGTTTTACTAATTTTATTTTAGTTTCCATTCATTTGGGGCTTTTTATATGGGGGAGTATTTTTCACAAAGTTCAATCTTAGGAGTTGGTTGCATATTCTGCTTTTCATGATCCAAGTAAGGGGTCCTCAACTTTTTCCACCTCAAGGCCCACCTGTTTATAACTACAAGGCAAAGCAGCCCACAAGAAACTAACATTTACTTTTTAAATCCTTTTCTTAAGTGCGGACACTGAAAACCTGAGAATCAGAGTCTGAAACAGGTCATCCATTTTGGTTTAATCACAGGTCCCTAAATTTGCAGTTTTGTTAAAAAGCATAACGTTGAAAATATTTACTTGCAAAGATGTTAAAAAGGGGGAAAAAGCAAAAAGAATAGAAATGTATGACACAGATGTGGACTGTGATTTGGAGCTGCAAGGACATCACGTTTTCACTGAAATTACTACACTGCCTTTGGTCTTGAGATTTCTCTTTAGTTTTGAGGGTTTTTGTTATTCATTTGAAATAGGCAAACCTCACTCCACTCACCAGGCTTTTGCTTTAGCATCAATCAACAATAACTATAAAACATATATATCATATTTGCTTCTTTAGCATGGGTTTATCAATTTGCGTTTAACCACTCATATCGCTAAAGCTCACCTAAAATTATGTTACGAATCATGAGCCAAAATCAAACAGATATCTTCACTGTTATTTTATTATACAGCAGCTGATGCTCCAGAAATGAGTTAATGAGAGTCTGTAAAGAGTGAGCCGTTTATGCTGAGGGTACAGCACAGATGTGCTGCTAGAAAAAGAGGAAAGCAAGCTCTGTTGATGAATTCCCTTGTTTCATCATATAACACATTCTCGCCAGCAGTCAAGGTTCTTTTGGAAGTGGACAGAGACCTGCAGTTTTTGCCTGATCACAGTGCATCTGTCTGTTGCAGACCCGAATATGGGTGGAATATTCATAGATGTCAAAATAGATCGAAATAAAGAAACAGAGTCTAGTAGGTCCACACCAAACAAGGCAGGTGTGAAAGCACCTCGAGAAACTTGCTTACTGTATTGTGCGTCAGTAGCTGTGTCTCAAACTTTTGAAGTGTATTAGCCTAGTCCTGCAATGGTTTTATTTGTATGTATATTTGTCGCAATTTGAAAACAGTTCTTGCTTTTTAATTATTAAGTTCATCTTTTTTCCACTTAGTTTTTATGACTTTGACATTTCCAGCCCACCACAAACTACTACAGGCTCACAGACCACTACAAGGTGCTTTGCGACCCACTGGTGGTCTATGGACCACAGGTTGAGAAACCCTGATCCAAGTAATCCCAAACATTGAGAGCTGAACTCTAGGGTGGCCAGGACATTGTTCTGGGAACACCAGCTGATTCTTTGCTTAATTTGCATTTTTATTTTCTTTTTTCAGGAATGATTTCTTGAGAGCTACATATTCAGACACACAGCACTAGTGCTGAACTCCAGGTTCCTTATTTTCCTTTGACTGTCCACTTTCTTATGCAAGTGGACCATCTTATATCCCATTTACTTAGAAATATCTTCTGAAAATAAATAATTTGTGATTAATGGCTGTTTCAGTTGTAAAATTAAATAAGTCAAAGGTCTCTGACTTTTGCAAAGTAATGTAAATTCACCAAAGAAAAGACTGCCCTTCATTCTCTGTCTGCCCTTCATTCTCTGTCTGCAAACTTCAAAATACATTTCTAGATTGGCACTACCTGTATATAGCACTCATAACTTACAGAAGATACAGGTAAAAGCTAACACGGGCAAACAAGCTGTACAGGGTAGCTAACAAAACAAAGTTATCACACAAGCAACATGCATACAAGACAGTAATATAATATCCCCTGCATGTAATCAAATATGTCCTGCCCTTAATCATTAACTGAATCACATGATTTGTATGTGTGTGTCTATGTGTGTGCGTGTTTATGTATAGTGTGCCTGCTTATTTGTTGGCTGCCATACATCACCATCTGCTTCTACGAGACCTTGACAGGGCGAGAGAGTCCTCAGTCTGCCTCCGCCATAGCCACCTGGCTAGCGCTGTTCACCTCCGCACTCAACCCATGGATCATCTCCATGACCCAAACGTAAGCACTGGATGTCATTTATACCCAAATATTAAGCACAACAGCATTCAGCAGCATAACAAGGCAGTTTACAGTTCACGTGCAAACCTGATGCCACACACGAAACAGTGCTGTTGCTATGCAGTCAGGGGATAACAGAACAAGCTGAGTGAGTGTGCGTGTGGGTGGTTAATCATGACCTTGTTCGATTCTCTCAGGAGGTACAGAGCTGCCCTACACAGGACTGTGAAAAAAATCCGACAGACGTTGGCACGTGCTCACAAGAACCCCCTTCCCAAGAGCACAACTACACAGGCGGGCAGGAAGAGTCACAACTGCCTTTCCTCAACACCCAGTGCACTCCCAGCACTACAAACACATACTGAGCCTTTCCAAGAGCCTGCAGGGAGCTGAGCATGTCTCTTACAACACCTCTGGCTGTGTGAACTATCTGAAGAGGATACAAAAATTCAGTGATCTACAGAAGCAGCTGTCCAAGTAATTAAATAGACCTGGGGGGACTGACAAGAGCAAACTTGACTTGTGATGATTTGCAGTGTAAACAGAAATTGTGACAACTCACACAGCAGCTCCTTGTAGAGCAGCTATCACACTGAGCAATGCCAACAATGTGTTTCAGTTGCCTTCATCAAAAAAGGATCTGTTATTAGAAGACTGAATGACACACTCTCAGTTCTATTCTTTTAATCATCTGAACCCATCAAACCTGGTATAATAAGTATGAGTATATTTTGTTGGATGTGCTCTGCCTTTTTTTTTTTTGTTAAGCAAGCACATGCCCTCATTCAAAGTGCTATTTAGATCTGTCATCACTTATTATTGATATGTTTAAGCAAAGTAACAGTAAAATGTGTGTGATGTGCGACTAATATCTTTTCACATGTTCTCTTGTTAAAAAAGGTAGTATGTGATGCAAGTTGAATAAAAATCTCAGAATTTTCTGCTTTGCTGTATCACGTTCTTTACATATCAAATAAATGCAACAAAGTATTTAGAACAACGCCATTAAAATTCAGAAAGGCACAGATGAAACAGCAGAAATGAACGCAGTTTTGTATCAGCCTTAAACAGTTATGAAACTACTTAAGAAATATTTAGTCTGACTTTAGGAACTGTGTCTACCATACTAATAAGGGTGCTGAAGGAAACAAAATTGCAGTCATCAGCACTGGTAAAGAGCCATCAATAATTAACTGCAAATAGTCTTTGTGTGCATGTTATATTTCTGGAAAAAATGTTTTGCACATGGATCACTGCACATATACCCCTCCCCACTACCCCAAAAAAGATAAACTAACTTCACATCAGCTTTTTCAAACATTCTTGTTTCTTGACAAAATCTGCCCCCTAGTGGATGAGATCATACAACGTCTGATACCTAAAATGACTGTGCTCATTTTATTTTTATCTTACCAAATTACGTAAAGCATTACTCAAGCCTAGCCTAACTGGCACAGATATCTGTGGCAAGAGCCATTTGGTCATATATTATCATTTCTAATGAGGTCAACCTATGACACAACACAATAAACGCAGTGATGGTAGCACATGGTTTAGTGAGGCATGTGTGAGTCAGGTGAGTTACAGATATTCATACCTGATTGACAACTTCAAAGTAAATTGCCAGTGTCGTGTTGGGATCCAGACCACAGATCTTCCACTGGCAAGTACCACCCGTTCCAATTTCCTGAAACAAATGTTAACAGAAGAGGTCAAAATTTTGCAGAGAAAATTTCAATTACCGACATCATCATGAAAGAAGAAAACATCCTTGAACACATAATGGTGTTAAAAGTGTATTAACTACATAGTTATAAAATTACCAATGATACACGCTGTATTAGTTCAAATGATTTTTCTGTTCTTCCCTTAAATCCAACATACGACTCAGGTCTAACTCACATTTTCTGATACACAGGGTCCTTTAGCATTCAGTGAGATGCAAGGGCCAATCGCTCCAGATATCTTAATCTCTCTTGATGTCTGAAATAAAAACAACAATCTGGCTTGAAGAAAGCTTTAAATGGCACGCTGGCTGAACAGTTAAAACAATGGAGTGTAAAGCTAAGACCTTACCTTAATCTCTAGAGTTCCTGCAAAGGCCATCTTAAAAGCCCCCTGCACATCCTTAGTGAAAACCCTCTGGAAGGTCTGCTTAAAGAGGGATGTATTGAATGAATCTGCCATCACCATGTAGCCCCTGTAGGACCAGACCACAACAAAGATGTGTTACATTCAGAGAAATAACACCACAAAACTTAAAGGCAGAGTTAGTGCCTGAAACACAACTATTAACACCACAAACAACACACTAGTTTCTAGAGATTAAATCACAGATTGTAACATGAGCTGAGAACATGTATTTGGGGAAAGCAGGCAGACCTTTAGTCTCCAACTGTAACTTGGCACATGTTGTGTTTCTCACCCTGTGTAGTTGGTGCAGCACTTCATCTCCGCTAGTCCTGTCTGATCCAGGGCGCAGGCATAGATGTCAATAATGTGACCATTAGCTGCAGCCCGGTTGGCCAAGGCCTCATAATGCTACAAGGCAATAATAAGATTGTGTTCAGCAAATGGGCCTTAAATTTCACAAACTTTTAGAGGAAATGAAATACCCTGCTAATCCTTTGTCATAACCACAAAAAAACAGGTCCATGGGGGGAAAAATAAATAAATTAAAATCACTGCCTGTCAAAAACACTAGTAAATGATGGACACTGACTAATTACATAAACACTTATATTATCAATCAAATCCCACAGTTTAAACAAGTTTATAATGATCTTACCACTATGATTCAGGGAACCAAAGCCCAGGTTTTCAGAAGTCATTAATGCAAATATTTAAATAGTGCAGACACTGAACAATCTGAATACGGGATTTTCTTGTTTTACTTAAAATGAATAATCACACTAAAACGCCAAAACATCAAAAACGGCTCATTATGACAAGTTAGACATCAGTTAGGCAGGTATTCAATATTTAAGCAAGTGTTTGAATTTATTTCTCCAAACTTCAAAAATGTAGTTCTTAGGTCAACAACAGCAAAATCCAAGTTTTCAACAACAGCAAAATGCACCATGTATTCAAATGACATGTTTTGTTGATTTTCTAAGCGAAAATAAGTTAACATACACTTTACAGAGGACAAACTTAAACATGGCATTTTTAAGTACATTTTTAAGTGCCTCAAATATTTTCACACTATTAACTTGCTGAGTTTAACATACTGAAAAACATAATATGGTGTCCTTCACAAATACTGACACTCCTAGTAAACATATGCAAATCAGGCTGTAAAAAAACATTCTTTATTGCTTATAAATATTAACAAATCTTTTAAATACAATGCTTATAAAAACCCTAAATCTGATCAGGAAACAAAGGTTTTTCTCAAATCCATGCAGGGCACATTTTCATCCACAATTGCTGGCATCCCTTCATTTAATAATTTATGCAGCCTCCCTTTGCAATGATAACAGCTCTGAGTCTCCTATAATGCTTAATCAGACTGTTAAATACATGGCAAGAGATCTGAGACAGTTTCTCCATATAGATCCTCTCCAAATCCTTTACATTCTGTGTGTGGGTTCAGTACAATACATAGTAGACAGTACAGTAGAAACAGGCATTTTCAACTGTAAGCCAACAATTGTGGCAGATTTAAAACAAATATTTATTTCAGGACAAGATTTAGTCCTTTCTTTCAATCATTACACACTAAATAAAGGTTACATTTCGAATGAAAGATTAAAAACATAAGTAATTAAGAATATTTTGTTACAGCTCATTCTGTTCATGATTACCAGGAGTGCCAATTGTGCAGGGCACTGTAAATGACCCATAACTTTTGGCCACATTTTAGGTTTTATTTTTTAAATATGTTAAATGTATCAAATAAAACCTAAACAATACTACACAATAATCCCTCTCCATGTATCAATATATGCACGTTTTTATGATCACAATGATATTCATGACGTTGCCTAATGTTGTAGATAAGAATTGGTCTTACGTCTCACACAGGCTAGACAGTCTTCATCTACTTTATATTTTTGTTTCTATGTGAATATGCTTGACTTTTATCTGCCCAAGTAAAAAAAAATAAAAAATTGAAGATTGTCACCACCATTTCTTATTTCTGTGAATTCTGTGAAGTGAATTACATGACAGACCCATTTTACCCTAAACTTTATTTTCAATAGACATACACATGCCTTACCTTAGTTGCTTTCTTCATGAACTTTGCATTGTCCTTTTCAATGTCATGCCAAGAGCGAATAGGTGTTTTCAGCTCATCTCCTACTACCATGCCTGGGCCCTGGGTGGCTGGACCACCAATGAAGGTCATAATTCTGGCCCCTGTGTTAGGGAAAGTGCACTATCAAAAGAGAAGAGATTAATGCAGTTGTGAATTATCACCAAAAACACTGTAAACAACAATGTAAATGTATATCAACATCAGAAGCAATCCTCACAAAATAAGACACTTCACTATCAGCATACCATTTTTTCTACAGTTTCTGCATTTGGTGTTACGAGTGTCATGATAACCACAAAACATTCTGCAGGCCAAAACTACTACACAGTTTATGTAAGACCAACAGTACTGGAAACACTGCACGAGCAATTAGATTTACCTCCAGCAGTCCAACAGCAATGGATAACGCTACTCCTAAAGATCTGAGGGGTCGTTTGCCCTGAGTGACGGGCCACGGGTCTCTCTGAAGCTCTCCCAAGAGATCAGTCAAGTTCATATCAATCTTCTGCACTGGCTGCAGAAACCTAAGGGACACATCATTCTTCAGTGTATATTTCACTAGGCTATAACACATTAAATCTTTAACTGAAACTCAAAAAGACAGAAAGTTAAAACTCAAAAACAAGTGAAAACTCTAAGATGATTAACTATAGTTTAAGCTTAGTCGACTGTGATGGATTACAACCTTGAAAATGGTTCTCCAAAGTCTGAGCTTTCAAACAGCTTCAATCGATCACCGAATCAACAAAGCTGTGTGATGTGGAAAATCATCCGAATTCAAAGAAACATCCCAAATCTTATATCCATTTATTTACCTAGCTTTATCTATCAATAGTCAGAATAAGAATGCTCATCAGTATAAGAACGTATTTTTACACATTTTACACACATTTTACACATACATGCACCAATGTCAAAGAGGACCCAATCTTTGATAATTCTATTAAAAGATCCACTGAAATGGGTATTGTGAGCTGATATCTGATCATTAAGTAAATACATCTGCTGATGCAGACACCACTGCCTATACATAAACATGAACAATATGTAGAAGCTATGTATACATCCACCTGGATGAGCATGACAGAGTACTGTAACATTTTTCATAAGGTCTTAACTGTGGTAAAATTAACATGTAGATATGTTAGCATATTATTTCTGAGTCCTCTCAACAATCCGTTCTTCAATACGAACATCATCAAACATCGGGTATATAAATAAATATTGATCAAATCTAAACATCTGTCCCATATTTATTTTTAAGCAATTAGCTGTTGATACTGATATGATTCCATAACACTGTGCATTTCTAAATTCTATAATGTAATGTGCACCTCTGAGGACCAGGCAAACACATTACAACTATTTTGATATTGCTTGCCTACCTAGAACTTGTACTGCACACCAAGTTAATTAAGGCATAATCTACTCGCCCAGTCAAAACAAAAAAAATATGTTGTGAACATCAAAAACTGAATCGTTCAACAGCCACTTATACTGCTACCCAATGCAGAAAGTCACCAAACCTGCTAACAGGAGGACAAAGCCTTTGTCTGCTTTTTCCTGCATTCTGATGCGTTTACATTTAGGGAAAGCAAAAAAAAAAAAAACTGCCCAAATTTTAAACACAGTGGTAAAGCATAAAGAATATTGTGCCATTTTACAGCACTAGGTACTCTCTACAGTGCAAACACTGCATCTCCATGATGTTCCCATTTCCCAAGATCATAATACACCCATTTACAAAACAAAACAAAAGAAAATGAAAAATGTAAATGCACCTATTAGAAGGAGGAACTTGGGGTTGTTGTGGTCCTCGATTTGCCTGAGCTGCAGTTGGTTTGGACAAGCCAAGCATCTCCTGTAGTTAACATACAGAGAAATTCTACTGAATCAATCACGTAATTCAATAGATATAGGCAATTTTTCACAAAGTATAATTATATAGGTCAACAAATTTGTTGTTATACTTGTCATGTTCTGCACTAACAGCCCAAACCCTAAATCTGTTCGCATATTCTGCCCAGTCCCATCAAAAATACTTTCCAGAACAGTGTATTGTACTGCACTCTTTGGTATTACTAGTGAATATAAATAAGGAAGACTAAAAAAAAATAAATCCTTGTATTAGCAAGTAATCTAAGTAAATCTATTAATTAACAGAATTGATAACTTACTTGCATTACTGTAACTGTGACTTTCAAAATACATATCTTTGTCTAAATGAAAAACTTCACCTGTAGCTGCTTTGCACTGAGGTCTTTGGTTCCTCTAAAGACATAGCTTTTAGAGATGCCTTCACAGCCCAGCTCATGGACCTGGATCATTCGGCCAAATGTGATGAGCCCCACAAGGGCTGTGGGGGGCAGCAGACTCAGAGACATCTGCAGAGATTCCTTCAGAGCCTGCAGGTCTTCATCTTCCATACATGTGTCCACCACATACAGAAAGTTCAGAGGCATCTGAGGACCTCGCTGTGGATGACCAACACAGCTAACGTTTTATTTCATTGCCTTTTCTATTTCCACATTCTATTGTTTCACCAATGTTTAAGCTCTGAGCAGTGATAAACAGGTTACTTTTATACTTTTACTCTATTTAGTAAGGGTAGTTCCACATATTTTTCATTTCTGCATAATTAAATTCATTCAAAGTGGATTTAGAATAAATTATCCATCATAAATAAGTCTACAGTGGCAGTGATATGGATGCAATGTCTATAATACCATTCTAAACAGCCATTCAATTTACTATGCAAAATGAAGAGTGAGCCTAAACGTGTCTTCTGAGCCTTTTTGGGGTTCATTTTAAAATCTACAAGGCCCTTGGACATTAAAAATGTTTTAAGCCAAAGCTTTATTGTAAAACTACTGCAGTACAATGTCTCAAGCATTAAGTATCACATACGTAACCATAGTGTACTAGCTTTTTGTCATGGTTCCTATCAGCTGCCCTGCAAGCAATTCTGACTTTTTAAGTTTATTCAGAATACTACATTTCATATCAAAGCATCCTGAACATGTCTGTTTAGATCTTAAACAGAACATTATGTAGAACTGCTGGACATTCGGCGGAACTCCCCTTTACATTCACGTATGCTTTTTAAATATGTATTCACTTTTTTACAGATTTATTCACTATTCCACAACTTAATAGTTTTACCTGTACAACATATTCAATGGTGGAGAACTGTGGAAGTAGTTCAGCTGGTTGGTTCACCTCAGATATTCCAGCATACGTTGGTGGGAACTAAACAAGATACACATAATGCAATTAAGCAAGTACAAGTACGAGACTTTGAAGCCTTTGAAGACTAAAATGTGATCTAATCACTGCTCATTCTTTTAGCTCCTACCTGATTTCTTTGATAACAGAAATTGCAAGCCCACAGTTTTGCTCTGTAATCCACTTGGCTGTTTCAGGGAGAAAAGAAAGAAAAAAAAGAATCTGACAGACTATTCTTCAAAAGGTTCCTTAGTAAAGAAAATGGTTTTATATTAAACCATGAATACTCAACAGACACTCACATGAATAAAGGATACTTCGCATCATAAGAGGGTTCTTCATATTGATAGAGAATGTGCTGTAGATGGTTCTATATAGAACCTTTTCAAAAAGGGTTCTTCTATTGTTACAAGCTCATATCATAACAAGAGCAGAAACCTTTTCAAAAAGGTTCAAATCAGAACCTCCTACAGTACAATCAGCTTTGATTTAAGTGACTCACCATAAAGGATTGAGCACAGCTCGGCAGGTGGCCCGGCTACACAGGAGTGGTTCATACTGTATCGGTGGGAGATCTGGGCGCTCCTTTAGAGGGGTGAAAAGAGATGCCACGGGGACCACCATACGAGTGGCCTCCAGTCGACTGGAGGGCCACACGTTCCAGCTGAAACGCACCCCATCTCGGTCCTCATTCTGCTGAATGAACTCTGGGAAGGTTGTCATGGCACCCTCGAGCAACTATGAGCTGTGAGAAAAGGGCTGGAAGAATGAACAGAATTCATACAAACTGCGATGAGATCACGATAAGAAACCGAGAATGTGGAGGAGAAGTTCGACAGCTGCACTGAGTGGGATCAATACTTGAGATAGCAGAGGCGCACATACTCGTGTAGGTTGGCAATGATCAAACAGATGTGGTACATATAAAACTGTAATAAATAGGGTGTATCAGCGATAAACTGGAGCACCAGGTACATGCCACATGTGCAAATGAGTAGAACTTTCAGCTATGGAGAAATGCCAATATAATGCTTAACTGGTGCTAAACAGTACACACCTCAAACAGCACGTATTTCACACTTCTGACACTGTAATTAAAATGATGCACTAATTTAAATGAACTGTTAATGGCATGTTCTGTCACGGCAAACAGCTATCACAAGCTTGTCGACTCTTCAGCACAGCAGCAAAGTTAACTGTTAATGCCATGTTCTAAAAAATGTCTGAATAAGGTCTGAAACGTTTACGTGTTTTTACAAGTGAACTGCCCAGTAAGAGAATTTAGCTACAGTTAACGTTAGCTTTACATCGAGCTGCTTTCGTCAGCTAAACAGTTCATCGTTAGTAGTTAACTAAATATCTTCTCCAGCTAGCTAAATCAATCTGCTATTCAATACGTAGCCCACGCTAGATTGTAGTGATATCAAGAAAATAACACATCTCCACACCCCTCGGTGAGAGCTAACCTTAGCTAGCGAGGCAGGTTCAGCTTGGAGTAACAGTACTCGGGGTTCAAATACGTCAACATGCTAGCTGGCTAAACCAGAGTTAACTAGTTTTCATGTCGTTCAGCTGACAAATGTCCGCTCAGTATTTTCCCTCGTAACAACCAGGCCCATATCTCAATGACAGTATACCACTCTTTGAAGCAACACCACAGTGAATTATGTCAAAGCAAACACAAACAGCCGACTGTACGTACCCAAAGCCGCCGGTATCTCTGAGCTCAGCCTTCTCGGTTCGCTCTCCGAGCTCGCTGAACGGACCCGGGCGCTGACGTTGCAACCAACATGGCTGAAGAGGCACTGCCACGTCGAGAAGGTGTGTGTCAAAGGAGAGATGCCTTCCCTTTCTCAGAGAAACTGTTTCACTGTCTAGCTTTACATGGCTTAATCCGCTTATTTCATCTCAGCAGATCACTCCGGCGGTCTCAACGTGAAATCTGTGATTTTATTTTAATGTACATTATGCAAATGTACTTTTGAAGACTTTCAGATACCTCGAGTGGCTGACATTCACATCCCAATTTATAATCTGCAAATATGTCAAATGTCCTTACATGTAGCAAAAGGGTTTATTTTCAAAATACTTTATCTACATTACGTGGATGGCTTAAGCTTTAGAATCCTAATAAAATAAAACTTTACATTTTTATAAAACCTTGGCCTGTTCAAGTAATCCATCAGTATCACTTTATTCTGTACTATGCAATACTGAATTAGTTCAAACATTTGAGCAATCTGGTGTATATACACGTTTTTATGTAGACATACCAAAATAAATGAACAACAGTTGTTAAAATGTTGCTATACAAATTTATTAATGTTATGACAAAATATTGCCACAGACTAATCTGCCACTACTGTACTTCAGGTACAAAGCCAAAGCTTCTCTATGGCAAATCCAGAAAATGGAAACACTCAAGACAATAAACCATGATTACCTAGTTATTATTCCAACTGTAAGCATCTCCATCACAATAGGGAGAGAAAATACATACAGATTTTGTATTCCTCAAATTGGGTTCATACATGGTGAAAGCAGCTAGGCCCATTTCTGGTAACATCTTACAAAAGGATAAACATGGCTGTGCGTGTCTGTCAGTCTGTGTTACAATCACCAGTGCCTCTTTAGACCAGCAAAGCTGTCAAATCTGCACTGCAAACATTTAATCTTTCCTCAACGAACACGACATGTCACTATACCTTGTCAATTATAATTTAGACATTTACTTTCCAACACACCCATTTAAACAAATAATGAGCTGCAATTCTGACAGATTCTTGCCAGAAATTTGATCTGGTAAAGGGGAGAAATAAAAACAAAACCTGATTTGAGCATCATATCCTGTTGGCTTTAAACATGTTTAAAATTACATGCTTTGTCATTGATCAAACCTTCCATTTGTTTAGCCAAGGCTCACCAGGCTTAAGAAATATTTACGCCTTTCAATATTTTACATGGTTTAATTAATTACTGTACTATATGAGGCAAAAAAATAAACGATCTTCCTCCACTAGGGTTTTTGCTTCGTAAAACCCTTAAGGTTATTTTTCATCTTTTATTTAAGGCTCAGAAGTTCACATGTTGTTGAATCCCATCATTCCTTTCATGTTGCCGGCGGCCCCTTGCTGAAACTGCCGCATCATTGATTGTAGACCAGCCATTCCACCTGCATCAAGACAAATACATTAGATCACCAAAAGGTCTATTTACAACAAAGACCACAGACTAATGACTTATGACATTGTACAATGTAAATTTTAATTCAAAGCTAAGCCCTTCTATCTTCTTTCTTAGGCCTAAAGCTTCAACACTGGGCAACGACCAGGCTAGCAAATCACAAATGGCTTATTCAGATGGTGGGGGTGGTGCATACCCATGTGGTGAAGCACTCTGGGGTCCATCATCTTTGCCATCTGCTGGTTCAACTTGGCCATCTGAGATGGGTTGACGTTCTTTGACATGTCCCCTCCTGAAGGGAAAAATAAATAAGTATTAGAAACAAAAACTATTTGTTGCCATGAAAGACGTTTGAAATCTCTGTTTGCCATGACTGAGCAAGATGTATTGAATGTCGCTCTCTAGAAACAATTTGTTAATTCCCACATTAAAATAAAAATACAAAATAGAATAAAGAATAATAAATAGTAAAGTGTGCAAAAAGCTTTTAGCATTTGTGTCAATTGAACATGAATAAACTTTAGAACTCACCTTTAAATAAGCCTTTAATGCCTCCCATTTTCTTTACCATCTGAGCAAACTTTGTGTATTGGGTAAGCAGCTCCTGCACATCCCTGGTGGCCACCCCAGATCCTCGTGCTACCCTCTGAACCCGGTTTGGCTGCTTACTGAAGAGCTTAGCACCATCTTTGTTGTCAAGTTCTGCACATAATAAATGTGGATTTTTATAAGATTAATAAGAACAATGTGTTATTTGAAGAAGAAGAAAAAAAAAAAAAAGCAAAGAAACAAAATGATCATACCTTGGTCATTCATGCTGTCCATAATTGTCATGAGTTTCTTTAGCCTGGCCATGGATTCCTGTTCATTGCCTTTGCTCATGAAGTCAGTTCCAAAGCCTGGAATCATGCCCTACAGGCAATATTATACAACAGGATATTCAACCATAGACAGGCAGACTGTGAAGTTATAGTAAACATGTAATGGTATATTAAGACGTAACACATTTCAAGTGTAGGCTGAACATACCATGATCTGCCCAAAAGGTCCCATTTTCATGATGTTCTGGAACTGCTCATACATGTCTCTGAGTGTAAACTGGCCTGATGGTGGAACAGACAAAAACGGCAGTGACATATTAGCACTGCAAAAAGCAAACTACCACTGATCCAAATGTAACAGATGGATTTAAATAAAATGCTCATTCACTATAACTGGACACACCTGCTTTCAAATTTTATTTAAGGAATTACATATGTATGCAAAGGAAATAATTTTAGTAAATACTTATGATGTCTGATGGACGTTGAGAAAAACAGTATAATTGAATTCTTACCATGTTTGAGCTTGTCAATCAGCTCCTCGTTGTCATCAAGCTTAAGTTCGTTCACTTTGTCTATCAGTCCTTCAATGTCTCCCATACCTGTAAATTCAAGAGAAAAACATTTAGTTTAAATGAATGCTAAGAATTTGAAAAATATATTAAGGTTAAAAATGGAGGAAAAACATACCTAGCAGCTTGCTTATGAAGGGCTGAGTTTTAAAAGGCTCAAAGTCATCAATGTGCTCGCCTGTGCCAATGAAAATGATGGGACTCTTTGTGGCAGCAACTCTGGTAATATGAAATTTAAAGTAATTATGATTCATTGTCTAATAAAGTTACAGTACTTGAGATGGTTTTTATCTCCAAAGTAAAAGATGCTCTTACGCGCTGAGTGCGCCACCGCCCTTAGCATGACCATCCAGCTTAGTGATGATGACAGAGGCCACATCTACCTTGTCCTTGAAGGCTTTAGCTTGAGCTTCACAAGCCTGACCAATGGATGCATCCATCACATACACAATGTTATCCGGTTGCTGTGGGAACAATGAAAGCACGAATTAAGACACATGCAGTATTATAATTTATGAACCATGGTTTACCCGTTATAGCTTGACCTATCTTTAGGAAAAACAATTTCTCATTACACACTTACCACAGCATTTGAAACCTGAAGCATTTCTTCAAACAACGAGTCTTCTTGCTTATGTCGACCACTGGTGTCAACAATTATTATTTCAAAGTTTTCTGATTTGAATTTTTCCACTCCCTCAGAAGCTATGATGACTGGATCCATCTCTGTGTAACTATTGGTAAATAAAATTTTAAAGATCAAACAAGTCATGTTTTATCTCAAACAGGGACAAGGAACAAGTGGCACAGATGTGAAGCACTTAATGCTACCTGAGTACTCTTGTGGATAATGTTCAGTTTGCTAAATGCGATTTATATAAGGGGTTCAAGGGTAAATGTAATTGCAGAGGCACACCTCCAAAATTGTAACAACAACATGTCAACATGGGGAGCTGAGCATCAATTTAACTCTGACTGACTATCCTGTAGCGTTGGAGGTGGGACAAGAACCATCAATACCAGCACAGAAAGAACATGAAATTAAATGGGACAGCATGAGGAGCAGCTGGCAAAAGAGGTGTGATGTTTTAAACAATTACAAATCAATTTTCAAGATCAAGATTACAAAAAAAATTAAATGAAATGAGTATTCATTCTTGGAGGGAGCAAAAACAGGAATAAATCCACGTATTTTCAGATACACAGATGTGCAAGTATAATTTGTCCTTAAGTAAGTTACAAGCCAGGTCCTTAAGGTGCTAAACATCTCTCATATGTGCAACATCAGTGTATTAAAGATAACATTACCTTCCATAAAAGGGAATTCTGGCTTTCGTGGCATTTTGCTTCAGCTGATCAAAGGCACCTTATAAAGCAAGTAACAGCAAAACAGAAAATTTTAGTTGCATATTAATACTTTTGAAGTTCTGATACTGCAAAGAAAAATGCAGGAGGAACAAACTATACCTGCTCTGAAAGTGTCAGCACAAATCAAACATGTTTTCCATCCTTTTCTTTGGTAGTAGTATGCCAACTGAGGAAATAAAGAGAAACATGATGAAGAAGGACTCATTCACAAACCCAAAGTAACTCATACAGCTAACTCTGTATTTCTTATGCTTCCTTGATAAAACGGTAACAGTGATGTCTGTGCTCAATAATAATAATAGCCAACAATTAAGTCATTCAGTGAAAGCTCTAAAAGGAATTGACATGTCCCTATGTGAGTCTGTGTGCTTACAGTTTTGACTCACCTTAGAACATGTTGTGGTTTTCCCACTGCCCTGAAGGCCCACAAACATGATGATGTTGTTTTTACCCTTGGTAGGTGTCCATGCTTTTACTCCAGGGTCCACCAGCTACAAGAGAAATCACTCAGTCTGGCTTCTTGAAACATTCATATGTACATGTGCTTGCATCAAAATGAAGACTTTTAGGCAAAACCAGAGAAAGCATTGCTCACTTTATTACCAAACGTGGGTTAAGTACAATTTGTTGCATGTAAAATCTAGTTAACAATATAGCATCCCCTTTATTTATCTGCTGCAGAAAGCAAAAACAATCTTAGAATGCAACAATAACTTTTAACAATGTATCAAGCATTGCCAAAAAAACACAGGCTACTCTGCAATAAGAGAACACAAACCTTGACAAGCTCCTTGAAAACAGCATGCTGGATCATTCTTCTCTTATTCAGGCCAGAGGCCATCTCCTCCAGATCAATAGCGGCCCTAATAATGATCAAATATGACTAAGCATTTCCTTTGAGAAAAGGAAAACGTCATTACATATAAAAAAATCCAAGATCCCAATCTTACTTGACATTCTCCCTGAGCTGCTTCACCAGTTTGATGTTGACATCAGCTTCCAGCAAGGCAGCACAAACTTCTTTTAGCATAGCATTTAAGACCTGGGAAAGACAGAGCTTTACTTCATAAACATTAGTGATAAATGAGTGTTGAGAGACAAAGACAATCCCTAGACCCAAAGAACCTCTCAGAGTAAATGTTACCAGCCCAAAATAACCTTTTTGAAAAATTATATATAAAAAAAAAAAATAAAAAATACTGGTCAGTAGTATATTACCTCCTCATTGATGATTGTGGCATTGCTGAGCGATCTCAGCGCTGAGGTTATTTTTCTTCCCAAGTCAGCTAACACCATGTTTGCGGTTTAGAGTTGGCTACCTGTAACATGAAAACATGATGCTGTAATGCTCTTCTGCACTTATTATTACAGGGCTTTAATTATAATCATAAAGTAAAGGGCATTTCCATACGTGTCAGGCAAATGCAACCTCTTCAGTAAGGTGGGGGTTCCCCCCAGGGAAACTCGTTCAAAGCTCCCACCGATAGTTATGTATGGGTGCAAATGACCCAGTTAAGCCAGTGAATAAACCACAGTGTTTCCTAGGACAACACAAAGAGTTAATTTAACACAAAGGCTTACTTTTTTTTAAATGTATTTTTCCAAGTACTTGGCCACAAGTTTCCTCTATGAACAGTATCTATAGGAACATTACATGAATTTCTACAGGATTTCCATAAGAATGACAATAGTTTCCTAAAAGATACTAAACAATTATTATATATTACTATTAAACAGTACACACATTTTGGAGAATGTGAAACTACAAATGAATGACAGATGCATCATCCAGCATTATAAACAGCCTATTGGTTTCTTCTAGTATTACTAAAGATATTTTTGTTGGTTGCAGAAACGTATGACAACCTTAAGTAATGCTTTAATATTGATATTTCCCTTTATTATAAACAATTTGGCATTAAAAATGTAGACGGGAAAAGTTTTTTACATTTTTTACGCAACGAGTCTTGGCCCAACAACGATAGTCTAGTAAAAATGCTCAGTTAAAAACTCAAATGTAGAAGCCAGACAAAAAGCAGTAAGTTTAAATAATAACAAACAAACAAACAAAAACAACCAACACATATGCTCCAAATGTAGTAAGCAAACACATACATCGGTTAAATAAAATACACATTCAAAATCCAAACCACAGGAAAAAAAGCTCAAAAACATAAGAACCAAACATGTCCACCACCACTAAAACGAATAACTTACTACAAAAAAACAGAACCCTGCATACAAATACAATAACAAATACGCACATCAGAAAAAGATATAACCTAAGCATAAAAAGAAACACGAAGCTACACCAGTAAAGGAAAAGCGCACATGTCCTTAATATAAACCCCACATAGCTCTATAAGCGGATCATGAGGCACACACTGTCTGTCGATAAGAGAGACGCAAGGGACAGCATGTTCTAGTAATATTTTGTCAGTTAGCAAGAGACGGATTTATTAAATAAACCGGTAAGGGCTAAGTGCGTTACTTAGTAACGTTAGCGGCGTCAAATATTACAGTTAGGTTGACGAGTCGCTGCTCAGCGTCTACCAGAAAAACATCATAGCTAACGCAGGTCTTGTGTGATTTCCACTTTGAAATAAAAGCAAATGTGAGTTAATTATCACAAAAACAACTCGAATCCATCCTGAACAAATTGATTAAGCTTCGTCGTGAGTAACTTAGCGTTAGCTAACTAACTGTTAACCTACATTTGGTTAGCTTGTTTTTCTCGGCTTGTTAGCGTTAGCTCGCTTCTGGAGGCTCGACTCGCCAAGACTCGAGCAAAAAGAGGACCATCCTCACATCCTTTAAGGTTTATACACACATAAATGATGGAGACAACATAAACACGTTAATAAACAGTGGAAAAGTGTTTATGTGGATAATTTTATCCGGATTTTATTTCCTTGTCTTACCTTCGACACAGCTGTTTCGGCAGAGAGCAGGCAGACGTCACCTAACACACAAAACTCCCATAAAACCTTTCTACTTCCGAGGCAGACGCCGGATTTGGGTATTTTGCGCTGATCTGTGGTCGGTTGTTGTCATCACTCGTCAGCAGGCAAAGGAAGTGACATGGCAACGAACGCTGATCCAGAATCAGCGTTAAACGACTCTTGTACCATCGTGAACACATATTCAGCACATCTCTTAATATTTTATTCTTACTCACAGTGAAAAAATGAGAACAGCAAACTGTTTATTGCTCTTTTCAACCTGTTTATTTAAGAAAATGCTCCACAAAACCAGCCAGCCTACGTACACGCGGTCTTAAGGTGGAGCTGCGTTTAGGAAGATTGGTAGCAAATATAATATGAGATTATTTTTATTTTATATTATTACTTGGCAGTTATGTATTAATTTATGCTAAGGAATGTACTTTACTTTGATTTACGGACTTATTATTTAGCAGCACAGTGCATTGTTTTCTAGAGCCACCTTAAGAAATGAGAGCATTTTTGGCTCCTCCCTAAAGTGAAGTGCTGCGGGTGCATGGGCTCCTTGAGCTGCTGCGCGAGCTTCAGATTTAACCATCTAAATTTAAAATTGACGGTTAAAATGAACTTTAAGGAGGCTAAGAATGAAATTCTGCATATATTAGGCAAAACAGAGCCTCAGGATCTCGCTAAGCTCATCGACTGGGTCACAAAATCCGGTAATTCGCCTTATGATTTTATGTCTCAGTTGGGAGTAAAAGTTATGTGAAGGTTAGGTTTGTTTGCAGTGCAGCTAAATTACAGTTAACCTAGCTTTTATGTTTCATAGCTGGACGCACTAAGATAAGATATTTGATTAAATACACACACTGTTGTGCTGTCTCATACGGAAATCTGATATATGGCATATATTAGTGTAACTTGTATGGATTTCTCTTGTCACATATGGACGTATATGCCAACTTGAAATTGGCCGTTTTCAAATATCGCTACATATTTCAGCTATATAGCAAAATACACAAATATGTTTATGTAACACATTTAACAACATGGCGAAATTTCATATAAGGGTACTAAGTATTGCTCATATATATTAAGTTTATGCTACTGGTGTATTTCTTTTAGATTTTTTGCTTTCAACTGCCATTAAAAACAAGGCATGCAATTTATCTGGTAAACCTTGGAATAAAGACCATAAATAAATTATTTTGCACAGGCTGCATTTTATGTTTTTCCCTTTATGTTAAACTTAACAAGCAAAAAGTTATGTCTTGTAAAATAAGAATATTTAGACATTCATCTTCTTTATATCTTCCAAATTCTTCCCAATGTGGTAAATATATAAAGAATATAGCTGTGGACATATATGTATGAGCCATACATTATGCATATACTGTATGTCTAATATTTGATGCTTGTGTATGTGCACATTGAAATATATGCCTGATGTATGTACAGGCAACTCAAGAAATATTGGCACCCTTCATGAAAATAAGCTAAAATTAACGTATATAAATTACTACACATGCAATGAGTGATATTTTGGGCTTAAACAAATGGGTAAGCCTCATGCTTTTACTGTCAAAACAAAATAAAGTAATCTTTGTTAACACACATTTTAATAAAAATGCAAATTCCAAAAATATTGCCACAGCCCATTTTGAGCCATCTGGCTGAGGCAACCAGACTTCCAGCTAAGATGTTTTGGTATTGAATGGAATTCATTATGCCTCTGACCGAAACAAGAGCCCCTGGACCACTGGCAGCAAAACAGTCTTAAAGCATCTAATAGCCATCACCATATTTTACCATGGGTACAAGGTGCTGTTCTCTGTACTCTGTTCTCTCTCTTCCTTTTTTGCCAAACATGACGATGGTGTGCATGATCAGAAAGCTCATTTTTTGTCTCATCTGACCACAACACGTGATTCCAGTTTTACGTCCAGTGTTGCTTGGCAAAGTTCAGATGCTGGATTGCTGTCTTGGTCTCAGGAAGGGCTTCTTTGGTGGAGCTCATCCAAAAAGTTTAAGGTCATCGAGGTGGCATCACATTGACTTTGAAATGGTGAAACCCCAATAACTAAACTTTTCAGTTGTGATGCTGTGATCTTTGGGCATCTTTTGGCCTCTCTTAGCATGCTCCTTACTGTGCATGGGGGCAATATGCAGATATGTCCCCTTCCTGGCAAATTTTAAACTCTCCCATGCTTTTGAAATTTGTTTACTCTAGCTCTGATTATGCTTACTGATAATTGCAACAGGAAATGGCCATAGACAGCAAAAAAGTTCATAAATACCAAAAGCAATATCAAGAAACATTTATTCCCCAGTAACACATATTTGTTTTATACTATTTTTCAAGGGTGCCAATAATTTTGCAACATATGTTTCTTTGACAGAATGAACTATTCCAAATATACCACAACATTTTGCAGGAATTATATACATTGAATGAATAGTTTGCAATATCTCCAAACATTTGTGGGGGAAAATAGAGTTATTATATGTTTTACCTATATTTTGCTTGCTTTCTGGAGGGGTGGCAATACTTAGGTGTTGATTGTACATGTAAATAACAGATTTCTATATGGGGTTTTACAGGGTTGTGATACAGATGTTTATGGCCAATTATTGTTTTAGTTACATGCTGTAATTTGTGTTTCAGATGATCTTGATGACTACTTGGTTGACAATCAAAAGACTATACTTAGAAGTATTGCAGATGATCTCAGGCCTTGTCTTCCCCTTGAGGCTATGTTTCCTTCAGAGACCATGGCTATTCAGAAGGTCTGCCTTTTCAGCCTGTTTGTCTTCACACAGGCAACTAAACCATTAGCAGCATCTACTAAAGTGCACTTTTTATTGCAGACCCAGCAGAACTCTAAACCTACTTTGCATGTGGATGCATTTTTGTACAATGAGGAAGTGGTTGATTCCCTCTGTGAAGAAGGTAAAATGAGTCGCAACTACTGTCTGAATTGTGGGTCACATAGAACAGCCCCTCTGGGTAAGTTGTAAACACTCTTTAGCTTAACCAAACTTTGTACTTTTCAAATCATGTCTTTTTGCTGAATATAGTAGCAAATTTCCAGGCTCAGTTTGCAATGTCCTGCAGAATTCATCTCGCATTCCTTTTCCATTTCGGAGCTCCAGTTCTTGTTTCATCACGTTCTCCCAGACCTGACAGGAAAGTTGGTTGTGGATGTGGGTTCCAGACTAGGAGCGGTGCTCTATGGGGTAAAGTACAACTGGAAGGTTGGAGAAATAATTGTCATGAACAAGGGGTTATGCAATATGGCAAAAATATAATATCATATTCTTAATGATATTTTCAAGGTAAATGTTATGTATCAAAATATATTGATAAACTGATACAATGACATGAAAAAGATATTTGCCCCGTTCTTAATTTGTATTTTTCACAGTGAATACTTTGACACCTTTAAACTAAATGTAATACAATACAGAGATAATCTTTTTATACACAAAGCACACTAAAAACTATCAATACAATAATTTTTATTCAGTATTTTATCTACTGTGCTGCACTGATTACAGTTAAACAGGATTATTTATTATTTGATCTTATGTAATGAAATAAAGATGGTCAGTGTTCTTTAAGTAATGACAATAGCCACAATATGCTCAGAAAAGCATTTTGTGATGTAATTTGTCCCAATAACAATAAAATATTGTCATGTTGCCCTGCCATGAATCTCTTAATATTCACTTTGATGTCTACATACACTTCATACTCATACTCATTCATACTCAGTTTGTATTAAATGGCAAGCAGATTGTTTCAACATTATTATTAGTAGTAATGTTTTACATTTACTACAAATTCTAAACTGATAACCTTTCCTTTAGTAGGGTTATGTCTACAGTGCAGCAGCACGACTTGTTGGAGTAGAGATAAGTGAAGAGTTTGTCAAGCTTCAGACAGTCACTGTGGAGAAGTATGGCTTCAGTGACAGAATTCAGGTAACAGACTGTTTAATAGTGTTATTGTCATTATCAGTGCTGCACTTGACATGCCTTCAGAGTTATTTCTGTGTGCCTTCCACAGGTGATTCATGCAGATATCTGTTCTCAGGCTGCATTAGTGCAAAATGCCGATGTGCTGATCATGAATAATGTGTTTGAGTATTTTATGGAGGCCAGAGATCAACTAAGGTAAGGTACATTATTTATAGGCTCTTCTTTGATACTGTAGCTGTATGGACTTTAACCTGCAATCACTATAAATATAAGTAACATTTTTGTTCTTCGTCTGTTGTATTCTTTATCTGTGTTTGTTTGCCGTATTTAAAACAAGATGCAAATATAAGAACCTTCAAGCAGGACGCTACGCTGTGACAAGCTCTTACTTCTATGTTTTCTTATTTACTACTTATATTTTATAAGGGTATCAGAATGGATACAGATGCACCCATAATAATAATATGGAATAGAACCAAAAAAATCAGGATGCAGAGCACTTGATATATATCCAGTTGAATATTATACATTTTACTTGAATGTGCACTTATCAAAATTTCTTTCTTTCATTCTTATTTTTATAACAGGGCCTGGCAGTTTATAAGCCAAAATTTTCTAAAGAAAGGTGCGCTGTTGGTAACTGTTCCCAGCATTCAAGAAGCTCTCATGTCCCTGCAAGACACCAATGTAAGCAGCACAGATGTTTGTTTCTGATAGAAAGTATCTGCATTTTTAATCATCACTACAACAACTACAGGGAAAATTTGAAGGTTTAATATCATCACTGTCCAAATAAAAAAACAGTATCAAAAAACAGTACCAAAACAGCAATTTTACAGGAGATGGCAAACATGTTCTTTACTTTTAATGTAATTTTATATGTAAAGATTTTATTACAGGCAATTTTGGAGCATTTCTATTGGACCATTCATCATGACATTTTCGTACAAAGTAAAGCTGCTGCTGTGCTCAAATGATGTACAAAATGAAAATAAATGATTTTTTTTGTTTTTTTGGACAGTGATGAAATTACTATAACAATAACTATAATAGGCTACATTTCCCTGAATGTCTTGCATGCAGCATTTAAAGACACTGATGCTTTTGTATATATATTTATATAAGATATTTTCCTTTGTGTTTCAGGGGCTGTCAGCGATTGGACACTGGTTAGAGGAAGTGCCGCTTGATTACAGTGTTTATCTGAAAAATGACGCAGACCCAGATTCTCTCAAACAAATACATCTCTACAGAGTACTCTGACCCAGAACTCAGACACAAGAGACACAAAATGTACTTCTAGGATCTGTCTATAAATACACACACATAAACATTAGGCAGATATGTCCTCAGCATTGCATATTATTGAAGTACATTCACATGTATACATTTAAAATGACCAGCAGGCAGTAGTGATGCAGTGGGCCATTAATCTGACAGGACAACACTACTTTGTTAGACTGTTATCACTATTGTATCGTTCAGTATTGAGTATTTAGCACATTTGAAAGTCACTCTAGATAACTTCATGCTGTAAATGTAAATATTCTTCAACATTTTCGGTTTCTGTACCAGTACTCATTGACTTTGTCTATAGTTACTGTCTTTTAGAGCACAAGAAAATAACATGGACTGTCACCTGCCTTCGATGATCAAATGATTATCAATTTAAAAACTTCCAAGTCTCTGCTTGCTCATTTTACTCACTTAATGTTTAAAAAGTCTTGTAGCCAAGTTCATCATAATTTTAAAAAAGCAGGTTTGATAAATGCACTATACAGCCAAAGGTATGTGGACACCTGTCTGTCACACCTATATGAGCTTGTTGAACTGAATGATTTTGAAGCATGTAACCATTCAGTCAAGAGAGCATTTGTAAGGTAAATCACTGATGTTCAGTGAGAAGGCCTGTCTCACAATCAAAATTCATTTTTATCCCAAAGGTGGTCAGTGGGGCTGGATCTGTGCAGGGCACTGAGGTTCCTCTGTACTAAACTTGCCAATCCATGTCTTTATGGACCTTGCTTTGTGCACAGGGGCACAGTTGTACTGGAACAGGAAATGGTTTTCTCCAAACTGTTGACACAAAGTTAGAAGCATGTAATTGTCTGAAATATCTTTGCATTTTGTAGAGTTAGCATTATCTTTCACTGGAACTAAGGGGCCAAAACCCTGAAAAACAGCCCCAGACCTTTGTCCCTCCTCCACCAAACTTTACTGTTGGTACTTTATACATTCTAGTAGGCAGTGTTGTCCTGAAATATGCCACACTCAGATTTGTTATCAGACTGCTGTATAGAGAAGCATAATACATCACACCAGAAAACATATTTCCACTGCTCCAAAGTCTATTGGCAGTGTGCTTTACACCAGCACTTGGCATTGCGCATAGTTAAACTTGTCTGCAGCTGCTCAACGTTAGAAACCCATTTCATGAAGCTCCTGACACAGTTCTTGTGCTGATGTTGCTTCCACTGGCAGTTGGGAACTCTTTTGAGTGTGATTTTTACATACTATGCACCTCCGTGCTTGGCAGCCCTTTGAGGTGTCATCCTATGACACTGTCACGTTTAAAGTCACCAAGCTCTTCAGTACAACCCCATTCTTCTGCCAGTGTGTTTGTCTATGGATGTGCTTGATTTTATACACATTAGTAATTTGTATAGCAGAAACATCTGAACTCAATAATTAAGCAGGTTCTCATAATTTTTCCATAGTATACTTAACAGTTGGGGTCTATAAAAATTTGGTATTGGTAAGAACAATAGTTAAGATCATTGACTGTCATTTTAGTTGTTCTCTGTGTACAAATAAAGATTACATTTTTCTTTGTGGTATGTTAGCTGAACAGCGTAGGGATAACTGTACAGTAGAAAACTTTTTGCACTGAAGATTAAATACGGTTAAATACTAAATACTTGCATCATTTTTGTTTTTATGAGTTGTCACATGCCTCCTAAATGTGAATGTCTTAAAACTATAATGTAATAAAATATATTGTTTATGTTGTGATAACCAATGTTGTTTAATTAAGTCAACATGCAACATGATTCTACACAGTAGAAACAAAATGAGTGCACTGAATGCTTCAGACAGTTGTCCTGCATGATACTCCTAAACGTCCTTCAGTGGTCTGTTGCATTTGTAAAAATGCTGAGCAGGTCCAGTTGACGAAGATGGACAGAGGAAAAACATGACCTTAAAAGAGGGTTTAATATTTGAGGCCTAATGACAGGGGCTTCAGTCAAAAATTTGTGGTGCCTATGTTGCAAAAACCATAGGCAAAGGGATGTGGGGAAAAATGTGATATGGTCATATGAGTCACACTGAGTGTATGTGCAGCGTACACCAAAGGAATTGAACAGGCCTGAATGCTTGACCCTAACAGTGATACATTTCAGTGGATCTGCTGTGGGGAATATTTTTCAGGCATGGTGAGTTCACCTCAGCCTTTAGAGGAAAGAGTCACTGTTAATCAATACAAGGTTATTTTCACTGATCACATCATTCTATCCTGATGGGAGTGGTTTCGTCCAGGATAATGGTGCAGGGCCTGAAGGGTCACTGAATGGTTTGATGAGTATGAAAATCATGTCAGTCATTTGCTCTGGCCTTTGCAGTCACCAGATCTCAGTCCATCATCAAAACACTTTTAGAAGAATCGTGTTCCATCTGCCTAGCACAGTTTCAGGGACTTGAACAATCTATTCCAAGGTGCACAGAAGTTGTTCTGGTGGCTTGTCGTGGTCCAACACGTCACTAAGACACTTCATGGTATTTTTCCTTATCATTTCTCACCAGTCTGTGTACACATGCATGATTAGGCCTGTAATTAAACACCCTGGTTAAAAATCATTGATAAAGTCGCATGTCTTAGTGACCATATTATAATAGTTCTTAATAGAGTGGTGATAAATGATCTAAGCATCTTTACAGTAATTATGACAGGTACATTTGATTGGCTCCTGTCACTCAAACAGCCATGCAGCAGTCTTTTTTCCGTCTCACCCTACCGGTAAGACAGATAACACAATAGGTGAAGCGCTATGATAAAGTCTCTTATCCCACATCTCCAGTCATCACCATTGGCCATGACCATGTGAGTGATAGTATGAATAACCAATAGGAGAACAGGATTATCTCATAAGCTCCTCCCACACCCTTCCTTGTCTGTAACCGAACTAGAACGGATCAAAACTTGTCAACACGCTCAGCCCGCTCGGAGAAGTGGGGCAGGACTTGAGTTCTCTCTTTTTTGCCCCACAAACGGACTACTTATCTTCATTATACAACGGATAAAGGTGTCTTCTGTGCGACAGTGTTCTGGGGGCGTTGTTGTTTTCTGTGAATTATATCTTTCCAGTCGGTTACAGCCGACACACGCTCTCATTGAGAGCACATTTTCATGTGGGTTGGGTTTAACGTCACACTGTGTGTGTGAGAGACCGGGAGTGGGAAGCGTGTGTCATTAACAAAGGCTGGATTTCCTCTTGAAAATTCTCGTAGTTTGGCGCTTTTATTTTTAACCCTTTTCACATCGTCAGCTCTGGATGGTTCGTGTGAGAATGTAAACGGGTCTATCCGTATCGCACGAAGGCTCAAAATTAAACATTTCTTACTTTCTGTTTCCCTCCCTTTTTTTGAAAGTATAGGACGCTCCGCCACCACCAACAGCGGCACAGCAGCAGCAGCAGCAGCACAGGCACCGAGATAAAGAAAGATGCCGCTTCTTCACAAAAAGCCCTTCGTCCGACAGAAACCTCCTGCTGATCTCAAGCCAGACGAAGAAGTTTTCCTTTGTAAAGTGACTCACGAGATATTCAGAACCTACGAGTGAGTGACTTTCAACTTCTGCTCCATTTGAACTTAATAGGACGTTAGCCGTAAGTTAGCTAGCTAGGTTAGCTAACGGCATCAAACTGTTTCGAAGTCAGACAACAGAGTGACAGCCCGGGGACGTCCTGCAAAGTTTTTGTTTTCATTGAGTTGACTAACTATTCTTGTTTAATATGGTGTTAACAGCTAAGTACTTAGTTTAAATGTGCTTTTTAAAGTACTGAAATAAATCGGGGTTTATTTCGCTGCTGTGTGTGGATTTATAAGCCTTACGAAGTGGCAGGTGTGAGTTGCCCGGACGGATGAACTCGCGCTAGCTTTAGCTCGCTAGGCCCTTGTGCTAGTTAGCACCATACTCCTCAAAGCTGCTGTAAAATGTAAAATTTCCCTCCTTGTTTTTTTTTTTATATAGGGGTCAGTTGTGTTTTAGCACTAATGCTTAACGGAGTTGACCAAGTTTAAAAGCATGTTCATTGTTTTGTTCTGAAGTGTGTAGTTAAGTTCTCGACGCTCACAGGATGTTCAGCTAGAAACGTGGTAGCAGCTATTGTTGGATGGTAATTAGCAAGATGATAAGACCCCTCTAATGCCCTCTGTACTGTTGGTGTTTCATTCCTATGTAACTTGACAAAGTGTTACAAGATAAGACGTAGAAAACTGGGGATGACAAAGGCGTTTACTGCACGCCAAGAAAACTAAACGACGAGAACTCATCCAGTGCATGTTTGTATTGAAGTCATGAACACCGATTATAAACAGATGCACACTATGTAACTGGAAATGGTGATTTTGGGTCATCATACTGTGTTGTGACCATGATCTGATCTAATTTTTAATTACGAATACATTCTTTACAGTATAGTACAGGCAATTAAAGAGTACCATGGAGTTCAGTTTTGACATTAATGGGCAGAAGAGCAATGGTTAATGTGAACCGACGTCTGTATGTTTTTTTTTTGTTTGTTTGTTTGTTTGTTTGTTTGTATTTTTTAAGCCCTTTGGTAGTTACTGACAGAATGGGTCTTGAAATGTTCTTCTTACAGTGAATTCTTTGAGAGGACCATCCTTTGTAACAGTTTGGTGTGGAGCTGTGCAGTGACAGGCAAGCCGGGTCTGACTTACCAGGAAGCCCTGGATAGTGAGAAGAAGGCCAAGCTTAATCTTCAGAACTTTCCTACTACATTGATGCTCCCTCTCTTGCACTTGACTGCTCTCACCCACCGTGCACGCCTGCATGAGATATGCGATGACATCTATGCTTTTGTGAAAGAGCGTTTCTTTCCCGGGGAGATGGTGGATCTTGTGAGTCGCTCCGGTGCCAGGTAAATGCGTCACAGATATTTAACACGCATACATGTGCACACACACATACATATGTGCACCTACATACATACGTACGTACGTACGTACGTACGTACATACATACATGTATGTGTATAATTGGTCTTTAACCTCTTAAACTCCAAGCCTATTTTTGCCAATTTTCGCCTGAAATGACATACCCAAATATTAATGCTTTTTACTCAAATATTATATAATCCAGAGGCAATTTTAAGAAGTATTATTACTCAAAAGCCTTTACAAAATTAATTGAAAACACTTGAAATTATTGAAATTAAACTATAATGGCCAAAATATGGTAAAAAATAAAAGAACAAAACAAGGTGCTTTTCAAAATTTCCTTTTTTGTTTTAGATTTTAGGGACCATAAACTGAAGCGGTCATGTCCATGAAATGTTTTTGCAGTTCCATATTTTGCCCCTTGGGGTCAAATTTTTACCAATTTAAAATTTTAAACTGATTACCCTCACTGATCAGAAGTTATTCACTCTAGAGTAGATAGTGTACATACATTTCTGTGTACATTTCTCCAAGTGTCCCTTTGAAGTCTCCAAAGGACCACAACCTCTCCAAATTGGAAAAAAAAAAAAAATTTCTAACAATTTTTGCAGGAAAAAAGTGTTTATGTATTACCTACTCTTGATGGCAACATCCTATGGTGTATTTCTTTACATTATTTGACAAAATTTTGTTATAACAACAATTTCAACTGTATTATAAAAGCCAAATAAGCTGTGTTTACCGTGCCTGCTGCGCACTTGGCGCTAATCTTCCGGGTTATATCCCGCCTCCCCTGTTGCACGTCCGCCTAACGTGACACCTGGTTGGTCGACAGGTTTGATTGACATGTCGTTGGAAAGGGGAGATTCTCAGCGTGAGTTTGAAAGCGATAGCCCAAGGAGAACATATTTTAATTTGGGTTTAAATTAGACATAAACAATTTTTGCCTTCTGTTTTTTACAAGCACTCTTTGCACATAAAAGAGGATTATTACCGAATGCATTACCGGAAATACACGGGTGAGGTGTCATTTTGAAGCCAAGAAGGACAGGTAAGAGAAACTGTAAGCTGATGGCGTGTGACGTATTTCGGCGAGGGCAGGGGTCGTTACGCACTAAGGCTGAGTTTTCGCAAAAAAAAATCTCCTGTTTGAAGCGCCACACTCTTTTGGCTCTAATTCGGAAACCCTACGTCGTACAGTAAAACGGATCATCGCATCATAATCCGGAGAGCCAGACGGTTTGAATGATGTATAACATGCCCGCATTGGATCAAATATGGATTTATAAAAACCGCAAATATAAAAAATATTAAGCTTATTTTTTAATAAAACTTTTGCTAACAAGGTATATTTCGCCCAAAATGGTTATTTTCTGAAAGGAAATACAGCTAAACTGGCTAGATAGCTGGCAAGCAGAGGTTTCATATGACATATTGGGTGTCTATATTGACCCTATAATTATGCATAAACACTGGCAAACATTAATTATGACACATTTCTGGCCCGCCGGCGGGCCAAGGCACGTAAAGAGGTTAATAGAATCATGTGGTGGCTTTGCTTGTGACAAAAGATCTAGTCTGTTAATATTAACAAGACTCAAAGTAAAAAGGTTAAGTTTCAAGTTAGATTATCATTTCAGCTTTTTAGTTGTCCGTGCTCTTGGTTAGTGATGTGACTGTCCACGTGACGTCATTACGTATGAGTAGTCTGCAACTTCTATTGTCTCTCTGTCTGCTGTAGAAAAGAACTGGCCTTCACTTGTTGTTACCATGTTAGGTTCCATGTCTGCTCTGCTTACAGTGGCAGTATGTAAAAATAAACAAGGAATTACTGTTTGCTCCCATATTCTGTCAAATCAGACTTTTCTCAGTCAGTGAACTTTTCTTCTTATTACAAATTGTAGGTGGTTTCATGGCATGGGAAGAACATAAGACTACACACATTGTGTTTTAATTTCTCTTAGTATTAGCATTCCGCATGCCCTCATCACCATGGTTTTATGACTGAATTGAAAATGTATATTTTATATGTTTGAAAAGAGAAGACTTACTAGATCGTTAATAATCAGAACTTTTGTGGCATATTAAGGTACTATGCGTTTGAAAGTCCATAGAAATGTGGGGAAAAAAATAAACAATTATTTGTGTTTAAAAAAAAATTAGCTTGAGATGCATTTGGATTCTCAGTCTGTTCTGCACAAAAGTCTTTTTTATTTTTAATGTATGTGATGCCTCCACACTGACCTGAGTGATTGATTTTTCAAATTGCAAAAGCTACAGTTTTAATTATAGCCTGTATAAGTGTCAGAATTGTTAAAATGGGTTAACCTAATATCATGGAGCATGTGATCTGGTTGTAGATTTAGACCAATCGGAAGCAACCAAACACCCGTGTCTTGTGTACATGACAACGCAACCACAGCTAACTGACAGTTCAGTGCAATATGTATGATGTTCAGGCTTCAGGCCAGGAAACATGGATATGCTGGTCTTCTGAGAAAAAGTCCAGCTCAGTCCGCTCAGCCCTACTCTCCGTACTTTTGACAGTTTGAAAAGGCGTATATTGCACAATGAAAACAGTATGCCTAGTGTAGCCAATAGAGCTTCTGAAGTACTAAGCTGTCCTCAGTTGTCAGAGAGGATAGAGGCAGCCATCACAAGCTGACTTTGCCATTTGGAGATAACCAGAGTGTGGGTGGAGCTAAACAAGGCACTCTGATAGGCTGGCCTAGCATAAGGAGTTGTCTCAGACATCACATCATCATGGCCTGCGCAGCGGCAGCCAGACATGCAGCAACACGGAGTCCCAGCAGGGGAGAGGAGGGGAGCCTTTTTAGAGATGGCTGGGGAGACTTTTAGGGATACTGGGGTGTGTCTGACACACTGGTGGTGCTTGTTGGTTGGCTTTGCAGTTGATCAAATATACTTTTTTTTGCATGGGTTCCTTTCTGACATCCAGGCTATGTTTATGGTTATCATTGACATTTAGGACAGTTGACTGTTTTTGTTTTGTTTTGTCTTTGTATAGTCTGTAGGCCATAGATTCATTAGTATGCACTGATTAAAGTCATGTGATTGAACTTTTGAAAAGAGACCAGGGGCCATTATAGGAAATCATATGTAGAATACCAAGTGATGCGTACATGCATTTCTAATTTTGTCTGAATGGACTTTTTTTCCATAAGGTATATTGAAAGCCCTGCACACCTGTTTCTAATCATAAATCCGAGAAAGGATAGAAAAATCAGTGTGCAGACAGTGTCAATATTTACCCATGAAAAGTTAGATGCTCATAATTAACCCATTATTTTAAAATGAATAGTTCTGGTTCTAAAAACCGATTGGCTGAGCCACGTTAGAAGCCATTATGAAATACATGGTAAACTATGATAAACTATAATCTTTGACACTCATGCTGCTTGCATGGACCCCCGATTGTTTTAATTAAGTGACTTAATTGCAGAGTGGTACCATGATAGGATGCAGTCCAGTCGTGAAATTTCCTCACTGCTAAATATTCCACAGTCAACTGTCAGTGGTATTATAACAGTGTGGAAGTGATTGGGAACAACAGTAACTCTGCCATGAAGTGAGAGGCCACGTAAAATGACAGAGCGGGGTCAGCGCATGTCACTGCCCCTAGAGTGTATGTGGTGGTTCACTTCACGGATGGGTTAAATGCAGAGGTGGAATTTCCCCGTTGTGGGACTAATAAGGGTCTCTTAATCTTAAAGTTTGATGGGGGGGGGGGGGGGGGGGGGGGTTATGGTGTGGGGTTGTTTTTCAGGAGTTGGGTTCAGCCCCTTACAGTGAAAGGTAATGCCTTTCTTAATGCTTCAGCAGACCAAAAGATTTTGGATCGTTTCATGCTCCCAACTTTGTGGGAACAGTTTGGGGATGGCCCCTTCTTGTTCCAACATTACTACACACCAGTGCACAAAGCAAGGTCCATAAAGACATTGATGAACGATTTTGGTGTGGAAGAACTTGACTGGCCTACACAGAGTCTTGACCTCAGCTCGATACCTTTGGGATGAATTAGAGCAGAGACTGCAAGCCAGGCCTTCTCTTCCAACATCAGTGTCTGAACTCACAAATACGCTTCTGGAAGAACGGTCAAAATTTCCCATAAACACACTCCTAAACCTTCTGGAAAGCCTTCCCCAGAAGAGTTGAAGCTGTTATAGCTGCAAAGGATGGGCCGACATCATATTAAACCCTAAGGATTAAGAATGGGATGTCACTCAAGTTCATATGCGTGTGAAGGCAGACGAGCAAAAACTTTTGGCAACTTGGTGTATATTTTGTGCTGTTCCTTGCACTATGTAGGGAGTAGGGAGCCATTTGAGATTCAGCCCCAGCATGGTAAGAGGGGTGCTTTTACGTTGGTGCTAAATAAGACTCAGGGAGGTGAGCAAAAAGTGTATATATAAAGCAACAGTTTTTGGATTAAACAGTACTGTGTTCTGATATGTTCATTGTTATACAACAAAAAAGTTAAAACATTCATGAAATGGCCACAATATGATGGGTGACATTCTTCTACTCATTAAGCAGTTCATGGTTACTTGACATTGCCATATGCTGAAGGATCTATGTTTTTCAGCAGAATACTTGATTATTAGTGATTTAAAAAAAAAAAGGATTGTTTTATTTCATCATATTTTATGTCTCCTGCTGTGTGTGTGTGGGGTGGGGGGGTGGGATTTGGGATGGCAATCATATTTATCTGAGAATATTCCTATTTTTATTTTTCAAATATTACTCTAACCAGTGAACATAAAACTATGTGGCAAAAAGTATTGTATTTGAACATGCATCAAAATGTACTGTTCACTGTCCAATCCTTACAGTCCAGATATGCAAACTAAGCTTCAAAAACTGCCTGTTTGTTGTGAGGGGAAGAATGTAGGATATAAGTCCATTTAAGATGCACACTTGTGTCAAATTTAACTTTTTTAAAAAGGTTTTTTTTTTTTTAAAATATAGTTCAAAGTTGTTTTTGGACAAAAATAAAAATGAGTACAAAAGCCCCAGACACTTCAGGAAAGTTTATTAGGTCCCAACACAACTGATTGATTAACGAATGAACAAGCCCTTCATTGGGCAAACAGCATGAAAATGGCAGTAGTTTATAGAAATATGCTGGAAGATAGTTAGCTTTGTGTTTCTGGTGTCTCTAGTTTCAGTTGCAGTTTTTGGTTATGTCAAATGTATTATTAAAAATGCAGATTCTCTGTTTAGTTCAGCTTTTTCATATATAATGTTTCACAGACATCCCTACAAGATCTTAGAGGTTATTCCTCCTCATTCCAATGGGACAGTTAATGGTCATGTCAAACACCGGATGGAGGGGGATTCCATTGTCATCAGTGACAGTGATGATGAGAGCACAGTCACTTCACCCAAGACCACCAGTGGGTGAGTTCTTTTTTTTTTTTTTTTTTTTTTTTTTTTAAATTCAGATGCCCTTGAATGTCTCTTTCAGTTATTTTACACATGTAATTTATGGTTTGGCTGAGATCAGTTTCTTGTCCTTTGTTTTACAGAAGCAGGAAGAAGCCCCTCAGCCCATCCTCATTTAAGTATAAGATTCAGCCTGTGAAGTCAGAAGACTGTGAGGCTGTACTTGTAAAAGCTGGTCAGTTGTGGTGAGTTGTTTTATATTTTTGTTCGATAGTTTATAAAGTGAAAGCAGTTTAAATAAAATGAGAGGTTGAACAGTTCTTCTGTAGGTTCAGTGTTTGGACTAGAAATGCCCCAATCATGATATGTTTGAGAACTAAACTACTTGTAAACATACTGTATAGATATTAGCACACCATTATAAAATGTTGACTGTGATAAATAATATAGTTGATGTGTAATGAAAATGTTACAATCTGTTTAGAGCAACCAAACACTCGTCGTGGTTTTTGCCATGATGTTTTAAAAGAATTTCTAAAAGAACTTATCCCTCAAAATTATCCATACACTAGTCACCATGAAGCTGTAATTGCTCTTGTCAACCTACATTGTTTACCTTACTTGACAATGTACTTTGTACAGCTTACATTCAATGGTAATTAATTGAATATCATTAGTGAAACCCTAATGCAGTTCTTTCTTATTGGCTCTCTGCTGTAGTCGTAAGAAGAATGTGTTTTCCCGAGACCGACTGAAACTGCTCCTTAAACAGCACTGTGAACTAATGCATGGGACCGTCAGACTGAAAGTATGCCTTTTTAATCTCTTCCAGTGTGAGCTAATTTTAATTGGCTGCTATATCACTGTTTGTTATACATAGATCTGTCACTTGTAGTCATCATGGGATATTCAAAAGCTTATGCTGATGTGTTTTTTATTTTTTATTTATTTATTCATAGCCGTCAACAGTTGCAAAATACAAGCTGTCGGAACAAAGTTTTTCTCAGTTCTTCCCAGATGAGCCTCCAGCCTTTGCCTTCAGTCCTCCTAGCAAGGGCAGAGGTCGCCGTCCCAACATTACATCTCCTGGGGAGGTGGGTGCTTTGTTCTGTAGATGTTAATTAAGATTTTGGCACAAGGATAACTTGGGGAAGCTCGTCCCCGACTGGTCTGATTTCACTTTAAAGTGGTCATGCCATGTGCCCACACATGAGGGCCATTATGCCAAGAACATTTTCAAAGAAAAATAATTTATAGCAAAAACTGACAGAACTCAGACAACTGAGATAAGAGTGCAGTGTGTTATAAATTCTGGGAGTTGGAAGCAAATCATTTAAACCAGGGACTTCTGAGTGTCTTTAATAGATGCTGCATTCTTTTACATTCAGATGAGTTATGTTGAGGGGCCAAACGTGATGCGAGCTGCAGAAGAGAAGTTAAGACTGATGCAACAAAAAGAGGAAATGTTGGCAATGGGTAACCCAAAGATGCTTAATATGTTCTTGTATTATGTAAAATCATAAATGTCATTTGAAATATACAGTTATTTTAGTTACCAAAAGTTGGACAGTCTTTGTGTACTGCAGGCTTGAATGTTTTCATGATTTTTTGATTCCTCAGCACATGAAAAATCAAAATTAAAGAGGGAGAGAGAGGATATACTGGAAGCCAAAAAGAAGGAAAAGGAGGATAGAGAAAGAAGGAAAGAAGAGCTCAAGAGAATTGTTGAGGAGGAGAGACAGAAGAGAAAAGAAGAGAAGGAACGAATGAAGGTGGAGAAGGAGAGGGTGAGTTCAGTAGCCCTGTCCTCTGAGAGATTAACGGAGAGCACTTTGATTGGGATTTTACTAAAATTTACGTAAATTACTACAGTACTTTACTGTGGATTACAGCACACTTCATGTAGTATGTTCTTGCCAAGTGTTATTTTGCACTCTATGCACTGTGTTTGTCGTTGACTTACTCAGGAACGAGAAAAGCTAAAGGAAGAGAAGAAGAAATATGCTGAACGGCTGAAGTTGTGGAGTAAACCTCGAGAGGACATGGAGTGTGATGATCTCAGGGTAGGAGTGCTCTTCTCTCTTAGTGACTACATGTCAGTAAGTCTTTGTATGATTATAGTGATTGATCTGTGTGTGTGTTGTGTGCAGGAGCTACCAAACCCACTACCAGTGAAGACGCGTCTGCCTCCTGATCTATTTGGAGATGCACTGATGGTGCTGGAATTCCTGAAGGCATTTGGAGATATCTTTGACCTGAAGGATGAATTTCCTGATGGTATTACTCTAGGTGAGAGGAATACACAGCATACAGTGATCAAATTGTCTTTTGAGAAAGGGACTGAAACTCAAACGGCAATGCTTCTGAATATTTTACAGCACTCTTAAGACTTCTCCCAGGTCCATTAATAAGTTCTGTGTTCTGATGATGACAGAGGTTCTGGAGGAGGCTTTGGTGGGCTGTGATCCAGAGGGGCCACTATGCGAGCTGCTCTTCTTCTTCTTGTCTGCCATTTTTCAGGCACAGGTTGAGGAGCAGGAGGAGGTGGCAAAGGAGCAGGTGGCTGAGGCAGACACCAAAGGTCAGAGCATGTTATGATACAATACTATAAAATTAACAACAATAATTATTAATAATAATAATAAATGTACATGAAAAAGATATCACACACACACCCCAGATGAATGCTGGCTAGCACACATGTTTTTATTAAAATTAAGAGTCAGTAGTTTGTCATAGACATTTACTAAAATGCATTAAATTCTTGAGACATTAGTGATAATGGTGGTAATAATGGGTTCTGTATAATGCATGGTTAACTTTCGAAGGTTAAAACTATTCTACATTGGCTCAATAATATCAACCACATTTTCATTGATATTCATTTTGTTTGGCACTTACACGAGCTAATGAAATCCAGTAGCCAATGGGAATGATTCAGCAGTATTCTTGTTTTCAAAGTGTCTAATCCTGCAGCAGACTGCAGTTGGAGGATGCAGCATCTAGTGCCTCTTGTAGGTGCCTGTATTTATGCTGACTATGCCAATACATGATATACCTATTCTTCTATGTAGTATACCTATTCTTCTTCTTCTAGACTGGGGTTTAGTCCCCTGATTGGGCAAGACTCCTAACGCTAGCTTCATCTACATGTGTCCAAAAAAAAAAAAAAAAATCTGCCAAATGCCATAAATGGTGGGGGAAGCATAAGAATTCTGATCTGCTTGTTTGTATTAAGAATCGAATATGTATCTGATATAGGACCCCATGAGAGAACTTCAGGTCATATTTGAAAAGATCAGATTTGTGTTTCCACACAGCCCTGACATCAGATCTAGGTACTCAATTTGTGCCACGTCAATCTGGTAATGTAAATGTAGCATTTGATAAAAATATCAAGAGAATGCCTACTAGCCTAGGTAATTTCTTTGCTTGTGCTGTATGCAAAGTGTAACTATGACAAAAAAGATCACTCATGTCAAGACATGCTCCCCAGCCCTGTGTTTGTAGGGTAACTAGGATGCATTGATACTGATATTCCTGTATCGGGTATTGGGCCGATACTGTGCGTGTTTACTTGTACTCATAAATATGTATCTATACCAACGTTCCGATACCAGCTGATGCTAATGTGATGTACACAGAGTGTTTGCTGCCACCCTAATAAACAAAAGCAGTGAAGTAGTGACTCTGTAACAGTCGAACACAAAGTCAGTGGTCACTTTAAAAACAGACTAAAAATGATGGTGTATTCCTGACAGGAATATACCAAGCTGCAATGTTTAAACACACAATCGCAACCATTTTCCCAACACAGGTGGAGACACATAGACCAGCTAAATAGGTGGAATAAGTCAACATTTGCTTCTGTAGTCCATTTGTGCCAACTTTACGCTTTGACTAGAATAGCAAGGTATAAATGTTAAGGTGATTTGTAAAATAGGCTGTTAGAGAGGCTGTATTGGTCTACAGTGTACATTGCTGCCTTGTTTAGGTTGTTTTGTAATGAAACAGCTTTATTGAGTGTTTCTAGACAGCTGTCTGTAGGGGCTTCCACGTAGCATGGACCAAGTGTTTGTACAGTGTGAGTATGTAGATCGTAGGCTTTGTTTGTACACAATGGTTTATTCAAATGTACAGTGACTCACTAAAGAAAAGATTTCTACACACAGTATATGTCTGGCTTTAGGGGACATTCAACTGCAGCTTAACCAGCCAAACAGAAGACTCAATCAAGACGTAAAACTCCACATGTAAGCTCCTCGGATGCATTGGCCTTGGTTGCATTGGCCTCGGTTGTGATTCCTGCTGTAACTATGCTTCAGATACTGATGTTAAAAGATACAGATGAGGAGCAAAACTATACCAGTGCATTAGGGCTTTTCTGACATGGAACAAAACTTGCTCTTCTCCCCTGCAGTGCTACTCAAAAGCCTTAAATAAAATAACATACCTTTAGATTTTAATGATTTGAATGTTAAGGTACATCACACTGATTTACTCGAACAACCACTTAGTTCTAAGTAGGTTACTCATTATGGTATTGGACTCAGTATCTACATGTATGCTTGTATTGTGTCTGGGGGAAAAAATGGTATTGATGCACCCCTAAGGCTAACGCCTTTCTAACAGTGTTCTCCAGGTTGAGACTAACTTTTTCTGTGTCTTGTCAGATCTGAGCGAAGCGTTGGAGGATGATGTTGACCCTACACAGTCTGCCATCAGTGCTGTAGCTTCATTGGCTGCTGCCTGGCCTCAGCTCCATCAGGGTGAGAAAACATTACTGAGGAAAATGGAACCCTTAAAAGAGAGAATACAGCAAGCTTTTTTGCCATTGGCAAACATGGATGCAAAAGATATTCCATAATTTCAAGAGAATGAGTTTTTAAAATTTAGTTTTCTCAGTGTTTCTTTCATCAGTATAAAGATGCTATATGCTTAGTAAATATATGTAAATGATTGCCTTTAATAAATTAATTAAATTTGTGAATTAAAAGTTCAAATAGAATTTTTTTCTAACATCTTTTTACAGGCTGCAGTCTTAAACAGCTAGATCTGGATAGCTGTACTCTCTCTGAGATCCTAAGACTGCACATTCTGGCCTCAGGGGCAGAATGCATCTCCACCAATGCAAAATTCCGCTACCAAAAACAAGGGGGTTTTGCCTCGACAGATGACCCCTGTGTGGAGCTGCGTCTCTCTAACCCTGGCCTGCTCAAGAAGCTCTCCTGCACTGCTGTTTATGATCTGCTGCCTGGTGGGTGCTTACACTAATGCTCACAACTAATGCTCTTTAACTCTAGTCTTTTCTAACACTGCTAACTGAGCACTACTGTGTTTCTCCTATAGTTGAGTGTTCACTTAAGAACTGCTTTATCAGCAAACATTTGTGTTTATTATCTGAGTGGACAATTTTCAATGACAAGCTTCTAATGGTGTGAATGCAATGACAGGTGAGAAACTGAAAATCATGCATGCTCTGTGTGGGAAGCTGCTGACTCTGGTCTCCACAAGAGATTTCATTGAGGACTGTGCTGACGAGCAGAGAGCAGCCAAGATGGAGCTCCGTGAGATCAAAGCAGAACAGCACCGCAGAGAGAGGGAGGAGGCTGCTAACAGGTATCGTCACTTTCTGCGACCGATATACACGGAGTAGCTTCTCACCATTCAAAATCTATTCACACTGTCTGTCCATCATGAGGAACTTGTATTTGCTTTTGGCATAAATGAAACTAAAAGAATGAACGGTGGTGGAAACTTGAAAAATATTTGCTTATAAATACTTTGTTATACCTACAGAGTTCGAAAGAGAAAGGAGGAGAAGCTGCGAGAGCAAGAACTGAAACTAAAAGAAAAGCATGAGAAACTCAAAGAAGAGGAAGCAAGGAATGGCACGCATGTAGCAGGGTAAGATGATAATGGAGTCATAGACCAAGACCACACAATGAAGCAACTTGTTAAAGAAATTACCAATAATTAGAGATTTTTGTGTGGCTATTTAAGGAGAAGCACAACAAAATATATTACTTTTGATAATAGTAATATGTGTAAAACGTTCCATGGTTCTTCAGGTTGATTTGTTGTATATGGTGCTTTCTAAAAAGGGTTGCAGAGCATAGAAGAACCCTCCGTAATAGTTACTCCACTCGACTCTTCTTGGGTCAGCTGATTGTACTTTATGTTCCATACACGTTGCTAACAGGTTGCAGAGTGAGTGCCCTCTAATGGACAGATTATGCAACAACAACTCATAACATGGTTGAAGGAACTTTCTTACATCTCTTTGGGTTTTTTTTTTTTTTTTTTTTTTTTTTTTTTTTTTTTTTTTTTTGGCATTTATGGGCCAAAACAGATTTATCAGCAGTTAGCTCATATCGGCACACCAAATTTATGTCAAGCTCTACTTGAGACTCTGTAATGTTCACTCTTTGCAGAGAGGAATTGGACACTAGTACAGAAAGTCAGGAGGGTCATGCTGACCAGCAGACAGAGGATGAAGGGGAGCATGTACAAGGCAAATCTAAAAAAGGTATTTGAAGATCCCAACGTGTAACTTTCACCTTGTTTTTCAGCCTGTTAATCCCTTGTCATACTGGTCTTTAAAGGTTTATTCATTGTTTTGTATAATTGTTTTTGATAACTTCTGAAAGATTTTTCTTTGTTTACAATTGTCAAATACATGCAATCCTTTGATCTGTGTGCCTTCTTTGTGTTGCACTGTTTTTTCTAAAATTAGTGGTACACCATTTGACTGTTCTTTTTGAGAATCTTACTAGTTTTGCTTGCAAAACGTTTAAACTGTGTAAAGCTGGGGTTACTATTCTCACTATGGCTGAGTCTATGCTAGTTGGCTCTAGTCTGCAGATTTTAGGGTTAGAAAGAGTAGAGAGTTGGAGAGAGAGTAGTAGTTTGCCTCCCGATTGTGTTTCAGACCAGAGTACATCAACCACGTTTGATTTTGTTGACCCAACTCTGAGCGTGATGTAGTGTAAACTCTAAAAAATAAAGAAAAATAAATACCACACTTACCAATCCATGACCTCACTTGTTTACCTACTTCTTTATGGTGTCAGCACAGATGAAAGAGAAAACAGCAGCAAGCAGTTCCACTTTTGTTTATTTGGGTCTCCTTGTAACAGGGGGATGTGTGAATTCAGTGATTTCAGTTCCCCAATATCAGTCGCCCCAAAATTATCTCCAAAAAACGGATTGTATGAGGTGCCCGGTCTTTTTATAATCTGTTAAGACGTTAAACGTTGTGTAGGGTACCCAAGGCTTAATCAGTATTAAAGGATGCATTCATTCAATGCAGAAGCTGATGTTGCTAATAGTTGATGAAAGCAAGTAGCCACCAGACAACTATGCAGATGGCATCATAATTGGTGGCGACTATGCCACCATGTTTGGTTAGCTATTCCTTTATCAGATTGTTGTGCACATATGGAAACATGGCTTGTGTTATTTACTCTTTAGCTAAGAGCAGCACTTCAAAAGAGAAGCAGACTAATGAGGAGGAGGTGAAGGATGGCCTGAGCCCAGATGAGCTCCAGCAGCAGCAGCTGAAAGAGAAGGAGCTTCTGGAACGGATCCATAAAGCTGCAGCCTGCACTTACATCCTTCCACTGGGACGTGACCGCCTCTACCGCCGCTACTGGCTATTCCCTTCTGGCGGAGCACTTTTTGTTGAGGATGACTTTTTCGGCCTAACTGAGGACATGCTGGAGCCCCGTCCTGCTCCTGAACCCAAAACAGAAGAGATCTCTTCTGTCCAGAGCCCTACTAAGACTGAGGAGCTGATAGAAGAGCCCAGTCCATGTCAGAGCAACTCTCCCCCTGTGAACCGGCCTAATCGGTGGGCTTTCTACAGCACACCTGCTGAGTTGGAGCAGCTGATTGAGTCTCTTAATCCACGAGGACACCGCGAGAGCACCCTCAAAGAGGCTCTTATGCAGGAGAAAGAACGCATTGTTCAAATGCTCAGCAGTAGCGCTGCAGAGCGCTACCACCAAACAGGTATATTACAATAAAAGCACATTTATGCATTCAGGTTTAGAAGTAAGGCAGGTTCTGTATAAAATTCACCAGCACAATGGTGGACAGCACAATGTCTCAAAATGTGGGCCTTAAGTCTGTTTTTGGATAGGACTGGAATAAATTACTGTTTGTGTAGTAGCAGTGTGGCAAAGGATGCAAAAATAAGTATACAGTCTGTGCAAAAAGGTTATTAATGAATCTCTGATCTGATTGATTATTTGTGATGTAATTTTACAGATAAAGTACTGACAGAGACCAAAGGCAGCACTGTGAAGTCTAAAAATGGACCTCCTGCCCCTGAAAGCAGTGCACCTGCTGATCATCACATGGAGAATCGCCTAAGGGATCTGCTGTTGGACATTGAGGACCGCATTTATCAGGGAACTCTGGGTGCAGTAAAGGTATGCTGGCCTATTGCCTCTGAGATGATCTACCGTTATAGACTATTCTCATTAAGGAGGAAAATATTTGTCTGGAAGGATGAAAAAATTTATTTGGAAGTGGCTTAATTTTAGTGGCTTTAATTTTGCTTTACCAAATCTATACAGACCTAAGTAGTTTGAGTCTTTACTTAATGTGACTACAGTCTGATATTAATAAAAGTGAATGATGAACGATGCTATTCAGTTCTGTCCACTGCTCTAATTATCAGATAATGGAAAGAAGTGGCTGGAGATCAGCACTGGAAAGTGGCAACTATGAGCTACTGGTTTCTGATGCTAAGAACGGAGTACTCAGTGGTGAGGAGGAGGCCATGGAAATAGACGAGAGCCACATCAGAGTCAAAGACAGGTAAATGTGGCTTAGAACAGTGGAACCAAACCAGAAACGGAGTGCTTGTTGAAAGCATGAAGACAAATACTACTTGCACACAACACATGGTCAGCCAGTATTTCCTGTATTTAGTACACTTCATCTGATCTTAGAGCTTGTGTCTGTATGTTGTCCAGGCTGCAGGAGTTAAAGAGTGAAAGCCAGAGTGCAGCCTCCACCAGTGCCAGCACACCCCAGCCTGTCAACAACAATGTGCACTACCTTGCACAAGCCCTGGCTCAGATCGAGCAGGGCATTGAACGCAAATTCCTCAAAGCTCCACTGGGTAAGACAGCTTGCTAACTAATATTACTCTGAGGGAGGGTAGCCTTGGTTCCATGGGTTGGATCAGTAGATATTTTGCACAACAGTCACCGGCAATGCTGTGCAATGGAAATTGCATTTTGGGAAAAAAAAGTAACAAGTTGTATCATTCTCAAACCAGGTGACGAGGATAACAAGAAAGACCAAAAAATTAAGAAAAAAGAGAAGAAGAAAGATGACGACCAGTCCAGTGAGAAGGATGGTGTGTTACAAATGTTATGCCTTTTATGTTATTAACAACATACAATACTTACTATAATTCTAACTCTTGAGAAATTCCAGATTACTTTGTGTATTATGAGAAACACTGAGGTTTGCTTTACTAAGAATGATTGATTGTTTAGCCTTACTCTAAAAAGGAATGAATATTGCATAGATGCTACAAGATGTATTTCCAAACAAACATCTGGTGAGTAAATGGCTAATATTTACTCTACCCATATCTGTTTCCTGTGATGCAGATGGCAGTGACTGTGGGCGGCAGGTGAAGACCGTGCTGGAGCGCTGGAGGGAATCTCTGCTCGGCTGCTCCAGCCTCTCGCAGATTTTCCTGCATCTGTCCACCCTGGAACGCAGTGTGGTTTGGGCCAAGTCAATCCTGAATGCCCGCTGCAAGGTGTGCCGCAGGAAGGGAGATGCAGAGAACATGCTGTTGTGTGATGGTTGTGACAGGGGCCATCATATCTATTGTGTGCGTCCTAAACTGAAGGTATGCTTCCCTCTTCCAGATGCTTTTACTACATATAGAATTATAATTGCATAAGCATCTTTCTGTTGAATTAAATGGATGTGTGTTGTTGCCTAGGCTGTTCCTACGGAAGACTGGTTCTGCCCAGAGTGCCGTCCCAAACAACGTTCTCACCGCATAAACTCTCGCCAGCGGTCCTCCATTGACTCTGAAGAGGAGCTAGAAGATGATGATGAGTCTGAGGAAGAGGAAGAACAGTCTGAGGAAGAGGAAGAGGAGGAAGAGTCTGAAGAAGAGGAGGAGGAAGAGCAAGAAAGGTTGGCTGATTTTGGGTTATTTAGTGACATACATCTGTGACATACAAATTAGTTAATTCACTATAATAGAAATACATGATATAAATGTCATCTAAATAAATACTTCACTTTTTCTCTAGTGTTTCTAAGAAGACTGCTGTGAAGCTTCCCCTACAGACCACTAAAGGTAGTAAGTCAAGTAGTAAATCCAAACAAACTGAATCAAATCAATCCACACCTCGTAGCCAGCAGAACACACCCAAGCAGAGCCTCTCTGCCAGTAAAGGCTCCAAAAGCTCAGGGAAGAAGGCCACCCCAGTGTCTAATGGCAGACCACCTCCTCGGGCTGGTAACCGTTCTAGTGCTCGTCTTAGCCTGGAGGTACTGAGCGCTGGTGATACCTCGGCTAAAGCAAATACTCAGGCCAGCCCTGCTGCAGCCCATACAGACTCCAGGAAAAGACCCAGCTCTGGTAAGTTACACTGGTGATATGGTAAGAAATGAAGTATTGTTTTGAAGAAATTGGCAAGCTTTTGCTTGACTGGGTTTAATCAATTACGCAAAAAAAATCTAAAGACTCTTTTTGATTACTTCTTGTTGGCTATGTAAAGGAATGCTTTTACAGAAAAATCACTCCCCCCCCCCCCTCCCTTACCTCAGCCTACAAGGCTAAAATAATACGTTTGTCACCTTGAAAAGTTTCAGGTGACTTCATTGTTATTTTTTTAGCTACACTAGGCTTGACATCTCCAGTGCAAAACTAAAAAAGCAAACTGTTGGGAAAGTCATTTATTTGCCCATATTTCTATATAAAAGGCTTACATGTTTTTACCCCTTAAACAGCCAAAGTTTTATTACACATTCAGTGACCTAAGAATAGCTCAACCAGTTTGAGTCCCTGTAGTTACTTAAGAATAAGGTTAAGTATGCATTAAGTCAGAGATTTTTAGGGGTTAACTCTATTTTCTTTCTTTTTCTTTTTGCTCGAAGTGTGTTGAATAAAAAGTTAAAAAGTTACCAGTGCTATGTGCCGTATTAGTTCGTGATTTTTCTGTTCTTCCTTTAAGCTGCTTTTTTTGTGTTTCGCCAGCAGAGGTCTCTCCAAAATCCAAGGTGGTCCTGGCCCCAAACAACAACTCAAGTCGTCGGAGCTCAGGAAGAAATCTTGGCGTCCATGAGCTGTCAGCATGTGAACAGCTCACTGTGGACCTGGTCAGACATGAGGATAGCTGGCCCTTCATGAAATTGGTGTCCAGGACTCAGGTACATCATACAGAGTTTGACATTAATATAGACAGTCCTGCTGGTGTGTACATGCACATCAGACTTGTATTACTTGCTAACGATATTGTACAAAAAATAGAGAATTCAGACTAATATACATATAAATATATTTCAAAAAGCATTCTAGACATAAGGATGCTTATGTTAGTGCTGTGCTTTCTTGATCACACCCTGGTACGTTGCTTTTCCTGTTCTGCTTTCTTGGTGTGTGAGTTTTAAAGTTGACACACTGGTTTTATTGTTGATCCCTACAGGTACCTGATTACTATGATATCATCAAGAAGCCCATTGCTTTGAGTACAATCAGGGAAAAGGTGAACAACTGTGTATACCAAACTGCATGTAAGTCATCTGACTGGTTGGGTGTACATGTCTAAATTTACACTGATATGCTAGAAGCCAATATTTGAATACCTTTCTAAACCATACCGAATGCTCATTTCTACATCTGCCATCTCAACTGGAAACAGTTGCTCCACCACACTTGCATCTCACTTCTGCATTTGTGTTTCTTTACAGCGGAATATATAGCAGATGTGGAGCTGATGTTTTCCAACTGCCTTGAGTACAATCCTCGTAATACCAATGAGGCAAAGGCTGGGCTCAGACTTCAATCCTTCTTCCACTCTGAGTTGCAGAGGCTTGGCCTGGCTGACCGTTTGAGCCCTCCACAAAAGCGACCCAGGCTTTAAACCAGCACTTCTTTCTCATTTTCACCAGCAGACTGATGGACGCAACAATTTTTGAATAAGACGCTCTGTTAAACATGCACATAAGATGAAACGCATTTCTAAAACAATATAGTAATGCAAAAAAAGCATTTGTTGTCTAAGGTGATCCAGGACAAACCTGTGCTGTGAAAAATATTTGCACTGTTTCTTGAAAAGTCCTTTCCATCCACGTTGACTCAGGACAAGAAGAACATTGTTTTTGAAAATAATTTCTAAATGGTGCATTTGTATTTATACCTTTGCATTTCTAGACTACTGTTTGTATAGATTTTCACAACATGAAATCTTTGTTGTATTTGGAAAGTCTTGCAAAATAGCATTTCTCTTGTGTAGTTGTGAATAGTTAAATAAAATATTTTTTCAGTCAGGTCCCTATAGCTTGGTTAAACACTACATAGGAACCAAAACCTGCTTCTTTCTTTTCTGAATACTTTTCCATGTGACTAATTAGTTATTTATTTTAGTTTTGGATATAATTTGAAAATTGACAATTTGCTTTATTTATGAACAGTTTTTTTTAGTTTTTATAGGCTGTGTTTGTATACCATGTTTGTTTTTTTTAATGTATTACCACCACTGGTTTCCAAACAGTAGAAACCTTAGTAAGAGGGGTTTCCTTGTTCAGACTCTTAAGCTTATTTCCCAGCAGTTGTGTACATTTTTCCTATATAAATAAATAAATTGACTTTGTTAATATTTTGTTCGTTGTGACAAGTACATTGTTTTGTTTTTTGAATTTTAAACCCATACTCAGAGTTGTAGTAATAAAAAGGGGAGGAAAAAACTTTGCTACTATAAGAAAAAAGATAAGCTTGTGTTTTAGATGCCTCAGTTTTATAAATTTGGTGCTGTTGTCAAAGGCACACTGTAGGATAGAACTTGCCTGTGAAGTGAGCCTGCAACTGCTCACCTCCAATACAGTATAAAACCTCACTGCTCACCTCCATTACAGTGCAGAACTTGTACCCTCTCATGTGGTAACAATGCAAAACCTGTACCGACTCCATTGATTACCTCATTACAGTGAGGGACTTGTACCCTCTCATCAGTACAGAACATTTCACTGCTAGTCTGGTTACAGTACAGAACCGGTAGTGACACAACCGCTTACCTCATTACAGGGATGAACCTGTACTCTCTAACATGGTTACAGTACAGAATTTGTCACTTTTCCCCATTGCAGTGTGGAACCGGTCACTGCTTACCTGGTCACGGTGCAGAACCTGTACCCACTCATGGTTGGAGTGAAGAACCTGTCACTGCTTACTTGGCTGCTGTGCAGTGCTTATCACTGTTCATCTATTTGCAGTGCAGTGTCTCACCTTTCAAGTTCACCTGGTGCACTGCAGCGTTTGTAACCCCTTAACAGGTTACAGTGCAGAGCCCTTTCACTGCTCACCTGGTTGATTCTGAAGTGCTCACCTGGATGTAGTGAGGAGCTGCCGCCCGTCTCACCTGGTCCATCAGACCTATCACTGCATGCCCGGCTGCTCTGCAGAGCGCCTTTCTGCCCGCCTGTACCCGCTCGCCGGCTGCACTGCAGATTCCCTCACTGCGACTGTGCAGTGCTGCCACGCTCCTGCTCCCCCTCCCTCCCTTCTCTCTCTCTCTCCCTCTCCCTCGCTCCGCTGTTCACATTCCCCTGATAGAACTACCAAGAAAATACTCGCACATTCAATTTCAAACTACCGTCGGACAACATGGTGAGTCTGCATTCTTCCCCGTACACGCCTGATCTGTGTGTGTGGCGCTCAGGACGTTATTTTAACAACTCTTGAGCAGTTAACTTTTGTAGGTTAACTCTGAGTAGCCAGTCACAGGAATGTAATTGGGCGAGCCGTTGTTTTAATAACTAACGACGCCTTTTCGCCGATCGCCGGTGCCGGTGTATGATTTTGTGGACTAATCTCGTTCGTGGCCGATAGCTAATTAAATCAGTTCCAGTTTGGGATAGCTATGGCCAGGGCCTTGAACCCTAGGCGGCCATTTTAACCTAATTTTAGCCGATAGTTTATAACGCTAATCACCTTTAATCTAGCCTGCTCGCTAACTAACTTTTCTTCTCTAACGTTACCGGGGCCGGTAAACGGTTACCGTGCGGCAGGATGTGCGGATTGTCGGCTCTTTGGCCGCGCTGAACTCCAGCTCAGTGCCAGAGCAGGGTTTCGCCCGGAGTGAGGGATGTGAACGTCCTCATGGCGTGTAAAATCAGTTACCATTAGAGCTGAAGACGGGTATTTGTAGCCATGACTCAATAGGATTTAGGTGGCCCTACAGACAGACCGACAGCTGCCTTTAGCAGCGAGCTAACTCTGAGCACTGCTAGCTACCTGAGCGGCGCGTGGCTCTACGGCACTGGAACTGGGGGCTAACTCACTCCAGCTAGTTCACTGATTTAAAAGGTTTATACGGAGAAAGAAATACTCTTCAATGCCCTATATATACCCCTCAGCAATGAGTGGATTAAAATATATGGAATGCCAAAACTATCACGGACTTCAGTATGTCTAACCATTACATGTAATAGCGCTCTGTGAAAGAGCTTTTAGAGGGAGTGAACGCTTCAGACGTCTGGTTCCTATCACCACCACTGTGAATAGTTCTGTATCGGCAGGTTTTTCTAGAACATAGCATTTTATATGAAATAACTCTGATTGACTTTGTTCACATATTTAACATGTAATTATATAGATTTTTTAATAGCTGGAGTTACCCTTTCAATAAACAGGAGGTTGCTGTCTGTAGAGAAACGACTGTATTCAGGACGCCTAGAAAATGTAGTGAGTCATTAGGTTGGCTTTGTCATTGCTGTTGACACAACAAGTGGAAAGTGATTGATATAACTGGTTAGTACCTGTCATCTTAGCTATGTTGGTCTATTCATTATGTCTTTGGGCTCTGTACATGTTGTACATTATGAAGGATACATAATTAAGCACCATTGTTTCCATAACCTACCCTTAGCCTGGCTTTCGGTTGTGTCTTCCTCACTAAGGTAGTCTCACTGTCTCTCCTCCTCAGGCTTCGGGAGTTACAGTGAATGATGAAGTCATCAAAGTCTTCAACGACATGAAAGTGCGCAAGTCCTCAACCTCGGACGAGGTAAAAAAACGCAAAAAGGCAGTGCTGTTCTGTCTCAGTGAAGACAAGAAGAAGATTATCGTGGAGGAAGGCAAGCAAATCCTGGTTGGCGATATTGGAGAGACTGTGGATGATCCCTATGCCTGCTTTGTAAAGCTCCTACCTCTTAACGACTGCAGATATGGCTTGTATGATGCCACTTATGAAACAAAAGAGTCTAAGAAAGAAGACTTGGTATTTATATTTTGGTATGTGGCCTCTGTGTAAGCATTTATACTTTATACCAATGATGCTTTTTAGGCGTGAGCTTAAAGTCACTATCCTTGTCACTCAGGGCCCCTGAGGGAGCGCCATTAAAAAGCAAGATGATTTATGCTAGCTCTAAAGATGCCATTAAAAAGAAGTTTACAGGTAAGTTCTGCTTTGTTCTTAAATTTACCCAAGCATTAGAAGTGCTGTGTCATACTAACCTGAGTTCAGGAGAGGAATTTACATTTCTGATTATTTTAAAGTGGTTCAGATGTTTTTGTGCAGGCAGGCTGATATTGTAATATATTCTCACGATGTGCGTCACTCTTTTCCAGGTATCAAACATGAGTGGCAAGTCAACGGTTTAGATGACATTCAGGACCGCTCAACCCTGGCAGAGAAATTGGGAGGCAATGTGGTTGTATCTTTGGAAGGGCGACCATTGTAAACAGAAAAGACACGTGCCATCTGGATTCCACACGCTTTCTATCTTAGCAGCTGTATCTATCTTTTGACCCCGAAGGAATAGTTTAGGTTCTCTGTTTTTTTGGCTGTTTTTTCCTTTTCTTTTCATATGAAGGAGATCTTGTAAAGATATACAAAGAATCTACCAGTTTATTGCCAGCTGACTTTTTCAAATTCTGGTAGTTTTTTTTTTTTTTTTACATCCCCAAGAAAGTTCTCTCATAGAGTGTTTTGCCAAACAACATTGGAAATCATCAGTATCGCACAGTATCAGTACTTGCCGCACAAATGTTTATCTTTTTTGATATACAGAGATACTACAGCAATCTTCTACTGTAATAGACATGCGAGAATGCTTTCTGTTAATGCTTCGCAAGGATGCATTAACCAATAGCAAGCACTTTGCACTCTGAGTTTTTAACTATTTATTTGAACTGTTCTACCTAATCTGACTCATTTGACATGGCAAACACATTTAATACTATGCAGATTTGAAAGCACTTTTTTGTTTATACACTACATGTTGAGACAAAACTGTTAAGGGGACTGTGGAATTTCTGTGTTTGTCACCGGATTGAAGTTACCACACCTTTCATTCCTGTTAATACATATGGACAAAGACAGATAAATATTAACTGTTCCGTTGCAGCCTTACTTTCATTCGAATGTACAGTACACCACTGAATAAGAAGAAGGGGTGCTGCTTGGTTATTGTTTTTTTAATCACTAAAAAGAATGCAAAATATCTGTAAAGATGGCAATATCTGCAGTTGCAGCCTTAAATGGAACATTGTTTTTGAGATCAGTGGAGTTGCCACTTTGCAATAAAACCTTGTGGCATACCACATGGACATGTTTCTTTGGGCTGGTTTGCATGGTTCACCTCTTCACTGAGGCAGATTCTGTTGTTATGTGACATACCATCTGATTTCAGACTCAAAGTAAATAAAACACTGTAGGCGCATCAACACGTTATTCAAGCCACTTTTGTGGACAATAAGTGTTTGTGCTTGTAAAAACACCTCATAACCTTTAGACTGTTTTTAGAAAAATAACAATTTCCAAAAAAGTAGTTCATATTTTGTGAGCTAGTTTGAAGAACAAAGTTTGGTTCCAGATCTTTGATGTCCCCAGTTATCACATGAATTTGTTAAATTCCATGACCAGCACACATAATTTAACTAACTAAAATAGATGAACTAAACTAGTTATTGGATTATAACTACTAATAGTACTAGGCTGTCTCGAGGAGGTTTGGAAGTGGTTAAAGACACACCGTAACTCCAAAATCACTACTTCTTGTTATTTGTGTTATTTTCTGAACAAATAATCATTTAGTGCCCAGTTAGGTCCCATTTTAAATATTTTCTCAGGTATAATTTACACAGTGCTGTACATGCTGTACAATTTTTGGTGTAACTTCTGTGAAATACTCAGCTGTTGCAGAAATTCAGCCTCAGCCATTGTTTATAAAAAATACCATATTTAACAATTGCTATATAGGCTTAAATCAGATAGCCACTAAAACTGTTTTATCCACTTGGACATGCTTTCTTGGGAGCACTTTCAGCTTTCAACCTTTTTTGTGAGGTTTCATGTCCTACTTGCCCTCATTCATGTTGCCAGACGTGACATGTTCTGACCTGGGGCGGTCTCTTTCCTGATGTTTCGAAAGCTTTAATGGACCACCCGCCCACCTTCATATGGTCCAAAAGTTTCTGCCAGAGTGGTGTGTGTGTCTTCCAGTGGAACTGGGCTTGAGGCCAGAGGCTGCTTCTCCCTTTGGAGAATTTGATCCGCCGGCAGCGAGCAATCCTCTGCTGCTCGGTGCTATTTATGGCCAACATGCTTTTGTGTCTTGTCATCGTTGTCCACAAATGGCAAAACTGAACATGCCTCCAAAGAGCTGTGAAAGGGAAGCCTCGTTGAGCAGCCTGTGTAGTACTTACAAAAAGTGTTTTTCGCACTGGAGAATGTGGGCAGCAAACGAAGTGGCGCATTTAAAGCAATATTGCTCTGCTTTATAACTAAATATCAGGGCCAGGGTCACTCATACTAACTCATTTTGAAAAGAAGACAAGTGGATTGTGTCAGCACTGTATTACGTTAGAAGAATCTTTAAAAAGCTGCCTAGAGGAAAGTTTATTCTATTCTGTTTTTCAAAGATAGTCACTATTGGTGTCCAGTGATGAGGAACTTTCTAGTAGTGGTTATGAAACTGTCCAAACCCTCAAGGCAGGCAATAACATATTGCTGGGCTTGGTCGAAGCGCAGCTATGGACAGCTTTATCTTTGAAAGAAGTGCCACAAATCTCTTTTATCATTAGTTCTTTTATTCTTAGCTTATGGTTTCACTTTTCCTTTAACTTGAAGAAAATTTAAAAGACTTATGTGAAATGTAAATATTTAAAGGACTATTCTGCACCAGTCTATGAAGCTTAAATATGCTATGTAGATGAGTATCCATTATATTTTTTCACTTTGACCCAATGCCCTTAGCTGTCATGGCTTGTTGGACAATAACCAAAAATTGTGCTGTTAATGAAGCAATAAAACATTTCAAAGCTTATTTTAAGCTAACATACATTTGTGCTTACAATAATCACATGTGGTCTGCAGATTATAAAGATTAAATGTTATTTCATTTTTGAACACAGCTGATGTGGCCTGAAAACATGTGAAACATCAATTCGGTTGGTCAGGGCCTTTATGTACACTGATGACTGAAACAAAGGGCCTTTTATGTTAGCCTCTGAATCTCTGTGTCTGGACAAGCAAGCTGCAAATAAACAAGTGACCTCTCCATGCTCTCGACAAGATTCTGAGCTCTGAAAGGGAATGTGGCATGAGCACTGGTTGGTGATTGCTTGCCGCCATTGCAAAGTGAACTAGAATGCTAGTCATGTGAGGACTGGAGCACAAATACTGTCAACCAATTCCTGAAATTCCATCTAATTTAAACAGTGTCTGGTGAGTTTTACTGCCTGGATGGTGGCAACTAAAGACATGAGAGATAACAAATTTCCCAATTCATTGAGTGGTGGCACAGCACAGCCTATTTTAAGTAGCTGTTATTGCTTTCTAGTGCATTATTAAGCAGGTCACAGGAGACAGCTCCACCAGCTGAAAGTCACTGTTTTAATCCCTCATTCTATGCATAAGTAACATGTGATAATGTTTAGGCTATTTGCAGAGAAACATGACCTGTGCAGAGAATATGGACGTGTTATTGCAGGCACAAGGGTCACAAGATTAAACCTCAGGACAAAGTTACTCAATGTGTTATTAGAGGGAGTGACAGATGGGATGATGTTTAGTTGATCTTGATGTTGTTTTGTTGTTTATGATGTTCATTGAATCATGTCAATCCAGCATTAAAGGTTGTATGAATATTGACTTATTGCATTTAGTGCCCATATTAGTCACTCTGTGTTAATAACTGCTTAAATACAATGTTATTTATGTTTCATTATTGTATGTTTTCTATTCTTTAATAGTCATGTGATCATAATGCTCTGAGCAGAGCTAATCCTCCAGCCTATAAACTATGACCAATACTTTGCTTACAGTCTGGAATCACCCCTTTTAAGCTAACGTGTCTGAGTGAACATCTAGATTGACCAGAAACCTGTAGAATCTCTCCAAATTGAGTGAAGAATTAAACTGTGAACCAATATACTTTGAGTAGCCTGAGTCCTGGCCATGAAAGCTGGCAGATACATGACTGTATGGCAGGAGGTAAGTGAACATGCTGGTACAATCTGGTCCTAGTACTGCATGTAGCAACAGTCTGGTGCAGAAGGTGTCCGTTCATACTGTTCATACATAGTGGAGAACATCAAGATATTAACATGTGAGAAATACGTTTAAGTCATCATCACTTCTGTATATGGAAGGCCACATCTGACCAGTAGTTTGATCAATGGTCTACAGTGGGTTTTATACATACTGATAGTGTTCTTGCAGGTGATCTTCCAGCTGGGTTCTAGCTGTCAGTGTTGTGAAAATAGTCAGGTAAATGGTATTGGTCAATAAGGGCATTGTGTTGTTATTGGTAAAACAGTTGTATTCACAAAATGTGTGTGGTCTTAAAGCTAATGCTTAAGGTGCCACCCAGTGGTTAAGACTGCAAATGCTTCTCGTCCTGATTCAGTAACGTGAATACCTCAATGCTTTTTTGCCCAAGCAAAATGGATGGGTTAGGCAGTGTATTGTTAATTAGTAAGTATTATTAATGCAAATAATGCAGCTCACCAAGGTACACTCCTTATTGGGAGACTGTGAATGTATCTGAAACATTTAAAGTCAACTGTGTACATAAATAGAGGCAAAGAGAGGAAAGAAACAACTACACATGTGGATAAATAGAAATGGTAGGAAAACCTGTTCTATTCAGTATTTCATTGCAGAGAGCAGAAGTGGTAAAAATGATTTAACATGTGTACTTGATGGTGGAAAAGGAAATAAGTCAGCACATTTGTGCAGAGTGCTTTTAAGCAAAGTAGCTGATTCACTGATTTATTGATTGATTAAGGTCACAATTTATAAGACACTATATTTTACAGTGTAAGCACAGAAAGTACAGTCTGATAAGTGATACTTCATGCAAATTCATCCCTCTACCTAGCCTGCCATGCGTTTGATACATAGCTTACATTTCATAAACCAATGAAATTCTCACATCCTTATAATACCAGTGAAAGAAAATCACAGGAAAATATAAAGCTTTGTTACATGATGTAAATGTATAATACTACCACACAAATATCGCAGATATTTCAAATTCGCAAATATCGCAGACACACAAAACGCAGCTATGGACAGCTTTATCTTTGAAAGAAGTGCCACAAATCTCTTTTATCATTAGTTCTTTTATTCTTAGCTTATGGTTTCACTTTTCCTTTAACTTGAAGAAAATTTAACTTATGTGACTTGTAGTAGACTTATGTGAAATGTAAATATTTAAAAGACTATTCTGCACCAGTCTATGAAGCTCAAATATGCTTTGTAGATGGGTATTTATTATATTTCTGCACTTTGGCCCAAAGAACCCCCTCCTTAGCACATTGGACAATAATTGAACCAAAAATTGTGCTGCAAATCCAAAAATACTGCAAATCCATATTTTGTGTGGCTTTTTACTCCATAACACTGTCCAATCTACAAGTAACACAAACAAGTGTTTGGTCAGTTTTCAGTAGCTTTTCTGTTACAGTTAAAATCTACACTGATCTAAACTTTTGTAAAAACACTGTACATTTAATTTATGTTAACTGAGTAAATGTATTTTTGGAAATGTCCTTGCGTATTTCCACCTACAGGTATCTCCCTCTGCATCTATAGTGTTGTATGTACCCTGTATCTTTAGTTTACATACTGATTATGATGTATAGTTTGTGTTACCCTTTGTGGGTCTGTCTTTGTATTTATTTGTTTAAGCTAAGTGATACTTTTTTAATCCCACAAACAGGGAAATTCCACCTCCGCATTTAACCCATCTGTGAGGTGAAACACCACACACACACTAGGGGGCAGTGAGCACATTTGCCCGGAGTGCTGGGCAGCCCTATCCATGGCGCCTCGGGAGCAATTGGGGGTTACGTGTCTTGCTCAAGGGCACTTCAGCACTGGGGATCAAACCGGCGACCTTCCAGTCACAGGGCCAGTACCCTAACCTCCAGCCCATGACTACCCCCCTATTTTTACTGCCCTTACCATTTTGTATTGTAAATTGTAGAAAAAATTGTAAAAAGTGCTGCGTAACTGAGCTGTTTTCAGTTTTTCAAAAATGTGTGCTTTTAAAGGGAGATTCTAAAGTGATCGTCCACCGCCTTTCCATGACCTTAGAGCTACAGTTTCTGGTTCAAAATGGCCTTGAACAGCCACACCCATAAAAACAGTTTAATAAAATGTTATTTTGTGCCCACATTAGCTTGTGTTCCTGTAAGAGCTCAACTGCAATGGAACGAGATAATGTATGAACATTAACACCCACAACATTAAACTGAGTGTTGAGCAGTGAATTAGACCCAGACAGGCTATAAGATTACACACGTTTTGTTCTTCACCAAGTCTGCCTTAAGGTGGAAATAATAACACACCTGTATCTTACTTTAGAAAGAAAATCAACAACTAATTTTAGAAACTGGAGATGGCATATTGTTTTCAATGCTGGATCAGGTATCGAAGGGGAAAAGGAATGGATCCTGGAACAAATCTAGCCTGAAACAGCACACGCCCATATTGTGTGATGTCCAGTTGTTCGCTGTGTATTTCTACTTGTGGGTTGTAGTTTGATTATAGCAACCTACTTCTAGCTGCTCATAATAAGTGCTTAAATTGAAAAATGTCTCATTTTAAACCTTAGTAGTTTTTTAAAGGAAAAATCTCGTCATACCGGTTTCAGTACCGGTATCGGATAACATTTTCTTATAAAAAATAACCTTCGTCGGGCATAAATGGGAACTGCCCGATGGGTGAGGCGTAAACAAAGTTATTCGGAGTGTTTTAGTGTGAAATGCTCCGTTCTTGACAAACTTGAATCCAAACTGTTCACAGTGGTGGTGATAGGAACCTAACGTGTGAGTTAATGCATCTACAAGCTCCCCCACAGAAGGTTATTACATGAAGTGGTGACATATATGCTGCCTGATGTTCAACACATTGTTTTCTGATAGTTTTGCGATAAAGCTTGGGTTTAAATGTATTTTAATCCGTTTACTTTAATTAATTTCTTTTCAGATATATGACTATTTAACCATCATCAAGATTGCATATAAAAGCTTAACTAGAAGGCACGTGTAACTTTAGTGGTAGTCTGGGATAGTAAATAAAATGGCTGTATTTGTGCTGTGGACATATTCCCAGCACCACCACTGTAAAGAGTCAGTCTCTACAATGACCTATTTCATATCAAACCACTCTCCCCTGTTTACATCTCTACCACTGAATTATTCTGAAAAACTGGTGAAATACTCATATAAACTGAGCCCAGAACGGCATGCTGTTTTAGGTTCAAAATTGTTCTTGTACAACCACAAAAAGTCCAGTTCTCTGGTTAGTGTAGGAGATCGTACGCTTCTTTTCCTCCAGCAGCGCCGTTAGCCCGGTCCTTCGCCGCGGTCTTCCTCTCTCCACCGCCGCCTGTAGTGAGGAGTGTAGCGGCCGAGTCCTCCTGCAGGCTCCGCCCTCCTTGATCCGCTGCCTCACGTCACACGACATCGCCACATTCGTACTCCACCCGCAGCAGCCATGATGGTGGGTTTTTCTACAATTACTGTAGCCTGCTAAAGGTTTTTAATGGGCGAGCTTTTAGCCATGTCATTTTCACACGGAAATGCTCGATTTAATGTCTAAGCTGTGCACGTTGTGCTTTTTTTCTGTCTCTTCTTTTAACAGCAAGAAGGGCTGGACGATGGTCCCGATTTCCTCTCCGAGGAGGACAGAGGAGTAAGTTTTTTTTCGTTTTTTGTCTCCTGGTTGCTGCACCGTCCTGTTTGTTAAAGCGTTCTCGTCTTTTTGTGTCCTATGCGGTTTAATGGGCTAGCGGCTGTGTCAGATTAGCCGTGTCAGTCACGTTCAATGTCGCTGGAGAGCTACAAGCTATTAGCAAAGCGTCTGATAGTCAGTTGACTTCCTATTGCCTGGAAATAAAGGTACTGTGGGAGACGCAAACATGCATAACGATTAGCCTGTTTAACCCACTGACATTAGGTTTAGCCAGCTGTCTGTGACCTGTTAGCAGAAGAGGGTTATTAATCTGTTTATCTGCGAGCCTCCTGTCTCTGTCACTGTACACAGACGAGCCTGGCTGCTCCTTAGGCCAGCAAACAAAGTTCAGAGAATGAAGAATGAAGCCAGTTAGCTGAGCAGTAGGTCAGACAATAGCAGTGATCTCTGGCAGGCTGTTGATGATACTCAGTTTTCAGGCATTTATTGCCAGTGTTTAGTACATGAGTTATGTTTTTATCTGCATTTGTTTTCTTCACTTGATATACACTGGCCCCCATAAATATTCGGACACAAACTTAGAGGTGGGCAGTATGGCAACATGTATATCACAGTGCTACAAGACACTCATGATGCACATGGTGATTTGTATTTTTTTCTGATATTTGGTAAGTTGGAAAATAATTTTATATATCAGCATATTTAAAATATTAACAAAAGCTATGAAATAGAACACAGTTTTACATGCTGTGCTGCACTAAATCCGGTAAACAGGACCAACTGTGCACTCTTTGTAATGAAACATGCAGTTAGGAAATGTTTTTAAGTAGTGACAGAATGTCAGAAAAGCATACAGTGACATTGTGATATAATTCATGATGATAACGATATATATTTTCCCATATTGAACCACGGGTATGCTTTATTGTTGATCTTTAGGTTACTTAATAAACTGAGAGAAACATTTTAGTGCACTAGACCCTGTGTGAACATGGCATGGGGCTCCTTTAAAGGTGTAAATGTCAAAGTCTGGGTCATTTTTTTTGTACAGAGGTGACAGTGAGTTTGTGTTCATCAGTGGGATGATGAACAAAGACAATTTAGATGCAAACCGGTCTTGAAAAGGTCTTGGAATGGTTTGTTTAAAATATCGTTATTCAGTCTAACATTTTGTGCTCTACATAATGAACTTGTCTCAAATTTTCAGATACTTTTTTTAGGGCCACTGTACATGTGCACACAATAAAGCCCATTGTTCAAAACAAACTGTTAAGACAGCACTGCAAAATTGTGTACACTGGAAACAAAAATCTGTAGTATCGTTATACATAGTCTGTAAGCCTTCTGTAACTGTCAGGAATGAAGCAGAATCATCCCGCAGTGGAACAGCTGTGTGACATACAGTGAGGACGCAGCCATTGCATTTAAAAAGAAAGAAAAAAAAAGTTTTAAAGCCTGCAAGTGAAAAAGTGAGAAAAGTGAAAATGAGAGCCTTCACTGTCTGTAGTGTCTAATTCAACATGGTTTACAGCCCAGGGCTGTCAATGTGGACCTTCAGACCGATGCTACACTACAAGTGGACATTTCAGATGCTCTGAGTGAGAGAGACAAAGTGAAGTTCACCGTCCATACGAAGGTAAGTCTATTAGTGCTGGAAGCATGTGTGTTTCTATTCTGGTCCCTGTGACTGGACTGTCTGAAGGGTTGCTGCCAAAAAAGTTTCCTCAAACATATGCAAAATATATTATCTGCAGAAATAATGGAAAAGTAAAGCTTGTAATTCTCCTTGTGTTCTGAATGGTCTTGTTGATCTCAGTCACATTTAAATATTCAGCTTAATGTCTTGTTGGAAGTGTTAAGAGGCGAATAGTGTTTAATGTGATGTGTAAGAATTTATCATGTGTTTTATGCTTCTCCAGAGCACTCTACCCAACTTCAAGCAGAATGAATTCTCTGTCGTGAGACAGCATGAAGAATTCATCTGGCTCCATGACTCCTTTGTAGAGAATGAAGAATATGCTGGTTTTATTGTAAGTATGGCAGCCATGTAGGCCATTCCTGGTCTGAGGTTATGCCGATAGTAGTTGTTCAATCAATCAATCTTTAGTAGGGATCCACCAAAGTGGGGAGTTTTGTGCCGATGCACATGTCCAGTCTTTTCATGTACATGTCTGCTGATTTGTAACACATAAACATTTAAAAAATGTAGAAATTGGTAATGCATCTACCTGGACAAGCATTACATAGAAATGTAACAATTTATGAATGGATGTGGTCCGAATGTCAGTCAAAATGTTTTGCTGTTCTGTTTCAGAGAAAAGTCTAGGTCTGTGTTAAAATGTACTTCTCTGTCTCACTGAACATATAAGGCTTTATTTTTATAAATGAGTTTTACTAAAGCTTAGCTCTTTGAACATTCTCTTTACCTGAAGAAAAAAAGTTTATTTATAAAAGGTGAACACAAGTTTAATGCAGCAGCTGATGGATGGTGCCCCTTCATAGAGCTGAATTTACCTAGCAGTAGTCCAGTGTGAAATCGTAATATGACATTGGCCCACTTCTCCAAAGTCATCACAGCCCAGTGTTCACTGTAAAGTGACAGAGCATGTATCACAGTGAAAACTTTTTGCAGCAGGGCCATTATGTGCAAACAGTAACAACCCAGCTTTCTACTGCCTAAACTAATACTAGGTATCTGTATTGGGTTGTCATCAGCAGAAAATGCTGGCTCTGATATTGGAGGGGGAAAAAGAATGACTCTGATCCAGTATTATTACAGATCTGTCATGAAATGATGTTCCTTCATGAGGGGTAGTAGAGTGAATAGTTTGAGTATGATCATCTACTTTTAGATGCTTAAGTGCTGCAATGAAAATAGTTCATTTGACAGTTCAGTAGTTTTTAAAGTAGCTTCTAGCTTAAAGTGTTTGCATTAGATACTCAGGGTTTATTTGCAAAGGTACCCGTAATATGCAGGGTAGAAGACAAAGTAAAAGGAAAATTGACATTTAGCATTTTGAAAGTCCAGTTGAGTGAAGTGATATGGCATTGTTTATAATTGAATCAGTTTCTGAGAACTAAGGTCTGCTCTTATGGGAGAAGAATGAATTAGGGGTGGCACTGGGAAATTGCTGTCCGGTCTTCTGGGTTCTGGTTAATGTTCTGCAGCATGGGTAACTCTTGCTGTCAGATTTATTGTCCTTTCATTTGGAATATACTTCAGACCTCGGCAGCCATGGTTCTTGGCACTGGAAAGCATTTTGCACTACCATCACATCTGCAGTGAATTATTCATGTCACTTCACAATATGAGAGATTACTTCATGCATTTGCAGACTGACACAGTGAACACTGATATCATTAGTATGCTCTATCAGCATTACTCTCTGAATGTCAAACGACAAAAGGTTTTTGGAACCATAAAGACCATCAAAACGGTTACATGACTGATGGAGTGTCATTTCAGATTCCTCCTGCTCCTCCGAGACCAGACTTTGATGCCTCGCGAGAGAAGCTACAGAAGCTGGGTGAGGGTGAAGGCTCCATGACCAAGGAGGAGTTCACAAAGATGAAACAGGAACTTGAGGCGTAAGTCACTTTGGATGTAGTGGCTTCATGTATATATTTTTACCTTGTTTTTATGGTTGCTTTGATATGCACTTGTTTCTTCAGCGCTAGAAGTAATGTGTGTTGTGTTGCAGTGAATACTTGGCCATCTTCAAGAAGACTGTGGCAATGCATGAAGTCTTTCTCTGCCGTGTTGCTGCCCATCCTGTCCTGCGCAAAGACTTGAACTTTCATGTTTTCTTAGAGTACAACCAAGATGTAAGTGCCATTTTTTGTGTCACATTTTCTATCCTGTTGTTTGAAAGAACACCTCTGCTTGTAAATGTGTTCCCTTTGTTCAGCTGCATTATATTCACTGAAAAAATATAACCTGTTTCGACCTTTTGTTGAAAATATGAACAGAACAAAACTCATGACTCGAGGTAAACTGACTTGGACATATTGCTTGTTTCTGGCTTTGGCAGCTGAGTGTACGAGGCAAAAACAAAAAGGAGAAACTGGAGGACTTCTTCAAGAACGTGGTGAAGTCTGCAGATGGAGTAATAGTGGCAGGAGTGAAGGTGAGCTCACCCTGCATTGGTACATGTGACCATCATGTGACACAGGTTGAGTGATGGTGTAGAGGAAATAACTGTTCTGGGAAATGATTTACTAATGGCTGCTTTGGATTCTTTAAATGTTAATTATGCCTCTGAATAGTCTTTTTATACTTGAATAGACATGGTTTACAGTTCTTTGTGGACAAGTTATTGAATATGTTGGTGCAAAATGATGGTGGTTATAAGCATTTTGGGGGGGCTGCTCTGAATAAATTTATCTTCACTTAAACGGCCCTCATCCCCTCTCTCCGTTTGAATACAGGATGTAGATGACTTCTTTGAACATGAGAAGACATTCCTTTTAGAGTACCATAACCGCGTCAAAGACGCCTCCGCCAAATCTGACAGAATGATCAGGTCTCACAAAAGTAAGTTTCTCTTCCCCTTCTCTTAACTGTCACTGTTCAAGGTAAGCTCTTCACTTACATGCTGATAATACACTTTCAACATATATAAGCAGAAAAATATATCACATGCATTTTTAACTTGTGGAGCTCATTTGTCACAGCTAAGAAGTGGTATAGTTTGACCACACATCAAGGAGGGTGGGGTGGTGGGGGGTTGTCAGCAAATTGGGGTACTTTTGGAAATGGAAAACAATCTTGGAATGGAAAATAATTTTGTCTTTTGGCAACAGTTCATGCCTCACCTCAGGCCAAATTGATACAACTGAGGACCAAACATGCAACTCGGTCAATTCTCCAAAAATGGCACGTGTGTCATGTTTCATTGTGTGTTATGTTATGTACAGTATTTTACGTCTACTCTGTTTTGCATTAATTTGCTTACAAATGTGGAAACTGGTAAGTGGAGTTTTCTCTGCATGTCTGAGCAGAAGAGTCACACTGTATATCTGATAAAACTGTGTCAGTATTTTTTAGATACATCTGGTGACTTTATTGCTGTTCATCATGACAACTATCAGTTTATGGCAAGTGTATGTGCAGTCACCTAGCATGTCCTCTCTTTAATCACTTGTCTCCTGTTTGGTGTGTGAGTCTTGCGTGAAGTGTATTCTTTTCTGTGGCAGTGAAATATGACACACTGAAGTGGAGAATTGAAAATCAGAGTGAATGCTTTTTAACTGAAGGAATGAATGGCTTGAGTCAGTCAGTGCATGGATAAGTATTGATCTTGAGTTTGAGCTGAGCGCTTTGCTGAATATCTTTTACTTCATGTGGAGGTGTAACAGAAGGTCTTTTACAGGTGCTGCAGATGACATCAACAGAATTGCCTCAACACTGTACACTTTAGGGACCCAGGACTCAACAGATATGTGCAAGTATGTAACACTGTTTCCACCCCACCCACCCCCTCTTTAGCTTTGGCGGATCGACCCAGCTGCCGTATATACAGTTTTTAATCTTGTTTTAGCCTCATCAAACATACCTTTTGTTTCTTATGATGAATTTTTTCTTTTACTTTTCAGATTTTTCTTGAAAGTGTCAGAGCTTTTTGAGAAAACACGGGTATGTGAATTTCTAGCATTTTTAACTGCTTTATTTCAATGTATGTTTTACTATTGGCCTGGTAAACCACAGAAAGGAACTAGTGTATGGTTTCCAACAGTAAAGGGGAATTCAGCAATTTTTTGCATAATTTGGTTTGTGAAGTGTAAACAAATTAATTCAGAGTGGTAGAAAAACTTAGACACATTTCTTTACAGTGGTAGTGATCAGAACCAGGGGTTGCTATATAAACCATGCAAAATGTAGCCATTTACGTGCTATCCAAAACCACTAGTGTTCCTGCACCTCTTCTGATCATTTATTTGTAATGTTGATAAAGGTAAAATAGTGGAATGTCTGGAAAAAAACATACTTTTTTACATTTTGCATGTACCTCTCTGTAATAAATGGCTTTTAAAATGTGCTCAAAACCATATGAATCAATATCCACTACATCAGGTAGTATATTCTTAACCATGTCATGAACTTTATGAGAGGTAGCTTTAGAGCTGTTTAACGCTTTTTAAAGCTTTGGATGTCTGGTTCTCGTCACCAGCACTGTGAACAATTCTAGCTAGGAAAATGTGACATTAAACCACTCTGAATTACTTGTATACATCTAATCATTTAATTATGCTGAAATTCTGAAAAAAATGGTGGAATTCCCCTTTTAATGCTGTATTTATTTTAACTCCCTAGTGGTTAAGCTAGTTTGCAAACTGGTACCACCATGGCCCAATTTATTTTTTCAAGTTAAGCCTTGAGAAGGTTTGAAGAGAGATCTGAAGGTAGCCCCTCATGAATAAGAGTCTTTCAACTATTAATGAGGAAGTGCCTTAAAGCCCTTTTCTCTCCCTGAAGAGAGAGGCAGCTAATTTGGTGCTGAATGCAGTGAACGTCAGCAGTTTTACAACAACACAAGGCCATAGTAATTGAGCACAATGTGTCAAGGATCATAAGGTCATCTGCTCCCTTCATGTCAGTTAATCTCATGCCGTCTGTATGTTTCCTGCGCAGAAAATTGAAGCACGAGTTGCCGCTGACGAGGACCTAAAACTTGCTGACTTGTTGAAGTATTACCTCAGGGAGTCGCAAGCTGCCAAGGTGTGCTGTCTGACCCTTACCATCCCTCATATCACATAGCAAGCCATTACAGATGCTGCTTTCATGATTGTTTACTCTATTAGATTACAGCATGTGTGATAACAGGCTCAGCATTTCATGTGTGGTCAAGAGTTAGTTTTGTGTTTGAGCAGCAGAGTTGAGTCCATTTGGTCTGTCCTTCGCTGCCTTTCAGGACCTTCTGTACAGACGAGGAAGGGCATTAGTTGATTATGAGAATGCCAACAAAGCTCTGGACAAAGCCAGGGCTAAAAACAAAGACGTCCTTCAAGCAGAAACCACCCAGCAGGTGTGCTGTCAGAAGTTTGAGAAAATCTCAGAATCAGCTAAACAAGGTATTTGTTGATTTTTTTTTTTTTTTTTTTTCTTCTTCTTCACAGTTTTGTTTATTTTTCGTGAAATTTACATACATACATTTACAAATTTCTATAGATTATAATGTAAAGAAGGAATGTTTGCATTAATTATGAAGCTGCTTATGTGTGTACTTTTCCCCCCAACCAAAACAGAACTGATAGATTTCAAAACAAGAAGAGTAGCAGCGTTCAGAAAGAACTTGGTGGAACTAGCTGAGCTCGAACTCAAACATGCTAAGGTAAATTTTATTCCATGTTGGAAAGATTTCAACTTGTTTAAAACCAGAAATATAACCTCAATTAATGTGGTTTTATGACACTGAGCATATTAATGGAAGAAAATCAGACAAAATCTCTACATTGTCCTGATACTCACCATTCACGGTCTTCTTTTAAAGGGTAATCTACAATTGTTGCAAAGCTGTCTGGCTGTTCTAAAAGGGGACACTTAGACCCTAGAACAGGGTTCTCTGTCTAGGGCTTTCCCTGCTTTGGTCCCGTCTTTATTTGGAGGATTGGAGGAGAGAGCATACCTGGGGTCTGTTTATCAAGAAACATCTGTATGTATCACTACCAGAGACACCATACTCCCTCCACTGCCGCCTTAAAGTGACGCGGCCCACTGTGGAAAATTTCCCAAGTCCACACAGCACAAGAACCAACAAATTCAGTTAATCGCGTCTTGTAACTTCTGATTGTTAATTGACGTTTTTCATGAGAATTGCTTCATGAACACATTTATGTTCCTGTAATTTCTGTCTAATTGTTTTCTTTTTACTTGTTTATTTTGGCTTATTGTAATCCCAGAGTCTTTAGTTTCGGTAATCCTTTTGTATGGATGCTGCTCAGTTGTCTTGTTCAAGTTGAGCTGATTGTTACTATGATTAAAGTGTATGGTCACTCAAAGCCTTGTACATGTTGTATTAGTTTTCACTGTATTGCTGTTGATCATCTTAATCAGACTCATAGTTTTTCTTTTGTATTATGCTCTTTAGCAAAATTAATACATTGTTTCCATTTTTCATTCCTGACAAATAACAGATCATTGTTTGCCTTAATATGTAGACTAATCAGATATTGTAAAAATCATAAATGAATACATTTCTTTTTTCCCCCAGGCTTTTTAAGTGCACTGTACATGAATGTGTTTTTTTTTCACAGTATGTGACCAAAGCTTCCATTTATTCAGATGGAGGAATGCTGACTTAAATAGTAAAAATGATGATAAAGTGGTAATGAACATGACAAAAATAAATAACACTGTTTACCTTATGTGATAGAATTCATTTCATGTGAATGGAAAAAACTCAGCATGAAGAAAATTCTGCTCACTTTTAACAGGCTTCTGAAGCATACTCTATCCAGGTACATTCCAGAAAATAACTGGACATTAATTTTTAACACTGCTGCCCATATGAACGCTGTTTTATTGAGATATGAAGAAAACCATTACTCAATAGTCGTGGACTGGAAGTCAGGGAACCGGCCTTGAGACGGGAAGGTTGCTGGTTTGATCCCCTTAGCTGACAACACGTGACTGAGTTGCCCTTGAGCAAGGCACCTATCCCCCAACTGCTCCCCGTGTGCGGCGGATAGGTTGCCCACTGCTCAGGACGAGAGTGCTCACTGCCCCCCTAGTGTGTGTTCACCAGTGTGTATGTGGTGTTTCACTGCACGGATGGGTTAGATTTGTGGAGGTGACATTTCCCCGTTGTGGGACTAATCTCTTAATCTAAATTACATTCCATTGCTTGATATTTGATGTTAATTTTATGCCAAATTTTATGTGTGTAAGTGTTGTGACTGTAAACACCGTGGGCCAGGAAAGGGCATTCTTGCTGTGTTTGAATGCTCCTATTAGAGGTGGAATATGGATAAGGTCAGCGCCAAGATACCTCTGACCACGAGGCCTGAGGCTCAAAGACTCAAGACAATCCACTACAGATGTAAAAAATTAAATTAATGAAAAGATCTTGGACATATACAAATGACTAAGTAAATGAGACAATAAAAAAGTCCTCAGACTCTGCCACCTCAGGTCATAGACTTACAACTGGAATCCAGGGCCATGGTCCGTTCATAGGTCAGGGAACCAAGCCGCATGACTGATGACCGATTGTGTTAAACGGCCAGTTGCCTCTTACTTTCAATGTAGAACTTTATTTTATTTTTCATTTACGAAAATTAAAATGCCAATAATAAAAGAGCAGTTTTCTTCACTCAATACAAATTGGTTGTAAAAGGAAAAAATGATTGTAAAGAAATCGCAATCAACCATAAAACGTCATGAACTTTATGAACCATCCTTGGTAAATATTTTTTTTACCGAGTAACAAAGTCAACCTGTATCCTCAAACGACTTTTATTTTGAAGCATCGCATGGACGGAAAATAATTAACCCGGAATCAGTCAGTGCTCCCGTCTCATCATCTGGCAGTTATACTCGCCGATTTCAGAGCGAAAGAAATCTTCTATTATATTAACATTTTTCTGCATAAAAGGAAAACAATGAACCGAAAAGAGGAATATGACTCCTACGAGATTGAGGAACCAAGTGACGAAGAGAGAGCAGTCAGGTAGAATGTGCTGTAATGTTGTAAACAGAACTAGTGTGGGCTTCGCTGTGGCGTTTGGTTTTGTAGTACGTGTTGTGGTCTACACTCAGCGTAACTGTACAGATTCTTAAAGATCAGCAGTTCTACATGGAATCTGCCATAAGAGCGCACACACAGCTGGTACAGACTCCATAGAAAATTATTGCCAAATGAATGCCAGTTACACGCTCGAGCAGCTGCACATGAGTCTGCGGTCAGCGTGCCCAGTTGTGCTCTGGCGCAGTGGAACTAGAGCCTCTGGAGTGATGAAGCACCATTAAATACTTTTGTGATGGGCGGGGTGGTGTTTAAGATCCAGAACTAATCATCCAACATCACTACTTGCCCACATTAATGCTCTTGTGGCTAAATGCAACCACATTCTCACAGCAGTGTTCCAACTTCTCGTGTAATGCCTTCCTAAAAATGTAGAGACTGCTACCTCAGCGAAATTAATACCACTGATTTCAAGAATGTTTACATATGGCTGGAGTTGGCTAGAATACACACACACACACACACACACACACACACACACACACACACACACTCTAACCGATTACTTTATTAGGAACGCTTCCTTGTATCTACACTCATTGTCTGTTTGATCAGCTCCAGCTAGAATGTAAGCACACTTTGTAGTTCTATAGTTACAGGCTGTAGTCCAGCTGTTTCTCTGCATACTTTGTTAGCAGCCATTTACCCTGTTATTCAGTGGTCAGGACCCCCATGGACCCTCACAGAGCAGGTACTGTTTGGGTGGTGGATCATTCTCGGCACTGCAGTAACACTGACGTGATGGTGATGTGTTAGTGTGTGTTGTGCTGGCCTGAGTGAATCAGACACAGTAGTGATGCTGGAGTTTTAAAACACCTCAGTGTCACTGGCGGACTGAGAATACTGCACCATCCAAAAATTTCCAGCCAACAGCGTCCTGTGAGCAGCGTGACCACTGATGAAGGACTAGATTATGACCAACACAAACTGTGCAGTAGCAGATGAGCTATCGTCTCTGACTTTACATCTGCAAGGTGGACTGATAAGGTAGGAGTGTCTAATAGAGTGGACAATGTTTAAAATCTCCAGCAGCACCGCTGTGTCTGATCCACGTGTACCAGCATAAAACACTATCACCATGTTGGTGTTACTACAGTGCTGAGAATGATCCACCCCCCAAATAGCACCTGCTATGTGACGGTCCATGGGGGTCCTGACCACTGAAGAATGGGGTAAAAGAGGGCTAACAAAGTATGAAGAGAAACAGTTGAACTACAGTCTGTAATTATATAGTAAGTGGAGCTGATAAAATGGATAATCAGTGTAGAAACATGGATCATGGTCATAATGTTATGCTTGATCGGTGTGTGTGTGTGTGTGATTGCATCTGTCCTGATGCACTAATTACAAAAAATTAAGCAGTATGGTTGACTTTGTTTGTATGTATTGTCCTTTAGCTCTGAAGATGAGCTCGACATTCTTCTTAATGGAACTCCAGATCAGAAGAAGAAGCTCATCCGAGAGTATTTGACCGGGGAAAGTGAGTCATCCAGTGGTGATGAGTTTGAGAAAGAGATGGAGGCAGAGCTGAGCAGCACTATGAAATCCATGGAGTGCAACTGGAACTTTCCATCAACTCAAGGTTACTATTATAACATTCCCAGAAGCTGTGTCTGATCTGTGGAAGACTTGTGATCTCTTACAGAGAGTCATTTTCACTTGTAGGTGAGATCTCTCAAACCAGTGGCAATGCTGCAACACAAAACATGGCAAGAACGCACCCTCAGCAGTATGACAACATATACTTTGATTCAGATTCAGATGAAGACATCCAAGCCGGTAAGGATGCCAGGAAAAGCATTAATGCAACAGTGCTACATGCTGTCCCTTAGAGACATCAGTGTTCATTGTGTGTTTGATGTTCTGTTTCAGGTGTCTCCCAGAGTCAGAGGAGAAAGCAGCGTCTTAAACCTACAAACGATGAGCTATTATATGACCCAGATGAAGATGATCGGGATCAGGCATGGGTAGATGCCAGAAGAAAAGAGTGAGTATTGTACTGAAGGACAACTAAAATTACTACAGTAATCAAATTCTACCTTACACACACAAAGCCTAAAATTAACTCATGTTTTCTGCATAAACATTTGCATGGATACAGGTACAGAAGCCACAGAAGGGCCACATCATCTACAGACAAAAGAAACAAATCTTGCCCTCTCCCGAGCAGTGATGCTGTCCTCAATTGTCCTGCATGTATGACCACACTATGTCTGGACTGTCAGAGGTGAAGGCATTATTGCACTATTCCACCAATAGCTGCCCAATTTGGTTAATCATATTATCACTGTCAAATCAAAACATGCTGTTACTTTCCTGCAACAATTTAAAAATATCAAATATATAAGATTTTACTTATATGATTCTTCTTGTCTTTGTACATAGACATGAGAAGTATAGGACGCAGTACCGAGCCATGTTTGTGATGAACTGTACAGTGAGTAAGGATGAAGTGCTGAAGTATAAATCAGCCAAACAGAAGAACCGACGCAGGAAGAAAGGTCAACAAGGCTCTGTGGCCACATCCACAGAGACAAAGGCAGAGGCAGGTCTGACTGATTCCAGGCTGAGTGGAATGGATGAGGAAGAGATATATCATCCAGTCAAGTGTACAGAGTGTTCTACCGAAGTGGCTGTATTTGATAAAGACGAGGTCTACCATTTCTTCAACATCCTCGCAAGCCACAGCTGAAGAGATAATGTGTGTGACACAGGACTCCAGGCAGCCTTTATTCCTAAAATCACTGTCTACAGTTTGATTAAGAAACACAGGTGAGAATAAGGGGATGTTGTAGAAAAGGATTTAATCTGTTTTTGACATCTGTATTCATGGACATTAATGTAAAATATTTTTCTTGATTGACAAAGTGATTTAGGTTTATTTCTTTAATTTTTTTTTTTACTTTAAGTGATGCAGGACATTTTCATATAGTCTTACATTCAATGAAAACATACGAATAATATCTCACAAATAGTTATAAGCAAACAAACTGTGTTAGTCACTTGCATTATTTAAATAAATCTTTTTTTGAGATTGCTGTTTTTTAAAGATAGTGTATTGTAATGGCTGATAACTTACGAGAATTAACTGTGAACCTGAATTTGTGGACTAGTAGCAACCTTATACTGGGTTCTGGGTCCAATCTTAAAATATAACCAGTACCTCACTGAGATCCCAAGGTTCATCATAAAATTGTATCTGTTTATGTATTTGTCAAGAGTCTTGGGGGTCTGTTCAGCTGTACTGTGACCAATGACTTTACATTCATATTTACATTAATAGTCATAGGAAATTCCATGTTAACAGAGTGACCCACCTCCTGTTTAACACAGCATATTTCCTACTAAAATTGCACATATCAGCAAAACCAGAGATTCAAAGAGCAAATGGACATGACAGCATTCCCTCTGGGTGGTGGATTTAGACATTTTAATTTAAACTGTCATTGGATCCCCTCCTCAAGTCAGTTTGAGAAAGTTCTTCCATGGTAGATCTGCCCCAGTCAACTGCATGCTCTATTTTGAAATAGAAACATCTAGGAACAACAATAGCTCAGCTACTGTAGCGCATGCAAACTCATAGAGCAGGCCTGCTGTATAGTGCCTTAAAATTGCCTATCCTCTGTTGTATCACTCACTACAGAGTTACAAACCACCTCTTTTAAGCAACATAAACACAGGAACTGTGTGTTGGGAGCTTTGTGAATTGGGTTTCCGTTATCAAGCTGCTGCACACAAGCTTAAGATTACTATACGCAGTGTCAAGCATGGGCTGATGTAAAGCTATGGACTATGGAGTAATGAATCATGCTTCATTATCTGGCAGGCAGATGGATGAATCTGACTGGTGGATGCCAGGAGAACACCCCATACCTACTGGAATGCACAGTGCCAACAATAAAGTTTGGAGTAGGAGGAATAATGGTCTGGGGCTAGGCCCCTTAGTTCCAGTAAAAAGTACTTACTGCTACAGCACACAAAAACATTTTAAACAATTTCATGCTTCCAACTTTGTGGCAACAGTTTGGAAAATACTTTCCAGTTCCAGCCTAAGTGTGCCCTGTGCAGAACGTGAAGGTGCACATGGTTTGACAAGTCTGGTATGAAGGGGCTCCAGTGGCCTGCACAGAGCCATGACCTCAACCTCATTAAACACCTTTGGGATGAAATGGAAAGTTGATTGTGGGCCTTTTCATCCAACATCAGCATCAGCTTCATAATTAGCTTTGTGGGTACAGCTAGCTATATGTGAGCAAAATTACTCATAAACTTGGCAACTGATGTGATTAGCAGAGGTATTTGACTCCATGTTAACGCCCATGGTTTTGGAATGGGATATCCAACAAGCTCAATTACGTGCAATGGTCAAGTGTCCACATACTTTTGGTCACGGTGTATAGTAGTACAGAATAAATGCAGGTATGCTGCCATCTAGTGTCAGTAAAACACAGAGGTCTCAAATCTCCTCTGCCCTGTATTCAGTTTTCTCAGATTATGTTCCCTTTCAAATCTCCATTTTTTTCAAGCTGAATCGCGTTAAATTAACTTTGCGTCTCACATAATTTCTAGACGTTTCTCGAAATATATCTCTGAGTAATATTTAATCACTTTTTAATCATTTTCGCGTGTTTTTAATAATATGTTATCTAGCTCCACTGTTTGTTTCTCTAGATAAAACCCGCTCCGCCAAATATCCAATCAGAAAGCCGTATGCAAACGAGTATGTAAATTTGCACAGCCACCCCACACAGAAACGTCCTATCGTTTGAAAGTGGGCACGTGATTTGCCGTGTCGTCACTGCGCACTTCCACCAATCCGCGGTTTGTGAAGAAGCCGGAAGGGAGCGGAGGAATCAAGACGACCAAGTAAGGAACATGGCGATTGGAGATGCTTGGAAACAAATATCTTGGTTTTATTACCAATATCTACTTGTCACCGCACTGTACATGTTGGAGCCTTGGGAGAGAACCGTCTTCAGTATCCTTTCTTGAGATTGTGTTTTTCCCCCTTTTTGTTTTAGTGACTTACTGTGTCATTGTCCTAGGTTAACCTAATTAGCTCACGAGGCAGATGTCGGCTTGCTATTCGCCAGCTTCTTGGTGGGATTTTATCGTTACACCTTAAATGTGGCGCCAAAGTCTTAACTGCTGCACAAATTAAGGTGGACTGGGCAATTCGAATAAGAAGCTGGCTTCAGCTTCGTAAGTAGCTCTGTGGCTACAGATAGCAACAAGTGAGCGAAATAATTGTCACCCGTAGGATTAGCAGCTAATAAAATTAGCAGATGTCTTTGCGTTATGTTCTAGATTTTTAATTTATACCTAATACGAACCGAACATTTCGTTGATAACCGGCTTACTCCCGTAACTCAAGTAGAATAAGCTGAGAAACTTGGATGGTGCAATTACCTGGGGTGATTCATCAGATCAAGGCATCAGCTTACAAGTAACACTGACAGTTTTGTACATTAGAGTTACAACATTAGTAACGATAGGAAGCACTGTTATTATAGTACTGTAATAGTCCTAAAATAATGTAACTACCAATAGTTAAGTAATCTGAACAGTGATTTACATGGCAGTGTTTAGTTTCTTCCATTGGGACTTGCGTGCGGGCTGATGGCCAGATCTTCAACTCATTGTCGTGCTTAAAGTTCTATAGCTTATGACTTGGAGATCACAAGATCTGCTCGCGCTAATTGGTATGTTTCCTACGTCATCACGTCGTCGCGGAAGAAGGGCGTTTGTGTTCCATGTCAAGACTCGGCCTATGTGCATCACGACAGAAGTGGTTTAAAATAAGCTTGAAATATCTTACATCTGACATGTATTTTATCTAAATTAGTTTTCGTGGGACTTGCAAACATTAGATGATTCTCGGTCCAAAGTGTTTTCATTTATCGCCTTGCTAGACCACGCCCACCGTTTTGAGAGGCTTGTGATAGTGACTCCGGGTTTTCAGGCCTAGTTTCAGTGGTATTTAGGAAGAATTAACATAAATCTGACATTAACAAGGCTCAGTATGAAGCACAGGAGGCATTTCGCGAAACAACTTCACAAAGGTCAAAATCAAGACTGTAAAATAGGAGAAGAGCTAAGGAAAATGTTGGACAGTTTTCAAGTTTATGCTGAACTTATCCAGTTTGCTGTGAAATCCACATCCCCCTCACAGAAATCCCACATTTAACTCAACATCAATGGATGTTACCACAGACACACACACTCATGGATGTTACTACTAACCAAGTTATTTATTTCTATTAAACTGGTTTTATTGAAATATTTAGTACTTCATTTCACATAGATGTTGCAAGGCAGACTAGACTAGTGAAGTCTTGGATCACAGTGGTTATCAGGTCCTTATTTGCACATGCCTGCAAGGTCACAGTGTCCCATTTCTCTTTTGCAGTTCAAAGGGGTGCTTTAGCCAGGGCCACAACTGTCCTCTGCATCTTGTGGCCCAATTTTCCATGCGATAGAATATGGTCTGACCAACATGGCTGAGATGATGTTGAAAACTGAGCCATAGTGTATTTATTGCAATATGTGCAATTTGCTGCAATAAGCAAATTGGCTCATTTAAAAAAAATGCATGCAGGGTGACCGTTTCACTGGGTACAGTATGTTTATAACCAGTGCAATGCACAGGTCTGTCCCAAATAGTGCACAATTTTCCAGTGTTGACTTAGACTCTTGCCTCCACTTTTTTTCTTTTTTTTTTCACCAACTCAGCACCAGAACTGATGATTAAAGGATATAGCAGAGATTAAACTATCCTAAACATAGCTTAGACTAGCTTTAATATTGCACCATCCTAAATGTAACTGCAGCACCATTTAAGTGGAACAGAAAATTTGAATAAAACGCTGGCAAGTAAGAAGCTGTTTTTAGCTTCATATTGTTTTCCACAATGTTTTGTGGAAGATTTTGTTTTCTTTTTTTTGTCCCTAGTACTGTTTCAAATCCTTTTTTTTTTTTTTTTTTTTTTTTTAAAACCCAAATCATGAAGAAAATGGGTGGCGTAGCGTTGCAGGACATACCAAAAAAAATTGTGAGCAGAGTTTGTGACCAGCTGGTGAGCAGCACTGACATGGCATAAAGCTTCTTAAATTAACCAAGTTGTGCTCCTCAAACCCAGACCTTTTCCCATTTTGAGACCTCCATTGATAGGTCGATCAACCGATTACAGTAAAAAACAGAGTTGACAGAGTTAAATCGCTGACTCTGATGAGTTCATGAAAATCGCTGATTTTGCTGGAGTTTACTCCGAGTTTACTCCGAGTCCTGGGCTGAGAGTTGACTGTGACATCCACACGTGTTGGAGTCAAGGAATGGACTTTTTTTTTTTTTCTTTTCTTTCTTTTTTCTGGGAATTCGATTCACATCCAATGCTAGTCCCAAATGCATACTTGTAAACCAAGTGTCCTCAAGATCTCTTGTTCTATATGCTTTTATCTTGTTGACTTCACAAAAGTTCAGACTTTAGTGATGTCACTAGGGTGTCTTTAGGCACAGGAGTCATTGTTTATGACTGGAGCTGTTATAAAGTGATCTTAAAACATGTGACCTTTGATCTTAAAGTTAGTATTAAAGAATTTCTAACAGTTTAACAGCAGGCAGGAAAGGCACCTGTTGGAGTGATATCATGGTTTCCACTGTGAGGACAAAGATGAACCTGTTCCACTTTTTTTTTATTATTATAATAATATCTGATCTTGTCAGCACAACAGTATTTTAGTTATGGTACTTATGTTCCCCTATTCTAGGTGTTTATAACCCAACAATTGAATCATTTGTTTTTTGTTTGGTGAAGGGTTTTATTTTTATTTTTTTTTAATTACTCTGTGAATAAAAATAAGGTATACCCATGTATACTTTAAGAACATAGTTTATGGCACAAGTTCTGTGAACATTTGTGTTTCTTTCAAATAAACAGCATGTCAAATTACCCTTATTATTCTTCTCTAAGAAGTAAAGTTTCTTTAACATCATGTCAGATTCTCTCTTGATCTCCGTAGCAGCAATGGCAGTGTACACAGGCTACGTGTTCATGCCCCAGCACATCATGGCCATTTTACACTACTTCGAAGTGGTCCAGTGACCGTGTGAGCGTCTGATACCGTTCGGGATGCCCATGGATTCCCCCTGGTGGTTAGAAAGAGGAGTTCTCTTGCAGGGTTTTTTTTACCCTGTGCCTACAATCACTGGAGACTTGAACAGTTTGGTGGGCTGAGACAGCGGAGAAGCCTGAAGAGGAATCAGGAAAGAAAGCAGATATATGGATCCATTGTAGTCTTAATGTCTGTGGCTATGTAGCCCCATGTAAGCGTGCAGTCTCAGAATCTGAGCACATACTGCCCTGATGCATCTTTTTATATAATGCTGACATTTTTATAATGCTTCAATTTCCTTTGATGGCAGTGGTTTATTGACATAGTCAATATTTTGTGATAATGTGTATATTTCAATGTATACATATTTGTAATATTTTATAAAGAATTATTTTGTCTGGTGATAAGTTTTGTTTTACCACAATGTAGCATTGTATAGATAACCTGTGTGACCCAAAACAAAAACAAAAAAAACTAAAGTTTCTCAGGTGGTAACTGTGTGGCACCTCACCCTATGTGTATTTAAATATTACTTAAATAAACACTTCCATCACTTTATTCTGTTTTTACCTTTTCATTTTTTTTTCTGGTGTGACAAATGAGATGTGAAAGGATATTTGGATAAAGGAACCATAACCTGTTTTTCATGAGGTCTATTTATGATGGTTGTGTGATTTTATGTACAAAAACTGTCAGAGTTAATTTTATGTGACATTTTCCAACTGTCCCTTATAGCGACAGGCTGTTTTTTTGTTATTATACCAGTCGTAAAGGCACATGTGAGCATCTTCTGTTCTGATTGGTTGCCTTGTATTGTATCTCATTCAGAAGGCAGTCTGAAACACTTCTTAAAACCTGAATATGAATGGGCCAGGCTGCCGGAGCCCAGCAGTCACAGTATAACATCAAAGGCTTTTATTATAAAGAAAGGAAAATGGAGAGTGTATTTTGAAAACAAATGTCCTAATCTCCATAGAGAGTTTCATATGCTACATCTAGTGTGCAGCTAATCGTGTTCTTGAAAAGGAAATGGAATCTTGTATGTTGGAACAACTTTGGATGCCTGGAATTTCTAAACGTCAACAATCTAGTTTACACACACAGGGCGATTTTCTTTTGAAATGTCATCAGCTAATGTCAGGGTCGACCATGGTTCAGCTGGTGAGGTCAGTGTTTCCTTGGATAAACAGATTCTATTGAGTGTGACAACATATTTTTCACTGTTACTCTTCAGTGTGTTGCTCTTATCTTGTTTGTAACTTGTACTGAATAATGCCACACCCTGGACAGCATAGAGCTGGGGGGGGGGGTTACAAATGTGAGTTTTTAAGGTGACCTGACTACAGTCTGATCCTACGTTCACCAGGGTGGCCTTCCAAAAGTGCTATTATTAAAGCTATGTATAGATTACATTTTCTTGACAACTATGAAGAGAGTGATAATCTTTTAAATGAGTTTTGTTGCATATTTTACTACGCTTGCTATTCATGGTAGTTGCAGTTTAAAAGACTGGTCACTAAGAGAGCAGAACAAATCAAATGGAAAAGAACAAGTATGTAAATCTTGGCAAAGTGGCTTGATCTGTATGGTTAATCTTCAGAAGCTTACTTTAATGTGTAGGAATACGTACAGGCACTACTTGTGTGGACTTGCCACCTGCAGGATGTATTATGGGTTGGACCTTTCAGAAAAACCAATGACATTCAATCCCGTTCTCAGATTCATCTTGCTGGCATGGACTCAGAATGAAAATAGCAACTGGTTACTGTTTAAACTGCAGGATGAGGATGTTCTCACGTACATGCTCAAGGGTTGCCTGGAGTTTGCACCTAAGATATAGTGCAAATATAGTGACCTGCTAACACTGCAATTATAATTGCTCTACTGGCTTTGAGCAACTGCATGAAGGTGTTAGTAAACAGGACCAACAAACCTTTAACGGGCCTCTCCCAGCTCAGTCCCAGCATATAAAGCAAATCTATATAAATCTCTCACCACCCGCGGCTAAATGTATCAGAATCACATATAGACTTACTCATTATGAACGTGGCACTGGTAAAATACTTGTACAATTAGTATTTAAACCTTAGTAATATGTGATGGTTTGTTATTCCCATAACAATTGAGTCTATTTTTATTCCTGTAAAAAAAACTTTTAGATGCATCTGCTTTAAGCAGATATCCATAACAGCTCTCCAGAAAATTGCCCACTTCCTATAAAATTACACACACTCAGCCCAAGGCTGATCATAGGTAACCACTGCTACACCACCATAAAAGGCAAGCATGATGCTCATTACTATTATATTGTGGAAAACAAGCATGTATACCCCTTTAAAATGGCTCTTCAAGGTTATTTAAGTTAAAAGCAAAGATTACATAAACAAAAACCTACTCAAAGAACCATTTAAATACAGAAACTGTTCTTTGCATAGTTATATTGTTCTTCTTTATGATGGAACACAGTTGTTGTAGCATGTGGGTCTTTATATAGCATCAAAAAAGGCTTCCAGTAATGTTATAAAGTTCTAGAACCTTTTCGGTACTGTATAGAGCTGAAGAAAATGGTAAGTAACGTGAGGAAAGTCATTAATGAGTATAATATAAAGACTGAAGAAAAAACGGTGTCTGATCTTGAGGCTGATTTGTCAGAAGTAAACCACATCAAACTTGAATGAAAGAAGAGAATTTATTACCATGCTGAAATCACAGCCTCATGGCATGTAGTCATTATGTATATGGACACATTCGATTTAAACACACCTTAGTAAACTGCAAAAAAAGCTTCAGAATTGCACATTTTGAGTGGCCACACAAAGCAAATCTATACTGGCTAGGATAAACTCATGTTCAGTCGGGTTAAACTCATGTTCAGTCGGGTTAAACTCATGTTCAGTCGGGTTAAACTCATGTTCAGTCGGGTTAAACTCATGTTCAGTCGGGTTAAACTCATGCTCAACCAGGTTTACATTTCACAGGGTCCATTTTAACATACAGCGGGCCTAAATGACCAAAACAACCGACTGAGATTCTTGTGGGTGGCCTACAAACCAATAACAACAAAAAACCACTAATACCAGGCTCGCGCGTTCACTCCACAGTAAACGTCAGACCCGTCTGGAGTTCGACCACGTTCACAGAGACCTTTCAGCTGCGCTCTAACTTCAGTTTGAACACGTCTTTAAGTGACAGGCTTCGCTCGGCGCGCTGTCTCCTCCTCACACTCGGGCTTTACGAAAAGTAAAAGCAAAAGCAGCTGCGTGCAGAGCACACGTTCCGCACGATCGCGCGCTCCACCGGGCGACCTCTTACCATCCAGACGGGACTTAACCCGAACCACAGAGAGTTTTCTGAGAAGTTATCGCCTATACGCCTTCCATATGCCTGACTCAGCTGATATGTTATATAGGGTAGCCTAAAGTGAGCGACTGCTAGAGTGATAAATGCGGTCTTGGGCGCACGGCTCCCCGTTCACGTAGCACGCCGGACGCGCCCATCCAGCGCGAGAAAGGCGAGCAGAGAGACGCGCAGCAGCTTCGTTTAACTCACGGGCAGATGGAGGAGGCGAGCGTGAGAAGCGGCGGTGAGGACAGCGCGGTTGGAGAGGGCGCGAGGGGCGCGGGGCGCCGGCGCCGGCGCTCGGGAGACAACACCGAGGATGGAGTGCCGCGCGAGCTCCGGCAACCGCGCAGCAACCGGCCGGTCAGCAGCGAGCGGCGGCGACTCAACACGCACAAGCTCGTACTGCAGTACGTGGCGCCGTGCATGAAGTCGTACGGGCTGTGCATCGTGGACAACTTTATAGGGAACCGAATCGGAGAGCGAGTACTGCACGAGGTCCGGCGTATCCACGACGGCGGCAGGATGCAGGACGGGCAGCTCGCGTGCCAGACGCGGGGCAAGAGCAAAGCCATCCGGGGGGACAAGATCGCGTGGGTGGACGGAACCGAGGCGGGCTGCCACAACATTGGCTTCCTGCTGTCCAGGATGGACAAACTCATCACGTTCGCAGACGGCCAACTTGGGAGCTACAAGATCAGAGGGAGACACAAGGTCAGGAATCCAGGATCTCTCTTTAGTCATCATCAACAACAATAATAGTTTTACGGCCACACATGTATTAAAAAGTGGGCTCTAACCTTCACAGCACCACCCGGTAATTAAGAGTAACCGCCTGCACAAAAGTGCATTAATGAAACATTTAAAGGCTGCGCTGCTCTACAACACTGCCAGAAATAAAGGTGCTGTGCGGGTTCAAACAACGTAAATGCAACAGGTTTAAGGTTTTAAGGTCCAACTAAATACCTAACATGAGTTTTGTTCCTCAGGGAAAGTGCATACTCGTACCTTTTCCTAAACCAGTGTTGTAAAACAGAACCACTGAATTAAAAGCCCGAAGACAGACAGGCTGTGTGGAGTCAATACGACGTATAAAACTAATATAATTATTCTGTTCTTTGACTAAAGATTTTTAAGACATAGCCTTGAGGGAACCTTCCCAGTGACAGTTTAGTACCCTTTTTCTGAGAGTGCACGGTCTGCTGGCAGTTTCTGAAAGTATATAAATTACATCTGTAAACAAATACATAATGTAGAACTCTTAAATACACGATGCATGTGTAATATATGCCATATAATAGTCTAAATGTAACGAGTTGGCAGTTATTGCTTGTTTCTGAAAGGCCAGCTTACGCGGAACCTGTAAACAAATATAATGTAAACAAAGTGTAATGAAAATATGAGTTTTTGTTGGTAGTTTGTTAAGAACAATAATACGTCTTAAGAAATTAGTGAACTGGTTTCTGTGGGTAGATTCTCCGTAATAAAGTACCTTGTGTTACATTTGTAAACAAGTGTGTAATAGCTGTATAAAGGGGTTATTAGTTGCTGTTTGCAGTGTCTTTAAAGTAATATAGTATATTACACAAGGCGATGGTTTCCGTCGTTAGTTCTTATGAACATAATATAAATAGGGGATGATGATGATGATGATGATGTAGACACACTAGTGTTGTGTTATTGCTCCAGCTGTACTGTGCCCATTCGAGAGGAAAAATGCTCAGTTTTTCGACATGAAACAACTGCATCTGTACACGTTTTCGAGAAGAAAGAAGGCGGGGTTATCACATTTCCCACCCGTATTCCGGCCGACTTGGTCTGAGTGTGAACTACTGGCCAATCCTAATGCCGGAGGGCGGGATTCGATTAGCCAATCATCACACTAGAAGCGATTCGACTGACCAATCACAGCAGGCAGGAGTCTTCGGAACACGGTTGTGGAAACACGGTGAGCACGTGTGTTTGGATGAACGTGCAGCGCGAGCTGTAGCCTACATGCTCCCGTCCACATCCTCAATGGCGCGGGGCGGCGGGGGGACGCGCCTTAACGACAACTTCCAGCAGTGCTTTATGATAAAAACGTAAATACCACCGCGATGTGAACGACTAATTACAGTAGTCCACCATCTGTGGAGCGTAAATAAGTAAACAAACGCACATTGGACGCGTACATATTTACTGATTATATTGGACGTGCGTCGTGTATCTGTGTCGTGTTACTCTACAGGTCTCGTTCATGAGCTTTATTAAGTTTAAGTGGTGCTTTTTTCACGCCAAACACGTGTTGGTCTCTCGCGCTAGAGTAAAACACAATGAAAGGGATTGGTGCTGGTGGTCTGGTCCCCCCCCCCCCACTACACGATCTGCACGTTGCACACTTCCAAGCAGGTTAAGGGGGCGTGTTTCAGCTCCTTCCGTGAGTACAACGTCTGCAGGGACACGTAAACAGACACAACTCTGATTAGTTACTCACTTTAACCCACTTTAGCTGTTTGAATGGCTCGAGCTGTCTGAGACTGAAGCGTTTTGGTGAAGCTGCCAGAACCAGCAGGCTGCAGGACTCTAGTTTTGTGGAGAAAGCTCGGAGCAGACATGCCGTTTCTTCAGCATCTCGCGGACATGAAGTTGGAGCAGCTGGCTTTGGAGCACATTGTGCCCGCTCTCCGGGATCATGGTTTTTTTTACGTGGACAGTTTTTTGGGCGACGAGGTTGGACGTATGGTGCTGGGGCAAGTGAAGCAAATGCAGTGTTCTGGCCTGTTGAACGACGGGCAGCTCGCTGGTCGAGGCTTGGGAGTTTCCAAGCGACACATAAGGGGCGATAAGATAGCCTGGGTGAGCGGAACAGAGAGGGGCGCGGAGGCCATCAACTTCTTACTCAAACTGATCGACAAGCTGGTTTCTCTGTGCATCGGACGGCTGGGCAAAAACGTGATCCGTGAGAGATCGAAGGTGAGAGGCTTTCTGCCCAAATGGTTCTCTTGCAGGAAATACTGTCTCTTTCAGATCTAGAAGGTGAGCATCTTATACGAGCTAACTTTGAGCTGAACTCAGGATTAACCCTTCCCTAGTCTCCCCAGCTGCTGCTCAGCTGTTCAGCCTGTAACTCTTTAAAATGATGGCTCTTCAAGCGTTCTTCAGCAAAGGACGTGGTTCTAGTTAGAGTTCTATACAGAATCATTTCATGCTTAAATAGTTCTTTGCATGGTGAAGTAGTTCTCCAGCTTGATGAAGAGTGTGTTGTATATAGAACCTTTTTCAATGTTTCTGTATAACACCAAAAAGGGTTCTTCTGTTGTTATGATGTAAGAACCCCCTTTGGTGCTAGATAGAACCGTTTTCAAAAAGGTTCTATATAACGTTAGAACCATATACAACATATTCTCCATCAATTTAAAGAACCATGCAAAGAACTATTTAAGCATGAAAAGACCCTATATAGACCCCATGACTCTAGACCTATTCCCTCTGAAGAACCACCTTTTTTAAGCGTAGAAGAGCGAGAAAAAATGATTTTCGTCTTCACTGCAGTCAAATGCAAGCACACCAGTCGTTGTTATATATTCTGCATATCCTCTAGAGTCTGATATTTTGTTCACTTCTCTCTTCACAAGTTTTGTGAAATGCATGAAACAGATGCCTCTGCCTTTTCCTCACGCACGATGCGGTAAATCCCTGTAAAACTCCGCTAAGATGCTCTGAGAGGCAAAGGCTGGAGTTGTAGCATCTGTAGCGTACAGTGCGCAGGCGCACCCGTTTTATTTACCACTGAAACGTGAGCGCGCGTCTGTGACGAGTGTACTCAGCTAATTGGTGTCAGCTTGGTGAGCTCCATTAAGCTCGGATGGAACTGTTTGGTTAAAGGGTAACTCCACTGATTTTCAAACATGTCTTCATAATTAAATCCATTAGAAGGTAAACAGTCATTTAGAGCATTTTGATGTCAGTGTTCAGTTCTAGAGAAACCTGCAGAGTCAGAATTGTGATTGGAACCAGACATCTGAGGAGTTTATTGCGTCCAAAAATGAACTCTCACAGAAAGTTAACACATGAAGTGGTCTTCAGTATTCTGTCTGAAGCCTGAGACATTATTTTACAATAGTTTTGAGATTAGGTTTAGGCCTAAGATGTATATAAAAATCTATTCGCAGCAGTGCAGGTGGTTGGTGTAGTGTAGTGGGTAACATCTCTGCCTACGCTGTAGACTGGGGTTCAATCCCCACCTTGGCAAATACCCTACACTATACCAATAAGAGTCCTTGGGCAAGACTCCTAACACTACCTCCACCTACCTGTGTAAAAATAAACAAATTGTAAGTCGCTCTGGATAAGAGCGTCAGCCAAATGCCGTAAATGTAAAGTGCATGTCTGGAGCTGTGAGGCAAAATAGTCCCAAATGAAAGCTTAGTTCTTTAGATTTACCACTATTTTACCATCATCAGCTTTACATATAACAGCTCTGAAGGCTTGTGAATTCACTGGTCTGGATAGTAAATAAAGTGTCTATATTTGTAAAAATCACCCCTGATTTGTATCACCACAACTGTAATGAAATCTGAGTTTACAAGTTTCTCTTCAATGAAGAATAAATTTAAAACCAAACTGCTCTGAATGACTGTTTGCAGTTCAACGTTTGAAAAAAATGTATGGAATTCCCCTTTAAGTAAACAAAGAGGAAACAAGTCCAGATGGAACAAATATTTAGGCATTAGAGTTTGTTTCTCACAGTTAAAATATCAACTTCTGTACCTTCTGAAAGAAGCAAATATGCTGAACTGTATAGTCACAGGTTAAGGCCGGGATAAAGTTAAACTGAGTTAACCTGTAGTCCACAAAAATCCCACTAATTTAGCTCCAAAGTAGATATTAAATATTACACGAATTCATTAATGTAGCATGGAGCTAAATTTATACTCTATGAATTTTGTATAATACATTATTACAGTTGAAAACAACACAATATATACACTTTTTATGAGTTAACACTGATGTAATTACTAAACAGAAGAAGGGTTTAAGTTAATGTTAATTTAATTATTAGTTCATGCTCATCACTCTGGACATATATAAACATTAACATTTCTTTCTTGTTTCATAGTTTCATATTAGGTGAGATCTGTACAGTTGTAGAGCAGTTTCATACATTTATTGTTAACTTTTAAATGTTTTTTTTTTAATGGAAAACAGACCTCAGACTTTTGAATGGTAGTGTATGTATTTTTGTAATCCTAGGTATACTTTTTTTCATCTTTCCCCCAAAATACTTGAAATTGTTGTCATTGCAACATTCAGTTTCTGTAGTATGGGTATGATTTGAATATTTCCTCATTCTAGAGCACTTGTGTCTTTATGGTTTAGTCATACATAGTCCAAAGACAGGAATCAAAGAAATTACAGCATGATTTAGTTACACTGTAAGAGATATCACAAAACAATTTTTAAATTTTGCTCTCTTTAAGTACAAATTGTCTAAGTTGGTGGAAGTGAAGGCACAAAATGTACTGCAATTTTATTCAGACAATGGCCATACAGTATGTCAAGTAATATGCAGAAATAAGAGAACATCATTTCCTTCAATCACATATTCATGTTTCTTGCAATCTGATACTTTAAGAGGGTACTTGAAGCACAATGCAAAGTATGCAGAGTTCAGTAGAGTAGCTCAAAAGAGTCATTATAGTCATTCATTTTCCCAAAATGTAGAATTTTAATGACCGTTGGCATGTTGAACTAAGAGTAATGACATGTATTAAAAGTGTGAATGATAAGTATAAAACTTCAGTTTGAATACAATTTCATATGTTTCTGATACTGTCTTTATTTTACTGTTAATGTATTACCACACATTGTATCTTAAAATGCCAAAAGTATCCTTACTTGTAAGGCTTACAGTACAAGTGATTTTGTGCTTCTCTCTAATTTTTCAACATTTCATTAGATTTTCATATTCAATTCGTCAAATCATCAACAACAAACATTTTATTATAGGTACATTATAACAGCATATAGCAGCTTGACTGCACATCTGCATAATATCTGGTAAACAAAGCAGGAAAAACAATGGTTTAAAAAAAGGCCAGTGTATTTATTATTTGTAGCTTACATACAGTACATAGCTTCTCATCGTCCTCCTTTATCTGTAGTTCTCAGTACAGTTACAGTAGCTGTTTGTTATGTTGTGGTGTGGTAGGTGATGAATGCAACAGATAGGCTGTCAGACCTAGCCATGCGAGAGTGTACCACGAGTAGTACGTGACTCTCCCCACAGCTTCCACTTCACAGGAAGCCAAGGCTGAGGCAACGGGAAGTGAATAAGCAAGCCACTTTCACTTTGGTCAGCTGCTGGGCCCCTGCATATCTGCCCATCCCCTTCAACCTCATATTGCCTGCGGTCAGATGCTCTTTGTCTGTTGTGTCCTTGATAAAAGTACTTAACAACAGATTTCACAAAAGAAGTAGTGGAGAAAATACTTAAAACATGAACAAATAAAATGACCATACTAGAGAATTAGCCTAAATAATTTTTAATATCCAAGTAAAATGTTTACTTTATTCAAATTTTTTGCTGGCTAACTGTTTAGGTACACTACTTTTGTCACGTACTGTGTTGGCCGTTTATGCTCATTGCAGATCTGGAATCTAATTACACAACAGAAACTAATAAGTGGGAGGCAACAAATTGCAAAACCAACTGCGGACGTGAAGCTATGCATCTGGTCCTGACCGGCACAGGAATGGTCAACGTATTCTGGCTGATAATTAATTGTGTGCGCTCAGCAGGATCGTTCAATGTAGCTGAAAATAGTTTTAAAAGCAGCAGAGTTAAAAGTAGAATATTTAATTGAATTGCAGTCAAGTATTAATAGTCTAAATTATAAAAAGTTTAAAAACTGGAACTGTTGAAGTGAAGAATGCATGCAGTTTGTCACGCTACACTGCAGCTCCAACATAAAGTGTTTCTATAGGGATTAGAGGGGAATCTATAGGGGTGCCCCAGCATGGCAGCCATGTAAAAAGCACAGGCCGCCCTCAGTGATTACGTAATGTTTCGGAGAAGAAAAGCTCCTATAATGGGGCAAGTAAAAAAAAAAGAGTTCAAATTCAAGTTCTAATGAAACATCCCGTGCTTGCTGTCCGAGAGTAGTCTTTAGCCGGAATGCAGTGAAAGAGGGCTGGATGTACTTGCTATCTGACCCCTGGGGGGAGAGCTTGGGAGCTGGAGCTGAATACTGCTGTTGTGTACTGAACTGAGTGCAGGGTGTAGCAGCAGCCTCACGCTCAACACGTAGCACTGTCATTAAACCTTCATAGTGTTGGCAGCCTGCCAGCCCTGCACTCGCTCCCCCCCACCAACACACACACACACACACACACACACATGCACAAACACACACTATCCTCCTTCCAGACCTCTCCATACATGTTTACATTGTGCTATGACGGCAAACCTACGTGTGTGCCCTTATTGTGGGAAAGAGACCATGATAAAAACTCGTTTGCAGAAATGTAAACACAAGCGCCAGTGAATGGCTACTGCTGCATTTGTGTGGCGGGGTCTGTCGAGACGATGATTAAGGGAAAATGGGGTTATGTTTTGAAACAGATTTAGCTATGGTGTTTGTGCCGTATTTTCGGAAGTGTCAGGGCACAGTTAGAGCTTTGATACTGTATATTTTAGACCATTTATGGCTATAATTACTAATGTTGGCAGGATTGGGAAGGTTACAGAAACTGTATTTCTTTACTGATTCCTGATCACCTTTTTACTGGAATCAGTTACATATAAAAAAGCAGCCTTGACTCATTTTCCTGAGTCATACATAGATGGTAACAATTCCAAGGCAATTGCAAAAACAACGAAATAAAATTAATTGCTAAAATTAGAACAGTGCCTCAAGTTAACACAATAGCAGTTAGTCATTGTAAGATATTAAGGTTAGCTTACTCATGATTTGTTACTCTGGGAAAGAACATATGAACTAACTCACTAAAATGGGTTGCGTAGATTGCCACACATTTTCCCTTGAAATGTAATTACTTCATGAAGGAGTGAAAAATATATTAGAATGAATTTCAAAATGTGTTATGATGAGATTAATGTCTTGGACTAAACTGTGTGCCAGTGGTAAAACATACCTGGAAATTCTTTTGAGTCGAGGATTAGCTTTAATTCAGGTCTAGGAAACCAGCCCTTTAAGTATTTATCTTAAGATAAATGGTTAAGGGACAAACTGAAGGCTGAAGATTTTATGTAGGTCATGTAAATTAAAGAGAAAACCCAAATCTAAATTTAATAATATCTAAGTAATTCTTTTGGGTAACATGATGGTAGGTTGCACAGCAGTCTTACTAAAGTACACTGAAATGCCAACAGGTTCTAGGTATAAATTTAATGAGTATATGATACAAATTCCACAGTGCTGTGTAATTATTTTGGGTAAAAAGAACTGTGTAGCTACATGGCATAAAAGGATGGCACACAAAGAAAGTACGATGGCTCTTATGTAGTATGTATCTGACTTTTACCTATAATGAAACTGGATCTGGGCTGTAAAAGAAATCAGTGATTCTTATAGCTTTACTCAGTCCTTACCATTTACTTCAGAAAACTATCTTTATAGTTTGGTACTTGAAGGTGTGTCTGATTTACTTTCCTGCCTAAATGTGTGACATTGATGTAAGTATGTTTGCATTTACCATCTTGTTGCTCCAAATGTTTACAAGGCATTTTATTACGTCCTTTATCATCTTAATAGCTAGAACCTGTTAGTCTCTTCAGTGTTATTTAGTTATACTGCCTTGGTACTTATTACTTAAAATAATTACACAGTGTTGTAGAGATTGTACCCCACACCTGCAAGGCATTTCAGTGTTAAACTTTCTCTGAACTTATCATTATGTTACCCAAAACAATTACATAGTACTTTAGAGTTTGTACCTCACACTTACCTGTTTAATGCCTGGAATGTAAGGAAATGTAAAACAAAGCTTTACCACTTTAATTGCTAATTTCTAATGTAGGTGAAAAACACAGTCTTTGTAAATCAGTCTGATATAGTCCTTAATCACTGTATTTTTCAAAAATGTCTGTCATCATATTTTTTGCCTTTTTCCTTTTTTAATCCACTGTAGGTACTGTTCTGCTATTCAGAAGGCGTATTTCCATGACATATACTGTACTTCTTATTTTTAAATACTGTAATAAGGAACTGACCAAATATTTACAAACAGCACTTGTAGAGCACTTGATTTCAGGGTCTCATAATAGAAGGAAATGAATGTGCGCTACGGTATAGTCAACGGGATATATTGCGTGCTAAACTTTGTGCAAGGTCAGAAGGCCAGGTGGGGGTGAGGTGATGTGAAGGGAGTTCTGCTTCCCGTTTCATTGTGAGAATGAGGCGTGTTGATATTGTGTTGCATAGGGAAGGCCACACAGCAGGCACGCTCAAAAGCTCCAGGACATGCCTAAGTATGTATGCCAGACATTTAAAACTTTCCACAGGGGCCACGAGTGATTGATGAAGGGAGAGGCTCCAAATAGTCAGATAAGCAGAAAAAGCCAGCATATGTGGAATAAAAAACAGAAGCCTCCACGTTTTTTGGTTGAGAGTATTTTAGTCTTAGTATTGCTTTGGGTACAGGACCACCTCAAAAACAATGTACAATGTGTTAGCAGCTTGTCAACCTTGATAAAAGCAGAAATTTAAAATATGCTGAAATGGAATTTGGTTAATGAGTGGCTCACAAGTCTGTTGTTTTGTTTGTGTTCTTCCAATTCAGGCTATGGTGGCATGCTATCCAGGCAATGGAGCAGGTTACGTGAAACATGTAGATAACCCTAATGCAGATGGGCGCTGTGTCACCTGCATCTACTACCTGAACAAAAACTGGAATGCCAAGGTAAATTGGATGTTACCAGCCTGTACCAGTTACCAGTCTCTACATTGTGTTGTTCTTCATAAGTCCTATAAATATACACTAAATAATGGTACTGTTTCTCTTTCTTTTTAGGAGCATGGGGGAATTCTGCGGATATTTCCTGAAGGAAAATCTTATGTAGCTGACATTGAACCTTTGTTTGATCGACTGCTGCTCTTCTGGTCAGACCGTAGGAATCCTCATGAAGTACAACCGTCATTTGCTACCAGGTCTGTGCATGTGTGCCTGTGTTTGGATGTAAATTTGTGTAGATTTTTTAATAGCAGATATAAATATGTGTGTGTGTGTGTGTGTGTATGTGTGTATATATGTCTTTCTCAATTTGATTGTTGGATTTTGTGTTGTAGGTATGCAATCACAGTGTGGTACTTTGATTCAGAGGAAAGAGCTGAAGCAAAAAGAAGATTCAAAGACTTAACAGGTTTGTTTAGCTCTTGTAAATATGAAGTCTCCTTACTCATAAAGAAATTACATGATAAAGAAAGTAATTTAAGTAAATCATCCTTATTTTTTTTTAAATTTCAGCCTCTTCACAAGGCAGCACTGTGTCTTAGCAGAAGAAGTTAAGACACAACTGTGTTCACTGAGAGGATTTTTTATGTGTGTGTGTGTGTGTGTGTGAGAGTTTTTGTTTATTTTTTTAGGGGTTCTGGCCCTTTTTGTTAGTGCACTTAAGGTACCTCCTCTCCCCTCCTCGCCGCCACAGCTGCGTTGCCGTCTTTGAAAACTAGAGCTGTGTATACTCTGTGTTTGTTTTGCTGCTATGCATCCCATAGGAGGATACCTAATTCTATAAACAAAAAAATTTACCACAGTGAATTCAGATTAAGTCCTACTTTGATAATCATAATGATTTCCAATAAATGTGTGTGGATGAAATGAAAGAATCTCTGACAATTTGGTGTCATAACACTGGTTATTTTTCGTTTAGGAAATGTTTGTCTGTGTTTAAAATAGTGGCTTTCATTTATTCTGTTTTGTCACTTAGCTATGATCATATTTGTGCTTCAAAGTGGTGATGTTTTAAGAAAATGGTTAAATAGTGTTCGGGTAGACAGGCTATAGCATTATGTTATATAGCAAAGTCATGCATTTTGCTGACGCCCTTGACATGTGGTGAGTGTGGGTGATTATAATTGTTTTGTTCTTGTATTTATGCAAGTGTCATATGGACAGGCAGTGAACACTACAAAGGCAGAAGATATTATAGCCACCTTGCAGGTTATGGGGATCAGCTTGTATGTCTTGCTTTCGGAAGATAGCTAGTCAGATTTTTCACCTATTTCCATCAGTTTTACCCGTAATGACAATTATTTGAATTAAAATCCTTTAAAAATTCTATATAAAATACACTCTATAATTTTGCAACAACAAATGGTGGCTATGCTGCTAGCACGTCTTCTAGTGGATCAAACAAGATTCTACCTTGTTTAATGAGTTGCTTGAACAGGACCAGTAATAAATCTTCAACTTCAAAGGTCCAGTCACTTTGTTTACTCTATCATTGTTTGTGTTCAGTGGAATCAATATGCTCACATGTCAACATCTGATCGATAAGAAAGTTGTGTTTAACTTCTCAGGCATGTGACCGTAATGTCTCTGAGAATGAATGTATAATGATTTACACAAAATGGCTTAAAATCACAGGGCACAGCTTTATGTTCATCTGGATTAGTTATTACATATTTACACTGGTTACATCTTTATTATCCTATTATCTGTTTTAAATACCGTGTACTGTAGGTTAGCTTAGGCTATTAAGATACATTTCTCACTAGCTAATGTGTAATAGCTCAGCTTGCAAATAGATCATGCAACTAATCCAGATTAGCTATTTCTCTCAAGGTTTATTATTGATAAATACATACATCTTTATTGTGAGTGACTGTATGACCCCCCACCCCTCCGACACACCATTTTCATTTTTGTTTAAAAGAACAGATTGCTTATACGTCCATGTGTTTTAAATGGTCGGACGGCTTGCATGCTGGTCAGCAATGCTGGTTATGGACATTGAATTAATAATATTGTTCTTGTGACTTTGTTCATGGCTCCACGTATAAGAGTAAGACATTCTGTTTTTTTGTTTACTTGTTTCTTTTTTTTTTTTTTTTTTTTTTTTTAAATTGCTTTTGTCCTCTTGTAAATATGATGTGTGACATTTGAAATGTATATTTGAAAAGGAATTCTAGAAGGTGTGACCAGATGGGTATACAGAATTGTACAAGCATAGGGAACATTGTTGAAATGGTAACATGACCAGATTAAACAATGTCGCTATATAGACAGACTCTGTGAGTAAGATTTCTAATGCCCTCTTGTAAATGGCAAATAAAAAAACTTAAATCTTGACAAATGTAGTTGTTTTTCTTCTCTGAATGCCATAAAACTATATTTAATCCCATGCACAATTGTTTTTGAACACTCACACATGTACACACATATATGCACATGCGCGCACACACACACACACACACACACACGTACACACGTGTGTGTGTGTGTGTGTGTGTGTGTGTGTGTGTGTGTGTGTGTGCATATATGTGTGTACATGTGTGAGTGTTCAAAAACAATTGTATATTGTGTGTGTGTATACCCACACCCGCAATGTGAATGGGTCTAGTATGATGTATCCCACAAAATGTAGTATTTTCCCTTCTCCCAAGACTTAATAAGCTCACTATCTCTTTAAGAAGAATTTCACAGGCTTTTCAAAATTTTATCAGTGGTTTGATGTGAAATGTGTTCTAGAGAAACTTACAGAACCATTGACAACAGTGGTGATGAGAACCAAATGTCTGAATTGTCTACCTCACAAAGATATAAAATTTATACAAGTAATTCATAGCAAAGAGGTACATAAAAGGTGAGACAAGGAAAATATTAACTCAAAGAAAACAATTTTATCTCTATTTTACCAATATCAACATTACATATAAAAACTCAGAATACATGAATAGGTTCACGGGTTGTTTTAGATAGTTTCACATTTGCACAATTTCACATTAAATGATTCCAAATGACTTTTGACATTTCAATAACTGAATTATGCAGAAAAGGCTGTGAAAGTACTTCATGTGGTTCAAATGGGCAGTCAGAGCAGGGAGACACTAAACTAGGGATGCAGGACCAACACAAGGAAACATTGCTCTACAATTACTTTCACTCTACATCTCACACTTTGTCAAGAATGCACGATGAGTATTTAGCAGACAGGACAAAGCTTTCCTTGGCTCTTCTACATTTTCTTGAAAAGTCTGCACCAACCTTTAAGACTCTACAAGCAGAAGGAGTTGCTAACCTTAAATTTGTGGTTTTGATTCAATTCTAATTTATTTGTATAGTGCTTTTTACAATGAACATTCAATGTACAACAAAGCACATTTACAAAGTTCCTCTAGTAAGCAAGGTTAAAATGCTGATAATTAAAACTGGTATACTAGCACTTGCGATATAGTGAATGCTAGCTGTGACGATGTGGCTGGTCAGTTTTGAGTATTGTTTAACATCTCATATTATATATATATATATATATCCAAAATTGTATATATATATATATGTCCAAATTGAACAGCCACATCTGTAAACTGGGTCATGGCTAGCACTGACTATGTCTCAAATGCTAGTACAGCATTTATAATTCTCAGCATTTTAACAGTTTTTTACTGACTACTATTTGGTCCAGTCCAACTCCTCATGCACAGCCTTCTCTAACCTGTCGAATCATTGTGCTCAGCTCTGCCACCAGTATGCTCATCCCTATAGTCTCCTCCTCTCATGGATTGGCTGCCTGGCTGACCATGCTGCCAGCACCTGCTTGCAGCATTGCTAAAGGGCTGTGGCAAATCCATTAAGTCATCATCAGCCTCCTTTCCACTACAGGGTTGAATGGCTCTGAGCACGGTTTCAGTGGCATTTCAACATCAAAACCTTTCGAAGCGGAAAACCCAGGCTCAGCGTGTTTTTTCGACATGGTCATAGCCACTATTCGGTGGGATGACGTAACAATGTAGCTATTCAATACCAGTTCTATATTTATGTTGGTATTGTACCACAGCGTCCTGCTGTGTTAGTTCAAACAATCCAAAAAGTTCAGTTTGCTCACATGGATGCCAGATACATGAAAGCAGTGTATCAATTTAAATCAAAAATCTTCAATTTCACACAAGTGTCTAAATGTTAGACAGTACTGCTAACAAGGAGAGAGTAGCTGGTTAACATTACCTTACCTTGCATACTGCCAACTCTGCTCACCACTAAAGTCTGATTCTGATTAAAAAAGCTTGACTCCTGCAAGTTTAGATGATGTCGTAACTCTGAGGAAGCGAAGTAAAGAGGCTGTTGTTAGAGGTACAGAAAGCTGAAACTGGCATAGAAGACAATGCTCTGTTATTTTAAACAGGCACTTCAACAGACAGCAAGAAATGCCAAGCCCAGCACTCCCCAACATGTGACATGAAAAGGGGGGGTAACGCTAGAGGACACAACATGTGAAAAGTTAGGCACCTATAAACACTTAATTACATTACAAGCTTCACCTTCCTCAGACACAAGTTACTCCAATCAACACAACTACACTAATAACAGCAACAACAATAGGACAGCAGCAATTTAAGATCGGGATCGTTCTTAAATGTTCTAAAAATCTTAAAAGCTTTGATGTAATCATGCTTGGACACAAAAGGAGCATCCAGGAAAGGCCAAGTCCTTTATGAGCAAGGATGGGTTGAGGCTTGCCACTTTGGCAAAAATGCATCAGCAAGAAAATCTAGCAGTTTTAAAATGGAGTTCCTCAGCCAGGAATTACAAGGCTTTTAGGTATTTCATCCTCTACAGTGCATAAGGCCTTCAAAAAATCCCAAATCAATGTCGTAGGCCGTCGACTCTTCAGATGCCATTTTTACTAGCGCAAAGTTAAAATACTAGTGTCTGTCATTGTAAGTGATAGTGACACGTCTGCACGTTTGTCAAGACACCATTAAAGCTCAACATATTTTGGAACAACATGCGCCCAATACAAAGCCACATTCTGCATGTGTTACAACAGCATGACTGAATAATCAGAGAGTGGGTGCTAGACTGAGCTGCCTGCAGTACAGAACTGTCATCCAGTGAAAACACGTGTCTTATAAAGCTCATAATATGATAACAAAGGCTTTGTACGGTTGCACAGCTGAAGACTTGTATAATAGAAAAAAGGTGAAAAAATGACAATAATTAAGTGCTGTTAATGTAGTGTAATGTAATGCAGTGGTTAACATGTTCCTGCCCCAACTTTTCAGAATATGCAGTAGGCAGGTTCTTAAATTAACACATAAAATATTGTGTTTTAGTATCATTTTAGCTTTTCACATATTGTACCAACATGTCAGTCAAAATTGATAGACTAGTGGGTTAGTATTGAGACTTTTTAAGGAAACTATTAAGTTACAGACATACATAAGATAGGAACAAAATAAGTGAGTGCTGTTGGATCACTTGATTGAATCAAAGCAGCATCATACTATCCATGCCTAGACATGGCCATTCCTTAAAACCTTACTTCAGTGGACTTGAGAGGGAAGCCACAACAATCATTATGGAAGAGCTACAGAGTTCAATGGGTGAAACTAGAGTGAAGGTGCACCAGTCAACAATATCAAGGAGGTTGGTTAGAAAGAAGCCATTACTGAAGAAAAAACACATCAAAGCACATACAGAGTTTGCCATACAGCATCAAAGTGACCCAGCTAAAATGTGGGATAAGGTTTTGTGGTCAGGTGTGGCCAACCCTAATACTGTTCATTCCTCAACAAACATCATCCCAATAGTGAAGTATAGCGGTGGCAGCATCCTGTTATGGGGATGCTTTTCCTCAGTGGAGACTCAGCATCTTGTTAAAACTGACAGACGGATGGATGATGATGATGCAAAATACATGAAGATACTGCAAGACAACCTGCTTCAGTGTGCTAAAAACTAAAGCTTGAGCGAAACATTTTCCAGCAGGACAGTGATCTCAAGCACAAGACCAAAGTGACACAGAAGTACAACAACAAAAAGGTTAATGTTCTACAATGGCCAGATCTAAATCCAATTGAAATTCTGTGTCTCTATTTGAAAACTGCAGTCCACAAGATTCATTCAACCAACCTGCACAACCTGGAGCAAATTTGTCTGGAAGAATGGGTGAAAATCATTCCCAAACAGTGTGCAAAGCTGGCAGTAACTTAACTAAGGAGACTTAAAGCTGTTACTACAGAAAAAGTGATTCTACCAGGCGTTAGTCTGAAGGGGTGAATACTTAGGCAAACTTTTTTGGGCATAATGCATTTTGACTTTAAATATAGAATATTGGTTTGCAATAAAAACTACTGGCTGGAACAATGGGCCTTTTTCACCAATCGTTCTTTCTTCTACAAACTTTCTTCTTAAAACCCACTTATGCAGATTTCACAAAGATTCTGACATTCACCAGTGTTTTCTTTTTTGGAAGAACAGAACCTGTGCTCACTCAAGGAAACCCACGCAGACACGGGGAGAACATGCAAACTCCACACAGAGAGGACCCTGGCCGCCCGGCCGGGGAATCGAACCCAGGCCCTCCTCGCTGTGAGGCGACAGCGCTACCCACCACGCCACCGTGCCGCCACATGATATAGTTATAAGAACATATTATACAAGTTCACTTTCACATATATTTTAATGATAACAGTACAAAATATATGTAATGTAATTTTTGACCTTATTAACTTATTAATTTAAAAAAGATATATATGTGCTGATTCTGACATTGATGCCTGCAACACATTCTAATTGTTGGAATGTTGCGAATATACTTCTTAAACAGGAGATTTTGGCATTCTAGTGTATAAAAGGAGCATCTAGGAAATGCTTAGTCCTTTAATAACAGGGATGGGTTGAAGCTCACCACTTTCTCAAGAAGTGCGTCAGCAAATAATCCAACAGTTTCAAAGCAATGTTCCTCAAGGATTCTGCAATGATACCACAAAGATTTGAGGTATTTCACCCTCTACAGTGCATAATATCATCAAAAGATTCAGGGAATCCAGATAACTCCCTGTGCGTAAGGAGCAATCCTGAAAACCACAACTGAATGCTTGTGACCTTCAATCCCTCAGACGTCACTGCATTAAAACTAGCATGCTTCTGTGATGGATATTACTACATGGGCTTGGGAACACTTTGACAAACAGATGTCAAAAAACACTGTTTGACGCTACATCCACACATCTAAGTTCAGACTGTATTATGCACAGTGGAAGCCACACGTCAGCAATGTCCAGAAACACTGTGGAGTTCTTTTAGCACCATCTCCTCTTAAATGGATTAATGCACATTGCAAACATGTGCTGTTGTCTAACGAGTCAACCTTCAGGCTGTTTATGGGAATTATGGACGTTGTGTCCTCTGCCAAAAGAAGAAAAGGAGTATCAAAATGGGAAGCAGCATAAATTTCAAATCCCAGCGTCTTTCACAACATGGGATAGCAACCTTGGCATGTGTGCCTTTGCATGGTTTACTTTCACATCTGTGAAGGTATTATTTATACTGAAGGATGCATACACATTTTGCTGCAGCATATGCTGCCTTCTAGATCACGTCTTTTTCAGAGATTTCCAAGCTCATTTTAACATAACCTTGCCAAACCACAGCCCACATGTGTTACAACAACGTGGCTGTTTAATCAGACAGTAATTAGGACCTGTTTACTACTGTAAATATGTTTTGCACTATAAAGTCCAAAATTCAACCACAAAAGCCCAGTGCTGTAGAGCAGCTATCCAACTGGATCAGTTGGTGTCTTCAGTCCCCAAATGATTATGTAGTGTTGTTAAAAGGAAAAGTGAGGTAACAGTGGTAAACATGCTCCTGTCATAATTATTCTACACTGTGTGCACAATTATTAGGCAAGTGACTATTTTGACCATATAACTCCAAGCTGGATAAACTTGAATGTTTAATGGATTTAAGCATAGCAGGTGATGTGTATCTGTGTAATGAGGGAGGGTGTGGCCTAAGGAGGTCAACACCCTATATCAAAGTGTGCATAATTATTAGGCAGCTTTTTTCTTTAGGCAAAATGGGCCAAAAAAGAGATTGAACTTTCTCTGAAAAGTTAAAAATTACCAAAAGTCTCTCAGAGGGATGCAGAACTCTTGAAATTGCTAAGATATTGGGGCGTGATCACAGAACCATCAAACGTTTTGTTGCAAATAGTCAACAGGGTCGCAAGAAACGTGCTGAGAAAAAAAGATGCAAAATAACTGCCAAGGATTTGAGAAGAATCAAGCGTGAAGCTACCAGGAACCCATTATCTTCCAGTTCTGACATATTCCAGAACTGCAACCTAGCTGGAGTATCAAGAAGTACAAGATGTTCAGTGCTCAGAGACATGGCCAAGGTAAGGAAGGCTGAAACCCGACCACCACTGAATAAGACACACAATTAGAAAGTAGAACCATCATTAATACTAATGGTTCTAATGGTCTGGTGATCACATGTCCCTCATCCTTTTTATTTTTGCTCTTAAATGTATAGTTACCTCAGTGCTGTATGTTTACCATTGTAACACAAATGGTGTAATCCTAGCAGTTATAAACTTGAAATTAACCACTTTATGACATAACGTGTCACAATGCACATTATGCCCTCTGGGCCCTCACCACCTCCAGATCTATGACTGGAGTATAGATGTCTGATTGTGCGTTATGTGTATCTGCCGCTAGAATTCTAGGTCACATTATAGATGCATTTGTTCTCTAGATTCATTGCATGTATGGACGTGGATGCTAAAAGTGATGCGATTCTTGGTCATAACATTAATGATAGGTTGGGTTGCACCCTGTTTCTGAGGATTTTGGAGGATTAGATGGTCTGCATTGAATTAGTAAGATTAGTGACCCGTGCGTAGGTATAGTATTGTTCTCTTCTGCTCATATGGCCTTTGTAAAGGCCCAGCACACTTCTACTGTGTCGATATCACTTATTGTAGTCTTCTCAGCAGATGCACTCAATACCTAGTGACCATGTGGCTAACACAGAGTATGGCTAGTTGAGTACAGGTTAAGTATGATGAGTAATAATTATACCTGATTTACCAGATATGGGATCAGGCTTGATCCATGGCCCATGTGTAAAACATAAGGTCCACAGGCCAGATCAGACCCGCCACAATCCTGTTAGCTCATGTGCTCATCTCCCCAGCATGCACTGCAGTGTAATGTGTGCTCTGACTCTCCTACCCCAACAACAGTCTATAGGACACACACACACACACACACACACACACACACACACACACACACACACACACACACACACACACACACACACACACACACACACACACACACATTTTCAAAGTCGCTTCTCCCTCAGGGTCGCGGGGGTGTGCTGGAGCCTATCCCAGCTGTCATCGGGGTATATAGGACAATTCTACACAATTCTACACCAGTCATATAAGCAAAATGCAGTTCATCTGCAGTTCAGCCAATATAATCAGTTACTGTCAGCTCAGCAGCTCAGCAACTGAGCCCAAGTATTAATGAACTCGCACAAAAAAAGGATGCCAGGTGTCTAAATCAAGCAGACAGGTAGGTTTAAAAGAATGAGCTCCTGGGGACTCTTATATTTTGAATATTTCAGTTGTGCATGTAATATTTTAAGGTCTACTACAAGTGCTTATATTTTACTGTTAAAGTTGCATTTTTGAGTTTGACACCCTAGATCTGTGGAAAGGTTTAAATAAGCCATTTCTAAGTGCTAGAGGTGTGGTAGTATCTAGTCGTTGCTTAAGCATGCCATCTAGTGGTCATCTGTAGTTTATAGCACTACAGCTAAGTTTTTAACTTGCAGTTCAGCAAAAATTTAAGTCTTCACAATTACAATGATCTTACACAAAAATAGGTAAACAACTAAGTAAATTCTGGACAAGATAGTCATGGGTGATATATGCTGTGGATAGCTAAGGCAGGTTTGACCACAGTCAAAGCTGTCAGCTCATCTGTGAGACTGCAAGACTGTCAATGACAGACGGTCAATTAACTTTATTATAAAACATATCAAGATGGAAAATACTTGAGTGATTGTACTTTATTACTTTCACTCAAAAAGCATTCAGGGCTGAAAGGCTCCTTCAGCATGAACAGGGGAGCTAGCCTGCTGATAGGTGAATATATGTGAATATGTTGATTTTTGTGACAAAAAATACATTCAAAACTAGCTGTTTTCATAGCTTGCTTTTCATATTTGGACTGTGGACTGGGCTCAGAGCTAGTTTTTGAACAATAATTACTTCATCAAACTTCTACTTAAACAAATGAAAACTCCCAACCAAATGTATAACAGTGTGAAATGAAACTACCCATAACTATAGCAATTCTTCTTTGTATCACCACCAAGAAAGAAAACTTAATTTTATTTGTTTAACATTTATAAACCTGATTATGTTTAGATGTAGGTATTTTTAGTCTCAAGTGTAATACACTGAAATGTATTTTTGGCTCTGTTCTCCCTCTTTAGCTTAAGTAATATTTAACACTTTCTCTGAAGTCTAGTTTCTCTACACTTTTTCAATTCCAAGAGAAAACAGAAAGGGTTGGGGTCTTCAGGTCCTGGTCGACTGACGTGTTAAACTCTTAGGAATAAAGGTTCTGTGCAGGTATGTTTCATCAAAGTACCAACAATGTAATTGTACCCTCAAAGATACAACAGTGGATTTAATGTCCAATTGTTTTTCCTAGTGGAAAAATACATAGTTCTATCTTTTTATGACCTGATATTTTAAAGCAGAACAATGCAATAAAAAGCCTGGAGACAAGACGGGGTGTGTCGAGTCAGTACAACTTAGAAAACATCATTTTAATACATCATGGTACAATTATGTTCCCTGACTTAAGGTACTGAGGTATAACTTTGAGGGTACCACCCCAGTGACAGGAGGGGTACTGCCCTGTGACAGTTTCGTACTTTTTTCCTGAGAGTGTAGAGCAGGAAAATCAGTAAATTGTGCTGGACACTGACCCTCAGGCCCTCAGCGCTGCTTTGGAGGTTTCACAGTGAAACATTACTGGCAATTCCTGACTTGCTCACTAGATGTCAATCTTGCCACACTGTGGATTTGCGACTTGACGATGTAAGCGTCCTCTAGGTGGAATGAGTGTCTAAATTCACACAATTCGTGTGTCTTGGCACCTCAACAATTTAAAAAAATCTTTTTTTGCATCAGTGATTTTGCGCTCTTCTGACAGCCTTGATAATCCTGAATTCAGACTGTAGTATGCTCAGCAGTGCTTAATCCACTGTTGATCTAACGTCATGCAGCTCTAAGGAGGTTTTAGATTTATATGAATGGATAAGAGTGTAGAACATAGCTTGTCATAACATTTTAAAAGACTGTTCACTTTCCTTTCGGCATACATAGTTTATTCTTATTTAGCATTACTGATATTTGACGATGTAGTTATTGTACTATGGAAGGGCAGACTGTTCAGGTGACACTGGTTGACTATGATAAATGTTGGCATTTTGTTTAATGTTGACATTTGAAACACAAATAAGTGTTACACTTCTCTGTAATGCTAAGCCAGATGGATTTAGTCCCAGTTTCTTCATTTTATAAATAATAATATTAATAATAACAGTCTTTTTATAGTTTTTATAGCACTTTTCATGTCAGTGGCAGCTCAAAGGGCACAGACAGGTGATAAAATTAAACAGTAATACAAGAAATTATAAGTATTAATTTAGAATCATATTGACAGATCAAATTAAAAGATGTTTATGTATCAGCCTGGGCATATATATATGTATAACCAATTTGTTATTGGCTAACCATGCCTGTACCAATGCCTGTACTTTTTTTTTAAACGTAAACATGTGCCCTGCACTATGTAAAAACAGTGGCCTAAAATGCACAGCCTTCCACAGAATTTCTGTTTTTATCCTCAACATCGTTGGATTTGACAAATTCTCATATTTTCAAAAGGAGAATTGTGATTAGTGTAAAGTTACAGTAGACACAAATATGAAGATATAGTAATTATAAGATAGGAGGTGTCTATGTATAAGAGCATGTGCTCCTCTCTCATGCATACTTTAGGTGCTGTATACCTGTAAATGAGTACAGATCTAATGAGCTGCTATCTAAATGCACACGATGATTCCCAATAAGGACAGTATGGGGAGATGGACAGCTCATGGTCATTAGGGAGGTTTCAGGTCTAGGCTTTTTTCCCTGCCTCCCTCTCTTGTGATCTATCATTCATGGCCTTCATTTAAAATTGCGTGAAATATTTAAAGTTGGCTGGAGTTTTTCACTGGGCTTTGGCTGTGACCTCCCCTCAGTGCCTATGGTCAGAAGGGAGGAAGGGAGGGAGTTGAAGAGACCTCAGTGAAAGAGGGAGGAAGGGGGAAAGGACTGATGGAAGGAGAGAGAGATTGAGAAAGAGAGAGTGAGAAGAGGAGAAACAGTGACAGAGTTTGATGTTTAAAGCTGTCCAACAGTAGCAATGTTGTCCAGGCACCCAGCTGTTGCTGAAATCAATCATCCAACAGCAACACTGCAAATGATCTGCGAGTATTAGTCTCTCAGAGTAGCCTGTCAGCACATCGGTGAAAAAGTTCTAAAATAAAACACTGTTAAAATGAGTGATTTTTTTCCCCGTTTATTCAGCTTTGCCGTTGGAGTTACAGCGAGATCAGTATGGCAGATGACACGGATAGCACAGTCTAGATTACCCGCTAATAGAAAAACCCTATGAGGACATTGCGAGGTATGATAGAGCATCAAATATACCCGTGAGCTCCTGTTCAATGAAAAAAAGAAATGCACTCAACTACCACGAAACATCATGTCTGACAGAGAGGGCCAGGCAAATGAGTGCGCTGGATTGCCACAGACCCAAATAGGAGAGGAAGCAGTCAGGTGTGTGGAAGCACTTGGACTGCATGCTGTGTGTGTGTGTGTGTGCGTGGAGAATGAACGCGTCAGGATGAGAGAGAGAGAGAGAGAGAGAGAGAGAGAGACTTTTGGTCTCATCAGTTCCCTTCAGTCATAAAACCAACTATGACACCAACAAAGAACATATTGACTGCCTATCTGAAAGTAAGTCAAGAAAAAAAAAACACGGGAAATAAAGACGATTAGAAATAAAGAAAGTCACTGATGTGTGGCATTCACTTAGGATGAACTGAATGGAAAAAAAATGATGCCAGATAGTAACAAATCCAAGAGAAGTTTATTATGAATATGGCACCTGTAAGATGATAAAAAACCGTGTTACATAAAGACAACCATGTATGACATGTTTGCTTAAACTGATGAAAACCTACAAAAGTATAAAATAACCCTGTTGTAAAATGAAGTATGTACATTTCAGAATTGCAGCATTATTCATGGTAAATGAAAAAAAAAAGATGTTTCTCAAAAAATAAGCCAGGCACTCAGTTAGCTTCAGTTAGTTATGTTTCCTTTTTTTGGAAAAAAACAAAACAAAAAACAAACATAAAATAAAAATGTACCATAGTTTTCTCTTTTTAATATTTTAATTTGTTTGTATTTAGAATTTATAACACTGTTAACATTGATACTAAGAGAATCCCTTTCTCCCGTATTCATCTACTTGGCACCAAGTTCCTCATAAAAGAATCTGTATAATTGTACAAGAAATAGTTAAAAACACAGACACAGTTTTCACAGGTAATGAAGTGATTTTTCATATTGTAATTTTTAAACACTATTTATCTGACAGCAGCTGAGATTAGTTTTAGATTAAATCACCAGCAATCATTTTGACACAACACAGAAACATTGAGACAGCTCGCCCGGCTGTTCAGTTTGTAACATATGGGTGTATTTCCTGGTCCACAGTGTCTGTTTTTGAGCTGCCCCCGCCCCAACACGGCTTTGCGCTGCAATGTAGAAAACGCTAAACTCTAGTTTCCCGCTGACCTCCAGTGGTGACACCAAGCTCTCCTGCAACTGCTCCAACAGCAAGCCCCGCTACCGTTTTTAAAAACATTGATATCATGACCTGGGTTAGAGTAACAACACATCTGCACAGAAACCACAGACACGAGTTTCCTGATGTACGGGAGTAGCCCGATTCAGTAAAAAGACAAAAGGCTCCCCCTTTCCTTTGCTGGACAGACTAAAAAACACTGAACGCTGACAAAGCTGCTGGACCGAAGAAAATCAAGTAAACCAAACAATCAACTTAGTAAACATGCAGTTCCAAAACACCTATAAAAATAGATTTTATAGTGCGAAATTCTTTTCTTTTCATCTCTTTAGAAATCTTTAAAATTGTTTATTGTCCTGAAATACTACCATGATCTTTTTTTATTGTCCTGTGAGTTGCAGGGTCCTTGAAGTCAACAGGTTTGGTGGAAACCAATGAAATACACCCAATGCACACGAGAAGCACAAGGGACTCTGGGAGTGTTTCACAACTTGGGCCTTTGAGGTTCCAGTTTAGACGTTAGGTCTAAATGCTACTTCAGTTTTTATCCTCATCAGTTTGGAGCTGGAAACTGCAATCCCAGAATTCCTCAGTGGCAAAAAATGGCTCCTTAAACCTTTGAGCTAGTTAAGAGTCTTTTATCTCTGAGAGAAAGAGAGAGGTCTGTAGACTACACGACAGCAAAGCAATAGCAGGAACAGAAAAGTAATACAGACAAAAGGAAGCAGCAAAAAGGTGACACTACATTGGAAGGCCACCACACAAAATCCACTAACCTCCACTGGTTCACTAAGACTGTAGGGGGGGAGGAGAGGGAGAACTAGCGTTCCCCCGTCCAAGCCCACACTAGCACAGAGAGGACAAAGGACGAAACAGCTACATCAGCTCGGCATATACTGCATATAGTAACACACACTGAAATTGCTATGGAGACTGACAGCCAATGACACTTACACATTGTACACGTTTACGGTTATCACGCTTGGTAATAGATGACTTGATGGACGGCTGCCAAAGGATGAAGTGACAGTTTCTTCCTTTTTATTACTTTTCTTTCTTTTTTTTTTCAAGCGACAATTCACAGTGTTTTAACACCAAACTGTGACAATTTTTTTGGCAACAGTGGAAAAAAATTAGGAATGTGATTTCTCAAAACACATTTTTGATTGAAAATGCATGTCCATATTACAATCTCCTTGATATGTGGTTTCCAGAGTTCATGAAGGATGTAGGGACACTGGATTTGGGAGACTGATAGGAAAAGGTACTAGGCTTCCAATGTTAAGAGGGAGAAAGAAAGAAAAAAAAACTCTGACGGAAGAGTTAGAGTTTCACATTCATCTTCAAGTTTACAACGCAAAAATTAGCCTCAGTTACACTGAGAGAAGTGATTCACTTAAAAAGTACAAACAGAATCAACCTGCTCCAAATCTCTTTCCTGACTCAATTAGATTGAGTCACTGCCAGACCATTCTCCGCTCTCTGGGGGGTGAACGCAAGAAAAATAAACTCGTCTGTTAGAGGTTCAACTTTTCAGTAGAAAATCTCTCAAGCCTTCATTCATGCTGAGCTCTGGAACAGTACCTACATCAGCCAGCTGAGTGAGGGTTAGTTGATGTTAGCACCATGGAACTGCAAAAAGAAGATGAAGAAACTGGAGGAATCTCACACTGACCTGTTCCAAAGTCCTGGGAGTTTATAGTAACATTCTGTTCACAGGTCAATACCCGGCTAAAATTGCTTTTTTTTAAATGCATGATTTGTAAGTTAAATCTGAGCTATAAAAAACGAAGAAAAGCATTATTTCTAAAATACTATTCCCTCGTTAAGAAAGAACCCTAAAACCCTTTCAACTACATCAAACAGGGTAACATCCTTTTGTCTGCGCCAACCTTGATCACATCAAGATATTGATAAAAACAAGAAGTTTCTTTTCATGTCAATCTCCTTTTTGAATTGCCTTTAAATATCCAAGACATCCTGGTAAGGATGTAACATAAGGAAGTCAAAAGTATGCCTTGTTTCACCACAGAGAAACCACACAGCACAGGATGGCGAGTTCTCTGTGGCTCAAAGGAGCTCTCCAAAATAGAGACGAGTCTGTTTAGTTTGTTTAGAGAAGATGTCATTGACAACTAGGGAAAAGAGAGAGAAAGAGGAAGAAGAGGACGCAGAAGAAAAAGAAAGACAGAGAGAAGACAGAAGAAAAAAACATTTGTTTCAATTACACAAGCGCGATTGCTTGAAATTCAAAGTGCTAGAACATTTCATTTTTTCCCCCCAACTTGAAACACAGTCTTATGCCTCTAAAAGAGTCCTTTTAAACACAGTTGAACACAGTAATATGGTCTTGGAGTTTTGCATTCAGTCCTCTTTGCGCTCCAGAGTCTGCGTGGTGTGGATGCCATTGCTGTATACAGGGAAGGGCAGAGTGGAGAAGAGTCCCTCGGCTGTGGTGAAGACATTGGCGGCGGGCATCTGTGTGAGTCCGGCCCCGCTAACTGAACCTCCGAACGGTCCGGACATGTTGAGCCGGTGCACATGGTGGTACAGCATCTCCATGGGCGTCTTGGGGTCGATGCCGAAGCCGGGCCCGTTGATGTCCACGAAGTTGACGGCTGCGGCGGCGTGGGCATTGGGCAGCAGGTTACCCTGCATGGCCAGTGTAACATCAGCTGGTGCGTAGCGGATGGTGCCAGTGGTGTAGACACGTGGGGCAGCTGCTGTGCTGGTGGCCGTGACCCGGTGCACCAGAGGAAGCACCATGTTCCCTGCCTGCTGCAGCCGCTGTAGGGCCTCCAGGTCACTGCTGTAGAGTAAGGAACCCTGTGAGGTGGGCGTGCCCTGCTGCTTGTCCCGTGGTGAGGCTGAGAGAGGGGGAGAGAGGGGGTCAGTGGTTGCAGAGTTGGAAGGGGGTGGAGCCAGGCTTGCAGAAGCTGAGCTGGAAGCTGAATTGGGGGCACTGTTGCTGTTGTTGTTGCTGCTACTGTTACTGTTATTGGTGAAGTTAGGCTTCCGGCTGCCTGCTCCACCCTCAGTGCCGGGTGGTGTGAGGACTGAGTCTGGGATGGCCACCTGAAGGCCGGTGTGTTGGGGGGAAGGGAAGGTTTCATGGGTGGCCGGGGGCTTGGTCATGCTGTACGGTGACTCATTGCGGGAAATCTCGCGGTTGGGTGGGTAGTTCCAGATGCTGCTGTCGTTATCAAAGTTGATGGGTTCAGCCATCTCCGTCTTGATCTTGAGCACAGAAGCAGTGGCGGGGGAGGGTGGTGGAAGCAAGGGGGGCTGCTCACCCAAAGCAGGGTCTAGGCTACCGGGGCTCGGTGTGGCAGCAGCTGGGGGTGAAAGCCGCAGCCGCTGGCGACTGCCCTCCCACTTTTGCTGCTTTTTCCTCCTCTTCTTCCTTCTCTGGTGTTTGCTCACTGCTGGGCCACTCAGCTCCCCACCACTGTTGCAATCTTTCATGCCAGTCTCATCTTCATCCTCCTCTTCCTCATCATCATCCTCTTCCTCTTCAGAGGAGGACGAGAGAGAGTCCCGGAGCTCTGCCCCATCTCCATCACCGTATCGCTCCACTTTGATGCGCAGGCCACCTAGTTGGGCCAGCCGCCCATCTTTGCGCTCAGGCTCGCAGTCTGATGGCTCCAGGCTGTCCTCGCTGTCCTGGCTCTCGGGGTTACTGGAACTGTCACCCTCTTCCTGCCGCCTCATCTCCTGTTCTGACGGCCGACCTGCGTGCTTCTTGCTGTCCGACTCTGGGTCCTCACTGTGCTCTGAAGACTGATTTCCCTTCCCATCTGTCTTGGAGTTCTCATTGTCTTCTGGGAGGAAAGAAGAGAGGAAGTGGGGTGTTCATCACAATCATAGAAGAGGATCACTAGAGAATTAACTGTCTTGTAAAGTAGTTTTCTGTCTGTCTTAAAGTCACAGTAAAGTAACAACCTAGTTTTTAAACATAAATATTGTGTACTTATGACATTCTACAATTTATGGTTATCATAATATAAAAACTGAAATGCAGTTATGCAGTTGAATATTTAATGACATAACGAGTTATACTATGAATTATGTCTACTCAGTTTGCCCTTGCTACACCTGTTGAGAGAGGACACTCTGCTGCCCTGTGCTTTGTTTTAATGTCAAGAAATGGCAAAACTGCAGAAAATCAAATGTATATTGCAAAATCTGATTATGCAGTTGTATACATCTGTTGTGCAAACTGCCTGGTTTTGTTTTAGGTCACATTCCTTGATTCCTATGTTATAGAATCTACAGAAATATACTGTAGTTTATCCATCCATCCATCCATTTTCTAAGCCGCATCTCCATCAGGGTCGCGGGGGGGTGCTGGAGCCTATCCCAGCAGTCTTCGGGCGGAAGGCAGGATACACTCTGGATGGGTCGCCAGTCCATCGCAGGGCAGACAGACAGACACAGACAGTCACCCACACACTCACACCTAGGGGCAATTTAGCATGTCCAATTGGCCTGACTGCATGTCTTTGGACTGTGGGAGGAAACCGGAGAACCCGGAGGAAACCCACGCAGACACGGGGAGAACATGCAAACTCCACACAGAGAGGACCCTGGTCGCCCGGCCGGGGAATCGAACCCAGGCCCTCCTCGCTGTGAGGCGACAGCGCTACCCACCACGCCACCGTGCCGCCCCTACTGTAGTTTATGAATAAGTAAATTATTATCCAGCAGCTGAGTTCTTGAAAACATGAGAACCTTCATCACGGTTACATGTATATTAATTATTCCCCAAAAGAGTATTTTTAATGCATCAAGTGCTCAGCCTTATCAGTGTTTTGGTCACATGAGGAAGAAGAGAAAGATGTTGGGAGAAATAGACTGAGTCAGTGAACAAGAGAGACAGAAATAGAGAGGAAGTAGAACAGAAAGGAAGGGAGGGAGGAAGGGAGAGCACAATGTAGTCCAGCTGCAGCTGGCATGGCCTGTAACCTTTGTGCTCAAGGCTGGCAAAGGGCTGACCATGCAGAGGTTTCAGGGGATAGTGCCCTGGCAGCCTCCCCAGTCTGTCAATCAGTCTCATCATCTCACTGCCCCAGACCATCTCTGGTATCACACTCAATCTTCTGCTGCGATGCATAATTAATATCTCCAAGTGACTGCCCAGGCCTAATTGTCTATTTTAACCAGGTTTAGCAGGATTTTGTGTTTTCAGTGCAGCAGAGAGGATTGTGGGAAATGTGTGAACATGTAAGTGTGTAAACTGTGGCCCACACTGGCTCTTCAAGCTTTTATCTGAGACTAGATGTACTTTAAACTCAAGTTGTATTTGAGTTTTTATACTCTGTATTTAATTATATTAAGGCATAGTTGGTCAATCAGCTTCAGCTGCGTGGATACAAGCACCTGTGCACTCGTCCCTTATTTATGTATCAGTTATTACTATTATCAGTGATATTTTCTATTTTTATGGTTATTACTAATATTACTTACATTTAGTGAAATTGCTGATATTGATAATGCCTTTGATTTAGCCAAAAAATTTTCAGGTTGTTTAAATATTATTCTTAAATTTCCATATGTGAAGATGAGTAATTTCCAAAATACTATCCAAAACAGTATCTGACATGCTATCAGCAAAATTTGGAAAGGCTAATTTTTAATTAAAATTTGAAGGTACCCAACTCTATTGCATGTTGTAAGATTTGTATGTATTTGTATGATTTGGACAAGTACAGCATACTAGAAACAACGGTACTGTACCAGAGTTCTCCTTAGAGTCGGACTCTGAGTCAGACGTTTCTGAGGACTCGGAGGCTTTCTCTGGCAGGTTTGGAAGCTGTGCGATGTCCATGGGCGTGTCTTTGTATTCTGGATTACTGACCACACAAAAAAAAGACAGAAATAGATGAGATGGGTAAGTCATTCACAAGGCTAAAAGAAAGCTGTTTCCAGCAGCCTGTTGAAAGGAACATGAAATAGCCTCCACTACACTCACTGCTTCTGAACATCTCAAACATCCTGATTGATCCAGTGCTCCCCAAAGCCCACACCTCTCTAATGATCTCAGGCTAAGGCTCTGCTCGGGCCCGCAGAGGGAGAGGAAATTAAACGGAGGCTTACAGAGATCTATCTATTTGGCTGTTTCAGTCTCGCAGTCACAAATGAGAAATCCTCTACCTTTCTGATGGGCATTGACAAATAAGTGTCAAAGCGATTTGGGATTATGCTTAACTGAAAGAGCCCTGTTTACCTAAGCACATAGTTGACCCAGATGATGTTCTTCTCGTTGGCATTCTTGGCATTAATGGCGATGGTGGCACTGGACTGGATCCAGATATAGCCTCCATTCTTCTGGATCCAGCGGTAGTATTTGGTCACACACTGGCCCTTGTTCATCACTACAATGAGATGAGAAGTAAGAAATAAATGCATTAGTACTTGACTGCAGAAACAATGCCTCTTTAACATGTTCAACATTTACAGGTGGTGACTTCATATGTACAACTGATTATACTCTGGTTGGCTTTAAAATAACACATAACATTATCTTATTTCAGAGCATCAGGCTTGGCTCTGTTGCTTCTGTCCTTTGCACATAAAGAGCAGTGGATAAGACTGCAGTACCCATTTTAGCCCAGCAGAGTGCGCTGTGGCCGCTTGTAGTGTCTCCTTTGTTATGCCCTTGTCTGAAGCTGTTCAAGTAAAGACGCTGGGGCAGTCGGCTGCAATAAATTTGGCCAAATTAAGCACTAAATGATTATCTCAACCAATATGTACTTGCATTAATCATTTCTCTGTGAAGCCAAAATGTTGAGAATCTGAGCAAAGTCGTAAATTTATATTCTTAGTTTAATTGCAGCCACAAATAGTGCTTTCATAAAAAAAGAGTTCCTTGAGGAGAATGATTTATACAAAAAGAAGACCAGTAATTAAAACTATTAGGGACTAATAACATTGTTTAATAAGCCATCCCGAGGCGATAATAATTGACTTTAGCTCATTGACTGCTTTCTGTGCCAGTAAATGTAAAACTAACAAATAACTGCAGAAAATTGAGACAAAATATGTTGTTTTTCTGACTTGTTTGCTGCACCCGGTGGGCATACCCTTGCTCTAACCTTCACCATTTCCACACTTTGGTATGGTGGTATGGAATACTGAAAGCCTGTGGAGCAATCTCAGAGGAGATAAACTCAACCTTGTTGTCCATTTTAGGCAACAAAATCTCCATCACATGTGAAAAGTAGTTAAAAGTTTAATTAGAGAGATTAACTTTATGTTCCAAGAAGCTTCTTATTAAAGTTAAAACATTTGTGCAAAAAAAAAAAAAAAAAGAAGCAAAAAACCAACTAGGATCTAGGAAGGAATCTGTTCTGATATTGAAAGTCTTATTGGAGCTACTTTGTAAGGTACAGTTGTAAAATAGCAAGATACTGATGCACCAATACCGTGTCAAAAACCTGACCAGCCCCTGCTCCATTTAAAACGGATTCTGTACAGATTCCAGGCCCATTCTCTGCTTGTTTAAAACCTAATGAGCTGGGCTCATCTGCATTGCCATCAATACACTGCACCCCTGGCTCTGCCTGGCGCCACTGTTGTGCAGGTGAGCCTTATTTTTTAACCCCTTTCACTTACACTGCCATTAAATCAATCAGGACCTGCTTGCGCTATTGATTTAGTGGTAATGAAGCTGCCCCTTTGCGTGCTTTCTCTCTCTCCCTCTCTCTTTTTCCGTGCTGGAGTCGTCAGCAGCCTTTGGGGGCATTAAAAGGAATACGGCATCTTTAATCTGGCTGCTCTCTCCTGAAGCCTCGGGCTAGCCTGCAGGACGAGCTCTCTCCCCCTCTCCATCTCTCTCTCTCCGCCAGGCCTCTGTCCTTCAGTTCCGTTTAATCACTTGGATCCCTTCCATAATAGCAGCTACCTTTCAGATACCCTTTACCCAATGTGTCCCCCACTTGCAGCAGGAGAGGTAGGGGGAGTCACCGTCATATAAAAGTAAGTAATTTACACCCGTGAAATTGCTTTATGGAAAAGTCCTTGCAGTCCATTGGGGTATTATCGTAAAGACAAGCCTTTTATGAATGAGAGAGAAGGCATAGGGAAAAGATTCTTGGCTGTAAGCAGATCTCCTTTTACTGGACTGGGCTGGGCAGAGGGGCGGACAGCGCTGTAATGTTTTGTATTGTTTAGTGTTGTGCTGTAAAAGGCCCTTGGGGTGACCTCACCTCTAGAGACATGACTATATAAGAACGTGTTTTCAAAGCAGAAATGGCCAGTGACCATGTGATCATTAGGGCTGGGCATTGTTGAAAATTTGACCAGTATTGACATTTTGACTTTGATACCAAAACAGTGCGTGTATACACACACACACACTACAGTCTCTAAAGTTTCTCTAAAATTGTGATGAACAGAAAAGCAAATCAGAATACATGTCAAACTTTGAGGCGAATGGGCTACAACAGCAGAAGACAACATCGGGTTCCACTTCTTCCAGCCAAGAACAGAAAGCTGAGGCTGCAGTGGACAGGCTGGTGGAATATGCCACAAAGCAAAAGTCATCTCAGTCTGCTTTCATGAACGAGTTCAGTGTTCTTTAGTGGCCTTCACATCACCAGATCTGAATCCAGTAAAACACATTTGGGATAAAAGTGCACCCAAAAAAACTGCAGGAATTGCATGATGCAGTCAAGTAATATTTCTTGTTTAATCCATGCCACAAAGAACTGAGGCTGTTTTGAGAGCAAAGCGAGGCCCTACCCAGTAATAGAACACTGTTCCTAAGTTCCTGAGTGTATATCTAAAACATCTCTACATCTCTCGTTAAAAAAGCAGTGTTACTAAAAGGAAATTATGTGACACTTTCTGATTTTTTTTTAATAGGTTACAAAAAGTCTATTGTAAAAGTTCCTTTTTAAATTCCACAAATGGGGAAATTCCACCTCCGCATTTAACCCATCTGTGAAGTGAAACACCACATACACACTAGTGAATACACACACATTAGGGGCTGTGAGCACACTTGCCTGGAGCGGTGGGCAGCCCTATCCACAGTGCCAGAGGAGCAATTGGGGGTTAGGTGTCTTGCTCAAGGACACCTCAGTCATGGACTGTCAGCACTGGGGATTGAAGCAGCAAGCTTCCGGTCACAGGGCCAGTTCCCCAAGCTCCAGCCCACGACTGCCCCTACAGTGGGGGTATTCAGAGACTCTGATTTTCGTATTAGTTTAACAAACTATTGCTGTTACTAATATGCCAATGACTAGTCTACATTTTGGAACAAATAAGCTCATTGGCCCACTGATGCTGATAAGACTGACTCAGATAACAACTCTGTACAACGATGCTGAGCAGAAAAGCAGCTCAGAATGTAAAATGTCGATCCTTGAGGTGTTTGGGCTACGACAGCAGAAGGTCCTTATGATCTGAAATCCATTCTGTTGAGAGAAATTTGTGCCCTTCAATTAAATCTTATCTTAAAAACCTTTGAATTAACTCATCTTCTAATATATCCCAAGTGTCTAAACTGATACACTACCAATTTTTGCAGACATTAAGGACTTTTTTTTACAGCTGTGTAAATTTGATAAAAATGTAAATTGATATAAAGTCAGCTGTGTGTAGCAGGTGTGTGTGAGTGTTTTTCTGTGGTGCTGGAGTCTGTCTTTAAGCTCAATAAGCAGTGAAGGGAGTCTTTCATTAAAGTCAGTTTGAACTAGTCTACAGAGAGCAGCTCTATGAGTCTGCCTTCAGGCACACAGCTCCACTCTCCTGGGGTTTCTCTACACTTTTCTGAGCCATCTTTTCCCACCCCCCTCTGTCTTCTCTCTCTCTCTGTCAGCTGGTGAAAAACACACACACACACACACACATGCGCACACACACACATGTGCACACAGACCATTTACACAGTGCATATGACGTGTAGCTGTGTAGCGGAACGTCTTTTGTTAATTTACGGCGTGTTCCTCCTGTTCTGTGGCTGAGGTGAGGTCAGCTCTGTCACATTACATTTCTGCAGATAGAAAACATCTGCTCACATCAAACGCCTTTGAGAAGAGCTGCTGTTTGCACACCAGTCCAAGCACATCTAGCCACATTCGTTTTGTAATGGGAAGTCATGTAGAACAAGCATGGTGAGTAGCAAACTAACACAAGAGGATGTAATACATTTAAATGGAGTGATGCAGTAAATGACAAAGCATTTTATCACTGAGGCCAGTGTGATCTACTGGTAATTAACAATCTATAAGTGGACAAAACACATGGAAATAAATCTAGATGGAAGTCTGTATTACAAGTACCTGCGCTGACTAGCATCGTGTTGAGTGATGGGGGGAGAAGGGGGGCCATCCTACCTACCCAGAGAGAGCGAGGCCAATTGTGCTCTTCTGGACTCCTGGCTACGGATGGCTGTAGCATCAACCAAGGATCGAAATCGCGATCTCCTGATGTTAGGGCCAACGCTGTGCCACTCGGGAGCCCTGGCTTGTTTAATAAGTCCTTTATTAAGTTAAATCAGGTATGCTGCTGATGGAATTGAATAAATACATGCAGTAATTGAAGGTGGCGAGGTGAAGTCTTGAACCTTTGTCAGTCTGACTAGGCCACAACATTTGCTACTGTATTCAGTATTTGTGCTTTTTGTATTTCTTCCAAGGTTATACAGTGTTTCTACTGGCAAGAAAACTTGATGACCCGACAGCTAAAAAAAACTTGGTTAAGAGCTTACAACTTTTGCACTGTACCGTATCCCTTCCTAATGTGTCGCTCAACAGAACTCATAAAAGATGGCACAATGTTACTCAATGCACATGAGAACAATGTGACTATCTGCAGGCTGGCACTTGTCAGTCTGCTGTATGTGTGTTGCCCTGCTGAGGCAGGATGGGGCAGAGAGGTTAGTGCAAAGTGACACACTCTCTCATTTCCCTCACTCCAGCTGATCTGATGGCCTCGTGTGACCTGATGTCACTCTCTGATTGGCAATCAGCAGAGCCGTGGCCGCACTGAGAATCGCTGCCGTTCCTTGAGCACGCACACACAGACACAGCGTGATGAGCCTTTGATAGAATAGATGACGATGATTATTGCCATTAACTTGGACTGAACTAAAATGTTTGGTAGGGTCATATGAACAGTGCATGCACAACATTGTTGACAAAGTCCAACATAGTTATACAGTACAGTTACAGGGTAGAACATGTTATTTTGACTAGTTGAATACTGTTGAATTTTCTTTGTTTTGCAATTGCTCTACTGGTTGATGGAGCCTAAATGTAAAAGGAGCTGAGTTATGCCACATGCTTAAATCCTCTTAGGTTTCACTTTCAGTCTGAAGTGTCTGAGTATAGAAATACTGCCAGTGCTGAACTGCTATAGTACTCAAGTCCAGTTTAACTGCATTTTGTAAATTAATAGTTCAGCACTCATTTTACTGTCTAAGCTTGTGTTTTTAAACCATATTACACTCTAAAACGTGAAGTGAATTTCTTGCCACAGTAGCTTTGTGACTGGCCATTCCCAGCTCTTCCACATTTATGTTGATTGCTGCCATTCTAATGCATAATAGAGGGTTAGACGGGGGGAAGCCAGAGACTGGGCCTCTCTCCCTCTCTCTCCCGCTTACTCTCTCATCAATGTAATCCAGGCTGGGGTTCCACTCCTCTCCCCTTTCTCTCTGTTGGATTTCAAATCAAGGTCTAATAGACCCAATCTGGTGGCTTTTTAAGGCAAAAGGACAGTGCAATGCAGCAGTAATTGCGCTCTAATTCAGGTGAACTTGCAATATCTAATCAGACAGCTCCAAATTCCACCAGCAGCCCCAAGGACACTCGTCCTCCTCCGCAAACACCTAATAAAGTGAGGGATTTATCCCCCCCGCGCCCGCGCCTCAGCCCTCGCTACTTAAATAATGGCAACCTGCCTGCTGCCGAGGCGAGCGTGCATTTACTGTATGAAACGCTACGCTGCTCTCAATGACGCTTTGAATTTCTGCCATTACCGTGGAGAGGAGAGGAGAGCGGAGAAAAAAAGTGCCCTGCCAAAACACACTTAACAGATGATTTAGGATATTCAAAAAGCACGAATGCTCCTCCAGACGGTCAGCGGCCCTCCTGCCGAGAACGATGAAAGCAGAGCGCTCCAAAGGTTGAGGAGCCTTCAAAGAGTTTTCCTGCAGGGTATTTGCCAAGATGAATACTACATGGTGTAAAGTGTGATCAAAATGCACTGGCAGTATATGGAGAAGTGCAGCTTAACCTAAGAGGAGCACTGAGAGGCACAGGATGGGGAATCTGACGGTTCAGCCCTGTTCAGTTCTCAGGGATCGGGCCTGATTTGTTTTTTAGGCCAAATAATGGAAACTACATGGGAAATGACATATTTTATAATTAACACTAAGAAGAGATTACTGATGATTACATAATTTATTACACAGTTAGTTACTATGTCCAACTTGTTTCTTGTTTGTTTCAGTGTTAAACAATGACTAAAAATAGAAAAAATGTAAAGGGTGTTTTTTCTTTTTCATAAAATAAGACTATGCACAAGAAGATTTCACCAAACTCAAATCATAATAAAACATTTCCTTTTCTACCAACAGAGACAAATGTGGTATTACTGGAACGTTTAAACCCTTTTTTGGGGAATTAAATACGTTATTTTCTCCCTAGTTTAGTCATATTCAATTCCACCCACTAGTTAAGACTCCCAATCACATGATACTACTAGCGCTAAGAGAGCAAATGCAAACGCAGGCTTCCTCCGAGTCATGTGAAGCCAGCCACCGCATGTTTTTGAACTGCAGCTAATGCAATGTCACTGGACAACTAAACATGCTTGGAGGAGAAAGCTAACCCCAGTTCTGTTACGTCAGCTGATAGATGTCTGCGCTGCATCTCGCTGAGTGATGGGGTAAGAGGGAGCGCTATCCCTACCCACTCAGAGAGAGCAAGGCCATTTGTGCTCTCTTGGACTCCATGGATGGCTGTAGCATCACTGGGGATCAAACTCGTTATTGTGATGGGGCTAGCACTCACACGGTTAGGCCAATTGGGAGTCAAAAGTCTTCTGACACAAGTAAGAACAGACGCTCATATTGTACATGTCAAATGGAACCTAGGAGGGTTGAAATATAAATTAAAAAGCACTACATAAATATATATAAATGGCTATTAATGTCAATACTAATAATATGAATTATTCATTAAACAAAATATGAAAGGCCCAGCTGTGCAGCCTTGTGTGTACAAGCTATATTTCAAACATGAAAAAAATGTCCCTTTAAGGTGGGACTGTGGTTGACAGCTGAAGCCTTGTGTCAGGGCTGCTTTAATCTGTTTAACAACAGATTTTAGTTTAAAATAACCAAATAGCTAAATTTGAATCTCTGTTACTCAGGCACAACTAAAGCTGCGGCACCAAAGCTGTGTCATTATCATCATAAAGCTGATGTTCATGATAGGAATGCTACTTGAAATCCACTTGTGACCAATCATGATGTGAAAACACATAATATGGTGCAATGAGCACAAATCTCTCAAACTGGAGGCTTGAAAAAAAGGAAAATAGTAATGACTGCAGTTCCTTCATTTTAACTATTAAGATGTGTATCTTTTTTTCTTGAGATTTTTTCTTACGCTGTACATTAGAAGCACAGGCTGGAAAGCTTGTTACCTTGATGTACCACGCTCTAATAATTTTGCTGTGGAACAAGTGGCTCCTGTTCTTTCAAAGCTTTCAGCTGAAGGTGGCTTTGACCAGTCACTGTTGTGCTCCACTAGAGAATATAATGACATTCATACTGGCTCTGTTCAAGCAACCTCAGAACACAATATTTATGAACAACGGTTGTGTTAAAGTTGCCAAGGCCTGTAGGTACTCACAGTCTAAATGACTATGCCGAATGCCCTCCACATCTTCTGCATGAATGAAGTGATAACATCTCTTCCCTATGATGTCCACAGGTGTCAGGTCCATGTAGTCACTAATTCTGGAGGTGAATAATAAAACATTTCAGAGTGTATCTGTAGTGCTTTTACAACCAAACTGTCAGAGACACAGCAAATAGATCATTTTCTACAATCAGCGATTGATTGGTCAACATTAAGTACTTTACACACCTAAAATGTGTAAATGAATAATTGCACTTTTAAATGATGCATGACTTTGTAGCTGAACTGTAACTGCAAGGATACCAAAATAAAGTTGGACTGTCTACAGAAAAAGCTTGACTCTGAGAGAGAGAGGGGGCAAGATTGCTATCAAGTGCCATGTTCAAAGAGCCTTTGCCATGATGATAACTGTGCAACAGACTTGGCCTGATGCCATTCCCTCATAAATATGTTAAGTGCAGGGGAGTGGTAAAAAATTCAGCAGACATTGGGGTGACTTTAATCCCAGAGACATAAATAAAACTAATAAAACTAATAAGATATTTCCTTTCAAGCCAGACCAAATTAAGATGTTCTCATTTTTCAGAACAGAAAAGGCTTCTCAGAGGTTTTAAAAGTACAAAGAAGGTCTTTCTAGGCTGAGTTTAAAAAGAACGATAGATGCTGCACAAGCAAATATCAAGCAGTGCACATACAGGTGAAAATTATAGAGTTGCTGTCCAATAAAAAAAAAAAAACAATCTCCATTTTATCATTTTTTATTTTTCTACATCATTTGATCATGACTGTCCTCTGCATTGTGTGTAAATGACATATTGAATGGACCAATAGAAATGCACCACAATCACTTGAACTCTCATATTGAATGCTCCTTTACATTAAGTGCATTAACTTAAAGTTCAAAAATGGTTTTCCCTTCTAATGTACAGTTACTATTTTGGAGAGGCTTGTTTTTTTTTGGACAGTGATGATGTACAATTCATTATGTGTGAGAAACTAAGCAATTTAACATCTAGGTTTGCAATACAAAAAAAAATGAACATATAAAACAAAAGCCCATTTCACCTCGTGACATCGATGAACAAATTATGGAAGGAAGAAGTACCTATTTTCACAGTAGACGATGTTGAGGTCCATGTTGACCCGTGTGACGAACATCTGGCAGTCGATGCGAACTTCGTTTAAGGTGGGTGGAGGGAGAGCATGGGCGACCACCACCATGCCCATGATCTGATTGGGCACATTGCGATTGTGTGTTAGCGCCATTCTTATCCTCAGTCTGCCCGTGATGTGGATCACCTTAAAGGAGACAGTGAAGAAAGTCAGAACAGGGCATGAAATGTATGCTTTATCATCTCTGACTAGCCATAGTGGTAAGTGTAAAAATATATTTCACAGAAATGCTTACTGTGCTTCGATAAATCAGTAATACTATGTATTGTATACTCTGTATACAGTATTAGTTTGTTTACTGTGTTGCAGTCTGGACAAAGGCCAGCCCATACCATTGTGCCAAACGCTGTTAAGGTCCAGCTGAGACTACTGAAGAATACACAGGCATGAAAAATTAAGAAGCACAATGAGGACTACTTAATTCTCTATGAAATCAAGAAAAAAAGCAAAGGAACTAATTACCTTTTCTCTAGCTTTAAAGTTTTACAAAGCTTTAAAGTCTTTGTAGCTTCATTTTGCCCAGAGGAGGAATTGACTAGATCGGCAACCCTGTACTTTTTTGGATACATCCATTTTAATCACCCAGGCTAACCCGGGGGGAATTGTTTTGTAGTTTTTGTAACTTCTGACACTAGCTTTTCACTGCTTCACCTCTGAGATGCTATTAGCATCATTCATATAGACAGATTTGGCCCCTGAAGTCACTCAGTGCTGAGGCCGCAAGGGCTCTTTGATGCTTTGTGCTCCTCCACTGGGGGACAAGAGAGCCCAAACCCTGCGACTGAGTGACTGCCACTTTAACTAAAAAGAGCCTTTCTCCCAAGCCTGGATTTGGAGCTGTGAGACTGCGTTAGCACTCACAGAAATCAAAGACCATCACAAATTAGGGGCCAATTAAGGGAGTTTCTAACTTTCCAGGATATGCGTTACAGTCAATTAGAATCAAGGTTGGAGTCTCCATTTTTTAGGAATCTGTTTTAAAAGAAAGGGTAACAGTGTGCTGATAATGCCACTACTGCGTTCATTAAATATATGTATTGTATGTATGTAAGTAAATTTCTAAAATGGTAAACATTTTTAAGTCATCTGAAAAAATACAGTTCAACACCAAAGATTTTTTAGCTTTCATCACAATTACAGAATTCACAGTTTGCCATTAAACTGTATATTGTGACTAGTAGTCAGACTTCGGTATTGAGATAATACATGTAATGTACTTTATTCGTCCCGTGTTAGCTTTTTATACGCTTTAGCAGGTGATGTGAACTCATGAACTCAATCCACCAATCACTGTTTGTCTCCGTGGTTGGCATAGCAACAATCAAACTGACTGGGTAGTTGTGTCTCAGCAACTGGTAATAAACTTCAAATCGTTTGTCTTCTGCCTCGTCACCTTTAGTTTCAGCTCCAGAAATGTCTTTGTGTCGCTTTTGATGGAAAGCAGCCTACCTTTTTTGTGAGGATGCCTTTGTTACTTGAAGACATTCTTCTATTTGTTAGCTTGTCTATAGAATGAACTACACAACAAAGTCCAAAGAAAAAAAAAACGCATCCCATCTGGTCAAAATAGTTTGACAGACAGTTATATCACCTACAATACCATTTTGTTTAATGAAACAGTGTTGCCTTGTGTTACGTTAAATATGTCTTTTAGCTTGTCTTTATTTAAATATGTAACGTTAACAAGACAAATAACCCCAAAACAGTGGAAAGTAATATATGATAATATATATGTTTAAGCTCTATTCAAGATGGATTAGTGTACCAGAGGAGGTCCAGAAATATAACATATAAAGAATATAACTGAGTAATTCACATGGGATAAAGTACATGTAATTTCACCAAATTACCTCAGATAGCTCAGATCAAACTGCCATAGCCTGTACATTCACATAGGTAACAATTAAACGAGTCCAAACAAACAGCAAAAATGATCTTCCTTTTAATGTCAGGTAGGACAGCTTCAGGCATCTAAAAGTGGATTCAAATGCCACAGTACTATGAGGATAATTCATTTTCATTCTTCTAATTAGGCAATCATCAAATGTGATTATAGTAGTCCTGTTTTGAAGTTGAGGATAAAGAAACTCTGCCAAGAAACATTTCATAAGTTAGCCATGTTTGCTGGTCAGCAAAAAAATCAGATGTTTATTAGCAAGATTTGTTATTAGATTACTGTGAGGTCAAAACTTTCAACCTAAAATGATCTGGCTTCACTTATCAAAAAGTGGAAAAAAATCATACAGCATGTCTGCTACTTACGGCTTGCGATGCTAATAAATTTGGAACTGCCACTCTCTTCAGTGCTAAATGTTGATCGAAGCCTTAAAGCTGGCTTTTCACATTTATCATTTCACCTTAAATGGTGCCACAGTTACATCCTGGTGCCTGTAGAAATGCCTGTAGCATTTAAGGTGGAACAGATTATTCGATTAAGAAGCTGGCGAACAGGAAGTCACCTTCAAGCATGTTTAAAGACGAACATCAGCCATGCCCGTTTACATCTCAGCTCCTCGGGAAGCATATGAAAAGTACCAACATCCCCTTCAAGGCCTGAAAAGATTTCTACAAGTTTCTACACTCAGTCTGGTGTTTTTCTTGGTGTTGCACCATTGTCATCGTTTTGTTACTTGGGCTGGTTGTTACTTGTGGGGGTTTTAAATATTATTAAGTCAAAAATGTTTTGGAAGTGGCTGGTTTTATCACCCTCAATTGCAAATGCAGGATTTGGAGGAGGCAACAGTATTTGAAGTTTATGGTATGTCTGTTCCATTTTACCAACCTCTCCTTATTTGACCATGTCAACGTAAATACAGTTTTATATTCTATGGCACCTTTTAAATCACAGATCCCATCAGTAATCACTCAGATTACAGCACCTCCCCACACACAACTAATCCAGCTGGAACAGGGCTTTTATGTATTTTTTAACAGATAATCTGTACTGGAGTAAATTTCAAAATAATCATCTCAACCCCAATTACAGTGATAACATGATTTGTCTTTGTTAAATACGTCACGACTGTACTTTGGATGCAGTACTTTAGGATGCAAACAGAAAGAGGTCTCCACATAGTGAATTATACAAAGATCACCATATAGTGAAACTCTTGGTTAATCCTTTCATTTTGTTAAAAGACAAGACTGACATTTCAGATTTGAATTTGCAAAATTTCCATTCAGGATGCTTTATTTACTTCAATTGTGAAGGTTCAAAGCATTCTTTCAGTCTGTATTCTGAACTTTCTAAGAAAAAGTTCTGGACTCTGGGGGAGCTGCGAGATGGCATGTGTTTGAGGAGATTTGGCATAAGATAGCAGCGTGTAGCTCATGTTCAGCTGGTCTGTAGTTGTGTGCAGTCAGCGTGGATCAGACAGAGGGATTGGCAGGTACAGACACACTTGACACAGCTGTTGCCAACCTTCAATAAGACATCACAGCACAATGGCAGTGAAAGAAGATGTCTAATTACAGGCTGATATCAAACCAGCACGCATCTCCTCATAAAGCGAGTAGCACTCCAGAGAGGCAGCCTGCGCCAAACACACACACACACACACACACACACACACACACACACACACACACACACACACACACACATACACACACACACACACACACACACACCATCAGCCGCTCAGAAAGAGGAGCTCAACCCCTTCAATAAATAAACATTCAAATGTATTAAAAATATACAAAATGGAAATGATCCTTTCAGAAGCCCAAAGCTAGGGGCATCAAAAAGTTAGTTTGAAAATACAACTTTTGAAGTAATTGCCACAAAGCGAGTGTCGGTGGTGAATTGCTGCAGGAGTGCTCTTGGCAAGAACATCATAAGCCCTGGCAAAACATTAAATATGCTCAGGCTGCTAAATGCAAACTGACGCGGCAAGGGTTCACCACGGCTGCGGTGAGAGGCAGGCGCATAGCATATCTCAATTTAATACAAGCCAACATAACAAAGGGATCAATTTTTATAATTCATGGTTCAGCACACAATGCACTCTCCCTCTCTCTCTTTTTTTTCTGTCTCTCTCTCTCTCTCTCTGCCCCTTTCTCTTTCCCCCCGCTGGTGAATATAGAAGAGGTATACATAAGAAATAAGATTCATCTGTTCCTAGGGATTCTCTGGAGTGCTTTTGAAATGTGATACAGCACAAATAATGACGGAGAGCTTTTACATGAGTGCATTAAATGAGATGGGGGGCCGAGATGTGCTGAAAAAAAGATGGGCTTAAGCTGGAGAAGAATTCACTTTGATTTGACCTCCAGAGTGAAGAGAGGATATAAGCAGCCATGATGCGTGGCTGCGCCTCGCCTCGCCGCTTATCGCCTAATGCCGGCACGCCGTATGCAAAATTCATACCTTTGTATTATGTAACAACACAAGTGTTGACTTAATTCAAAGTAAATGTAATAAGAGGTGTCCTTGTCTGGCCAGTAACGTATGCGCTCATGCATGTGTGAATATTTATGCAATGGGCTAGCGTAGCTCCCTTACTTCATGCTTATTTGCATCAAATCTGTCCAGACGAATGCCAGAGACAAAGGGGGGGAAGCAAGAAACCCAGGAGGGAGGCCGCTGCCTTTCTATCTTTTACTCACACAAACACCCATCCTGCCTAAATAGAGCACCCAGCCTGGGCATAAGATGCTCCTCTGGCATCAGTAAAAAAAATTTTGATTGTCTACTTTGCATACTTTACTGAACATAGGCCAAGTCATTCTGGTGAACTAAATTTGAACAATAATACTGTTGCTGTTGTGTCAAAACCTCACAAATCCTTTTAACACAACTGCTCTCTGAGTTTACATCTTTTTGGTAGGAATTGTGTGGATGTAGTATATTTTATTCATGTGTAAGTGATTGACAAGGTTTTGTTACAACAGCAAATATTCAAATATGTTGGAAAGCTTAGTTTGATGAGTTTGATAGCTAATTACTTTGCAAAATCACAGTAGGATTGTTGCTAAATTTAAATACAAAATATAAAATGTACATTTATTTTTTAAATATACAGTTTCTCAAAAAACCCTCCTCTTTAAATATTCTTAAAAAGAGGTTTATGAATGGATAGTATCAAAACCTGCTTAGTTTTGGCTGAAATCACTAAAATGGCAGGAATAGTGCTTCCTGATACAAAATATCCCTGAACAAGGAAATGAATCATTCTTGGTACAGAGGCAGCTACTAATTTGTATCCCGAATGATATTTCCAACCTCCTTCTAGTCTGTAGGCTAAAATCTTGAGACATGCCAGTATAAAATTCATTAACGTATCCTAAAACGGCTCTAATCAAATAAGGCACAGAAGCTGTTGGCACAGTGAACATAATATATTCAGCCAAATGGCAGCTACACAGTGTATTAGCACACACAGGGGAGCAGTGATTGAGTGGAGGGAGATTTAGCCGCTCGAATGAAGATCTGGGGGGCCGCAGGACTCAGTGTTACCTTGTAGCCGGAGGACTTGATGTGAACGCCTCTCTTGGTCAGTGTGGACTTCATTCGGATGAAGAAGGAGCGCTCCAGAGAGTTATCTGGAGAGAGGTGGCTGGGACTGCTAGACTCCACTGCAGGAGCAAACACAACAGGAAAAAAAAATCCAATTACTTTACATTACTTGTCCAATACCGTACTGTGCAGTTAAGCCCCAGAGAGAAGAAGATATTAAACAGCTCTGGTGGGCAAGATGGTTTGTAATAAGTTCTCATTGAGTTTCTATCATCTAGAGGTAGACGTTTAATGGAAGAGCACAACTTGATGAGGTAAAAAAAGCACTATGTCAATAAAAGTTTGACAATGTTTTAATTATGTTTTCTAATAGCAACAACCATTGCCTGCTCCAGTGTGATAATTGCTTCAAACTCTTCATGGAGAGTCAACAGCTGATACTGTAGGAGAAATACATTTCACCAAGCTTAGTGGACATATTTATCTGGCATACAATGAGCAAACTTAGAAAAAATGGCCTGGTTTCAGATAATAGTAGTTTAATTTGGACACACACACATACTAAATTATAATTTGAACTGTAAATATTTAGCTCACAAATGCTAATAAAACAACACACTGTCTCATTTGCTCTTTGGGTTTGACAGTATGGCAACTAACAAAATGCAACTTTCATAAAACATCAGATTACAGCAATTATCTGCACATTTTAACCTAACTGATTAGGTAATACATTACAATTAGGTCCCATTCATAATCAAATTAACCCCACCCCCATGCAGGCTAGCGCTGTTCATACACAGACAGCTAGAAGCGGGAGGCAGCAGGAACATCAGTGTTTGGACAGAACAAGGCGACATGAGTGAAACAGTATTACTGAGGGAACTTCAGCACGATCCAGCTCTCCACTGCTCTGTATATGACAAGACTGTAGACTGCAATGACATTGCTTTAGAACTAAAGACAATGACAGAGAGGAAGACTGCAGCCTCTCTCTCTCCCTCTCTCTCTCTCTCTCTTTCTGAGGACGTGAATTAAATGTCATTTAAAATCTAACTAGTCCTTTATCACTCTGGGGAAAAGGCAGAGCCATGTTATATTTAGTCATTTCATTTCTTCTGATTAAATATGAATTACTATGAAATTTTTCTCATCATCTAACACAGCAGAATACGCCAACAGCTTTTTAATACACTATATAAGCACAAACTTCAGCTCTAAGAGTTTAATTCGCCTCTCTAATCCAATCACATCAACCTTATTTCTCTTATCACAGATTCCCATTTTGAATTAAATGAGCTCATTAGTTTTAATCAAAGGCAGAGAGATCAAAACTTACACTTAAATGCTTTAGATCAGAGCTGTCAGTCAAGCGTAGAGTTCTATTTTACTAAAACACAAGATCAGAAGCCCTTAGAACTCTGCATTTTCATTAGACATGAGGCAGGCTTAAAGACACAGCATTCTTTTTTTTTCTCTTTTTACACTGTGAGAAACAGCGAGGTCATTTACAGCATGCCCTCTACCAACTCTCACTGCAGGTGATGTCTGGAATATGAATTATACACTCAATATTTTTTAAGGAAATAGATCCGTATATCTAGTTTCAGCAATACACAGTATTGGCACAGATGTGGAAGTTATAGGGGTTTTAAATTTAAGACTTTGCACAGCAATTTTCATTTTATTTATACATCATTCACACCACTGTTGTGACCTCAGCAGCTGTTTCACCAGTTAAGTCTAAACAGATGACTGTTACAGTGATATCTCTCAAAGCTGAAACAAAACAATGAAATCAAAGCATGCCATGAATTTTGTATTGATCTATAGGAGCTGTAATGTTAATTGCACAAATGTTGCCATAAGACTACCGTACTATACTGAACACACAACAGAAGAAGAGAAGAGGCTATATGAGTGAATGAAGATTTGCTGCATCATCATTAAGGACGTTATGTCTGAGATTAAGAGAATGTGCTGTCACACTACAGGCAGCAGGTCAACTACACACAACACAAGAGACCTGTGTATATATCTACTACAGGATACAGTCGTTCCTATAGTTGTATGTCTTAGGAAGGACACTCTAAGCAAGGCAACTGACATGAAGCCCCACTCTTATGAAGCTCCCCCTTCACCCTGCTAAATGAATGGTTTTGTTCCAAAATGCATTAAAGACCACTTTCAAAAATTTTCCACCCAAGAAATATGTGCTATATTATGATTAATAGAACCTTTACTAGAGAAATAAAAAAGTGTTTTTCATTATACATCAGCTATTATTCTTAAAAAAAAAAAAAAAAAAAACACGTTACAGTGGGGCAAAAAAGTATTTAGTCAGCCACTGATTGTGCAAGTTCTCCTACTTAGAAAGATGAGAGAGGTCTGTAATTTTCATCATAGGTACACTTCAACTATGAGAGACAATATGAGGAAAAAAAATCCAGGAAATCACATTGTAGGATTTTTAAAGAATATATTTATAAATTATGGTGGAAAATAAGTATTTGGTCAATAACAAATGTTCAACTCAACTGACCGAGGTCTAACGTTTCCTGTAAGTCTTCACCAGGTTTGCATACACTGTAGCTGGTATTTTGGCCCATTCCTCCATGCAGATCTCCTCTAGAGCAGTGATGTTTTGGGGCTGTTGCTGGTCAACACAGACTTTCAACTCCCTCCACAAATTTTCTACGGGGTTGAGGTCTGGAGACTGGCTAGGACACTCCAGGACCTTGAAATGCTTTTTACGGAGCCACTCCTTCATTGCCCGAGCGGTGTGTTTGGGATCATTGTCATGCTGGAAGACCCAGCCATGTTCTATCTTCAATGCTCTCGCTGATGGAAGGAGGTTTTGGCTTAAAGTCTCATGATAAATGGTCCCGTTCATTCTTCCTTTAACATGGATCAGTCGTCCTGTCCCCTTTGCAGAAAAACAGCCCCAAAGCATGATGTTTCCACCCCCATGCTTCACAGTAGGTATGGTGTTCTTGGGATGCAACTCAGCATTAAAACATAAGGAGTTGAGTTTTTACTAAAATGTTCTATTTTGGATTCATCTGACCACATGATATTCTCCCAATGCTCTTCTGGATCATCCATATGCTCTCTGGCAAACTTCAGACAGGCCCGTACACGTACTGGCTTAAGCAGGGGGACACACCTGGCACTGCAGGATTTGAGTCCCTCTCGGCGTAGTGTGTTACTGATGGTAGCCTTTGTTACTTTGGTCCCAGCTCTCTGCAGGTCATTCATCAGGTCCCTCCGTGTAGTTGTGGGATTTTTGCTCACTGTTCTCATGATCATTTTGACCCCACAGGATGAGATCTTGTGTGGGGCCCCAGATCGAGGGAGATTATCAATGGACTTGTATGTCTTCCATTTTCTTACAATTGCTCCCACAGTTGATTTATTCACACCAACCTACTTGCCTATTGTAGATTGACTCTTCCCAGCCTGGTGCAGGTCTAAAATTTTCTTCCTGGTGTCCCTCGACAGCTCTTTGGTCTTGGCCATGGTTGAGTTTGGAGTCTGACTGTTTGAGGCTGTGGACAGGTGTCTTTTATACAGATAACAAGGTCAAACAGGTGCCATTAATACAGGTAACGAGTGGAGGACAGAGGAGCTTCTTAAAGAAGTTGTTACAGGTCTGTGAGAGGCAGAAATCTTGCTTGTTTGTGGGTGACCAAATGTTTATTTTCCACCATAATTTTTTAAATTTTTTTTAATTCTTTAAAAATCCTACAATGTGATTTCCTGGATTTTTTTTCTCATATTGTCTCTCATAGTTGAAGTGTACCTATGATGAAAATTACAGACCTCTCTCATCTTTCTAAGTAGGAGAAGTCAAGGAAGAACCATACTTGGTTGCCCAAAGAACCTTTCAGTGGTTGGTTCCCTTTGAAGATCCCTTTTTTAAGTTTAAAGAACCTACACATAATATACCAATAAAAACTTTTTTTCCCTAGAACTGTGTATCCAAGTTAAGAACCATTTAAGACCCTTTATTTTTAAGAGTCTTGGGCAGCTTAGAGTACAATATCATATTTGGAATATCTTGGCATTGATCACCGCACCTTTGCACTGATCTAGTTTAGTACATTGCCTTAATCTGGTGATACTCACCTCTAGACTCTCTATCCTCCAGATTTAACACAAAATGCCCCAGATTTCCAGCATATGTGGCAAGATTTCAGCTTTTCAGATATAATACTATTTTGTGTGTTGCAAGCTTTAACTAAAATCTCTTGCAACACACCAATCTTCTGCAAGAATCTGCTCCTCATATAAAAGTGACAATATCTGAGATGACATTTTAAAGGGGGGACATCATTTGTGTGAAAGCGTAGCAATTTATGGTTCGGAAGGCTCTGGAATTAATTTTCTTGATGAAACCTTTGAGAATAGATGTCTCTTGGAGTAAATGATGAGATTTCAAAAGTATTACTCTCCATGCGGTGAGTGTTGACCATCAATAAAAGCCTGGCAGGCCAGAAGGTCCACTATGTCCCTCTCTCTCTCTCTCTCTCTCTCTCTCTCTCACTGTCTCTCACTCTCTTTGATAGCATAACAGTCTCTCCTACACAACGCTGCACTCGGCAAGCACACACGCGCTGTCTGCTCGGCCTTATGACTTATAGGCCCTGAGAAAGCTGGTCTACTCCAGCTAATATTCCTCAATTTACATTTATATAAATATTAACACCAATTCAGCAAGTCGGGTGTTTAAAGCACAGATAAATCATGACTGTGGGCCATAGCGCTCATACACATGCTGGTTTTTCTATCATCTCACACCAGAGAAAGTGTGTGTTCTGGCACTTTCTGATGAATGGGGGCATTGCTGTGTGAATTAGTGATGATGTATAATGCACACAGCTCTGTGCTAATTGCGAGCCACTGCTGACTCTGGACTGAGAGCTATGGCGATTTTTATAGAGCCTGTACTGACTAGGAGCAGTTTGCTGTATATAGACTATGAAGTGGGCCACTAAATTATAGCTACTTTAGAAGAAGTCCAGAAATTCCCCTGCCCAAAAGTATTCGTAAAAATGAAGCAAAAATATCTTTGTAAATCAGTGCTGTAGTTAGCTGTTTATGCACATATACACCATCAAGCTGTTCCCATTCACAGACCTATACTGAGTGACAGTCACATACCAGCATAACACATTAACTAACACTGGGTAAGGTTCGCTAACTAGAATCAGCTCTGTGAAATGAACAGCATCTTAGCAGTTATGTAGGCTTTTAACAGTTTACAGTTGTGTGTGAAATTGTGAGTACCCCTGGACAAATGACATGCTGTATTGATTTTCTAAGTGAAAATAAGCTAACACATTCTCTACAGACAGCACAATTAAATAGGCCATATTTGTTGCAAATGTTAATGCACAATTTATATTTATTTGCTTTTTTGTGTTCAACATGAAAAGTTAAATATAAAATGTGACAAAACTTTTGTACCTGTCATTTTATGTCACATTTTATGTTTTTTTTTCATGTGTGTGCTCTCTGTAGAAGAAGCATTAACTTATTTCCACTTTGAAAATCAACAGAAATGTAATTTGATCAGGGACTCACAGACTTTTACATATGGCTGTAACCGTATCTTGTGAAGAGACAGATTATGGCTTCAAAATAAAGTTAAACCATTTATTTTGTACTTTTACATGTTGTGAGGGGTAAAAGGTGCTCACGCCTGCTAACAATGAATTACTGTGAGATATTACTTCGGATCAAGCTAAAAAAAATTGTGCAAAGTTTGGATCAAATAAATTATATGGGGAACTGGATAATAATGTAGAACAAAATATTGAGTTGTTAGGGCTACACTGATGTACGTTTGCTACGCAATATGTATGCATGTTCTTATACACAATGGATGGTGATGTATACTCGCCATGTTTAAACATACTGTTCCACTGGAATGGGGTCATACCTCAGTGCAGAAATACACTATAGCTAGATATTTTAATACAACTAGTTTTCTATAGAGACATTTTAAATTATACCCCCCCACCACACACACACACACACACACACACACACACACATACACACACACACACACACACAGACACACATACACACACATAAACAAACCCTTCAGACTCCCAAGAGACCTCTCTGTAGCCATTGTATCTTTAGGTATGTGTGTAATGTCCCTGTTTCCATAGCAACCATGCTTTGACATCAAGTACAATGTGGCAGACATGTACTCACACAATGTCACAGTACAGCTCTGCTAAAGAGGCACAGCATAAACACTCCAGCAAAAACTCTAGAGCCCTACAGAACGTTCCTGATGGATCTGACCCGACTGTATAACAATATCTGTAAGAAATCTATATCTAAATCTATATATCTCTGTAGAGAGATATCTGAATTAAAGATGCAAAGAATTACTTAATGTAGTATTCAGGATGTTACTATTTCTTTAGTATTCAAATGACAAGGCATATTTGCATGCCCTCCCATCTCCTAATGTTTAAAAAACATCAACAAAAAAGAGAATTATAAAGTATTTCTCACTAATATTACAGAACGATTCTGATGTCACTTGTCTAATTAAAACGGGAGTTATCAAAATGCGAGCTCAGAAGCTGGCTTTGCTGAGAGAGAGGCTTGAAAAGAGCTTTTTCAATAGCAGTGAAGATCTCATGGAAAACAGACAGCCCCCTGAGTCAGCATGCCAAGGTGTAATTGCAGCCTCTGATGAAGCCGTGCATTTGCTGCTAAACGCTAGCATGAAGCACTGCTGATAACCATAAACACGGGATATCAATTAGCTGCTGTTAACACTGCTTTAATTAGTCCCTCGTCTGGAAAAGTAAAGCAATAATCAAATTTGGGGTTGTAAATGAATTTGAAAGTGCTCTAATTGAAGCACTCTTTTCTTCTCAAATCAAAGCGAACACATTTAGATTTATTTGTTGCTCGTTTTACATTAGTCTACAAGAGTAGATCGAAATGGTTTCAGGGTCATGTTTACTGAGGTTAATGGCACCCATGGATTTTCACCGATGTGAACGCAACACAGAGCCAGAACTTGAGGGGTTACTTTACCTTCAGCTGAAGCGGATATGTTTTTGGGACCCAGGAGGAGAGAGTTCCGACAAACACTGTAACATTAACATTGAATTACAGGCCGTCGAACACGACAGCAGATATCTATTATCCTAAAGCAGGGAGAAAGTGCACGCACAGCAATCTTCAGAGAGATCAGTCACATTACAGTTTGATGTTATTATGACAGCCAGAGGCAAGGCAAACTTGTGCGCTGACAACGTTATTGACACAGACAAAGTGAACGCTCTCTCTGGCTTGTCACCCACCATAAAGCCTTGATGGGAGCGGAAGAAAAAATGGTGAATATCAATCGAAAGCTACCACTGTCCCTCTACTTGGATTAGCTCAGAGAGGAGATCAGTGCCTCTGCGTAAAATGACTGTATTGAGTGTTCCTGAATGGACCACTGGGATCAGTAGGTCATCAATGAGGGTCATACTCTCTCTAGTGCAGGGCATTCTGGACTTTTGAGGCCTGTTTTCAGTGCTCTGTAAGGAGCCTGTCCTGTCAGTGACCACTGCACTGAAGATTTGAAAGGGATAGTCTTGGAGCAGAAGCACTGGTCAGATAACCCTATGCCCCGGCCACATCTTCATCCTGTCCGCTTCTAAAACAAGAACAGGCCTGCTGGACTCATCCATTATTAATATGGTAATAGAGGTGTGCCAGTGACATGCTGGGCAGTTTTTATCAGTGGAGGGGTCATGGCAGCCCGAGTGCTGAAGGCACTTTGGCCAGCCTCTCCATAGCGTAGTTCACAGCTTTTCCATTTGATCATATGATCTGCATGTAGTAAAGGCAGAAAATAGTGATATAGGGGTCTTTTGACAAGGAACAATTTGACTTCATTTACAACATTGGGTTCACTATTTAACTAGACAGCTTAGTGAGCCTGTAGGAGGACGCTAACTGCCAATGCAGTCACATCGGCTAACAGATGCCTTAGTTATGGGGGAGAGGGAGGGCATCGCCATGAATCAAGCTCTCAATCTTCTGATGAGAGTTGACTGAGACGTTTAGTGTTTGAAGAGTTTAACTTCTTTAGACTTCTGATATAATCAGAAACATTGGCTTTGTTCTCTTTAACTCACTCAAATCGTCGTCAGAGTAGTTGCAATGCGTACATGTCCATGTTGGACACAGTAAAACGTGTCAGTATGTGGAACTGGAGTTTTCTGCATGTCAAAACCTTTTCTATCACTGAATAAAAGAAGCACAATACTGCCTTTATTATTGGACAATGTACAACGTCCATTATGTAATGTATCACAATACACTGTTACACTTCAACTTATGTACATATGCTATGGCTGAATTTGGTCAGGCAGTAAGCATGTGTGCATGCTGTCAGGGTTAGAGTGTCCTACAGGGTGAGGCAGTGGTTGGATTCGGGCTGAGCAGGTGGACTGAATGCAGCAGTAATAACACTTGTCACAGCAGCACCTCCAAACTAAACTAATAAGCACTGAACCCAGGGGAGCAGCTGCCACGCCACTGCACACAGTACACCAATACAGCCTGGATCATCACTGCAGTTACACATCTGCCTAACACCAACTTTTTGTTTAAATTATTAGGGGTCCAGTAAGCTGTGCTGGGAATATGGTGGTTTGTTCCCCTCTGCTAAAGGGGTGGTAGAGACCATAAGGTAGTGGTGGGTGATACTGATAAAATGCAATATCACAATATTTTCCAGATATATAACACTGTCACATCAGATGGTTATAGAATTTGTATTATGAAAGCTTGTGAAGTTTTTTCCCCCCAAAATAATATGAAGCATACAGCAAACTACAAGCATAATCTTGCTAGGACTATTTATCTTGTTCATACAAAACATAGCTTTGAAATGATGAAGTTTCTAAAAGAAAACAGACAGGCCACACTGTGAGTGGCTTTTATTGAATTGAACGGTTTTCACACAATGTTTGATACTCTAAGCGAATTCTACAAAATGTGTCTGCTAGTAGGTTAATACTCCTAGTTAACACATGCTAATAACTTATCAGTGATTTGACTGAGGAAGCTCAAATATTCCATTCAAATATTCCATTCTTTTCCATTGTTTTAAACTATGTTCTGGCATATCAAGTCAACAGAAGATTAGTCAATATCTGAGTTGCTGTGTTTGTAACACTGTATAAACGAAATGTATGTTTTATCCATTATACTCAACACAGAAATTTCAGATTTATGTAAAACATTTATGATTTTCATATAATCAGTGGGGCAACAGATTTCAGATGACACAATTATAATCGATAAAGAGGCTTGTTTATTGATTTATTTTGGAACAGAGATAAACACAGACAATCAAACTGAAGCAGTACAGCCCATTATCATCACAGCAAAGTATTATTCTCATCTGGAAAACATTAATGCACTTTAGACAGCTCTCACCTACTGAGAGATAGCAAGGGGCCAGCCAGCGATCAGTAAAGGTCACACAGCTACAGAAAGAAAAAAAAGAGACTGAAGTGCAACATGGAAATGCACTTATAAATCAAGTGCTTCTAATGGCATTCTAATTTAGGAGAGAGCCCTCAAAGCAGGTTGATAGAATTTGGCATGCCATTTTAGACTTCCTCTCTACCCCTCCAGTCTTTTCCCTTAATCAAGAAAGAGAGCGCGAGGGGGAAGACGAAGGAAGGAGGGCGAGTGAAAGAAAGGGAAGCACAGAAAGAGAGAAACAAAAGATGGAAAGAGAAACAGCGAGGAGAATGTGCTTGAGTGCGACTGTGTACAGTGTGTGTGTGTGAGAGAGAGAGAGAGAGAAGGAGGGAGGGAGAGAGGGCGAGAGAGCACACTCTACAGTGGGGTTTCAGAGAGGTTGCAGCTGGCTGCTTCACTCTGAAATGTTCAAGCATGACTGACCCATTTCATCAGGTCTGTCAAAGCCTTGCACTGATACATGTTGACAACATTTAATCTTAAAAATTGAAAGAAATGAATTAATATGCAAATTCCATCAGCTTTGTAATAAAAATGTCCTTGACAAAACAGAGAACAGCACCCCAGAGGAGCAGTGTGAATTATCCCAGCTCCGCTGTTCCTCAAGTCAGTCTGAGGTACACAAGTCCACCAGGAAATCAGCGCGGATCTGACTTGGAAATAATTATGATGGAGGAACAAAACACTAGCAGGTTGAATAAATGGAACAACATGGGAAAAGGCCCGGTCCTCTTTGTTATTCACTTTGAATTAATAGGATTAGTTTGAGATCCATATACACCTAAAATCAACACCTTCCTATCAATGCGTACAGAGAGCGAGGAGGGGGGCAGGGGGTGAAGAAAGTGCGTGTGCGCGCATCCGTGTGTGTGTGTGTGTATTGCAAGCATGCCATTACAAATTCAAGCGTAGTGGGACACTACAGGGAAAAGCAGAGAGATTTTCTCATTCTTCACAAGACGGAGCAATTCTGCAGGGACGGAATCTTACAAGACAAAGATTACCCATACAAAAGGAGCAGGTGGCTACAACCAGCTCTCCGGTGGAATTAGCTGAACTATGGGGCCTAATTATCTGTGGAAAGAGTGCAGCGAGGAGAGAAACTTCACTGTTTGAAGGACAAATGATTAATTAAAAAGAACAGCTCACCTCCGTTTTGATCTTTGGACAAAACAGGGCACTTGAAATTCCCACTAGAGCGCTACCTTAGTCCAGCACGCTAATAACAGTCACACAGCATATATGATGACCAAAGGCTAATGGCTGATCCAGTTAAAGCAGAAGATACACTAAAACAATACCAACTGCTCATCTGTATTCATTACTAGGAACACACTATTTGTGAAACTGCCTCAAATATGACCTTATTTTTGCCTGCATACTCTGTTATATATTGTCAGTGTTGTAATAAATATTGTGTCTGCTGTATCACATGCAACAACATTTTACTCAAAGTAATTTTGGACTGTTTCTATTAGTCCATTCATCATGACATGTTTACACAATGTAAAGGGCAGCTGCCATTTACAAATAATGAAAAAAGAAAAAGAAAAAACGAGTTATGAGTTTTGATATGACAGCAACAATATTTATGTTTTAGATTCCTCCATTTATAGCTTCCACTTATCCACTTTTTTCTCTTTGGCAGAACTATGTAAAATACCATCTAGACACGTTTTAAAATAATGAAATTTTCTAATGGCATTCACAGAGTTTGGAGTCTATCTAAAAATATAATTGAAAGAAAAACCATGTCTTTTCATTTAAAGGATATGCAAGCCTGCAATACACAATGCATTTATTGATAAAAATAATCAGTCCAGCACTTTCAAAGCAGAGTAAGCTCTTACTTTCATTTTATCAACACCACTTAAATTGTTTTCATTTATTTATTTATTTATTCTGGCTTCCTTCAGAGCCTTTATCCCCCTCTTCAGGTATGCTGTTAGCCTACCCTCACCCCTCTCTCTGCTCCATCTCTTCCCCTCTCTCCACTTTCTGTCTTTCTCTCTCATCCTCTCTCTCTTTCTCCCTCTCTGCTTCCTTGCAGCCATTCCTGAAAGATCAGAGCGGACTGTAAAATAATGAAAAATGTGCAATCCTTGTGGGGCACTGCTTGTGCACATCCACCTCCGCCCAGGCATTCATCACTCGGCAGGTATTGTCAGTGAAAGTTTAATTGCATAAACACTCAGTAACTGTCCTGTCATATTTCTTGTCAGCCCGGATTCTCTCTCTGGGCTCACTATCGCACAAAACTATAATTGAATTGCTACCGAATCGCACCGGAGCCAAGGGGAGGAGAGCTTTATGAATAGAATTTGTTTCCTATCAGCAGGTCTGACAAATTGTCACGAGGAAAAGCAGGCCAGATAATTTCCCCGTTTATTGGGCAAAGACCTGTTAGCTGTTAGCCCTTATCTCGGCTGTGTTATAAGACCCTGTTAAACAAAAGTGTATATATATGAAATTTGGCAACAAAAGCAATTGCGCACAAAGACGCGAATAAGTCTATTATTTGCGGCGGGTGCTGATCTGAAAGATGAGCAGAGAGGCTGCTGGAGGAGGAAGGGGATATTGCAGGAGAGTCATGTGAATAAACGCTTCAGAACTGTGGTGACCCAGGCTGCCAGACAAGCAAGACTGAATTATAATGCAGCTCATCAAAGCCGGGAGCAGCACTCGAACCACAAAACAGTTGGCTTACAGAGACACACCTGCAACGCTGAGCTAGGGTGAACACAGAGAGACAGCATGAGCGTGTACTGTCACACTAATACTCTGCCCTATAGAGGCAGTAAGGAAAAACGTAGCTATTTATGCCATATAATCATATGATTTCTCGACACTGTTCTTCATTTGTCATGTAAAGACTGTGATCTAACAAAAAATTCACTGTTATTTACCCTGTGTCACAAACAACCTGAAGAAGAAAACACATTCATCGGAATTTGAGTCAGATGTGTGTCAGTGTTACTCTGATTAAACAAAACAACAATACCAATTTGAATTTGTGTTAAAATTCGTGCACAAAAAATTACAGGGCATGCAGCGATGAAGGAAGCCTCATGGACCTTTTATACAGTGATAGGAAACTATATCACTCAGAAAGCTTAGATCTTTCATACTTGTATATTTCACTGTGGGCAAAGTGTCAAAAAATTCATGACGCACTGGTCAAAAGAAACCGTCTGACTTTGAATACAATCTTTTTTACATTAACTTACAATAAAAAGGAAAAATTTTTTCCACTGTAAACATACTTTTTGGAGATTATGCAGTTTTAAAATGCTGAAGAACTCCTTAAACACAGTAATGTGTTACAGTGTTACACATCCACAAAGATACCACCACAGACATGCAGATGTCACCATAAACACATTCCATCCTTCACCCAGTGACACATAAATAAATGCCATTTAACCTAGTCACAAATAAAAAAAAAACTCAGTAACAAATCTGGCCTCTCTAACACAAATACTTTAGATATTACCAACCTGAAATAAAAACCATGAACAAAGGGCCGATGATGTATTACAGCCAGTAAAAAGCTCAATAAAAACCAGCTCCATGCACATAAAGTGACTTTCTTAGGCTCCATTTTAAAGTGCCTCACCATGCTGAAAGCGGCCTTTTCCCTTTTCCTGTGTGAACGAGTCTGCCAGCTTTACTCAGACACTTTCCCACCACACCACTCACACTGCTCTCTCTGCCTGGGAACCGGGGCCTAATGCGCCATGCCTACTCCACTTCTGCCGATAAAAAGCCCTTTCTGACAACCTTATCAGCTAAATAAGCTTAAATAAAACTGGCTTCTAATAGTCTGGAGACCGCTTGATCCCGCCTTTGTCTTTCGAAGCTCTGAAGCCTTCCTCCTCTAGTGATCTTGTACTTTCCTCGTGACAGAATTTTCAATCGTTTTAGGCCGGCTAAGCTGTCATTAGTTTCTGTGTTCCTCTCGGAGGATTGTTTAGCGAGCATTTCTGTATGGTTTGATACTGGGCGGCTCAGAGCGTGGGACTGGCGGGTGAAGGCGCAGGCGGTTGAAAAGCTCTATAAAGTCATTCTTAAACGTTTGAGATGAGAGGCAGTCAGCTCTCTTTTAATGTGCAGGCAAGTGACACCTCAGTCTTTATAAACAGATATTTAACCCCCCTGCCGCCCTTGGTGTATATATCTCGAAACGCCTCTTCTTTTATGTTGTTAAATTCTCACTTGCACGCCCACTCATCAAAACAAGTGGAGAAATTCTGTCAAAAGTGCAGATTCCAAACTTTACTCCATTAAACAAAAACACATTTGTATTTTTATGCAGAAGAGGATTTAATGCATCATGACCTGAATTTGATAAAAAATTGCATTTGTTTTGCTGTATTACATTTTTGTGTTACATGTTTTATGTAACAGTGCCATTTTGTGAAAAAAGCTGAAATTTTTGCTTTGTCATTTTCAGACATCAAAATAAACAGGAAAAAAAAATAGACTCAGGTTTGCCAATGCAGAACATAAACTGAATGCAAATATAAATCATGTTACTCTGTAATTAATTATGTAATTCCATATAAATAAGCAAGTTAAACAGAATGTATAGCAATGATAATAGTAACTCTGAACTTCTAAAGGTTGCAGGGTGTAAAGCTCAATCATACACATGAATATAAAAATTGGTTATATAATTTCATGTCAACCGCAAAATGTTTTAAAGACGTGGTCCCAAACACCTGCACTACTTTAGAATATTACTGTAGAGTTTTACTGAGACTAATTCCAGATGCCCCTCTGAGTGTGGAATATGAACTCATTTTGGATAATAAATACAGGTTTGTTTTTGTATAAGGTTCTAGAAGATAACCGCAGAGGAGTAAACATCTTCTGTGCCGCAAAGGACAAACAAACGATCAAAACACTCCATCATAGCCTAACCTCCATGTGAAAGGCAGCCAGGATTAATGGGCATTTCTTAAATCAAGTTATGCTTTCACAAGAGCCTTAATTTAAGGCTAAACTTAGGGCTTGGGATAAATGAACGCATCAGATGATTAAAACCATTTGTCTTAGGGAGCATAAAGCCTAGGCCTTTATTTATGGTGGCTAGATCATCAGCATGCCCAACGCCATGGCCCGACAGAGAATCTATCCAGCAGAAGCGATAGGTACTTTCATAATTACTGAGTAACTTATGACTTTTCTCCCTGTCTGCAGAAAATTAACAAGCATTATGACTTTACTTTAGCAGGACTGTTATGGAGACTGAATTATGAAAGAGGCTGAGGCTCACTATGAGTAAATTAAACAAACACAACACACTATGATTTTCACATTCAGGCAAAGCTTCACTGACAGTCTTTAATTAAACCAGTATTTATAGTCCAAACAGTCAGTGGCATTCATAAACCACTGAACATCTGGATTATTTTAAATAAAAGATATAAGGCGCACACTGGTTTACTTAGTGTTTGACTATGTGTTTACAATAAGATTAATATAACTATATATAACTATATTTCAATAAAATCCAGACATTTGTATTAATAACTACAGAACTTTGATGTGATTTCTATGCAAGTTGGATTAGTTTTTACTTGTAAAGTTTCTGGAATTTGTGAGTAATTTGACTGGACAATTTAAATGGGATACAATATCAGTGTAATTTCCTCAAATAACCCGAGGCAGCTCAAATAGTCTGGTTGTCCAGATAAGTGTTATGCAAAAACTGAAAAGCTCAATGACAATAATAACACACTATATGATCATGCTAGTTGGATTTATTACTACATTTCTGTGAGGTCAGTTCAAACAGGACTATGACTAATGAGAAAGCTCTGCTTTCAGCCAATCATAGTAGGTCATCCACATTAGAATTATTACTGTCAGACCTGCATTGCTTAATTATTAAACTATCAGACATGTTATTTAGTAACTGTTATATTTTGTTTGCTAAGAACTATGCAAATAACATGTACGTTTTGTAGCTATGGTAGACAGGGATTAAAGTGTGGGCTCGCATATGGGCCCTTGGGGTTTATGGGGTTATGGGCTTGTCAGTAAATCACTTAAATTAGTTTCTCCCCATGTAAAACTAACTGTACATTAAGTACATTTGTGCTGCTCTTGTTCTATGTATAGATTTATGAGAAATATCATCTCACATATGTTGAAACAAAACAAAGGCAAACTCTGAGGAATCTCTACTCTTCCTAGGCAGGCTGGCCTGTGTTTCCAGCAGCAGATTCAGGTTAGAGGACGGCCCTGTTTCTGTCTCATCCTGAGGGATTCTCCTGAGCAATAAAGGAGTGTGGAGTGGGCTCAGCACAGCCGTTCTCGTGCAGCTCATCTCTGCTCTGAGAATAGTAGAAATCCCCTCCGCCATCTGTGATTGGAAACTGCCAGCAGAAAGAAAAAAAATCAAGCCTCAAATCCCCAAATCTGTGCGGCAGTCATGTCTTGTGTAATAAATGATATCAGAAAACAAATGTATATATTTTGCTGAGGACGGGGGCAGGCATTCGCAGCCCGCCATTAGCATTTCCATTTGGAACGGAGGAGACGGAGTCTGCTCGGCTGATTTTAGCAGGTGGGGGCTATAGATGAGCGGAGCGGCCAGCCCAGCAGATACTGATGTTTATTTAATTGAACACACTCCTTGCCTGACAGAAAGGCAGATGGACAAAAGGATCAGATTTGCATTCTTAATCAAAACGAGACGTGAGCGAGAATAAATGGAAGCAGTTGTTGTTTCACACAAACAAATGAAGATAACAACGAATCTGCAGCTGTGTTACAATGACAAAACTCGCTGTCCACCAACAAATGATCATTCTCCTACAGACTCAGAAAGGCAGTCTGTTCATCATTGGGCATCTCATTCTAAATCTCAATCAGCACTGACCAAAGCCAAGTAACACTGTGTTATACCACTTCGGCCAGTCACTTAATGCTCTGCAGTGTTCACATAACAATCTACAGACTGCAGAAACGAGGTGAGTTGAGACCAGCATGTTGAGGTGCAGACCAGTGTAGAGGATGAAGGTACTGTAGAGGATAAGGCTGCGTTTTTCTCCTCCTGTGATTCTGTCTTTCTCTCTTTTCGTGAGAAAAATATTACTCACAGAGAGACCTATGCATGACATTCTTTCTAAAGAGCAGGTGGAGGTCATCGCACCCCTTCTTCTCTGGCCCTCAGGACTGAACTTAATATATTCTCTTACTCTTAGCATCTCTAAACAACAATTTAGAACTATCTACTTCAGAACAAAACAAAAACAGTCATTTTAAAAGTCATATCTTCAGGTTTTCGTATCATTTGAAATACATTTTGTGATGAACGGACAAACAGAAATGGCCAAATGGTTTTTTCGAGTCCACATACCTTTAACACACAGCAAAAAAGGAACAACATAATGATATTTTTCTTAAATGGTCTTTTGAGGTTTCTCTGTTTGAGACAGTGTTTACACACTACATTAAACCTTTTAAATTCAGAAATTTTGAAATGTGTTTTTTTCATGATATATATTGATACAGATGATACATATTATGCATTAACAACTTTGTAGCTAATTTGTGAATTAAGCAGATATTATAGTGAGGAATTGAGGTGTAGACCCACATATGGACCTTTTTTATGGGGTTTTAAGTATTTTATTTATTTATTTATTTATTGCTGATATGATAGTAGAGTACACTTCACAAAAGCTTTGTCCTTTAGACTGGCCTGCACCTGACTATGCTGGTGTCATCTCACATCGTCTCTGCAATCTATAGGTCTATACCGTCCCCACTACTGCAGGTGTATTTTACAGAAAGGAAGAAGAACAACAACAAAAAGAAGACAAAGGCCTCTTCGAATGGAACACAGTGCGGTCAGAGAACCTTTTGCCACTTTCTTTTCAAAGAGCGTTTAAACAGTCACGACAGAGCTTTTCCCCAACATTGAACATCATGACTCCAGATATGCAGCAGACGTGTTACTTACAGCTGTCTGCAACAACTCCCTGACTGTACATGCACCTCACACCTAAACACTGCAGTTACACACACATGCGCACAAACACACACACCCCTACGCACACACTCTCACCCCAGTCAGAGAGGGCTAAGGCACTGGGGTCTGCTTGAGTGTGTGATGGATTGAAGAAATGTCAGATGAGTTCGAACGTGACCCCATTGGCTGGGTCAGTCTGAGCAAAATCAATATGTTTGAGCTGCAGATCTCTGTGGCTTCAGATTTCAATTAAAACTCCAGCAACAGTTTTGGTCATGTGATCATTTCTGACCATTTTATTGTAACCATGCTATAGAGTGCTCTGTGTGTGGACTAGTTACATCTTTGTGGTTTTTAGTGTGTGTGTGTGTTTGTGTGTGTGTATGTGCACTAAAACAAGTCAACCCCATTAGACATGTGGGTCTATACTTCAATTCTTCACTCTAACTACTTATAGTAGTGAATAAGTCATTTTGGTTATTTGATAATAGAGGTGGATCCATGCACAAAATTCATAATTCAGTTTGATACAATACTGTGATGTCTGAATTCAACATTTTTGAATATAGAAAAAATTTGGAGTACCTGAAACTGTGTATTATTCTGATGTTTTTATTTTCAGTTTGTAAGCATATTTAATAGTATAAAAGTACAATGTTAGATTTTAGAACAGTACAGTGTAGTTTTGCCTATTTCATTCCGTTTTCTTAGCAGCATAGAAACACCAAACAAAATACATACATTATAGTGTCCCAATCTACTGAGCTAGCCATGAGCTAACACATTAGCAATAATACAACACTAAAATACATCATGTTACAAAGTGATTCAATATGATACTTTGCATTATGATATGTTGCACTATGACATGTTGCATTATGATACAGTGTGACAGGTTACAATGTGATATTATATGATACAAGGCAATACAATAAAATAGAATACAACGCGATGCGATTTGTTACAACATGATAAGTTACAATACAATATCATACACTGCATTGTGACGTCTCTACTGTGGAATAAATCTTAAGATTAATAATTGAATTTGAAGCCAAGGGGTTAACTTGGACTAATACAAACTTTAACTGTGGATGTCTCTCTGCTACTGGTACATCTTAAATGGTGTGTGTGCCCATGACAAGCAGACCCTGCTGACAGGTGGATCAGACTAATGTCGGCTCTCTGTGGGCACTAATCCCATTATTTGTATTCTGGGAGAGTACAAATGGGTCCTTTGACCCCTGACTCCACTTCTCAAGGACACTCCTCTGTTCGAGGTTAACACCTTCAGCGTGGTGAGTGGGAATCACCAGGGAGATCCATCAGCTACAACAGACTCGTCCAGCCCCTGCCGGCCCACAGAGACCAGACTGAGGCCAGTGACCTGTTCTGACTGCTGCTGCTGTCTGACTGGGCCACATGTGGAGTGGTCAAACTTACTCAACTCTTGGTCTTTCGTCTTTTTTTCCACACTTTTTGCACACAGCCATTTGAAATAATCCATTTCAGATGTACTGGAGAAGCTTGTGGAAGCAGAGTTAAGAAGACTTGAATGCATCTCTCTGGTCACATCTATGGAATCTGTCCCCCCCTCAACAATGAAATGTTTTGACAGTTTTAAACTATAAGCGCCCTTTGTAGATCAAGTTTGTGATATGTAATGCTGTATGAATGTCAGAGACCGCCCACGTCTTTATTTAATTTCCACTCAAAATGGCTATGCAGTACAAGTTATTTATTTTCATAAGATATTTCTGAGGAGATCCGTTTATTAAAAATATTAACAACTGTGCAAAACCTGGTAGACCACCAAAACTGTCCCCATCAGATAAACAGTGCATAAAGCTTTCATCTCTGAAAGAAAGAAGAAAATCAAGCTCAACTCTTGATTCAGATCTGAAAAAATCCACAGGTGTTTCTGTCTATTTTTCCACTGTAACAAGACAACTCAACACTATGAGTCTGAAAAGATGTGTAGCTGTTAAGAAGACTTTACTGAAAAGGAGGAAATAATTTGTATATCAGACTACGATACTATTGGTGAGTCCAGACCTCTAAATACGTTTGGAAGTGTGGAAAAATATCCCTGCAGATTTCTTTGAAAAACTGAAGGCTCCTGAAAAGAATGAAAGCTATAAAGGTAGTCACACTAAATACTAAAGAATGTAACATTTGATTTATTTTTTGAGTTTTCTTTGAAGATTTTTTGTGAAATACATGTTTTCTGCTGTTTTTCCTGAAGCTGAAAAAATAATAAAGTGTATATTTTGAATGGAAATAAATCAAGAGTGGTTTCTGACTTGGTACAGTACTGTCCGTGCTGGTATGCTAACAACTTGAGGCATATATGAAGTTGGTACTAAAGCCATGCATTTAAGCGTTCATTTACTCTTATGAGCGCTTATTTTTATTTTTAATTTAAAATAACCCTTCTCCTTCAGTTTAATGGAAATTCCACTTTGATTCTAATCTACTGTATAATATAGCAATCATTTGTAGATGCTTTAAGCTCAATGACAAAAGTAACTGAAAGTTGTGGCCTATGCTCATACAAACAAAACCTCTTAGTTTTAAGGAAAGGGCAGCAAAGCTGTTTGCATAGCATACATTACAATGGTGAATGATGAGGGGGTGAGAGGGGTCTGGGTGCTGCTGCAGGCAGACTGAGTCATGGGACACCTATAGCATTACTGACACTACTTGACATTACAGCTCACTGGCTATTACAGAGCAACCAGAAGCAAACACACATGTGTTTGTGAGCGTGTGTGTGTGTGTGTGTGTGTAATGGTATGTGTTGGGGTTGTGGGTATTACTCTGCTTTGACAGGCCCAGATTCAGGGGCCTAGTGGAAAAGAGCTCTATTTGCATTTCAAATGTCACACTGAGCAGCAGACACCTGTTAGAAGCTCGAGGAGGATGCACACAAATCAAAGGTCTAACCCTGCGGGAACGACAGGATCACCCTGTCCAAAGGGTAGCCCTGCGCTAGCATCCAGGGATACTGCTGCAGCCCTGCATCTAAACACGGTCAGCCTGGACTCACATCTGCGCCGTTTTCACAGAGCATTTTATAACCACATACAGCAGTGTGGTTTACTTTTTTCATCTTCAGGTCTGTAGTGTGTGGAGTCACTTTCTGTATACATACTACAGTGTCCACATCACGTCTTCAAAGTGGCTTTATAATGTTTAAAGAGTTTAAGCCTTTTAGAACAAAGTCAGCATTGCAATGAATTGGTAACAAACATTAACGATGCTTACATGGGAACAGGGTCCTGACTGAGTCCTTTGTTCCTCTAAAAACTGAACCAAAACAAGATATTAAGAATTTTATCCATATATAGTCACACTTTTCCCACACACTAGCACAGTCTGACTCCGAGCCCTTTCGCATTTTGCACTCATTCTTGTTACTACTACTGTACTGATACCTGTTTTGGTGTCAAAGCTGTCATTGCATGCATGGTACTGCAGGAAACACTGCAAAATATTGCAAAAACTCTACAAGAGTCAGTAAAGTGATCTACATTTCTGTGCAAAAGTCAGAAACTGCCCTTTATTTATTACATTTCCAGTCAAAACAGCCTTTACGTTATAGATTTTTTGGGAGATATTTTTGATCAGATTAGATAAATGATAATCCACTTACATAAGGAAGCTGCAAGCAAAGAAAATAAGTTAAAACTATTTCCACAACAGTTTGCAAGACTTGACAGACCACCAAAACTGTTACCATGAAATAACAGCACTTAAAGATTTCATCTTTGAGAGAGAGGATAAAATCAAGCTCCACTCTTGCTGCAGATCTGAAAAAATCCAAGAGTTTCTGTCCACTGTCCACTGTTGTTCTCAGAACAACAGACTGACCACCCGAGAGTCCAGACCACAATATCTTTGAATGTGTTTGGGAATACTTGGATCATGAGAAGAAGAAAATGCAACCAACATTTTGCACCAAGGTGTGTAAACATATACCTGCAGATTTCTTTGAAATACTGAAAGCAAGTGTTTTGAAAGGAAAGAAAACTGTAATTAAGGCAATACAAACAGTGGACACACTAAACACTGAAAAAGTTAACATTATATTCAGGTTGGGGCTTCTGTGTAATTTTCTGCTAAACGTGTTTTCTGCTGTTTTTTCTGACACAAAAAATGAGTAACACACTTTATGGCTGCTTTGCTGTTGATTTGATTGTATCTTATTTAAACTAGGAGTCTTAGTCAGCCCAATAGCAAACCACTGGTGTGCGGGTAATCACACTAAATGAGTAAGCAAAATGAATGTCTAACCACTGATTCTAGGAATGACTTAGAAGACTTTCTTTCTGTGAGCTTTTTAAGAAATGCTGCCAGGTTCTTCTAAAACCACAAAGCAGATTTTAAGTATAATGAAACTAAAGAGAAAACAAATACATCCATCAGTCGAGAAGCAGTCTGGGCACAAATGCCCAGTTCCAGAGCAGCAAAATGGATTCCAATCAATACATTATTCCTTGGTGAGCCATCAGCCAGCCCAACGAGCAGAAAAGGATTGAAAGAGAAGTCGCCAATTGCACACTTTTAAATCACACATAATCAGCCTTCAGTAGTGATTTTCCATAAAGCCCGCACTGAACATGCTTACCTTGTTGGTAATATTAATACACATTACCTCTAAAGCCTAATTAAACATGTTTGGATTGAAATTGATTCACATTTTGTTTTATATATGAAATAAAAAGGATAACCTATCCATAAACATGCATAACAAAGCAAGTGGATATGTTTTTAGTAATGTCTCCATGCTGAATTAAATTGGACATGATGTCACAGGCTGCGGTTGGCATTTCTGGATTCATCTTACTGCAAATGAAGCTGGCAGCATTCTCTTTTATTAATGCATCTACAAGCACACAAACAGAGCTGACTTTCATCCTCATCAAAGGACTGCTGTTGACAAACATTGGGATTACTATCTTCAAGAATACAGCCATATTTACTGCTTTATTACGGACGTGACGTGCCCTTGAGAGAGAAGATGGAAACGTATTGGTGTAGGGAGGAGAGGCTTTTGTGTCTTTGCAGTGCCAGATATTTAAACGAGGCTGTTGACAACACAATTTAGCTTCAGAGGTAGAGCTGGGGTGACATCACGTGCAGGACAGAAGGGAGGAGGAGGAGACAAAAGCATGGGACAAAACAGGCAAGGGAGGTGACACGAGGTGAGAGAGCTGCTCCGGTTCTACCTTAGCTACTGCTTACGCTTTGGTACGGGGAAAGAGAGAGAGAAAGATGGGGGATGGGGGAGGGTGGGATGCTGGGTGCCCTTTGTCTGATTCTACAGCACATCTATAATGAGTCTCTGTGTACACAAATAAATCTCTATGTCAGAGCACCCCCCCCCACCCCCCTTTGAAAGTGCTTTTCTCTCACTACCGCCAAGAAATTAACATTGGGAAGCACTTCTATACGGAACATAACCCCCTACTATACATCCTCACTCACACACACACACACACACACACACACACACACACACACACACACACACACACACACACATACATACACAATCCCCATTCCACCAGTGTGAAATATCTACTGGCAAGAAAAAAAAAAAATCCACGAAAAGGACAAAACCACAAATGTGGAACTTCAATTAATTTAAAGCCCCAATCAGCAAAGAATAAATCCTTGGCAGATCTAATTACTGAGGCTCTCCGAAGACCCGGGCCGAACAGCCAATCTCCCTTCTGTTTGAACAGCTTGATGAACTAAGGGACTGATGGATATCAAGTCATTTTGTTTAATTTATAAATGGATTTTCCCCTAATACTTAAATTATCATCAGTACAACACAATGAAAATGGGAACATTTGGAAGGCAAAGTCTATAACCACCCTGAAAGGAATTCCAATGAGGAATGTCACCTCTTTTCATTTCTTCTATACAATTCCTCTAATTAAATTCCAGGCCAGAGTAAAGCCTGTGTTACAGTGCAGCCGGCACAGCTTTTCCCCCCTGAGAATTTGGGGCAGAGTTGAAGACACTCATCAGTCGTATCATGTCACACACACACACACACACACACACACACACACACACACACACACACACACACACACACACACACACACAAACACACACAAACACACACACACTTGCGGCCGAGCCTTTAAAAAGTCAGCTACTAGTCTTAATGCATGGCTTCACACAGATTTCAGAAAGCACAAACTTAGCCAAGGGGCTCAGACACCCCAGATTTTAGTAGATTTGTTTGTTTTTTGTTTTTATCTCTTTCCTTTTTTTTATCTAATATGATGTATGTCACACAAGATGAAAGATGCTCAGTTATAAGACTCAATAATAATGGATGAAACAATAAAAGACTTTAGGCTGATGCAAAATTGTGAATTACATTTGTAACACTTACAGTAATCAACTTACACTGACAACTAAAAGCAGCAGCATTTGTGAAACAGTTGAAAATATGAAGGAATATTCATAATTAGGCTACATGTCCTAAAGCGTACTGTGACAGGTCTATTGAACAATCTCTGATCAGCTCCTGCTCTGCTACAATCAGTTCTTCAAACGAGTGTTGTGTACACTGCCCTATGCCTCACTGTATTAGCTAGGCTTGGTGGTAATATAGTACAATGTAACATGTCACAGTAATGTGATAAATTTTTCCTAGAACAAAGTAGTATAACACATTACAGTTGAAATTTTTGCATTCATGTTAAAATCATCTTTTTAATACAGCATACCTGTTCAGAGCATATACAATAAATAATGTTCAGTGTGTTAGCTATTTTTTGTTAAATAAAATTCTAAGGTCTTGTAGTCCTTTGGGCTTTCCAGTTGGTACAGATATGTGTGGGTTTTAAAAGTAGTTAAGTACTTTATCCAGGATTATCCAGACTCAGAATAATGGATTACTTTTTGAATAAATAAGTCAACACTGGTAGCTAACATTTTTTTATTCATAGGAACTGTCAAATGTCCTCAAAGCATCAGAAGTTACATCTCAATTTAACGCGATTAAAAAAAATAGTGCCGTTAACGCAAATTCTATTTGGCCCTGCCAGTCATCCGTAGTTCATGTTGAGACTTGACCATGCGCGGCATCTATCATTAAGAGTAGAGGAGTAAGTTTCTGTGTTTACATGCAAAGATTTTTGCCAATCCGACTGAATACAATCGGATTACAGATTCAGACCGAGGTGTTTATTCTCACTCTGTTCAACAATCTGATGAAAATCTTCGTTTACAGCTCGCTATAAGTAATCCGATGCAAAATGATGCGCATGCGTATTGCAGCGCTTAGAGAAACGTTACCATGACAGCAAACGTCACGTGAGTGATGAGTTTCCAGTTGGCGCGCTTGTGGTTTTAATTGTTTTAAACTGACGTCAGACTCAGAAAAACGTCCTTTACGTGTACTTATAAAGGAAGCAGCGAGAGGAAGACCTCGTGCTCTGACGCACATAAGCTGGACATCCGTCCCATCGCTGTCTTTTAAAGCCCAGAGCATAAACTTCGTCTCCTCTGCAAACCAGCTTCTGCCCCGCCTTGTTGAACGGTATAACCCTTTCACTATGACACAACGCGCATGCGCAGAACGGATTCACACGTTTCGATTTGAGTGTAATCGGATTCAGGCGTTTACACGGCTATTATTCTTCTATTTAACAGATTATTTAGAGGTTTACCCACCTCGTTCAATCTGATAGAAATTGTATTCCGAATGGCCTCATTAGACTATTCCGATTGAGCTATTAGTCAGATTAATAACGGATTATTTGCTAGTGAGCAGCCACGTTTACACGATGTTTCCATGCTGTAGCTCTGTGGTATGACACGACATGTCTTTAATGAAGTCCAACTTTGTGTAATTTATTTTTGTTTGCGCAGTACTGTGAAGTCCTATAGGCTGTGACTGACAGCTTCAGCACAGTTGAAGTTTTATTTAGTTTTTATTTTCCTTTGTTACACATATCTGAACTGAGACACAGTAGTATGCGACTACATGTCTTATATTTGAGACTACAGCTCCCTAATCTATTACAAATCCAATTTTGTGCTTTGTAGGTTCAGTATTACTGCCTAGTATGTGTGAATAAAACTTTTACAATTTAATTGTAACATTTCACTTAAAAATCCTTATTTTCTATAACATTTACACATATTTTTTATAAATGTGATTAATCGCGATTAACTATGAAATTCTGAGATTAATCGCAATTCAATTTTTTAATCGTTTGACAGCCCTAATACAAACATATATGCAATATGTATATGCAAATGTTATGCACATATTGCATTTTAGATTGACCAAGAACAATTGTAAATCCAATCAAGTAAAGACAACAGCTGTGGAGATCTTACCTGGCTCTGGGGTTTCAGAGTGGGAGGAGGAGGAAGCTGAGCTTGCCCCGTCCTCAGCCCCGCCTCCCTGAGACAGCAACCCCCGGCCTGGAGGAAGCTTCATCCCCAGCTGCTCTGCCATCTCCACCTGATCACCCGGGTGAACATAATCAAACACGCTGCTGCCCGTCAACTCCACCTGGAGAGAGAGAGAGAGAGAGAGAGAGAGAGAGAGATCTGAGATGAGATTAACTGGTTATTTTGTTCTAAAATTATTTTATTCATGGGTTTTATAACATTGCCAAATTCCCAGCGTCTTTCTCACATTTTCCCTGTGGCATTTATGTTTGTCATTATTTATAGTTGGAGGAGAAGAAGCAGGCTGATTAATGTTTATGTTACCAGTAGGCTCTGACAGATATACCCCAGATTTTTCAGTATCAGCTAAAATCCTTCTAATAAAGCACCGATATTCAGTGTCTTGTTTTATATTGTAGCGTACCTCTGATGTGAGGAAAACCACTCACTTCTGAGGATTCAATGCATCTATGCTCATATACCAGCCTTTATAAAGCTTGCCAAGCTAATACTCATAACCTCCTAATTTCTATCACAGCAATACTGTTTTAACTGGCAAATAAGAATACAGACCACAATAAGGATCAAAAGCATCATTGGTGACACATTTTTATAGTGGTCAGCACATGGTTCACAGTGGCTCTTGTTCAATGTTCTATTTAATTGTAGTTTTGAAAAGACACTTCATTTACAGTTTCAAACTAGAAGAGAGAGCTGATATTGGCACTCTTTCCCTCTTAAGGATTTAGCATTGTAGCATTGTGCATGCTGAGCTACTGTATGCCCTAAACATGGCATGTCAGGATCAGGAGCTCAGAGATGAAAAGAAATACTGAAGGTACAACCAGTAAACAGGCATGGTAGTGAGCTGAGGGAAAGGGTTTACTGTTGTTAATTAGGGATGACAACAAAAACAGCAGGCAGTTAAAGCATCTCTGGCACTGGCACGATTCTTAAATATCCTATTTGTTCGGTCTCCCAGCTCTTTCAATAGCGCTTGGCCCGCTCTGCACGTTGATCAGGTCGCAGTCTGCAGGGACGTTAGGATTACATGAGAATAATCCCTTTAATGTCCAATCCCTCAAAGCAATTTAACCGTTCAGAAATTACTGTTCCAAGCTGAAACAATGTGTATAGAAAGGAGCTGATGATGACTTAGAGTTGTAGCATGTATGCACAAGAACAGAGACACCGGGGAAAAAACAACACCACAAAAAATGCATTAAAGCTAAAGTACATTAAGCTAATTATCTCCACATAGAAAGAGAATCAGGTCTTGAATGTGAACAGTGTTAGATGAGACAGCCTAAAGACGTGATGTAAAACACAGCATAACAGAGTGTGAATACAGTTGGTGGAGCTGGTGTTCATGGGCTGTTTTGCTGACCCCATGGAAACGGCGTGGAGTGAATGTGTGGAAGATTAAACTTTTAAGAGCAGAGCAGCCATGAGGGGGAGTTCTCTTCATTCTCCTCTCTCAGCCTCTAAACACAAATACACCTGCTCAAGACTCCTCACTGCCAGCTCCAATTCCAGCTCTTCTTTTTGCTACATACCCTACAAGTCCATACATTTTACCTATGGCACAAAATTGGACAAAAAGAATCAAATTCTTAAACTCGACGTGAACTTTGAGACTCCCACATAGACTCCGCTACACCTTACTGATTTGGCCCTACGCACTAGTCATCAACCACACCATTTACATATTAGCATATTCATCACGACTACAGTATATACTTCTCTGTTTGTCTGTATTCTCTGCCTGATATGTCATGTGCGTGGCCATCAATGCATTCCATTTGTGATAATAAAAGTATTAAACGTACAGAATCAAAATTACTGTAACTCAAATGCAATGCTGTTGTTTTCACAATACAAGTAGTAGATGCTGTGTGCACTTGTTTATCCCAGTCTGAAAGGATGATGGGTTGAACAGGTTTCAAGCTGACCTGCATGCACTCCCTCAGCTCATCTTACTGCTCAACCCCAATTGTAAATCACACAGCAAGCACATGCTATCCACAGCAGCACACAGCAAAATAAGAGTATATACTATAGTACACAGCAGTGTAGAAGTCAGAGATCAAGCTTCATTTATTTATCAGTCAAAACAAAAAAATGCAAGCTATTCACATGTCTGCATTAGACAAAAGCAGAAAACACAGATTTAACTGAAGATTATGCGAAAGCCTCAGAAAAAATATAATATAATATGATCACCTTTTTACAGCTTCCATTCTAAGAGATTCTCCATTCATTGACTCTAAGCTTTTCAAAGAAATCTGCAGGGATATTTTCCATGCTACTTGCAGACACCTCCAAAGTTCAGTCTTATAAGTTGGTTCCATTTTTTGCTTCTTGCAGTCCCATTAATACCAAACACATTCAGTGATGTTGAGGTCTGGACCCTGGGGCGGTCAATTCATTGTTCTCAGCAGTTTCCTTGTTTGATTTGCCCATTTCTTTTACTCAGTTATACTTTTTGGCAGCTACACATCCTTTCAGACCCACAGCATTAAGTTGTTTTCTTACAGTGGAACGATGGACAGAAACCCCTGTGAATTTTTTCAGATCTGAATCAAGAGTAGAGCTTGATTTTCTCCTCTCTCTCAAAGATGAAACTTTAAGTCCTGTTAATCTGATCGAGACAGTGTTGGTGGTCTACCAGGCCTTACGGAGTTGTTAGGAGTCCCAGCTTCTATAAATATTTAAATAAAATTTTGAACTTCAGTTATGGATCCTCCTGTTATTTTTTGCATTTTCCTTTGACTTTACATGTCCTTATGCAAGAGAAAAATAAATTACTTGTACTTAAAACCATTTTGACTGGAAATGGTCTTTGACTTTTGCACATTACTATGTGCAGCTTGTCTCTCACAGCATAGTATTTCTACTGCTTTTCCAGGCATCAAAGCAGGAGGCACATTAGCACTAAGACTTTCTGGATTTTTCTCTGGAAAACTGACGTTTTGCCTGCATCCGGAGAAGCGTGGATTCTTTTTGAAGAGCTGATGAGGTGGGGCTAGGATTTTGTCCGGCTTACAAACGCTCGGAGCTCAATTCAAACAAAAGGCAGAGCGAGGCCCTCTCAGAAAGTGGAGAGAAGCATTTTACAACTGTGTTTAACCTTGAGAGCCAAACAGCAGCGTGGATTACGATGATGGGAGGAATGATAGTGATTCAAATGAGTAATTGGATTAAAGTTGAATAATAAGAGAGATGACAGTGTGTCTGTGTGAGAATGACAGTGAGCTGAATACATTACACCGAGTGCTTTAAAAAATCTATTTCGGAATGGAGATGAAATGCCAAAGCTATCTCTCTTTCCCAGGCCTCGCGCGGACAAACCTTTTGTGTCTATTATAATTCATGAACACGGCCCTGCCGACTATTTTAACTGTATTAGAATGAGCCTACTTTTCAACACAAGTGCTTCCACAAAGCACTCGTCCAGCCTCGTTCGTGGTGATGGGGAGATGGGGGAACAATGCTGAGGAAAATAATACCCGCTCTAATATTCATTGTGCAGCGTGTGGATGCGGTAAAGTACCAGTGTTGTGCGTTACAAGAGAGCAGCAGATTATACTCTGTGATTGCAGAAAGGACACTTGGATTACGGATGGAGCTTTTGCATTGTAAATGAGGTGGTGCTTTCTGGAGAAGGGGCATGGGCAGCGCCCTCAGCAACACGTTTATTCTGTAGAAGGTCACTCAATAAGAGCTACAACCCCATCCCCCCCACCTCCACTTCCTCCAGCTTATTAAGACTGACTGGCACGTATTAATGAAAACACCTGATTCTCCAAACATGAAGAGAGAGAGAGAGAGAGAGAGAGAGAGAGAGAGAGAGAGAGAGAGAGAGAGAGAGAGAGAAGACTACGCTTGGTTTTAAAAAAGGAAGCCCTTAATTAGCAGGGTTTCAGAAATGTCAGCTATCTGCTATTAACTGTTCTGCTCCATCAAAGCCATAATCCCCACTGTCAAATTTCATCACATGATAGACAGCTTCCTTCCTGTTTGGCTTTTTTCCCCTCCTCTCTCCTCACTCTCTCCATCCTTCTCTGCTTAATGACTGAGCTGATTTGGAGATAGCTGCCCCCTTTCATCCTCACTGCATCTCCACTGAAACACAAGCAGTAGTTTCTCTTGTTGCTGGCCGCCCTCTCGTGCCCTGGCTCCGCAGCCTCAGGGTGCTTTGTCAAGTGTCACTGAACCCTGCTGAAGAGCCATGGGAGCCTGCCAGGCCTCATCCTCCTCATTATGACACAATTACTCTCTGGCATCAAACTGCGCTCACCCCCCCGCTCACACACACACTTAACCTGCCTGGAGTCCAGGAACATTTGGTCAGGGCAGCATGTGCAAACACAAAATCAAAACCCACGGAGAAGACGAGACACCTGCGGATGATGTTAAACGAGACGGAGAGCACAAAACTGACAAGACAAACTGAGACCGACTGTCAAACATCAGTCCAAGGTTTCAATACACTTGTCAGAAATGTTTTTTTCATAGCTAACAGTGCTTATACAGGTTCATTTTTCATTTTTAATAAAAACATAGTACTGTGTGGAATATGTAACAGTATTAATGTTGTTCAGGAAAAATCCATAACTCCTGAGCTGAACTACTGAGTTCCTCAAAATAGCCTCCCATTTCTTTCAATAACAGATTTGAACACTTTAATCAACAGTGTTCAGCTTTTAGACTTTCACACACTCAAATATCCTTGCTTTTGGTGACCACATAAAAATGACTAGATTTCCATTTAATTTAAAGACTAAACATTATATACAGGTAATGTAACAACAGTGTCTGAGACCACCTTGGAAATCTGGGATTTTTTTCATTTAAATTTTTTCATTTTCATTTAAAATTCTACAGTATTTCTAGGTCTAATTTATGCACGTTTGTGACACTGACCATGTTAAGGCCTTTGTACAAAAAGGTCAGATGTCTTTTTTAGCCTAATCTCTTCCATTGAAGCTCATGTTTGGATGAGTCTGATGGGAAAAGAATGAAGATTAAAGTATTTTCACTAGTGACATCCACCACCCTGTAGTGTGAAAAACATCAATATTTGTAAGAACTGTCTGTTATTGATAATTTTGGAGCTTTTTCGATTACAATTATAAATGTGTAAATATTGCTTACATGCTGAGGATTTTCCCTCTGAGCAAGGTATGCTAAATGAATAATGATCTATATTTAAACATATAAAATCACTGAATATTACTTAAAAACATTTTATCTCTGTCAATTATGCTCCCACCCCCACCACAAATCTATAGAATATCAATTTCCAAGACTCCAAAATGGATCTGTTCATAATTTACTAAAAATTCAAATAAAATAAACATGATATCCTTAGGGTTGTGGATTATAGTAAATGTACACTAAGGAAAAAAAACCTTTCCTAAAAGATTTGAAGGACTTTAACAAGTATTAGTCAAATAAATTGAGGTTGGCTTGAGGGTTCCGAATTAATTATTGCATTTAACACTATCTAAATAGCATACTATATGAAGCATATAATTATAGTTGCATAAATGATTCATAGTACATCACTTTCAATTAAGAACATTTTGCATAAAGATATGTAGCAGAAGAGGGCTTTCAGTTGTTAAATGGCAGTGTTATTGTGTGGTCTGTATCAGAATACTACAGAAACAATGTGATAGGAGGCATGCGGCGCTGTGAAGTAAATACTACTGAAAAGGATGTAAAACTGCTAAGAGGTGGCTTCACTATGCTAAATCACTGTACAAATGATGTTACTGAATTATTAAGATAAAGCAAAGAGCTGAAGTTTGGAGTAGTTACTCATAAAAGATGTTTAGAGGTCAGGAGAAAAATTCTGTATGAGCTTCTGGTAAATTTGTGTAAATACAGGGTCTATATGAAAACAACTGTAGGTCAGTATGAAAGGTCTACAGGAAAGAAATTTCTACCACACCTTTGATTTGATTCCTCCAGAACCTGTGGAACTGGAAGATCAATTCCATATTGGCCTTCCTGTAACTACCTTGAAAACTGTTGCCACTCTAAAAAGTGTCTACTAAGTTTACAGGCAAATATTTGCCCTTAATGTATTAATTTACAGATTCTTTATATATATATATATATATATATATATATATATATATATATATATATATATATATATTTGAAATAATATATCTAAAAAAATAAACACATAAAAAGGTTAAAGTGCAGACGATGGGGAGAGAGGGAGAGAGAGAGAGAGCGAAAAAGAGGGAGAAAGAGATTCTCTTTAAAACAAAAGCTGGCAGTGGCTTAAAGGAAGGGCATAATTAAGGGCCAATTGGAGCTGTCTTCTCTGAGCGCAGACCCAGGGGACCACCTCTCTACCTGGTTGACCTTGGCAAATGGGAGTCCTTGGCAGAGTGGGTGACCCCCTGAACCCCACTCACATCCAATCTCCCTCACCGCCGCGCGGGGTGACCTGCCTCATGCAAATCCCCTCTCCCCTGCGAGCCGTGGATAAACTACAGCCTAATTAAATATTTTTTAACGATGTGAGTAATTTTTGCCAAGGGGTGGATTCAGGGGGAAAATTTAATATGAGATCACAAAAGATGTTCCCAGCGTTGATTCTGTAAATTAATGACTATCTGCCTTATGATAAAGAGCATACTGCCAGGAATGAGAATGAAGTCGGCAAAGGCTTACTTCATTTTTCCTAATAACCAAATGCTTTCAGGAACCAAAAAAGAAAAAAAAAAAGTCTAAAAGGCTTCTGGAAAGTTTCCACAGGCGGCAGACTGACTTCATGGCATGAAAGAGATGGATGATGCGCACACTGCCAAGTCCAGGGCTGAGGAGTAAGATTTGTCAGCCAAACGACAAGGTCTTCTAATTTCACAATTCAAAAAGACACACTGTGCAGTGGTTGTGGGAATGCATGTGTGTGTGTGTGTGTGTGTTTAGGGTGTAACATTGTCAATACGGCATTGAAAAATCTAAGAAACTAATCTCACACACAGTGTATAGGAATGTAACACTGTCCCTCAGATACACCCTCAGTCTCTTCCTAGTCTTCAGGTCCTCTTCTGGTCTCTCATTTGCTGTCTTTTGTGGAAGGGGTGGGGCCAACTGGGGGGTTGTTTTGTTATCCAAAATTGAGTCAAATCTTGGCCTCATAATCAGAAATTATTTTGAACCTGAAAATATATATGTATCATTACACCTCTACACCTTTTAAACAACCATACCTGTAAATGAGATGCAAAACATTGTTATAAAGTTGAAAGGACATCCTAATGACGTAAAGGTTCTAAATCACACTCTTAAACAAGATGGTCCTTCAAAGGTTCTTTAATAAATACAAGTGATCTATATAGCACTAAAAAATGTTCTGCCATTGTTGTAATGTCAAGCTTTAATAATAGAAGAACCATTTTTGGTACTATATAGAACATTTTTCTAAGAGGTTTTTATAGAGCCATATACACCACATCCTCCATCAATCTAAAGAACTATTTTGTGACGCAATGAACACTTTAATCATGCAAATGGTTCTTTGAGTGTTAATGGTTATATATATATAAATGGCTTTATTAAAGATCTAATGAAGAACCATCTTTTTGAGAGTGCTGTTAAAGATTTGTTGCTAGAACAAGTGAATTTTAGTCATCAAACATTTTCATCTGAAAATGATTTTTAAAAAATGGCTATTTATTTTCTGTAAACTGTTAATATGGTCAACTTTTTTCACTTTTCGGTTTTGATCCGAGTGTGTCTTGAATATTCATTTGGCCAAGGATTTTCATTTTGGTGCATCACATAGAACCACTTTTGATGTATACTTAGAACTATATGTCCAAGCCAAGAACCATTTATGAACCTTTATTTTTAAGAGAATAGTGTATGTGCTCTTCTCTCTGCTCCTTCAGCATCACCAGATGAAGTTTTGAGCCAAGTCATTCTATCCTGTGCTCTTAGCTACTGTATTGCCTGGCCCAGGCTATATCTATCACAGCTGAGCTATTAACTGGTGAGAACATTCTCCAGTCCACTCGAGTGTTACACGGCTCAGATTACAGTAACCTTTAACTGGCCAGTGACAGACAGACAGGCTGAGATTTACTGAAGGAGCACTTTGCTTTCTCCTTCTCTCCCTTTCTCTCTCTCACTCTCTCTCCTTTTAATGCTGCATTGTGCCACTTCTCCCAAGGCCTTAATCTTCACTGCCCAACTAAAGCCTGTCACTTCACGAAAAATGGAAGGCATCAAGAGCTATAGAGGCTCAGGCTTGCTGCATTCACTCAGCTGGTATGGCGAACACTAGCCTAAGGCAATGCATAGTAGCCATTATAGACACATCAACCGCACAATGCCATCCATCAATGTAGCAGTCAATCAGTGAATCAATGAAAATGGACCATATTAAACTAAAGTACCATTGTCATCACAGCAAATACAGTTTTCATTTTCCTAATGAGAAGCAAATTATTATGTTGGAAACCATGTGCAGGAATTTCCTTTTAGATGGTACTGTGAGAATCTAGTTCAGTGAAATTCTGCCACACCTGCTGTATTCGTGTATGTATATGTGTGTGTGTGTGTGTGTGTGTGTGTGTGTGTGTGTGTGTGTTGCCATGTGCCTGGGAGGGGGGAAATTAAATTCTCGGACAACACGGCTTCCTTTTCCTGGCAAAACGGAGACAACAGTGAGGGGGAAAAGAACTTTAACAATTAACTTCGAAGGACAAAAAGGGTAAAATTTCTCCCGGTGCTCCTCTCTCCAGCGCGCCTGATTTTTATCGAGCCCCACAAAGCCCTCTTAGATCATCTTAATCCACTGTGGCAAAGTAGCTGAATATGAGATTCAGATTGTCTTAGAAATTCTGTGCTACCAATCAGCTTTCTGACACCGCTTTTCTCTTCAACCTTCAGAACTCGTGACAGCAAAGACCAAAAGCCAGCTCACAAAGGAGAGCACAATTGGTGAACTCGGCAAGCTAGCTACTTAATCCACAGAACAAAGATAGCACTTGACACTTCTGAACAGCCTCAAGACCAAATATTTTATCAATAGCAAAATTATATATATAAAATACAGTATCCATATTACACCCACAGGAAAATACAACACAGGAAATGGCATCAATATAATCGATTTTGGAACCACAGGTACAATCAGTGATCAGTGCTTCATAAATCTTTCATAAAACAAGTTATTAATACTGTACATTTACCATAGAGCTTAAAGTGAAATACACAATGTGAAGTCAATTTGTGAAGAAGAAACAAGGAAAGAGCATAAGGGGTGTTGAGAGAGAGACAGTGTGAGAGAGAGAGAGACAGTGAGAAAAAGAGAGCAAGAGGGAGGGAGAGAGAAAGAGATAAAAGAGGGGGAGAAAAGAGATAGAGGGGGATGTAAGAGAACAAGAGAGCAAGAAGAAGGGAGAGAGGCAGAGAGAAAGGGAGATGAAAGGGGGAGAGAGGGAAGGGAAGAAGAAAGAGAAAGGTAGAGAATGCGAAGTGAAAGAGGGGGAGAAAGAGTGACAGAGGGAACGAAAGACAGATGGGGAAGGAGAGGTAAAAGATTGGGTAGGGAGTGAAGAGAGAATGAAAAAGAAAGAGAGATGGGGTGGGGGGAGATAAAGAGAGAGAATGAGGGAGGGAGAAACAGGGCAGTGAGAGATAAAAAAGGGGAAGGAGAGAATGAGAGAGAGATAGAGGAGAGAGTGAGAGGGAGAGAGAATGAAGGAAAAAATGGAAGAGAAAGAAAGTTAGAGAGGGACAGAGAGGGAGGAAGTTAGTGATAGGGGAGTGGGAGAAAGAAAAAGAGAGGAAGTGAGGTACAAAATGAGTAGAGAAAGGGGAAGGAGTGAAGGAGAGAATGAAAGAGGAGGAGAAAGTGTGAGAGAGAAAAATATAGAAGGAAGGAGGAAAAAAGGGAGGGGGAGAGAGATAAAATATAGGGGAGTGAGGGAGAGAATGAAAGAGAGAAAGGAATATAAAAGAGAGGAGGGGAGAGGGAGGGGGAGAGAGAGAGAAGGAGAAAGAGACTGAAAGAAAGAACGAGTGAGAGATTTAGAGACAATAAAGAGAGAATGAAGAGGACAAGAGAGAGGATGAGGAAAAGCAAGTGAGAGAAAAAGAGAATTAGGAAGGGGGGTAGACAGAGAGAGAGAGAGAGAGAGAGACTTGAGCCACAATTCCCCATTCGTGGACTAGTGTAACCTCTGTCCACTGTGCTCCAGCACCCCCTCCTCTGCCCACTGTAGGGGCCGGTTACAGATCACTGGCCACTTTGAAAATCAAGAAAATGAAAATCAACTCAGGGAGAAATCTGTCCAGGCAATAACCCCTGTGTCCGTGTGGTCACATCCCACTGCCTCTCCATGAGGGGGAAGTGTCACGGGTGTAGGTGGTAATCTAGGATTTCAGCAGCGCTCTCTCGCTGAAGAGCATCACTATTGTTATTGTCCATTCTCCATATACCAGGAGGAACAGGAGGGAAGAGCGCTTACATACACACACACTCACAAACATACACATACATACATATCTTGCAGCTACTCAGCCCACTACAGAACCCTTCCATGCATTTTATGATCCTTCTCTAGGCTGGGCTCTTCAGAAGGGCCGACATTTATGTGACGTGCATCAGACCAAAATATTTCAAACACCTTCTCTCATTTGAAAAAAAAGTACTTCAGTATTGCAGTATATTGAAAGAAGAAACACACAATGTATTATATGTGTAATTCCAAGCAACTCATTACTCAAACCATTTTTTGCATTCTTTCTTTAAAGGAAACCCCAACTGTTAAGACAGGCAAGCCTTAAAACAGTGTATATGTCCAATGCTATTACAACATGACACATAAGCCAAATGGTAATGCTTTGCTTAATTTTGTTATAATAAAAACAGAAAATAGAAAAAATCCTCTAGTATTAGGCTACTATTGTCGCACTGTGATGATGTCATTTGGTTGACGTGGAGTCAGTCCTATGGAAAATAAGATAATGAGATTTTTTTTCTCTTGAGTAATGTCACGCGCGAGCTAAAGTTGGAAAGGCTGAATGATATATTAGAGTCAAATGAGATATTTAGCTTGGTGTTCCTTGCTCACTGTAGAGAAAGAGCAACCATTTGATGTGGCAACAAAAATAGCAGCCTACTAGTAAAAGGATTCTGTTTATTTTTAAGAATGAATAAAGCTGCCACGATTGGCCCCTCCCAGTTATCCATGTGCTTGAGTTTTGGTTTCAGTCTTCCATGCGCTTTCGTTTATCTTCCCAGTCCGGCCCCTTTGTTTTCAGACTCCGCCCTTATTGTAACCACCTGCGTTTAGCACCTGTGTCTTGTGAATCCTCGTTATCCCTGTTGTATTTAAGCCCTGTGTTTTTCCTTAGTTGCTTGGTGGTCATTGTATTGTTTGTGTGGTTTCAAGTGTTTGAATTGTTTGGTGTTTGTTTATCCCTGTGTTAATTTTTTGTCGTCTTTTCCCCATTTGATCCGTGTTGGCTCTATGACCCTGGACTTTGTTGACCCCGAGTTTGAATTTACCCTTAATAAATCTCGCCTGTCTTCGCACATGCGTCCGCCTCCTCATCGCTCCCCAACGTTATAAAAGTATTTTGCTTGGCTTATACAATGTATGGTATTGGACATGTACACCATACTGGTGCCTACATGTTTCAACAGGTAGGGGACCTCTTTAAATAAGCTAACACCGATTTAGCTGGACATCATCTCGTAATGAGAATGAGACATTTTGGGCTAAATGTGGGAATTATTAGTGGGAACTAACTGTGAAATTTATAAACCAATCCAGAGCCTTATAAAAGCAGCACTCAAAGTAGGATGCGATCCTGTACTAGTCAACACTGTGTGACAGAAAACAAGCTTGTTGTTAGCTCATGGTTGTAACATAAGTTAGCATTGCTAAATTTCCTTCGGGATCAGTAAATTGTCTGCGTCTGTCAGTCAGTCATTGCTGCAAAGTCCCCCAAAACTGCAATACTGAATGTAGATGTGAATCAGGTGTCTGGAGAACACATTACATTTGATAAATACATGTAGGTCTACATTCTTGCAAGGGAAAAACATTTCCATTAGCTAAATATTCCACTAACTAGCTTGATTTGCTAGAGCAAATTAAAAGATCATAGACTAGAGGCATTAAGGTGGATTTTTAAAAGGGTCATATCCTTGTTTTTGTTAGATTTTGCTGCAATTCAGCACGAAAATGTTAACAAATTGTCCATAGACATATATTCTCATTATAACATCAAATCTGCCCCCACAAGACTAGCTATCCCTGCACTGACATGGTGCCTATAGGTGAATCAAAGTGCCAATGCTAATTTAACTTGGATGGACAGACATGCCCATGACTTTCTAAACTTTCTAAGGCAAAACCTTTTATGCTAAACTCTATTGAAACACATTTGTGAATTGCTATAAATAAAATTAATCTGCAAAGTAACTAGAAGTATTGTTTGCATAAGTGTATTTAGAGCACAACCCATCTCTCTGTATGAGTGACAATAAAGGCTGGCTACTGACACCTGCTACTATTTCATCACTGGATGCCTGCAAGACAAAGTATAACATAAAAACGTGTTGAATGTGATCATAGTATGGATAAGTGAAATGAGGACATCATTTATAAACAATATCAAAACTGCTGCCGTGCGACTTGCTGCAGGTTTATGTGTTATTTCATTGTTATGTTTCATCATAATTTGGATTGGCAGCTTTTGAATTCAAGTCAGTAATCATTACTGTTAGTGTTATAGACACTAGACACATCTTTGTAAAAGACTGAAGTGATTCAATATTGGTTAGTCTAATGTGAAGTTATTGTTTCTTGTGTTTTGTTTTTAATTTTTCCTTCAAATGTTGAATGTGGATATTTAGTTACGTGCTCAATTTATTTGAAAGTTGAAGACTTTTGCATTGACTGGGAAAAAAAACACAATTTGAAAATCAGGTTGTTAATTAAATGGGGACAACTTGAGTATTTTTCTGTGCTCAATCGAATAAAGACTGGAGGCGGGTTTCCCGGACATGGATTACGATAAAGTCTTGGATTAAACTGAGTTACCACTGGAAATTCTAGTCTAGGTTCAGGCCTGAAGTGTATTACATTAAACACATTCATGGAGGAGAGGTACATGCAGGTCACTGTAAGGCAAAAGTGTTGTAAAGACAACCTTAAGTTTTACATATAAGCATTGTGCATGTGAGGTCTGCAATGCCATTAACAATGACTGTAGCTGAAAAGAGCAATCTCTTGAATCAAAACGCAATGTATGTGAAAAACAGACTAGCATCAGCTTATCAACAAACCTGTTAATCTACACTAGAAAGTTATAAATGACACTTTATTACAATTATTACAAGCATAAACATGTTAAAAAGCGTGGCCAGTAGCGAATAGGACTTTGCACTGTCAGCTAACACAACAGGCCAAAGGAGCATGTCACCACTTCCTGTGTCATCCAACCTGTCTTCATACTCCAACACAAACACGGGCCTACAGCATGCATTTACATACATTTACATACCACTGTTTATTGGACACGCTTCTGTGTATTTACATATCACTGTTTCCCCAGCAGTATTTCCTAACATGGTGGGAAGGCATGCAGTAGGATCCTGCCAGCGCAATGTTTCGCCACACGGAGCATCACAGCACAAGGCCAGGAGCACTTACTGCTGGATTTTGAGAGTTAAATGGTGTTTCAGTCTGTGTATGCTTGAGCGGCTGTACACTCACAACAGCCTATTATCTCTAGCATGTGCTGGGCTCAGTTGTGCACTGATGCAGTGAAAAGTTACAACGACAGAAAAGAAAGAAATACAAAAATAAAAATGGGAAAAAATTATATATACACACACATGAATACATATTTGCTCCATTCATCAGCATACGTTTTATAGCATCCTACAAATAATTTGACACCTGCAGACTATTAATATCATATCAGAATACGTTTGTACAGTTATCTGCAAAACTGGTTTTGTGTTATTGAAAATAGTGATTCCAAACTTTTGATCGATAATTCCATATTTCTAAACTGTAGTGTAGATCTTAGTATTGTATGCTTCAGGTCAATGTAATGTAAGATGACAAACGAGTTGATCTGTTGATTTTACATTATGATTGCACTTTTACAACAGCTTCCTAACTGTAATGGAACCTAAGTTGCACATATATTCAGCAAACAAAAAATAATTAATAACTAAAATTAAAACTAATGTAACATTGATGCCCTTTTAAAGTAGATCAATGTTAAGAGGTTTTCTGCAAGTGTAAAGGACAGCTCCCATGTTCAGATGATGCAGAAAAAAATATAGACAAAAACAGAGATACATTTTCAGACAGTGACAATGAATGATATACTTTATATACATCAACAGTAAGTTTTAAAATGTGGTAACACTTTTACTGTCTGTACGGTATCTTGCACCACAAGCTCCAACAATCAGACATACTGGCATACATACTGCATCAAAAATCTGTTGATAATTTTACTCTAGCTTGCACTTGTACAGATACAGCAACAGTAGCATGCGTACATATGCAGTGAAATGGCATTATGACAGAAGTTATAATTAAATGTTAATTAACTTAAAATTAAATTTTGATTGAAAAAGGATATATTTTTAGTACATCAGATTCACATCATTATATTTGTCATATCTACACAGACAAAAAACTAATGTGAAAGGATTAACAACTCATTTGTGTTAGATTCCATTGGTATAACACTGCATATGCAGTATGAAGATGAAGCAAGAGGACGAGGAATGGGTGGACACACAGATGTGCGTGCACAGATACACACACCTCTCAGAGAGAGGAAGAGAAGGCGTTCACCATCTCGTGTGGTGTTTGTATATAATTACCAGTAAACATATTCATTTATTCATTCCCTCAATCAATTATTTGCCAGGCAGATGGTCTCACCTAGAGCAAGTCACACAGCCGCACCCGTGACACTCCAACACAATGAAAGAGCGCTCGGAGAGGGGAAGCAGCAGCGGCTGCCTGACAGCAGCGGGGCAGCCTGAAAAACGTCACTGCTCGAACAGCATTACCATCATCGCACCAACGCCAAACACAACTCTGTTTAATCTAGACTCGGACTCAGACAGTCTCGCAAAACGCTGCACCGCTCTTCACTCTTCACTGTCCATTCCTGAAGATGGAGTGATGTGGGCCAGTGAGCTGTACAAAGCCTCCAGTATATGACCACACTTTATCAATAAGGGCTAATGGGCTAAAGCAAGGGCAGCCCATCAGGGTTTATTTGGCTAAAGTGTGTTTGGACATAGAGAGGTATCCTGCTGCTCCCCCAACTTATATTAATTCGGTCAGAATGCTAGGCTATGTTAGTGCACGCTTCTGATCTGAGAGTGTACCACACTGCCATTCACACCCGTCTCCAGCACTTGCGTGGGTGTGTGTGTCCTCAGTTCCCCGCTGGAGAGGCTCAGGCAGAAGGACGCTGTGGTTCTGCTGCTGCTGGCTGAGTGACTATTGTGATTTATGCTGAAAGACTGCTCCTGGCAGCAGGGCACCTTGAGGGAAATTATAAAGATCCAGACATACAAGAGCCCAATACAGGAGATGATACAGTCACTGAACTCTCTATAACACACACACACACACACACACACAAACACACACACACACACACACACACACACACACACACACACACACACACACACACACACACACACACACACACACACACACACACACACAGAGCTGCGATTACACTTCAAAACCACTCTGTGATTTGGGTACAAGTTTAGGATTTCTTGGACTGAGAGAAACACAAAATACAACCAACTTCTAAGACCTTGGCTTTGAAACTGGCTTTACACAGAGAAACTTTAATGTGACTACCTGCATGTTGAGTTGCATGCAACTTAATGTCTATACAACTTTACAGTTACATTTAACTAAACAAAGTGATACAAAAACAGTACTCCACTAGTTAGCCAAATAGGCATCTTATAATTTTTTAATGAATCATATCATCATAACATTCTCACTATAACGTCTTGTTTATTACAGGTGCATTTAATGCTTCACTCATCCTGTCCTAGAAGCACTGCAATTTCATCAAGAACACATCTTGGTCTCCTCATATGTAATAATTTTCATTTTATTCTCAATGGAATCTTGAGCACTGTGTAAATTAGGGCATGTCAAGAAAGGATAAAAAGAATATATCTGTGTAGATTACGATAACAACTAGTTAACCAGCAAGAATAAATGATGGCACAACCAGCTATTTGTTAATTAAGACAGATGGTCACAGAATGTTAGCTTCAATATACTCAACTTTGTTTGTTGTTATGGCTTGAATATAGGACAAAATGAAAACTGTGCAATAAACCATCTTTTATTTTCTTGTTCCTTGACTCAGAGAAATGACCCTGTTGGCATGATCATGCAATCAGTATTTTGATGGGGTATTTTGTGAATCCCGTTGAGACAGTTGCAGCTGAGTCTCAAGTGAGTTGGATGATGCATTATGCTACTTGAAATTTTGTTTCATGTAAATTTCAAGTTTGCACATACACAGATTCCACAGCTCAGCGCTGATTATAGATCATCAGATATTTCCATTTTTAGTCAAAAATTCTAGTTTCTGAACTATAACAGACAGTTCTACACAAGAATATATCCCATTTTTTGAAGAATGTCTCAACGAGGCAAAGACTTTTAAAAGGTTTTTATATAATCGCTGCTGTCCGTGGACGAAACCTCACATCTCCAAAATGGTAACTTGACAGGAGGAGGAAAAAACCTACTTTACTTTTAATGTAACTCAATGGAACCAGGCGTTTTTCCAAGTATTTTGTGCCATTTTTATTGGTTCATTCAAATTTGCACACAACGTAAAGGGCAACACACTTTTCCTGTTAGCATATCTGAACATATATGAGAACATGTTTTTTTTTCTCTCATATTTTTATGTCACACCTGACTGTAAAACCCTGTTGATAAATACATAATTTGACAATCGAAAAAACTGACAAAAAAAGGCTGGTAAACAAACAGAAACGCACATCTCTGTGGGCAGGTGGACTAAAATGTTAATATGCCACCCTGCACAAAATTCAAGGGTTTTTATATCTTGAGTGTGACACAAATGTCTTGTTTACACATTTCATTTTGAATATTATTGCTGTCATATAACTAGTTTTGTTATATGTAACTCCACTGCTCCACCACTGCCCTGTCTGTTTTAGTACTATTCCTGTTTTATCACATCCAGTTGATGTGTTCATCCAGTTCATCAGATGTTTTTGGAGATGAGGAAACTCTAAAACATTCCAAGCAGTGGTACGTTAAGAATCAGTACTGAGAATCACTGTTTCAGACCATCTGAAAACACCAGCTGCCCTTTACATTGTATTTTAAACTACATGGAAGAAAATCTCATTCAATTAATACACAAAGTTAAGACAATGTTTTTCTTTGCCAAATAAACTGCCATGTTGGAGAGTTGAGGTTTTCTTATAATGGCGTGATAAGAGAGTGAATGTTTCCTCTTCTCTTGTCTTACATCATCCCAGGCTGTCAGAGAAAGTGCTGGAGTGGGTATGAACAGCTTCATTTTCAGCAGAGCGGGTGGAGATGCCACAAACACAGACGTTGCTGTCTGAGCAGCGGGCTGCATGCCAACTCTCTCTCTCTTTATCCTTCTCTCCTTCCATCCCTCTCTCACACTCTGAGCCCAGCAGTCAAACCCACTTGCTCTCATGAGTGCCAATCGATCCATTCAACCATCCATCCATCCACCCATCCGCTGCTCTCTCTATTCATCTGGGAAAGAGCAGCCGCTGATCTTCATACTGCTCGTTAACTCTCTCTCTGCTTCTCTCTCTCCTTCTGTCTCTTCCTTTCTCTTTCTCTTGACTTATCCCTCTCTCGCCTTCTGTATCTTTCTCTTTTCTGTCTCAGCCCGCCTTCTCTGTCTCTCTCTCGCTCTCTCCCCTTCTCTTTCTTCTTATGTCTGTCCCCCTGTCTCTCTCTCCACCTCTTTCTCTCTGCTTCTCTCTCACCCCTCCACCCTTGCACTCCCTTTTATCCCTCCCAAGAGAAAGATATAGATTGTAACAGAATACTAGAAATGCATTTTGAAAGGATTACAGGATTACTAGTAATCATTAAAAGACCTGGTTAAAATGGGTTAAAACAACTTTCAAATAAATAATAATTATTATTTATTATTAATGATTAATTATGATTTGCCTCACTAGTTATCCCTCTGGCTGTAGCAGGCTGCCACAAGCCTACCATAAATCACCTCTCTCTCCCTCTGTCTCTCTCTCTCTCTCTGGAAGGATTTTTAAGGTTTTCTTATGGCTTAAAAAAAGCCTGACCAAGGGCTGAGTGGTTGGGGAGGGTAGTCTCTCTCTCACACCCACACACACACACATACACACACACACACACACACACACACACACACACACACACACACACACACACACACACACACACACATATACACACACTCACTCACAAAAACACACCTGTTGATGGTTCTGCCAGTGACTAAAAAGACATTGTATGTTGAGTTGTTTAGTTGGGTGTTCCTATACGTGTGTTTTGCTTGGCTAGCAGGGGCTTAGGCTAGGTTTAAACAAGTCTAAGCACAGTGCTAATGATGGACAGTGAGAGCACCAAGGAGGATTCCTCCTCTCTCTCTCTCTCTCTCTCTGCAGTGCAGGTGGGCTGGGGGGCTGCTTTGTGAGCCTAATAGGCCACAGTCTGTTCCTGAATGACTGACAAGCACCTCTGAGTGTTGAATACATCCATGCCCCCAGCCTCCACTTCCGCAGCAGTGGATCCATCCGTGCACACACAGCGTACTTTGTTCCTGACAGTGATTTCTGAAGGGGAATCGGCCACATGAGCTGCTCAGAGCAATGATACATTTAAAAGAAAACAATGCAGGCTGCACTCTGATACATGCACATGCTATACATTGTATATTCAAACCTATAGAGACTGTAGGCGGGCTGTTGGCACATTCTTTTGACAGTGACCTTGATGCGCTCATTAAGTAAAGATTCTTCTCTTGTTGTTGAAAACCTAGCTGTAGGCATTAATCAATGAATTAATAATAATACCAGTGTGTTTCATTAGGTGCTCATGAGACAGGAAAATGTAAATTTTATAGGACAATAACAAAAGGACTGATTGGGTAGCAATATCCCTGCAAAAACAATCATTCTCTTACATCATTTATTTCAATGACTACAGCACAAAGAGCAACAGATCTCATTAGAGAGAATGCAGCTTTATGGGACAAAACAGGCCGCCACTTTTTTTTCTGAAAGAACAGCATTTGATAACTAATCCTCAGCTTGGAAACACATTGCATGCATGATAAATCAACAGAGGGCCAATAAAGAAGGAGAGCAGTGGCTTTCTGTCAGCAGAAGAGATCATTCCTTTTCTGCTCCACAAAAGCACAATCAATCCATTATAAGCACACTTGCTTTTGTAAAGCTGGGATTTATGCTAGCATGCCACGACTCCGTTTGGCTGCAGAAGAGAGTCTGATTTACTGAGCCAGAGCATCAGAATAAAGAGCATAATCAGAGAGGAAGAGAGAGACAGTGAGAGCAGAGAAAAAGAGATTTACACTAAAAGAGAAAGAGGGATAAATACAGCTGATAGAAACAGTCTTTGAGACTGTGTGATGTAGATGTGCAGCGTGGTTGTACAGCTGATCATGTTTATGTCCCTAGAGCTCACTGGTGTCCTTTCATACTAAGTATCTATTGATACCAAGTCCAGTCCATATATATAATATTTTGTGGTTATTACAGTTGTGCAGTGCACAATTCAAATACAATAAGTTAGTAAAATGTAATTTAGGTAAGATTTGCTATGCTGCTATTAAATTTTAAAATTAATATTTCAAATTACTTAAACACACAAAAAGCATTTTTCTCTGTGCACTTACATTTTACATGTGGCTAGTTTGACCATTTTTGAATGAAAGGCAGCACTGTCAAAACATCACCTGCACTTCAGGTATTCCAAGTGACTGTTTTGCTGTTTTCATTTTCCACTCAGCGGTCATTTAAGCCACTAATTAACTTCTGACAATACTTCTCAATGCTGTACGTTGTGGATGATGTCCACTGATGTCACCTCTTCAACACTGGTATAGCGAGAGTGAAATGTATTTCACTAGCTACTACACCTAACTAGCGAAGTTGTCATGGCTAGAATTTGCTTTCTCTTAGTTTGAAAGAATGCCTAGTTGCAATTATGCTAGTGATTCATCTATTATTTACTTAACAGATGGGTTCTGAGAAATATTTTAACAAGAAGCTGTAGAGGAAGAGGAGAGACACAGAACTCAGGTTCGCAGTTGTTTGTAAGAGAAGAGAAGCACTTAGCAGTCATTAAGCTAGCTTAACCCTTACTGAGATACAATCAGAAGAAATTGCTGTAACTAAGAGAAGTGTATTTTCATCAATTCAGTGGCTGATATTCAATAAATCAATCTAGCTCATATATTAAATGACTGGTAGGCTTTGTTACCTGCCAGGAATCTACCTAAATCTACTACTAACAAAGATGCCAGTCAGGCAGCAAAACCAACTATCTGTTTGTATATATATATATATATATATATATATACATAAAAATATATATAATTTCACAGACAAAAAATGTATGTATAAATATATGTATATTGATTATATACAATAGATAATTTATTGTGTATTTATGCTTTAAAGTCAGCTCCCCCTCTCAGCACCAACCAATGCTTCAAATCTATGGGAAGCAGCTGATACTGATCCATTAAAATACATGATTAAAATCCATTAAAAATGTTTCAGTTCAGGCTCTACTACAGTCCAGTGTCTGTGCTTCAACAAGCTTTATCAGGACATTCTACTTGGTGTGGCAAGGCTTAACCTATCGCTGGCCTTCATCAATGCAATGTGCAAAGGAGGAGGAGAACGAGGTCTTTATCATAGTTACTGTCAAACTATGAATCCACTCAGGAGCTCTGCTGATCAATGAATATGAATAGGAGGTACTTATTCATCAAACAAGGCTCAGAGGCACAACCCACATGGGAATTGTGTGTATGTGTGTGTGCGTGATGTAGGGGGTGGGGTTACGTGGCATCGACAGGCTGAGAATCCTACGCATTACTCCAGCCTATAGGATCAGTAGACCTTTTCAAAGCCTTCATAAATCAGGCTGGAAAACAAGTGTAGTGGCCTGTGATAAGCTCTGGACAGACAGCTTTACTGCACACTAACATCAGAGAGAAAGAAAGAGAGAAGGAGAGATGAGACATCCACACCTGGATCAATGTCCGGTTTGAGGAACAAAAGAGGGAGAAAGTCAAGTTTCCAGTTGGCCATTGCTTAAGACCCCATTGGTTCCAAAAGCCTCCTCCCTTCACAGCCAAGGTGTCAAATTGGTATGCTTTGGATAGCTTGGGGTGAGAGCGATTGGCTCCAGTGCTTTAGGAGAAGCTGAATCAAAGGAAGAACGTATCCCACTGGCTCTGCAGAGGAGCTGCTCGACTTCAGGGAGGAGTTGCAGATCTTGTCGAATTGGGGCCTGTTAAAATGTGTGAAAGCTCAAGGCAGAGATACCCAGTCTAGCACGCAGGCCCTCTCTCTCTTTTTTTAAAGACCCGCTCAGGTAATATCTCCCAGGAATGCCCATCCAATAAAATTACATGCCAAACGGATAAGATTACCATGATACAATCTGCAAATGTGATGAATAGAGGAGCTGGATCAGATACACAGGGCTGTGCATTTCCCAAATTTATTACAGATGTGTCTCTTGGAGATAGGGCTTCCCTTCAAAAGGACTTCAACACCGGGCCTCCGCTTCCTCTCCAAAACAGGAAATGAGTGCTGGAGAGTGGAGAGGCACTATCACCAGATGCCAGTCAACAGAGCCTCTCGTCAAAGTAAAGCTTCCATACTTAGCCTCTCCACACAGCCAAAAACACACCCAGAAGAAGCCAGCGATTAGAAACCTGCTGCAATGCGTTTCAAAGCAGTTGAGGCTTGATTTTCATGGGAGAGGAGCTGGGGAAATAATTCTGTCCTTCCACACACACTCTTTCTCAAACTTGGAGTCACCGTCTGACCAACTGAGAACCACATCCACACATACGCACACACACACTCTGATACCCTGGTCAGACAAATGCGTCTGTCAAGCTGAGGCTCGGCTGACATTTCATTCTTGTTGGGTAAGCAGAATTTACGGCTCTGCTGCAAACAGGACTTATGATACAGACACCAGGAGGCTCAATGCCTGTACAATCGGCAGCCCAGACCTTGGAGCAAAGCCCAGTGCAAAGCTTCACATCTCACCTCCTTCCCATCCAGGACCCAATTTCTAACAGCTACCACCACACTCATGGATCAAGCTATGCTCAATACCAAACTGTAGGCCGTCTCTGTGTGGTCAACCTTTGCACAAGTGTAATCCATACCTCTAGATGTATTTTAGACTATTTTAGACATCAAGCATGCCTAAATTCATCACTTACTTCAACTGGGTCGTGTGTTTGTTAGGATTCACAAACAAATATTTAGATTTTCATCATCTCAATGAAACAGGCCTATTTAAGGAAGAGACATAGTGACATATGTTTAGGACTGGGCTGCACCAGGTTTGCATAAGTTTATACTTAAGTTTGGGCATAAAGTTCTTAGTTAACACTAGTTAGTTTCAAACCATCCTTTTTGCTAAATTTGGTTGCACCGCAAAGCAATAAGTCATGTCTTAACTAGTAACGACTAACTAATGCATACATCACTTTAACATGATGTTTAGCAAACCTGCTGCCATGAAAGCGTGAAGACAGCTATTTGGGCAGCTATTCACTGAGCTGGAGCTGTGGGTGTCATGCTAGGAGTTTAAACCAGGGCAATGATGACAGCTGCAAGTAAAATCACAGTGTATAGCGCTTAGAATTTTTAGCTTAGTTAACCCAAAAAATCATGTTTTTAGTCCTTTTTGTGTTTTTCTGATGGTTTCCCCTTACACTTGCTCAGGGGGAGATGTAAATATAACTATAAGCTCAACGTTAAAACTAATTTGTGTGGTGCAACTGTGAGCTACTTTTATTTAGTAATGCATAAACCTCAACTTAGTGAACACTTGCACTACAACTAGCCTAGCTTATGCCCAGCTGGTGCAACTGGCCACAGGTCTGCCCAAAACAAATGAGCTCTATCATTTGGACCTGTAATCTATGGATACGGAGTTCAATGACAGGGTATTATGAGCATGCTAATGTATAATAGAGTCAATGTTGTTGTCTTTGTTATTGTTTAAAAGTCCCATCTCTGTGGGGATTTTTTTTTGGCGAGGTGTCAAGCCCCTGGCAGCTCGGTGCCAGAGGTGTTCAGAGTGTTTTATATTCCACAAAGCCAGCCGTTTGCCTCTGGGCCTCTGCTTCCCCACAAGCCTAAATATGTGTCAGAAGCCCAAATATCTTTCATGTCTAATACCATGATATTAGCCTCAAAGGGAAGCTAAACTTTCCCGGCACAACATGTAATCCTGCCTTTGTTACAAGTGGAGGCACTTTCACACAGGTGAGGGGGAAGAGTTGCTTAGAGGAAGCTTATGTGAAAAGATGTGTAAACGTGTGTGTCCCTGTATTCACAAAACTTTCGCAAACATAAATCAAACATTAAGTTACAGATCAACCCTTTATGTAACTAGTTAAGACATGTAGATATAAGAACCATGAAATACCTGCAGCCTAGTAATAATGCAGAGTCCTGGAGCATTACAGCAGCCAAAGGGCTCTAGAGTGTATTAAAACTGTCCAAGCATTCAACCTTGACCCTGCTACAATACTGCTACAAACCCTCTTCAATATAGAGGACACAGAGACAACAACTAACATGTTTTACTGCATGTACCATCAGTAACAAATCTCTAATTCCACATGTGAGTGATTTAATTTGCCTCACGTACTAATGACTGTGTGCACATCTTCAAGGGATGGTGATAGGGCCTCGTTCATCATTTGCAGCTCTCTAGAATGCATATCCTCTCTCACTCAAGCTCCCCCAGGTGAAAAGGCTGCTAGTGACTCCCTGCTCCTCCTGCCAGGCTCCTGCAGAAGACGTTTGGCTGAGGAGGTGCTGCAGGAGGTGCTGCAGGAGCAGTGTGATGAATGCTACTGAAGATAATATTATTGGCACAGCTGGCTACGCCTGACAAGACATTTCTCACTCGGCCCAACCACGGCCACATCATTTTCTCCCCCCCTTGACACCGTGCGTCTCCATTTTTTGGGAGGTGACAGAAGATTTGCACAGGACAAACTAGCTTGTCACCAAAGGACAAGCCAGCCAGCTGTTAAGGTATGGGGAACATGACAGATCGCTATGTTTTACCTCCGATTAATTCACTTATTAGAGCTAGCCTGAAATCACCTGTCACTGTCAAATCAGATGTCACAGCTAGGAAAATGTGTCAGGTATGCGCGTACCAGCTAGCCAGTCAGCCACCGTCAGTCTCTCACCCAAACACACAGATATACACATACACACTCACTGCTCCTATTATGCCTCAGACAGTAAGTGGGGAGTCAGGCAGAGTCATCCTAGTGTAGAGATTTAAAGCAGCGCAGAACAGTCAGATAACATGAGAGAAAGAATATGTGTGTTTGGGCATGTGTGAGTGAAGGAGTGAGAGAGAGAGAGAGAGAGAGAGAGAGAGAGAGAGAGAGAGAGAGAGAGAGAGAAAGAGAGTGAGAGAGCGATCAACAGCCCAAGGCATCTATTTGTTGACATACTTTACACAATGATTTGCATATACATATAGTATAAAAAGCTACAAAATAAAGGCAGATTCATTGTCACCGCAATATAGGCAAAAAAGTAGGTTTGGTAAACAAAGCAATTAACCTACTAATATTCACAGAACTATCCAAAATGATATCCAATTCAAGCATCTTATGTTGTTTTCTATGTAGTTATTGAATAGTAAGTCTTAAGATGTGGCCATATAAAGGAGCATAAGGGGTTAACTGTGTGCTGAGCTATGGCTCTGGACAGTGTGAGGACAAGCATGGAGATGTTGAGTTGTTCTCAGACAAGGAATGAAGCATGAAAATCAGTGTTAATGTGTGACTGCTGCTGTTGAGCAGGTCCCTGACTGCCTGATTACTGACAAGACACACACAAAAGATCAGCACACACACCAGTCCACACCCATACCTGTGGAATTCTCTCTTCCACTCAGACAGAACAATCATCAAAATGAGGTCCAACCGAAAATCTATCCTTTGGCCCAAATCTGTCTCCTCTGCTGTAATAAAAAGATAATGATAGGATTTTTGGGTGATAGCATAATGAGTTGTAAAAGCACAGGACAAGTTCTTGATGGTCATTTCCACCTCAGTGACAGGTCTTTATTACACAGAGCTGCATGGAAAATGGAAGACTACAGTGACAGTGTGGTTTTCATCATCTCATTAAAAAGGACAAAAAGGGACAAATTTCAGGATTCAGGGTGGCTGCTGCTACTGTTTTTACCAATGTGATTAGTAAAAGGTAACAGTGTGTCATACAGTAACAGAAACCACATAAGCAAGTATATTTGAGTTCATTTAGCAAATTGATACAGTTTAAGTGCGAAATTATTCTTTTTTTGGTTTGCACAATCTTCATTTTTGGAATATGAGCTTCCATTACTTGTAAGCTGCACAGTTCCAGCGTAAAACTAAAGAATAATAATTTTGGACACCAAACAAACAAATTTGTGAAAGAATGAGTCGCTCTCAGGAGCTCAGTGAATTCCAGCGTGGTTCCATGATAGGATGCCACCCGTGCAACAAGTCCAGTCGTGAAATTTCCTCGCTACTAAATATTCCACAGTCAACTGTCAGCAGTATTATAACACTGTGGAAACGATTGGGAACAACAGCAACTCAGCCATGAAGTGGTAGGCCATGTAAAATGACAGAGCAGGGTCAGCAGATGCTGAGGCGCATAGTGTGCAGAGGTCTCCAACTTTCTGCAGAGTTAATTGCTACAGACCTCCAAACTTCGTGTGGCCTTCAAATTAGCTCAAGACCAGCGTAGAGAGCTTCACGGAATGGGTTTCCATAGCCGAGCAGCTGCATCCAAGCCTTACATCACCAAGTGCAATGCACCACACAGTGGTGTAAAGTGCCGCCACTGGAATCTGGAGCAGTGGAGAGTCACTCTAGAGTGACTAATCACGCTTCTCCATTTGGTAATCTGATGGACAAGTCTGGGTTTGGCGGTTGCGAGGAGAACGGTACTTGTCTGACTGCATTGTGCCAAGTTTAAAGTTTGGTGGAGGGGGGATTATGGTGTTGGCTTGTTTTATCAGGTTGGACTTGGCCCCTTAGTTCCAGTGAAAGGGACTCTTAATGATTCAGCAGACCAAGAGATTTTGGACAATTTCATGCTCCCAACTTTGTGGGAACAATTTGGGGATGGCCCCTTCCTGTTCTAACATGACTGCGCACCACTGCACAAAGCAAAGTCCATAAAGACATGGATGGTTAGGTTTGGAAGAACTTCACTGGCCAGCACAGACTCCTGACCTCAACCCGACAGAACACCTCTGGGATGAATTAGAGTGGAGACTGTGAGCCAGGCCTTCTCATCCAACATCAGTGTCTGACCTCACAAATGCGCTTCTGGAAAAATGGCCAAAAATTCCCATAAACACACTCCTAAACCTTGTGGAAAGTCTTCCCAGAAGAGTTGAAGCTGTTCTAGCTACAAAGGGTGGGCTGACATCATATTAAACCCTATAGATTAAGAATGGGATTTCACTCAATTTCATAGTAGTGTGAAGGTAGATGAGCAAATACTTTTGGCAATATAGTGTATATATGAGTAAAAGGTATATTGTTTCTGCAAATGATGGGAATGAAGCTTGACTAAATGTGTGACCATTGACTGTAGTAATATAAGTAATTGTATCCATAGCAGAGAGAGAGAGAGAGAGAGAGAGAGAGAGAGAGGAAGAGAGAGAGAAAGGGACACAGGATCATGGCTAATAGAGATGGCATGTGCACAAGTGTGAGCTGGCTGTGTATGGCTGCATGGTTTTGTGTGCCCAGCCAAACTGCACCGCAATACAAATCTTTATTCGGTCTTGAGATGGTGACAGGTCAATTGAAGAGAATGAGTCTAGTTTATGATGCAGTTGTCAGAGGCGGTTAGGCCGGGAGTCTGTTTATCTGACTACTCGAGATATTCCGACAATCTCTCTCACAAACCCCCAGCACCTCGAGGTTAATTACTTCACCAATTTGAGTAAATGGCATGCCATAGTCCCATCTGTCTCCATTAGTTCCCCACTATTTCTCAATTTACGAGGACGGGGGTCAAGGCGCCGGGTGCAGGAGGGATGTAATAAAGCATGGGATTTTATGTTTACACAAATGCGGGAGCCAGGGCATAAATAACTGAAATGCATCTCTCAAATGGCGAGAGCATTCATAATAATGCTGCTCTTTAAAAAGTCGTTTTTGAGCCATTCTCCGCTGCCCATAGAGAATAAAAAAACACAGCGCACTAAAAACTAACAAGCCAGAGAACAGTGGTAATAAATATATAGACCATGCCGCTTCCCCTCTGTGCCACACACTCGCGAGTGAGCAAAGTGCAATTACACCTCTCTCTCACTAAAGCCAGGCAGGGAGCAGCTCTCCTCAGCTCTAACACTGTTATCTGTGATCAGGCTGGGTGCTGGAGTGACTTTCACCCTGTTGCATGTTTCAGGGTGATTTATTCATGGGAACTACCACAACATACTCTACAACCCTGCTGTCTACGGCTGTCGCTATTGATTATGTCAGTAATTGAGTACTATACTATCACTATGATGATTTATCAGAGTTTAAGAGGACAAACAATGAAAACAGACTAAACTGAACAATAACAAACCAAGCACACCCCTTCAAAAATCTTTCCAGGAAAATTATTAAATACAAAGTAACAGAAAAGTGCTTATATGATACTAAAACTGGGTGTGCGTTCATACTACTGCAGGATGTGCATCCATGCAATGATGGCATGACCTGTTGGATAAACACACAAACAAACAATTGGACCACTGGTGAACAGACAGACAGACAAACAGACAGACAGTTAAGCCTGATAGCACTGTTATGTGTGCTGGGTTGGCTTTTACTTGGTCATTAGTTCTCGCTAAGTTTCTCAGACTCAAACAGACACAGAAGGAATGCAGTTTGTTTAAGCTGGGTGAGCCAGACAAGCCATATTAGCTTGGTGACCAGGCTTACCTAAGATAAGAACTGCCCAGTTCAAACCAAAAGGGTAGAAATTCTGGTAAAATACATCAGTCATTTTTTGGACACTAGAAAGTTATCCATGTCCCCACACTAACAAGATTAACCTAATTAAAACGATTATGTACAATTGTGTCCATCAAGCTGTTTCTTACTATAAAAGAGAGCAGTAGGAGAATTTAAAATGTACAGATTTAAAATATACAAAATATAATATATTACCATTTGGCAAAGCACTGATAATGCACATTCCTGTGAAAGGAAATGTTGATCAACAGGACTATACAATGTGACAACACTGTCGTACATGCTAGGAGACATGAATTCTGTGCAAACACAAAAAAGACAACGGGCCTATATGTGTGATAGTCCCTTCAAACATTCTGTTTAGCTCAAGTGCTCATGGAAGTTAATTACTCATTTTCAATTATTTGATAGCTATTCTAATTATGTAGTGTGAGCAAAATGGCCAAAAGTTTTTTAGTTTGGGAATTAATGTCATATTTAGAGCCAGCAATGATTTTACAGTTTGAAAAAGTCCTCCTAAATGTACCTGTGGATTCAGAATCTGAGACACCCTTTGCTGTTCCTACTGTCTTTGTTAGCCTACCTATTGTTAGCTTATATACTATTTTTAACCCATGTTTTTGGAATGAACTGATCACATTAAAAAGCATACTATCATTGAGACCTACGTTTGGGTAATTAGCTACTTTGCTTCTTGTTTTAAAAATGTATGACCTCAACCATCCATGTACTATTGTTGGTGTGGGTTTCCTCATGCTCATTCCAATGCCACTTGAATGCTAATAATGCTGCTTGTAGGAATTCTGAATGATTGCAGAGATAATAAATTATCTGTATATTTCACAAAACACACATTAAAATACAAACATTTTACGTGCTTTAAGGCTTGTTATTTCCTCGCTTAAAATAACAATTTGTGACAGTCAAGATTAATACTTTTTGAAAGCATTTTATGTTATTTTTATCTCAGTGCTAAAAAATGTACATTTTGTGCTACAGCACTTATAACTTTTATAGCACCAACACTAAATGCTGAAAAAGTTTCTGTAAAGCATTCAATGATCAATGATTTTATTTAAACAAGCAATTGAGTTTAATGGGTTTATTGTGATGGCCCATAACTGTATAGCCTAAATACAGTATCAAGTGATTTAAATCTAGCTATTAAAAACAGATAGATTATCTTATACATATAACCTCAAGGCTTCCATCAAGAGCAGAAAGCTAACAGGGTGTCCGTTAGCAGTGTGAGTGTGCGTGACACAGACTGTGGCTCCAGTGCCTCAGTGTAGGGGTGTGTGTGTGTGCGTGTGTGTGTGGAGGGGCACAGGGAGGGACTGTTGGGGCAATTAATTTCATAGCAAGGTAAATCCAGTCTGCAGCTCAGCTACCCCCCCCACTCTTGTTATTAGTCTGGGTCTGCCAGCCTCAGCCTCTGTCCCCAAGGATCCATACATTCAGCTGTTAAAGATGACCTTGCCAAGTACACTAAACTGCTAACTTTCTATCTCTCTCTCTCTCTCCCCCTCTGTCTCTCTCTTTGCCACTGCACCACTCTTCAAACCCACCCAAACGAAAGAGATCCTTTTAAAAGGGAATTTTTATTTGTTCTGAAAAATACTATCAAGGAAAAAAAGGCAAAAAAAAAAAAAACAGTGAGCATTCACTTCCACCCACATATCCAGCCACTTTCGCTTCACATTGCTCTACATTTTGGAGGTTGTTGCTGTTTCTCTTTTTTAACCTGCTTCTAATCTCTCTCTCTTGTGTATGTGTGTGTGTGTCTGTGTGTGGAAGTAGAGAGAGTCATAGATGGGGCCTCCACACAAAAACAACAAAGTGCCTGTCACTTAATCAGGGTCTCTTTAAACAACGCGAGAGCGACGCTCTGGTGGGACTCTGATGCTTTTCCCCTTTTCAAGGACAATTGTACTTTACGCCCTCCGCTAACGTGGAGCTTCACTTTCCACGTAAACAACCCGTCACGGAGGAAACGGAGCAGTCGCTCCGCTGCTGTCTTTAAAACAACTTTGGTTTAGGCTCCTTTATTTGTGAATTATAAATCTAAATCTAGGCAAAGACGGCAAAGCTTTTCCACATAGTCTGCACTTTTTCCCCCCTCTTACTTGCTTTGACGTGTTTGTCACTTGAAAGGCCACACTTCACCTAGAGACAGATTCGAAGAAAAAGACTCATACTAAAATGAGAAAAGGATAAAGTCGCACTCACCTAGAGACAGATTCCAAGAAAAAGACTCATGCTAAAATGAGAAAAGGATAAAGTGGCACCCCCCACGAGCTGCGTGCGAAAGGAACACCTCATCTAAAGGAGAGTATGGGAAATTACTATTTGTTTTCAATTTGAGATCATCCCGATTGCTCTACAGGGGGAGAAAGGGGCTTGATTATTAATGTGGACGAGCTAACAACACTTCCTCGACTGAGCAGACAGACCATTAGTCTCCCCTGACAAGCCCCAAGCCTGCCACACACTGCAAAAGTAATGAATTTGGGGCGAAGATAAGAAAATAAAATCATCCTTAATTTCTCAGCCTGCCTTTGTGTAAACTAATATTTTTCCACCCCACTGGCTTTGATGCGTGTGGTGCTCGTGCTTGCCAAGCTGAAGTCCCATGAAGGATGATGGCGAACACTCTCGGAATGAAAAGGCCTGAAATATGACTATCAAGCATGCTGACGTTCAGCTCTCCGCCATGTCAAACAATGGAGACAGACTGGAGGCCTCTCCCCATACTCCAGTGAGCACAGCCATAAATAAGCGGCTAGTTTATCTCCATAGTGGCTAACACAACCACACACACCACACCGTACGCGTGGACGAGAGATGCATGCCCCTCTTGCATAGCTGTTGCTTGCTTTGTTCTTCCAAAAAAAGCTTTGAAGTAAATGGGTAGAAAAAGGCAGAATTTCACTATTACCATTTAACAATGTTGTAACTACACTGAGCACTCCAATCAGCACAGACCAGGGCTACCTGGACAAGATCAAACTGCATTAATGAGCGTACTCCCAATGCGCTACCTCTCTCTCTCTCTCACTCTTTTTCTCTCGCACACACAAACAATAACGGCAGGCAGAGGAGAAACCACTATCTAGTGCGGCTTAATTTGAAAACAAGTTAAGTGAGCAGCCTGGGGATTGGTGTTTTGGTATTGAAAAATCATATAGTTGTAGGTAATGGACTGTTTGCATTCAGGGGCAGGAAGGCAATTACTTAGCGACTCATTAAGGTGGCAAATTTGTTAATGCACTGCTAAACACGCTCTAACCAACTGCCGATTTATGTTAATCTCACTACAGCTGTTTCTCCAGCAGTAGAAATGCACTCGTCTGCGGTGAAACTCCGATTTCAGGCTTGCGAAGCAGACCACATCATGAATTTTGTATGGATGATGGGTGTGAAGAATTCACCCAGGGAAATATGAATGTGAGCTTATGAACGTGTGTTCATATGTGTGTTTGTGTGTGTGTTTCTACTTAGCAGGCACCCCCAGTTCCCCCCCTAACTGAGCTCCATGGCAGTTTTGGCAGGCTTGTGTCTACAACTTTACTTGACCACAATATATACATGCAAGAACATGATAGCAGATAGCAGAGATCTGTGATCTCAAAGATAAATTTGTGTGCAATTGTGTGGTTTTCTACTTTTAATAACCTAAACAAAATAGGTGGATATATGTAAACATAGATTTTCATGACATCAAATTTCTTCAAAAATCCACTGAAAGGTTCTTTAGAGAACAACAAGTGGCTCTTCTCTGGTATAATGCAAGGAACCCATTCTGCCATTATATTTTTAAGATAGTGAACAGTAATATATATATATATATATATATATATATATATATATACATACAGTACTGTGTGAAAATCTACTTATTTATGTAGTGTGTTTATTTGCAGAGAAAAGTGTTAATATTTGAATAAACAAAATTTATAAAATATGAATTAAAAATAATTATATATATATATATATATATATATATATATATATATATATATATATACACATACATAATCCTGGTTTGGCCAATCAGTGCTTCATTAAATTGTGCTCATGATGTAATTGATGATATTAACAAGTCTCTGTGGTGGCTCTGAAGGTGTCAAGGAAAAATATCGACCCAAGACCTTCTTGTTACTTTTCATTGTTTTTATGTTTATTTGAATTATGAATAGGACTTTATTCTAATGTATATTGTGAAAAAAAATGATGAGGTAAATTGTTTAAAAATTTGCTTAGATGCCTAAAACTTTCACACAGTACTGTATGTATATATATATCGGGGCGTGATCACAGAACCATCAAACATTTTGTTGCAAATAGTCAACAGACGTTAAAGATGAAAAATTTATGACATGGCCCCCTTCCTTAGCTGACCTGAACCCAATTGAGAACTTGTGGGCAATTCTTAAACGTGAGATTTACAGTGAAGGAAAACAGTACACCTCTATGAACAGTGTCTGGGAGGCTGTGGTTGCTGCTGTACAAAAAATTGATCATCAACAGATCAAGAAACTGACAGACTCCATGAATGGAAGGCTTATCACTGTTACTGAAAAGAGGTGTGGCTATATTGGTCACTAATTTTTTTTTTCTCAGAAATGTTCATTGGAAAGCTTTGAGTTGTTTGTTTATAATTCTCACTTGAACAGATGAAAATAAAAAAGTGAGAGGGGATAATGTGTGTTTTTCATTTAGCTGCGTAATAATTCTGCAGAATAATAGTTGCCCAATAACTGTGCACATATAAATATTCTCCTAAGAAAGCCAAAACCTCACTTTCACTTTCTTAAACATTCATGTCTGAGGTCAAATATTTTAGATTAACCGAGAGCACTGTAGTTGGTGATTAATAAAAATAATCCTTAAAAATAAGACTTGCCCTATAACTGTGCACACAGTGTGTGTATATATATCAATTAACAACACAAAAACATTTCACTTTCAAAACTAAAGCAATTGGTCTCCTCAGTTCCCAAAAAAGTTGGGATGCTGTGCAGAATGTAAATAAAAATAATTTTTTAAAAATACTACAAAGACATCATATCAAATATTGAAACTGAGAAATTATCATTATTTTTTAAAAATATATGCCCATTTTGAATTTGATGCCAACAACACATTCTAACAAAGTTGGGATGGGGGCATGTTTACCACTGTGTTTCATCACTTCTTCTTTTACACTCTGTATTTAGGAACTGAGGAGACCAGTTGCTGTAGTTTTCAAAGTGAAATGTTTTCTTGTTACTTGATATTGGATTTCAGTTGCTCAACATTTTGGGATGTCCTTTGTCATATTTTTCATTTCAGAATGCACCAGATGTTTTCAGTGATGACAGGTCTGGACCGCAAGCAGGCCAGTTTAGCACCAAGACTGTATGATGAAGTGATGCTGTTGTAATACATGCAGAATGTGGGCATTGTCTTGCTGAAATAAGCAAGGACTTTCTTGAAAAACACATCATCAGAATGGCAGCACATGTTGTCGAAACATGTATATATCATTCAGCATCAATGGTGCCTTTACAGATGTACACATAACCAATGCCATGTGCACTAATGCACCCCCCCATAAAAATTTCAAATGTTGATTTGTTGGACCACTGGACATTTTTTCACTTTTTTTAATTTTAATGAGCTCAGGCCCAAGAAGGTGGCAGCATTTTTGGATCCTGTTTATACATGGTTTCTTATTGGTGTTTTCGAGTTTTAACTTGCATTTGTGAATGCAGCGACAAACTGTTTTCACAGAAAGTGTTTTTCAGACGTGTTTCTATGTCCTTGCAGTGATTTCCACTACAGAATCTTGTCTGTTTCTAATGCAGTGCCACCTGAGGGCCTAAAGATCACAGTCAGCAAATACATGACACATGGCATGGGCATACATTTTTCAAAAAACAGTCAAATTTCACAGTTTCAGCATTTGATATGTTGTCTTGGTATTGTTTTCAATTAAATATAACACATCTTGGTTTTATTTACATTTTGCACAGCATCCCTATATATATATATATATATATATATATATATATATATATATATATATATATATATATATATATATACACACATACACATATACATATATATACACGCACACACACACACACACACACACACACACACATATATATATATATATATATATATATATACACACACACACACACACACAGATGCAGCAGACCAACCAAGAATGAGAATATAGCCAGCTGTGTGACCCCATCTCTGTGGCTTAATTTCCCTTCAGCGTCTTTCTTTGTATTGCTGTGCTACTGATGCATGTTACACACACTGAGCATGCTCAGATCGTTCCCCTGAGTGCCAGCCAGCTGCCCACAGTCCCTCCACTCTGCTCCAGCTGCAGGCTCACTACAGCAACACCAACACATCAACAGTGTGTAACAGTAGATGTTTATGTATGGATTTTAGAAGGAATGCAGGCAGAAGGAAGGGAGAGATTCTGGAGAGGATGCTTGTCTGGAAGAAAGCAGTGCACGGCTCTGGAGGGGTTGCGAGGGTCTCATGGCACATAATGAATGAACCAATGCTCATGTCTCAATTAGCAAATAATTAATGGCTGTGTCAAAGCAAATTGCTGGGCTCTAGAGCTGCACTTGTTATTAACTTTCACCAACTGGGTGTGCACCAATGAACACAGCAAACAAACAAACAGGAAATGAACAAAAAAGTTGTCTCAGACATCACGTCTCCCTTATGAGTGTGTGACATTATCCTGTGTATAGAAACACTTTCCCTCTCTCTCTCTCTCTCTCTCTCTCTCTCTCTCTCTCTTTCAGTCTGGTAAGTAAATTTAATAAAAATAAGCAAAAATTAACTGGCTAGGATTGTTAAAACAGTTATAAGAATAAACAAAAGGCCATCAACAAAAAATAGTAGATGACCTGTATAGCGGCATGACTATCATTAATGATAATACATATGCCTTGCACATTAATTAACAAGAAAATGTACAGAAGCCTCAACAACTAAATATATCTACCTTTTCAGTATTTAGTGTATCCACCTCTTGCCTTTATTACAGCTTCCATTCCTATCAAGAGACTTGCTTTCAGTTTTTATAGAAATGTGCAGGGATGTTTTTTCACACTTCCGAAGTTCAATTTTATAAGCTGGTTGCATTTTCTACTTTTGATCATCCAAGTAATACCAAACACAATCAATGATGTTGAGCTCTGGGCTCAGTCCATTGTTCTGAGAACATCAGCAGATTATTTTAATTGCAATTTTTCTTATTTTTTTTAGTCTATTTAGTCTATTTTACAGTACCAGCTTTTTGACAGCTCCACATCCTTTCAGACTCATAATATTGAGTTGTCTTCTCACTTGTGGATTTTTTCAGATCTGAAGCAAGAGTGGAGTGGAGCTTAATTGTTTCCTTTCTCTTTTAAGTCATGTTTATCTGATGGTAGTCTTTTGAACTCCTTTCTCTTTTCCAAGTTGATTCTCTTTTATCTAATTTCAGAAATATATGCTAAAAATGAATAACTTTTACTTAATAGCTGTTTTATGTGGAAATCAAATGAATTAATGGTGGTCTTTAGCCCCCTCGTTTCCCCCTGATTGTCTCCACCTGTTTTCTGCCTGTCCCTCGTTTTCCCGGTGTATTTAAGCCCTGTGTTTGCCCCTTGTGTTTGCTGGTCTTTGCTGGTTGTTCTTGTCTTGGTTGTTATATGCTGGGTTGGATGTTCTGTTTGTTTTATTGTATTCTGGTTTATGTCATGTCTATGACTTTGGGCCATTATGACCCTGATTTTGGATTTGCCCTTAAATCTCACTTATCTCCGCATATGCGTCCACCTCCTCGCTCCCCGTCATACTTTTACACAGTGCTGTCCATCTGACTAACAATAATTTACTCATTTATGACTCTTTTGTGATGCCATACCAAATTTTTTTGTTTTGTATTTGTAAATTTAAGCTGCTTTTTAAGTTGTTTGACCGTTTCATGATGAATGGACCAACAGTAAGAGTCCAAATTTCTTAAAAAATTTTATTTCATTGATATACATTAAGAAAACTTTTCTCCTTCTTCTGTAAAGTTGCCATTCTACAGACACAAGGTTTTGCTATATTTGCTGAATATGACAAGGACAATTTTCCTGTTCAGTTTGCGCAATGAAGGTAAATTGAAGGTAAATTGAAATTGAAAATGAAGGTCTATTCTATTCTATTCTATTCTATTCTATTCTATTCTATTCTATTCTAGCAGGTTGTCATTCACCTCCATTTCCAATGCTTAAACACCCAAGACCCAGTTGTGGGGGCTGCTTTACAAAGCAGCTTTGTTCATGAGCACAGTGATCCCCCTCCCTCAAAATTCTAGTGTTGCCAGAGCATGAGAGACAGAATCCATATAGCAGATGAGGTGAAACGCTTTGGAATCAGACTGCTTGTGGGCAGCACTGAACTGCAGGGGAAGACACCACTGAGAGGGGTGAAGGGAGGATGTTCTAGGGTGAGGGGAGGATTCTGAGATGATGCTATAAGGACCAGACACAGGAAACCACAGAAATGAACATAGGAAGTGTAACCCCATTCTGATCTGGCCTCTGCAGACTGGCTCTACCACAACATTTAATGTCTTCTTAATGTATATTCAGCAACGGGCAAAAAAAGGCTGTTATGGGCTGCACTTGCTTGGGGACCTAGTTAAATGATTCAGGGGGGAAACTACGGCTTTCATTTAGGTTTGTGCCCTCCAGTCTGTTTATACTGGTCGATACACTTGTCTGAAGAATATAATGGATTAGCACATCATTCAACAAAGCAGCAGAGAGGCAGACTGGGGGCGATGGAGAGAGAAAAGTAAATTACAGTTAGCAGCCAAGGTAGGCCATGCCCTGAGCAAGGAAACATCATATCAGCTCACAACTCCTATTCCCCCTCCCAGCCAACCAGAGTGGAGGAGGTGAGGGGAGTGGGTGAGAACAATCAGGGAGAAAATAAGAGCAAAAAAAATCTTGCAGCAATGAAATAAAATAATTTAATGAAATAAAACAAAACCATCTTTCCAGAGCAGTATCTCACTCTTTTTGTGTCTCTTTTCATCTGAGTTCTCTTTCCTCCTGCGATATGAGAAGGATATGGAAATATGAGGCCAAACCTCTACCCAACCCCCAGCCGAGAAAATCACAGTAAATACAAATCCCACTTCCACAGTGCGCTGAATTTACTTAAGGCATAGATAGAGCCACTGGTTTCTATTACATGGCATTTGAATTTATTCTCAATTACCCAACTCTGCAATACAAGGACAGAGGCAATGTAAATGAGTCTTCCATCTTATCTTAGCAGCAAGGCGGCTTTTCCTGTAGGAAACAAATGAGAAACATGGCTAAGGGTCCTGGAATCTCTCTCTCTCTGTTCCATTAAGAGAGTATCGATCGGAACCCCTGTTGCTCCACGCTCTGAAATGCCATGATAATCAGAGAAGTTAATACAGCCATTCATTTTCACAGGGAAAGAAGCCTGTACATAGACCCAATCAGAGATGTCTTTCTTGAGGAAATTGTGTTATATGCTGGAGAGCAGGAATTAAACTTTAAGCTACACATTTGACTTTAGTATAATGACCTAAAGATGTTTGGATAATAGCAAGAAATAGAGAGTATTTTATTGTAATTTGTAGAATGGAGCTGAGCACAAAGCCAGTGTATTTCACAGCTGCGCAATATAAACACATGCATTTGTCATCGCACAGCAATAGCCATTCCATTTAGTGCAATTACAGAGAGCTTATTACAATCTACTCAAAAGAACATTTGATATAAAATTCAAATAAAGATTCATACACTGCTTTATCATTCATAGGCATCATCCTAGACTCAGTTTATGGTTTATCTAATTCTGCAGCACATCAAAATACCAGTGTTTCTACAAACCACTCCCAATCACAGCACCCTGAATCGGCAAGGGACAAAAGATGGCCCGAAGGCCTCGGGCTAAATGACTTTTTAGTGACAGCATCATCAAAACGAGCCTTTTTTGTTACCCTACTCAACCAAGACATTTGAGCGCTCAGCGCCAGGCTGACTGATGCGTGGCCTTGCATGATATAAACAAATCCACCCAAATGTGTCCATAATTTATACCCTGTGGCCTTAAGGGGAGCCATGTTGCTTTGGTACATGTGGAGCAAAACTGTCGCTTGTAGTGCCTGAAAAACAATATCCTAATCTCTCCTGAGTATTCCTCTAATAGCTGTTGACAATCACCCTTCATAAAAATTTCATTACCCGTCCAGGGCTCACCTGCACAAAGAGCATCAGGAGAAAATATGCAATTAAAGTGGAAGTAACGCAACCTAATATGACCAATTATTATCACATTAAAGTCACAGAGCATTCATACAGTAAAATTTACACTCTATGTATTTGGTAGCTGACGGTGCTTTTTAGGGATCCAAGCAACAATGCTGACCTCTATTATGTTAGATTTTCTTTCTTGTTTTTATCTGGAATGCAACCACATAATGTGCAGATACACATTAAATTTGAAAAAAAAAAAATGGTGAAACATCCCCCATCCCCCCAACTACTTACGCAAAGGAAGTGACCCTGATTGCACTGATGGTGTTACAATAGCTGATTACTTTCAGTTTAATCATTATTCTTTCCACGTTGAGGAGTATACATAATTTGCAAAATCTAATTTTGCAAACTAGTCCTTATTTCTTGGGCTTAAAAGAATCTGCAAAATTGACCCTTAAACTTAACAGGAAGAAATTCTGGAATATTTGATCACAAATCTCCTGAGCCTACAGTAAAATCTATTAACCTACAGGTTTAAGATTCAGCTATTATTAGCGTGAGAAGTGTGGGCTCACTATCAACCCTGCAGTGTTTAAAACCTACAGTTTTACCTACAGTAGACGCTATAACAGTAATTGCAATAATTTCAAGATGAACTATAGAAATGGTCCTTGGACCCCAATAACTGCTTTCATAACTGGCTATACTGTAAACTACAAGTGCTGCATCCATATACTTCTACTGTGTCTCAATTTACATCTGTCTGATGAAACATTGTTGGGTTTTAAGTCACAAACAATATAACCTTTTACTCCCAGGTCCCTTTACTGATTTTCATAGAAAGAGACCATCTGTACCTTAAGCCAGGATGCTACCATACTGATCGCCCTGCCCTCCCCTGGGATGCTCTCCCACTGAAAACCTTGAATTTATCTAATGTCTAATGCATTTTCAAATAGATTGTGAAGGCACCCAATTCAGTATCTATTTATTGCATGTCAAATATTGGTATAAAGTAAGGAGAACTTAATCTTTTTCCCCCTCTGATATGCAACCGCCGTATCTCACAAATGAAAATGTTGTCAACATCTGCATGTACAGAACTTGCAGGCGCTGTCTCGGATAGATCTTACATATACTAATACGAGGCAGATATTGTCACACCATAACCATTATTAGAGCAGAGGGATAAAAAGGCTAATAGGAGCAGCATAACACATTTGCTGTGGTAACTACATGTAATGACTTACCAGTGCTACTGTGCAAAACATCTCAACATGATCCATATAATCTGGCTAATACATGTAACTTTAAAAGTACATATTGCAGTTGTCGGAACAAAACCATGTATCTCCAAAATGGCAACTTTATAGGAGAAGGACGAATATACTTTACTTTTAATGTAAGTCAATGGAACCAAAATTTCCAAGTCATTTTGAGCCGCTTCTTTTGGTCATTTCATCATGAAATTTATATGCAACGTAAAGGTAACAGGCATTTTCAAATTATGTCAAAAACTGAACGATGTCCTCACAGTGATATGTCAGATGTGAAGTGATATGAAGAAAAATAGCAATATCTTCACTAAGTAGCATTTGTTGCAACATTATTTTACATTATTTTTAGCCATTCCATCTCTGAACTATGGTACATGCAGAGCTTCCTCACTATAAAAATGACTTTACTCAGCCTACAGTTGTATGCAAAAGTTTGAACCTGGCCTGGTCAAATAACACGCTCTGTTGACATATAGACATTTACAAAGGCTTATTTCAGCAAGGGTCAGTTGTTATAACATTTGCTGAGGTAAAATGACATCCAAATTGGCAAAAGCAGCCTTTATGACAACTGACGCTAATTGGTATATGCCTTTATAAATGTTTACAAAGGTTTATGCAAGTTTCCATTTAAAAAAATTTGCCTTCAAGTGCACCAAACTTTGTAATTATCTCTAATATATAATGTGCTGTATTCAGAATAAAGTGATAAAAAGTCAACCAAATAACACCAATGTTCAAAAAGAATCGTGTGTCCTTTTCTTCACTGAAAGCTGAAATTGAATGAAAAGAATTTTCAAAAAAAAAAAAAAAAAAAACACCTGCCCCTGACCTCTTCGAGCATGCCTTTCAGCTGGTTAAGAATGGCTAAAACAAAAATAAAAGTCTCACCAAAGGGTTAGGATGACATTGGCATGCAGCTGCTAAGGCTTTCCAAAATGACAGCCATTTGCACTTAAATGAGGGGATTTGTGCCCGACCGACCCATTACCAATACGCCATATGTGAAACCATGTCTTTATCCCACATTATAGAGGAGGGAATGAGATCTCCTTAGACCACATTCTTTCTCTCGCTCTCTTCCTCTCCCTCTGCCCCCCCTCGCTCACCTCAGATGGGATCCCCTCTTCTCCATCAGGGACAAGGCTGACATGCATCACGCAAACTCTCTGCTTGTGACTCAAAGTGTTTAAAAAATGAACTTGAATCTTTCTTACATCTGTACGGGACATCTGTCAGTTTGTCTGTCTGCTAAAGTCAAATTAAGCCCATTAATGGCCATCAAAGCCAAACTAATACTCACCATCACTCACGAGCTCATTGTTATTCCGCAAACTATTCCTCACTTGTTATGAGGCAAATGATGGGGTTCCTTTTCCCCATTCACGTGTTGTGTCTGATGGATGTAAAGGGATTAGAACGTGCCTCTGGCCCAGCAGCAGATACCAAGCACAACATCCCTCTTTCTTAATGCAGTCCTATCAGAAGGGAGCCATAAGGATGGAGGACAGATATCATACACTCGCCAAAACAGAGATGTGACTCGGAGGTGGCACGAGGGAGCGCACTCATCCTTCACCGGCGTCCCTGCCGCGCCTCGTCTGTTTATTTTAGTCCTTTATCAGTCCTGTGGTGTGCCGTACTACTCTCTCCATCCTTGCGCAACTCTATGTATTGATTCATTACTAATTATCTATCATACGGGCCAGAGTGCGCCGTGCATCATTGCAGGTGTTCTTCACGATAATGGATGGATGAAGTTATCATCCTTGTACACAAAGTGGCAGCGACATTTGCAAAATCCTCTAAGCAAATTCCCCCTCTTATCTGCTCATAGTTGTGGTACAGAGGTGCCTGCTCACAGCACCCTCATTAAGTCACAATAATTAAGTCTCATTTGTAAAAACTCGTGTACATAAATCCAGATAATTGTATTAACGATATTTATGGAGGGGAAACTATATGCGCTTTTTTGGAGCAACTATATTAGGACCCTCGCAGCTATTTCTACCAGACTATGAGGGCAATCTAACTATGGCTCCTCTGAAAGGAGAGGGACAATAAAATTTTAGCTCAACTATGGCGTCCAAATCCCAGCACGTATATAGAACATTAAGTAATGTTATCAACAGGTTCTCTGTAGGTTAGGCTGTAGCATTAAAAAAATAATGTTAACATATGAATGTTCTGCTTTATTGTTCTTTAAGTGGTGCTCACACGATGTTCTCCACTAACAAAACTACAGAATATTCCTGAACCAAAAACATTCCAAGAATGTGAAAAAAAAATCCTACTGTATACTTATGTACAATCGAAAATAAGTGCACATTCACTCCAGAATACACACTTCTGTACATGTTAAGACACAATTACTGTTTATTTGCTCAATTTAACATATTGGAGAAAACGAAAATGTGGCTCATGCAAAAGTTACATCACATTTTATGTTGTATGGTTAATTTTTTCAAGGATAAGCTTAAAGTTTAAGATTGTTAAGTGTGTTCCCTGTAGAGGATGTGTTTAATTATTTGTACCTAGACAATCAACAGAACTAGGAATTTTACTGAGGGTGTCCAAACTTTGCATACTGTCCCATTGTCTGTACATGACATTCTCAAAACCGCTGAGAAAAGAATGCCCTCGAAATATTTTACGATTTTGGTATATTTTAAGATGTTGGTATCACAATTATTTTACAATGTTACGATGAAGTTGTACAAAAGTGAAATGAAAACAAAAGCTGTCTTGTAACACTGAATCTAGGAAGCCAAAGTTGTAAAAACAAACCCCCCAAAAAAAACCACATAGCTGGAATGCTAGTACGATTATTCACCAAAGCTCTGTACCATTTAAAAAGATGATACAAGTTACAATATCCTAGCAAGCACATGCTGCTGATTTGAAAAACAGAGTCCTCATGCCTCTTTCTCTCTATATCTTTTTTTCCATGCTTTCTTCCCCCTCCTCTCCCTAATGCTCAATGATGGTCTTATTTTCCCAAGGTGAGAAATTGGAAACAGGAGGTATACATGGTGTCCACGACTCTGTGCTCCTCGTTCAGAGAGGGTCAAGTCTCATCTATTATTCTCCATGGCTAGAGTCACAGGGCCTCATCAGGCCTTGTTATATCCTTATATGATGGGTTTCCAGCCTTTAATACATGGGAGAGATTACAAACACATTTTTCTCTTTTGCAGCATCTGGGTGGATATGTCACATTAAGGTGTCATCCTGGCTTCTGTTAAAAGAGGTTATTACCAGTTTTATGGGCCTGCCTCAAAGAAAGCGAACACAAGTTATGTGTAATGAATGTCATCTCTTTTTAAGCAGGCTAACTGTACAGGGACATGGGCCCTCATCTGACTCTTTAAAGTTTCATCTGACTCTCCTTCAACAGGAAATGCTAATGTGGCTAATTACTAAGCTTTCAATTTCCTACCAATGTACCCATTCATCCACATACTAAACCATAACAATACCAAAGCTGGACACAAATGAGTATATTAGTATAATATAGTATAGTTTGCTCCCTTCTTCACAGTGGCAAAGGGTTAATGATGGTCAAATTTTGAGCATCTTCTTGGCCACTGCTCACCAATGTATCTCTTGACCTCTTCCTCTCTCTCTCTTTCTGCTGCACCACCAGTAAAAACTAAACATTTTCAGAAGTAAATGACTCCACTGACTTAATATTTTCAGCATTATAATATAAAATCTAAAAAACCACTATAAAAACTTTCCAATAAACATTGATCAAATCCTACCACTTAGAATACAGGAAAGTACGTGTTCTGTTAAGTAATTTGTAGAATGAAAGCAACAGTAGGTAGTTTGGAGCAGGGATTAAACACAGTGAACAGGATGTGAAAATGAAAATCGAAACTGTTTTTTCACAAAATGTGTTGAGAACGGGGGCCAAAAACACTTTCAATTCAAAATAGTTTGGGCTTTTTTCTGGTTAAACTTTTATTAAATTAATGCAACAATAACAGTGTTATTTCAACATGCCTAATGCACACACAGTGCACTCTATCAGAAGAACGTTATGACCCATTACGATAATTCATTTCAGCAGGTTTACTGAGGCAATGACGAAACAATCTTTTCTACTCAGAACAAACCAAAATGAGAAATATTCTTTCTGAACCCTGATTATATTATTTAAACCATAGCTACATATTCAGTTTTGACTCAGTTTTTAAAAATGTTTCAGTTTTATTCTATGTACCATTTCTAAATCTTAAAATTTAGAGTTATTTATACCCCTTTAAGACATCTTAAACCTATTTTGGCTGAAGATACAGGTACTAAAGTACAGAAAACTCAGTACTGAAGTACCACATTCTTGTTTCAATCATTTAAATCTAGCAACACTGATAAATAAGACTAAAGCTTATCACAACTAATACAATCTATTTCACTCTGTATATGAAATCTGTTGAAACTGTGTCGTATTCCCATCCAGAATCCTCCAGATCATCATTCAGATCAAAGGCCGGGTAAAACCCCTGTGTCAGCACGCTGGAGCTGTGATGGGACAGATCCGCCATCAGATATTAATAAGGGGGCAGCAGACATTGGAAATGAGAGCAGCCGTATCAGTCTGGAGATGAGCTAGAGGACGGGGAGAAATCTGACCACTGTGCTTATCAAAGAGTCATTTAGAGATGGATGATAGCAGTAAGGCAAACACATGACCAGCCACACACCAGAGCAGACAGGTGAGTGCACACAGATTCACTACAACTGAGCCAAGACTAAATGTAAGCGACACAAGATTCAATGAGAAATACATTTAAAATAAACTTTCTGTAAATATATATATATATATATATATATATATATATCACTGGCAAATAGCATGTTGGAACACTATCCACTGAGAAGAAAACACTCTGTGTAGAAGACAGCAACATCCAGCATAATGCTGGTTAGCTGCATTTGCTATTATCTTATTCTGCTGGCTCATTAGCTTAACCATTACTTATCCAACCCAAAAAGCATTACTTTTCTTTGACTGTTTTTGGATAATAATGTAATAAAACATGTTTTCAAGTCTATTTCGCTGCTATATTTTGTATTGTGTTGTTTTTTCTATCCCTGTGGTTAACTAGATATCCATTTATGAACTCTTACAATCAAATATTCAAAGTTAGTTGCAATGCACATGGCTTTGAGCTAACATTTGCAAGATGGCTAATCTGTCATCGTTTCTTACCTAAGATGAAAGGTGAAAGAAGAACAGAAATCATCTAGAAAGTTCTGTGACCTTGACATTGCACTGCTAACCCATCTGCTCACGAATTTTAGCAGTGCCCTGCTTCTCCCAGACGGTCTCCCTTTCTCCTGTTTCTCTCAGCCTGTCTCTTTCTCTCTCTTTCCTCTATGAAGGTGTGGCTCAGAATAAGTGGTAGTCTAGAATCCGCCTCTCCTTGTCCATGGAACATAATTCATAAAGATTTGAAAGGTGGAAACTGGTCCCATATCAGAACACTTCTAGTGAAAAGGTTAATAAACATGTCCTCCATATCTTCACACTGTGTTCCACTATCGCTCCAGAGCCATTTAACCAAGCAAACAGCAATGAATGTTTTCAGTTAAACAATGACTATGTGATGCTGGTGCGCTGCCTCCAACTTACATTCATCCAATTATTAACAGCCCCTGTTGACTTTGAGATTCTTGCAGATTTTTCTTTTGAATATTGTTTTTGGCTTGATATCAAGATGGAAAGGCTGGAAACTCCAGCTCCCAAAAGGACGCTGCCCTCTGAAACCTTGACATGCACAAAAGACGGGCACGCAGACAGACCTGCCCTGCCGAGAACGATAAGGTCACCCGTGGGATTGCCGAGATTATCTCTGTCAAGCACTTGGACACAGTGCAGTCGAATGATGCATCATGCAGTCATTTTCAGAGGGAAAAAATCAATTTCTTCACCAGGTCGCTATTTGCTTTTCAAAGTGCCCTTGTAGTCTTTGGCTTCGAGCATTTATCAATTTAAATGTTGTGAATTGATAATGTTGTTTAGTCGCGTGCCTTGTAAAGACAGTTCAGCTGTGAACACTGGGAAACTGCCATCCCCCCTCCCCTTGCTGCCTGTCTGTCACATCTGGGACACTCAGTGTCTGTTTAAAGGGGAATTCCACTGATTTTACAACATTTCTGCAAAATTCAGTGGTTAAGATGTAAACAATTCATTCAGTGTGGTTTGCTGTGAAATACTTTGTTCTAGAGAAACTTACAAGGTCAGAAATGTTTACAGTGGTGGTAAAAGGAACCAGATGTCTGAAGGGTTTAATCCCTCTAAAAGCACAGAAAGTTATTACACGAGGTGTTGTATTTCTGTCTCATAGTTAAGAGGTACATACAGGGCACAGTAAGAAAAAAATAGTAAAGACAATTATTTTTCCAGAGTTACCACTATTTTACCTTCTTCATTATATATAAAAACATAGAAGACATTTGTAGGTTTACTTGTGCTTTGGACAGTAAATTAAATGACTATATTTGCAGTGTAGACATTGCATCCCCTGGCTCCCATCATCACAAAGAAATCTGAGTCAGTACGTTTCTCTACATTGCAGCATTTTACATCAAATCACTCTGAAATTAAATCGCAACCACTAAATTACGGAGACATTAAAATAAACAGATGGAATTCTCCTTTAATGCTGCAAAAATGTGCAAACATTTATAAATATTTTGTATGTTCTATCAATGACTGCTACCACAGAATTAAAACAATTCTTAGGCTATAAATCACAAGTTAATTTTTGCCCTTTTTGCTCCCTTCAGCTTAGTCAAGTTATTTATTTATTCATTTATTTATTTAATCCTCAAGGTGGAAGTCAGTAACAGGTGCATTCATTAACTGCCATCAGCGTTTAGTACAACCTGGATTGGATGCATTTCAGGCACCTTTTACCTGTAAAGACTGCATGATATGATTTTTTTAATGACAATATTTCGTGCCGATCTAGAAACAATTCCACCCCCTATAAAATCCTAAGATTTACTATTACAGGAGCTCAAAATAGCACTAAACTGGACTCCTGTCTAGTTCAGGTAAAATGAGGGTCTAGGCTGGGTGGGGTGACAGAAGAGATCGGAGGTGGCTCAATTAAACATGACCTCCCTGTGCCCTGCCTCTCTTCACACTGCTACAAACCCAGATGCAAATACTGACCCTCAGCCGACACAACATCATAAATAAAAGAGTACTTATTATACATTTAGTACTATTTTGCTATTCTGCCTCAATGGGCTATTAGAATAGCAAGTAGAATAGCCCTCCAGTACTTAGAAAGGGCCTGCCTAGAAAAAATGCATCAAATAAATGGATAGCTGCAGCAACTCAATACTCAGAATATGTACAAATGTCTTGATTAAAAAAATGACCAAATAAAGGTTAACAAAGTATGTCTACATATTTGAATGTAACTGTTTTTGAACAAAATATATTCTCTTTAAAAAACTGCTGCCATACATTTGCCATGTATTCATACAAAAATAATAAAATTGTTCTTCATGCAAAATAGCACAATTAATAAATAAGCAAACAAACAACAACAACAAAAAAACCCCCACAAAAGATTCAATTATTTGATTAGGCTGAATGGAGCGTTCAAAAAATGGTTCCCTGTCAGACAGGTAGAAGAAGAGGCTAAAGCAGAGGCAGAGCAGGGTGTAAATGAGTGAAGGAATGAGGGATGGGATAAAGCGAGGGAGCAGGGCTGATCTCCTCACAAAGATGTGATCAGACATTCAGGCGGACGGTTATGCTAATACATTCAATATTCCTGTGCTCTCTGTGGCGGGGCTGGAACGTGGGGGGCGGGGAGAGGAGGGGATGGGCGGGAGTGGGGAGGGGGTGGCTGAGGAGGGACCAGGAGCGAGCCCTCTCAGACGGCTCTCAGGTGGCAGTGCACATGCTGCTCTGTCCCACACAGCCCAGCAGGTGTCTACATTTCCTTCCAGGCCTCCTTCTGTCTGAGCACACTGCAGGGATTTCAGTGTTGCTGGTTAGGGTACACTTTTCTGTGAGGCAGTGCATAATTAGGTTTTTGTTTTGGTCAGAGACTTTTAACTAAGAACGAACATAGCAAAGTTTGCATAGTATATCAGGAACTGATGTATTATTATAAATGGGAAACTTTTGTTATTATTATTGGTCTAATAAGGGCTGATAATTATAGCGATACAGAACATACACTCACTGGCCACTTTATTGTTCAATGGCTTGTTAACACAAATAGCTAATCAGCAAATCACATGGTCGCAACTCAATGCATTTAGGCATGTAGAGGTGGTCAAGACAACTTGCTGAAGTGCAGACCGAGCATCAGAACGGGGAAGAAAGGTGATTTAAGTGACTTTGAACGCATGGTGCTAGACGGGCTGGTCTGAGTATTTCAGAAAGTGCTGATCTACTGGGATTTTCACGCACAACCATCTCTAGGGTTTACAGAGAATGGTCAGAAAAAGAGAAAATATCCAGTGAGCGGCAGTTGTGTGGATAAAAAAGCCTTGTTGACATGAGAGGTCAGAGGAGAATGGACAGACTGGTTCGAGATGATAGAAAGGCAGCAGTAGCTCAAATATGCAACCAAAATCTCTAAGGAAGGTTTCAAACACCTTGATGAAAGTATGACTTGAAGAATTAAGGCAGGTCTGAAGGCAAAAGGGGGTCCAATCTTATACTAGCACCTAATTGTACCTAATAAAGTGGCCGGTAAGTGCTCACATTGAAGCATGTGTCTAGTAGGCATGTCTGTTCTTTTCAGCTTACTCAAATGTTCAGTAGAGCAGATAATACCACCATCTCACACATGAAAAATCAAAGGTTTCGTTTTACTGGCCAGGCAGAAATGCCACTACTGTATCAATAAGGGTGCTTGGGTAAGACTCCTAACACTACTTTCACTGACCCATGTAAGTAACTCCCGATAAGAACGTCTAAACAACATGGTTGTCGACTGGATTAGTTTGTCAGTCAGATATTTTAAAATATTAGAATTTTAAATACATTCATTTTAAAGAAGTGCAGTAAACATTATTTTTCTAAAGCCATATGAATAACTCAAGTATCAAGCATCCCCAAAGGCTCAATATATTTTAACCCAATGGTTCTGGAGGCATGAGCCGGAGCTGGACGTATAAAAAGAAACATCATCTTTTATTTTTATTTTAACTTATACTTGAGTCCCAATGGCCAGTAATACTGCATTTCCTTCAGGTCGGCGAAATGATGAATGGCTGCATGAATGAAAGCAGGTGTGTGCAATGAGTTCAGTGAGGCAAAGAAAGGCTCTTAACTAGTCATTATTTTAGCAGCCAAACAACTAAACTAGCAGCTTACTGCACCACCCTACCCTGTGTTTATAAATATTATGTTATTACTGGCTTACTAGACATAAATTACTGACTGCATTTGGAGCAATGGCTTATCATAAAAAGACTGCCACCCTGTGTCTATGGGATGACTCTGAATATTCCTATATATTTAAATATCTAATTAAAATCACAAGAGGTAGTTATTTTATTTATGGTCAGCAGTGGCATGTTTTTCTGTGAGTTTGCGTGAGTGACTAGTCTGAAACCTGCTAGAAGCCACAGCAAATGTAGCTTTAAACAACTTTCTACATTCAGATGTACATTTTTTCATTTTCATAGCCCTACTTAACAATGTAAAATATTTACATAAAATAAAGTAATAAATTAACCTTACCATGTTTGATTTAGAGGATGTCAAGAGCATGTAAAATTACAATATTTTGACACACAGACACTCTGCACTAGTACACTCTGGGCATAATGCTTTTTGTTCAACATTTCACTGACTGGACTGCATTACACCTTACTAAACAGGACTAAATACAGTTGTATGCAAATCTTTGAGCAACGCTGGTCAAATAACATGTTTGGTTGCTTTTAAGTAAAAATAAGTCTACATAGAACACACATTTTAATTTACAATAACTGTTTATTTGCTGAATTTAACACACTGACAAAAAATAAATATAAAATGTGGCCTGTGCAAATGTTATGACATATTTTGTATTTTGTTTTTCCAGCAAATAAACAAACTGTGCACTAAAATTTGTGAAAAAACGATACAGCTAAGTTCACTTACTGTAGAGTGAGTTGATTTATTTTCACTTAGAAAACCAATGGCAAAATGAAAAATGGGACGTTCACATTTTTGCATACAATGCTCTCTTTGTACTGAAGCATGCAGTTGGTGTTCTTTAAGTAGTTACAATATGAACAATATAGTCAAAGAAGCTTACTGTTTATGACAATAACAAAATTTATCACATTTATCATAATGATAAAATCTTCTCATGTTGCCCACCTCTAGTCAAGCCTAACTAATAAAAATATTAATTAATGCAAAGATTTAGGGCTTTAATATAACCAACTGATGAATTAAGCAGAGGCATAAGCAACATGTAAAACTATAGCTGGTCTGCTAACAGCTCACGCCACTGACTCCTGCTAATACAGAGCAAACAAGAAAGTGCACACCCAAACCATAGACCAAATATGACTACACCAGCAGGTGTTTGTATTTCCTTCCAGCGCTGCTTCAATGCGCTGAGGGGATGCGGGGCAGCGGCTCAGTGCGGCGGCTCCTTCAGAACAGAGCGGCCTTCTCTTGTAAAGGAGAGGCTCTGCTGATGCAGATAGGAGGGGCTGGCCGGAGGCGTTCCAGACCCGCCACCATCGCCAAACACAAATAACCGAGAGAGACAAATTCCTCCGCCATATGGTAGATTACACATGGCCTTCAGATGTCGCTGAGCATACAGTTACGCTACGCTTCCAGCTACATTCAACGGGTTAAATCGAAATCCTCAGTGGCAGATGAGAACTCAGATGCTCTCTGTATTCCAGATGTATCAATTTCCTTGGATATCCAGTCCATGCAAGTGCATATGCTGTACTGGCAGGGGTGCAGGCTGAAAAATGGCCACCTTCCAAAAGCTAATATTCTTTTGGCCGGAATAATGCGATTATTATTTTCCTAGCCATCAGCCTCGGCACACAATGCCATCTGTTACACAAAGCAAACATACACATCTCAATTACAAAACAGACAGCCGCCCACTCGCAAGCTGTACCTCAGTATCACTGCAGGGACTCCGGTGACCCTGCAACAAGGTCTTACAAAAAATGCTTCATTCAGCCCACGACCCCGCACCATGCTGATCGCCTTACAGACCACGTAAGGAAGGCCCGAGTGGCATGATTATAGTGCTGCCACTCAATTTGTGTCATGGGACGGTTTATTGAATGGCACCAGCGCAATTCTGGTGATTAATCTAGAAAGACGGCAACCCATCCATCACATATTAATTATTGGAAATGAACTAATCACCCAGCTCAGAAGCCAAATATTAGCGAAGAGGCCTGAATAACTAAGACATGCGAGAGTTCTGGCAGCATATGCCTATTTACATGCAGAAGTGAAGTGATCACGGCTATTAGCACAACAAAAATGGTTAAATGGCCATCTGTTGGAGTGAATAATACGGGTAGGAATCGCAGTGTTTCACCTACTGTCAAACGCGCCTCATTATCAGAGGAATCTGGAAGTGGAGTCACAGACAGCGGCGATAAGAGAGCAAGTACACATCCACTGCCTTCAGCTCAACCATGCTCAGTGCATTATCAAATAGCTAAGGGCATCTGCTGAGGTTGTACACCATCACAATAGTGTCCGCAATACAAGAGGAAAAGCTTGCTCGCACTGTAAAAACCTGTTAGGTGCTCCGGTCTGCACACATTAATCTAACACAAGGTGGTCAATGGCCACAGAGGGAAAAGCAATTTCACATCACTCTCTCATTCAGCTTGGGGGTGGTGCACAGAAAAAGGAGGAGAGAAGGCTGTAAAAACGTTCCCCTGGGTGCATAGGCCAGAAAGAATGCCTCTGTAGACAGATCAAAAATTTAGCCCAATCACAGCCTGGGCCATGAGGAATAGAATGTTTATTTCCTTATATTACATGTGTAAAACTGCATTTTTTTATCTTAATCTTTCAATTTCATATTTATTCTTCAACACACAAAAGTTGAGAGTTACTTCTTTTGTGTTTTGTTTCACTGCACTATTCAGATATACAGACATTCATCTGCAAAACAAGGCAGTATGCACAACAACAAAAAAAGTTTTAATCATGTAATGTATCTTTTCACACTATTATACCACTGAATAGCTCCATGCTTTTGTTATCACTGGCGATACCTGTCAAGAGTTAAACACATACAAACATATAGACTTGTAGTTTTTCAGCTTTCACCCTTTAAGGTTCCTACTCAGGTAAACACTGAACTTCAATGTGCACTGCGCTACAAGTTTTTAATCTCAGCACAGAGCTGTGAAGTTCAGCAGTTATAATTGTGGCACTAGCTGGCAGCACTGTCTCTCTGCTGCTGAGGACAGGAGAGGATGCTTTATATCTACTATCAAAGACCTGAGGAAGAGCTCGATTGGGAGATTAGCGCTCCTCCAGTGCCTCTGGAAGCCTCAGTGTCTCCCTGAGAATAAAGCTCGGATCTGAGTGTCTGAACACCCGGATGATTGAGCAGCAGTGCTCAAAGGTCATGCTATCTACTATAGCCCAGTGTAATGGCTGCACTATGATTCAAGTCTTGAATGTCTAATATCGCCCATCATTAGCTCTCTGAATATGAGAGCCAATGCATTGCTGGTTAAAGACTGCATTGCTTTACTTGTTCATGTCATAACACAGTATGTGGAAAAGCCTAGCTTTTGTGTGCATACTGTCAAATATGCTGTTCTAATATGTTCTTGTGCCACTGAATTCATATTAGCGGCCTTTTCCTCTAAGTAACAAAAACATTCACTTTTTGCAACAGTTTTGCCCATGAATTCATTAACATTTTATTAAAGAACAAGAAAATAGAGTAAAAAACACCTCACTTTAGAACCTTGTCAATTTGCAAAAGCTTAAACTAATCTAATTAATGTTGGAAATAATTAACCAAGTAGCACACTTTTTGGTTCTAAGACAGATTAACAAGCTATAAGGTTCCCAGCAATTAAGATGAGGAGACTCGCAGGATCAGCTTAGCCATGTAAGATAATAAACTCTACTCATACTAAAGACTTAACAAGCCCTTTATCAGCAGGCAAACCTCTCGACTGCAGATAAAACCACATAAAAGATAAGTACAACAAATTCCACCAGCTTTAGGGACAAGTAATCAATTATTTGATAAAAATCATCAATCAATTAATGCCAAATTAAATTAGAATTTGCCTTAGTCTGATAATAAATCATACATTCAACCTCCAATCTGGCAGACAGCAGGCCATTTTGCTTTTAGTCATATCCACTTATTCTTTTGATCTTTGGATTAAAAATAAAACCTGATGTTAGTGTTAGCACCTGCATTTGACGCTGCAATATTATACCCAACAGTAAGAACGTTACCAACCTGTACCATCCTGTTACTAAGCTGTACTGACTACTGAGTGCATCACATCATAGATACAGCGCTGAGCCTTTCACTGGGCACTGAGCTTGTCTAATAACTGCTGGCTAACACACTGCTGTTCATCTGATTGAGTCTTGCCAGTTCTAGAGATGGAGCTTGACTAGACAGAGCTGGGTAGGATCTCAAGGTCATTCGCCCACTCTCTGACCTCTGCAATCACTCGCATTATTGATAGGCCCCAGCTCTGGCCAATGAGAGCGGTGAGTAAGAAGCATCCTCATGAGAATCTGTGTGCTAAATTATGCAACACTGAACACTGCAAATTAAAGCTGGGCCAACAGGTTTAAATTAGTGCTAATTTGTCAGAATTGTGTAGTGTGGTTGTGGAAGGAGACGAAATTTGATGTGCACTCACCTGTGAAAGCCCCAGGTATATGGACACGGTCTCTGAGATGTACAAAAACCTCCCCTCCTTGTTTAGTGCAAATACGAATCCATCCAGGGACTGTGAAGGAAGAGAGAGAGAGAGATAGAGAGAGAGAGAGAGAGAGAGAGAGAGAAAGAGAGAGAGTGAGAGAGAGAAGACGAAGAAGCAAGTGAGACGATATACACACTAACAGCTCGTTTTTCAAAACCAGAGGGAGAAGTGAGCCTCACAGCTTCGCCCTAAAACAGTTACAACCGCAATCACACCCCGTGCAGAAAGGCCTCGGAGTGGTCGTTAAAGCAAACAATTACAACATAAATCAGCAGCTCTGTATCACAGATGCAACTACTGAAGGAATCATGGAGAACACATAAAAACACGTCATGGCAAAGAGACACGTTCATATCAATAATGGCTCCAAAACACGAGACATGGGCTCTTTTAATGCTTACCAGATTACATGCATATAATTAGGGACTTTTGCAGTACGGAAAGCCTTGTAGTATGGAGATCACTGCTGGAGATTCAGAGACAGGGCCTCCAACAGGCAACAATTAAGGCACTGAGGTCAGCTGGGTTAATTACATATTGTCCCCTACTGATTCAGATAATCTGTAGGGCCTGCTAAGCACAGGAGAGAAGGGTAAGTAACAAATGAGAAAAGGCTTTCTCGTAGGAAAAAAACAGGAGTAAAAAAACAAGAACTGTGCTCAATGTCTCACCCGATCTGATCACCTTTTTATGAAAATGAGGTTTACACAGACTGGGTAGAGTAGCACCCCCCACCCCCCCCCCACCCCCCTCTCGTTTATTTCCAGCTCTAAAAAGAGCAGTGGCAGCTGGCGAGAGGAGTGCGCGGTCTCTACCCGCCGATAAAACAGCACAGCCCCGGGCTATTTACAGCACGCTGATATGCAGCTGACAACAGCAGCTCCCTCAGCGGGCCGCCCGAGCCCACCAGCCTCCCCAAACACACGCGTGCTAGCGCCGACACTTAGCCTACACTTTACATTACACTGCCTTCACGCCACCACTGACGCTTCCTATGACATTTCACAACACACGGCTCAGGATTTAGCACATTTGAATCCACTTTACATTAACTGTGCTAATGCTAGAACCGCCACTTTGTCACAGTCTGCATCACGTTATGCTAATAGCATCACTGTGATTACATTAGCCCTAATCTCAGCCATGCTTATGCCAGCACTGATGCGCAAGTCTAAACATTACACCGCACTAAGCTTAAGGCAGCCGGCAGTCTAGCATTTAAGAATATTAGCACACCATCTAGGCTGTGTAACGAATGGATAGTATGTCAACAAATAGGTACATGATTTACAAAAGATAGAAGGATATATAAGATGATATCTGACATTTATGGGTATAGGTTAAAATAAGTTATAAAAAGAACATTCCCAAACAGCATTATTTTAGCAGAAAATAACTACAGCCTACATTGGCTTTTGCTTATAAATGGAATTACTTTAAAACTTAAGTTAGTGAAATATGTACGATATATATTTATATAATGTATCTGTTATACGTCATTGCTGTTATATTATTTTGTGACTGAGAACTTCAGGAGCCAATACTTTGGGGGTACATGATGGATGGACCAGGTGATGGTAAAAATGGCTTGTACTGTAATATATTGCAATTTCTATAATAATGTACATTACAGTTGCATAGTACAGCCCCATTTCCCCATATAGAACATTTTATAGAGCTTTGTTCATCTCTACAATGCGCAAATGCACACAAGTACACTCACTTATTTCTCTGAGGTACCCTGTATTATTTTCAAGCCCAGTTCCACATCAGTTTTGAAATGCTCATCATTCTCGCCTAGTGTATAGTGCTCTCCACTGGGAGACCACCCTTACCCCTCCTCAGTGAAGGATTATTCTTCAGCCTCTTGACCGGGGGAAGTCTACTCAGGCACTAACACTGTCGCCTGCGTCTCTGCAGACCAAACCCCGTCTGTCAGAGAGGACCCCCAGCAGTCACCTCCAGCCAGGCTGCAATCATCTCCAGGCCGTTTGTCTCTCAGAGGCGGCGCGGCTGAGGGGCAGCAGAGCCGGGTCTCTAGAGGAGCCTCCGCCAGACTCAGCCTCAGCAGCATTCCCTCCATGATAAACGGCCTCTGTTTACAGGCTAACCACTGGGTAAAGTGCCCTATAAATCACCAGGCAGACAAACTTCTGGGGGAGAAATGTGTTACATTAGGATGGGCTTTTTATGTCATTTGTTTAAAACAGTCATGCCTTGTGAGCCGTCTCTCTCTCACGCTTCCCAAAGGAGCTGCAAGGGAAGAAGAGAATCCTGCAGTTTTAAGAAGTGGTCTGGCCAGCTCAACGATAGCCAGAGACTTGCTCTGAGGTTGTGTGTTTGACCTTTGGCAGTAGACAGCATGGCTGCGAGCTCAGAGAGGCTAGATTAAGCTAGGACAGATGAGCCCGTTCTCGTGCTCTTCACAGATGGAGAACTTTAGGAGAGGAAATTTTCAACTAGGAACACATGCCGTGTCTTTGGACCTACACAGATGAATCGCTCTAGTCAGGTAATGGGAGTTTCCATGCATTTCACAGACTTGAACACAAAGTTGACAGCTATTGTTTTCATAAAGCTACACTATTCAAATGCAATTCTACAACGGATGATTATGTAATAAATGAAAGACTTTATAATCTCTGTACAACATTAAATCTTGTAACTTTTGCATGTTTATTTCAAAGTCAGGAAATAACTATGTAGCAAATCATACAAAGCATAATAGCTGAGAGGTTGTGAGCTCAATTCCTGGTGATGCCACAGCCATCTGCATCTTTGCAGTGGTTGTAATAGGAACTAGGCGTCATGATGTCAAATGACAAATGCAAATATAGCCATTACTTATTAACAAAAGCATCTAGTCTGCCAACATATGTCTTCTGACTTTTAATCTTTGTAAAATAGTAGTAAATTCATCAAAAAACCTTGGGGATTACTTTGCCTCCAAATGGCTGGCATGTACCTTTCCAACAGGAATGGGTTTTAAAAAGGCCTAAACCTTCTCAAGGCTATGGCAAAACAATGCCTCAGAGGGCAGGCAACACATTCATAACCATTATATGTGATAACTTGGCTCTTTTCACCACTACTGTGAACAATTTAGACTTTAGAAGTTTTTCTAGAACAGTGCATTTCACATCAAACCACCATGATGCTGTTCAAGTCTGAGTGATGTAACCTTTCAGAAATTTTGAAAAATTCCCTTGAACACACCCAGCTTGCCAGTATCGTACGATGTGGGAGATCTAGCTAGGGAGTCAAACTGACCATGAATAAAAAATAAATAACAAAACTGGGTATTTTTTCTTTTTGTTTATTTACAAACTCTAATATGATACTGATTACAAATTTTGAATCTGCAGAATCTGAGAGATTTTTGTTCTGCCTATTTTGGCTACTAGAGAGAAATAAGTGCTATAAAATTACAAAATGATCCACATCTGTTACTGACACCATTAAACTCCTTTATTCTAAGCTAAAGAAATACAGAATAGAGATGCAAAAGTTGATCAATATTTTTCATCATTTTGGTTTAAAATGACTTGCGCTTGAGATGTAAAATGAATAACAAGTATGAACACCGCCATCTTGAGCAATAGGGCTAAACAGGCTTGCGGCGCTAGAAGAGCAAACAGCGCCTCTGTCCAAATGGCCCATGTTTTTCCTAACAGAGGACAAATATGTTGGGGCTGAAGGACACGCGCTGACAAACATCAATCTGCTCCCTGCACTCTGTCCAGAGCCACCACACTGCCATATTAACACACACAGCGCTGGCCAGCAGAGAGCGGCCTCATTGACTATTAACATATCATTAACTATTAGGTCAGACAAAATGGAGAGCCAGAGAGGCAGAGAGGGAGCAGGGCAGCTGGCGATGGGGGCATGCCACATGTTCAAATTCCGCTAAGACCCCCATCCCTCCATCCACTCCAGCCACTCCAAACCCTCTCCTTTAAAGAACAATCACTGCAATCAGCACTTCCAGCAGGGCTGCCAAAATCAGCCAGTGTGGACTGTACGTGTTCTTATGTGCATGTCTGCGAGAGGAAGAGGGCGCACAGAGATGGAGAAGACTCCTACTGTCAGAGACGGATCTCATTATTAGCCCATCTCCCTGCCTTCCCCACGCACAAACACGCACAGCGGAAAGAGCACAAGATTTAGAGAGTCTTTTAATTCAATGAACAAATCAAAGCGAGCAGCCGGCCCATTACCGCTCTGATCTTTTCTCTCACAGACGGCCGAAATTGACAGCGTTCCACTCAGATTCATCATTTTCGCAAATGGTGTGAGGACAAGAAACGCTGTGTCTGTGTAAGTATGAGAGAGGGACATATGGACATAGAGAAAATTCAAGTGTATTTGTTTTAGAAGGGAGAAAGAGAGAGCAAGTGAGAGAGAGAGAGAGAGAGAGAGAGAGGGAGGGAGAGAAAGAGTGAGAATGATGAGGAGCGTTAAAAGAGATCTTATCAGAACTCCTCTATTGCCATGGGAGCTATGAAAAATATATTTTTCACTGAAGTCAATTTTGAGGCTGACAAGCCATGTAGAAATGTGCAAATATGGATGCAGAGTATTGATTTATTTATTGAAGGCACTAGCTCGGGGGATGCTCAAATCACTCATCTCACCCCATGCCGAGACCTCCTTCAAATAACAGCATCGTTATAACGCTTATTTCATACAGGGCTTAGCACTGGAGTTAGGATCTCAGCACCTGCTCAACATGACATATTTATTGGCTTACTTTATAGGCAGAGTGACCCACTGCAGGCATCTATTTTAAAAAAAGGCCCATGTTCTTAACATCGCAGTCTCTTATTCCTAGACAGAGGATTTCCCCTTCACACTTCAGTGTGACATTTTCATTTACTGCAGAATTACTGCCAATTTACACACATTACAGAAACAAAATTATAGAAAGAAATCAACCTGTATGTGCTTACATAACCAAACAATGATGACGCATCTGTTCAGTGTAAAAATGAAAAGTAAGGTGAACTAGAAATTTTAACCAACCTTCTGCATTTTTAATTGTCCCACGCTGGTGACACTGTGTGATATGGAGAGTCAAAGTCAGTGGGAGAGGGGCGTTAGGCTGAGGGGGCATTAGCTATACATTTTTTGACCCAGCCTAAGATGCAGTACAAAAAGTGAAGGTTTTTTTTTTGTTTTTAAAGAAGAACTTTCGAATAGATAAAGAGTTTTTATTCTTTTTAAAGCTATGCAGAGGACTGACAAAATACCAAATTGACCTGACTTTTATTTTTTTTCAGTGGATTAGTCATGCATTATAGTAAAACACTGAAGAATTAAATTATTCACAACAAGCTGATCTATTTAGTTATCAACAAATTCCCCCAAAATGAACAGCAATGAATGTGTGCAGCATGTCTGATTAGTGCTTATAAAAAGAGCATTGTTCTTAGACATGGCCCACTGGCGAAGGAGACTGCTTGGACGGCTGATATTTGAAATCTAAATTAGCGTACAGCACCGAGGGAAAATATGATCCTCACTCGTGGCGAGCAGAAACTGAACATGGGCTTTTCTCTGTCCAAATTGCCACGCTTTGGAAAAGTTCCTTCGGGTGACGAGGCAACAATATTGTTTCTACCTCCCTGCGTGTCTGGATTTAATTAAGTGATAACAGTCACCTTCGGGTGATGGCACAAGACAATAATATCAGAGTTAAGAGAAAGTGCTGAGGAGACTGGGCTCTCTCTGTTATCGCTTGACTGAGAGGGAGTGGGGGGGGGGGGGGAGAGAGAGAGAGAGAGCGAGAGAGAGCGAGAGAGAGAGAGAGAGAGAGAGAGAGAGAGAGAGAGAGAGAGAGAGAGAGAGAGAGAGAGAGAGAGGGAGAGAGATTTTCTTCAGTGTTTCACCCATTAAATACTCACTCCTTCTTGGCTTTAGCCAGGTTAGGCTCAGGAAATATTTCCTAAGTCTAATCGGCGGGGTTGGAGGAGGATTTAGCTCAACCCTAAGAGGATTAATTCTAATTTGAATGCTTATGTGTTTAAACACAGGCTTAATAAAGTAATATGACGTCTGTACAAACAAATGAAAGGCCTGGCTGACTTGGGAGGGGACTGCCTGCTAGGAACGGACACTAAACCTACACTGAGGTTAAATACACACGTACGTGTTCAAACATGTGCATGCACATATACATGCTTTGGTTTTTATACAATGTTAGGATGTGGGGTCATACATAGGTCCCATATGTATGAAGTATATGTAAATTATCAATCTATAATAATAATGTCTTAAATGTATTACATATGTAACTATTTGAAGTTATTATTTATATATATACCATTCCATGTAAAAGGCAGAGACTTCATTTAACTGAATTCCAGTCACAACAGCCAGTTAGTAAGTACTTATTTTTCAGGAGATATTTCTGAAGAGATTAGATATAAAATTATCCCCTTGCATAAGGAAGGGGAAAATAGTTCACTTAAAAAAGGAGTTTCCAAAACTGAGGAATTCAAAAACGTAAAAGATACAGAGAAATTTGCATTCCAAACAATCATATAAAACCTGGTAGACTGCCAAAGCTGTCCCCTTCAGATAAACAATGCTCTACGCTCCACTCTTGCTTCAGGTCTGAAAAAATTCCACGTGTTCCTGCCCATCCTTCCACTATGAAAAGACAGCTCAATGCTATGAGCCTGAAAGGATGTGCAGCTGTCAAGAAGACATTACTGAAAAAGGAAATAGATAATATTTACAAATCAGGCAAAATTCATGCTGGTGTTTTATTAACAGTGGACTGACCACCACTGAGAGAGAGTCCAGACCTCACTGACCACCCACTGACCACACCCAGACCTCAACATTATTAAATGTGCTTGCGATTGCTTGGATTATCAGAAGCTGAAAACTTCTAAAACCTGAAGATTTCTTTGGAAAACTGAAAGCAAGCCTTCTAAAAAGAATGAAAGTAGTAATAATGTCAAAGGGTGGACACAAAATATTGACATTTTTATATTAAAATTGAGTTTTTGTGTAGTTTTCTGTTAAATATGTTTTCTGCCTTTTTCCTAATGCTGAAAAATGAAATAACATGTACTTAATAGTTGCCTTGACTGGACAATAAATTAAGCGTGGTCTCTAACTTTTGCACAGTACTGTACATCATAGCTTACACTGTGTGATCATTTCATACAAAATCTAACCCTAACCTCAGTAACAAACCTCAGCTGGTCCTAACATTGAGAGCTAGCGCTGCTTTTATCCAGCCTTCTTATGAAGTCAGAATGCTTCTGTCCTTCTGTTTAAAAACAAATGCTCACACACATGCAGCACATGGAGTGAGGCTGGGTGTGCCACGTGGCCTGCGTAGGCTCCTTAACCTTGGGCTAAAACTTCAGCATCCGGCAGGAAATGGAAGAAATAAGGCAGATGAATATGAACAAGGACTTTCCACGCGACAGAGGACTGACCTCAAAATCTGTAAAGAAGCCACAAAGCAAAGCCATTAAGATGATTAAGAATAGCACAGTATCAGAGAATCCATAAAAACGTCCCCCTCAAGCTCACAAAAAATGTTAAGCTGACCCCGGCCTGCATGATGGCATAAAAGTCATTTCCAAGACCTTGACTAGCCATCATAGGCAACTACGAGTGACTTATTGAAAGCGTTGGATAGTAGCTCAAAACGGCTGGTATGAATGCAGACGTAAAGAGCACTGAGGGTCAGTCTCCTCGGATGCACTGGAGCAACGGCTCTACAGGACCCGACAGAGACCCATCATCAAAGGGGCTCTATTACAGCAGCAGGCCAACATGATAATTACACTATAATCAGCTCGTCAGTGAGGGCCTGTGGAGTGGCCTAGGGCTCGGGAAGGTACACTCAGGGTATATGACTCACACTGAGGTCAACATAACCAGACTGTGGTCTTCTCTTCAACACACTCAGGCCTCACAACTGGGGTCTAGTGCTCTTTTTAAGTGGCTATCGAATCAGTTGTTTCGTGAAATGGTTCCTCTTTTGGTGATGAGCCAGCACAACGGAGCCATTTCAAACGGAGTGATTCGGCCAAGCTTATGTGTTGTTAGTGTTTGATATGCTTACTCACTCTGAATAATACATAAGCATAGTAAAGTCAGATATTGAAGTTTTGTTGTGGAGGTCCAAGGCTAGCTGGGCTACTGCAGTCCTGCAGGCAATGAGGACCTTCAAACTGACAAGCCTGATTGCCTTCCGCTGTTCTACCTATCACCACTCAGAAACACAATACGATACAAACAAAGACCGCACACACATACGCACACATGCACAAACCTCGGCGATGCCTCTTAAGAAATCACATAGGGCCTGACCACCACAGTCTAATTATGCTAATTGCTTCAATGCCCTTGCTTTATTTATGCGTGGTGGCTAAGATAAATAAAAGGAAATTGCTTTGGATCTAACTGTATTCATTTCAGAATGCAAACTAGCTCATGTTTGTTATGAGATTGCTGATCTGTTTACCCCTGAAATTCTGCAGGTAATTGCAATTTTGATTGTACATTTATTTTTCCCAGTGACAGTCCCAGGACTGCGTCTGTCTTCAGTTTTTATAATTAAATGCTTTGTAATATTTAAGCACACCAAATGGAAGAAAAGCAGCACACATTAGAATATTTTATTCAGTAGACTGAATAGCTCACTCAGGGGGGACGGGGATAAGCTTGCAGAATGGAGATGCTTGATCTGAATGCTTCTGAAGTTCTGGAATTTGGGAGGTTTTGTTGATGTAAATATTGAAGAAACGTTGGAGCAGTGTATCAGAGGACTGAGGGAAGAATCAGTCTCATGAAAGGAATAGTCCATCAGGTGTGCAGAATAGTCTCTTTCCACACTCTTTCACAGTGTTTGGGGTTGATCTCAATGGTTTGTAAATCAAATGAACTGCATAACTATGAAGGGGCTGCATTGCAAAATTGGACCTTTCACAGCAGTTGGAAAAAGGCAATTTTACATCAAAATATATTTATATTATATATTATATAACCTATATGTGAATTTCTAATATATAACCATAAATACATAGTTTAACTTGAGCTAACATGCTAGCTGGTTCATGCAGGCTTGTCTTAAATATCTTTTTCTTGCATTTTTAAGTCTTTTTTCTTGCATTTTTAAGTCATATATATAGCTCATTGCTGCTGCACAGTTTGTGTTGGTCATCCTCTGGGCCTTCATCAGTGGTCACAGGACACTGTTGGCTGGATATTTTTAGTTGGTGAACCATTCTCAGTCCAGCAGTGACATTGAGATGTTTAAAAACTCCAGCAGCACTGCTGTCTGATCCACTTGTACGAGTACAACACACATCAACACACCACCACAACATCAGTGTTACTGCAGTGCTGAGAATGATTCACCACCCAAACAGTACCTGTTCTGTGAGAGTCAATGGTGTCCTGACCACTGAAGAACAGGGTAAAAGGGGGCTAACAAAGTATGCAGAGAAACAGATGGACTACAGCATGTAATTGTAGTTCTATGCACCAATATAGTGAGTGATAAAATGGACAATGAGCGTAGAAACAAGGAGATGATTATATATATATATACACACACACACACACACACACACACACACGCACACACACACACACACACACACACACACTCACTCACTGGCCACTTTATTTTATCACTATGTATTTATGTTCAATTGCTTGTTAACACAAATAGCTAATTAGCCATTCACATGGCCGCAACTCAATGCATTTAGGCATGTAGAGGTGGTCAAGACAACTTGCTGAAGTGCAAACCGAGCATCAGAACGGGGAAGAAAGGTGATTTAAGTGAATTTGAATGTGACATGGTTGTTGGTGCCAGATGGGCTGGTCTGAGTATTTCAGAAACTGCTGATCTACTGGGATTTTCACACACAACCATCTCTAGGGTTTACAGAGAACGGTCAGAAAAAGAGAAAATATCCAGTGAGTGGCAGTTGTGTGGATAAAAAAGCCTTGTTGATGTGAGAGGTCAGAGGAGAATGGGCAGACTGGTTCCAGATGATAGAAAGGCAACAGGAACTCAAATAACCAACCAAATTCTCTGAGGAATGTTTCCAACACCTTGATGAAAGTATGCCACGAGGAATTAAGCAAGTTCTGAAGGCAAAAAAAGGGGGTCCAACCTTTTACTAGCAAGGTGTACCTAATAAAGTGGCCGGTGAGTGTGTGTGTGTGTGTGTATATATAAAACTATATAAAAGTTGATACATATAACTATATAAAAAACTTCAGACATCACTCTCTTTTATTCCAAAAAAAGGGAGGAATTTTTTTTTCATGATATAGCCTCTTTAACCACGCATACACAAGAAATCACAGAACTGCCATAATGTTTCTATGAGGCCAAGGCTCTAATTCTGTTTGCTCTAAGCCTATTTAAAGTGCATTTATGCAGTATTGTCTACATTTGCTTAGAAACTATAAATAGCCAGAGCCAGAGCCTAAAAGTAAACATGCAAAAATTCAGCAATGTCTCTTTTAATGACTTGTGTGTGTTCAAGATGAAAGTTAGATGAGTTTCTGGTCTTGGTCCAACTTCTCAACAGATGCCGACCATGTTCTGCAAAGCTGTCTGACCAAATGACTCTCTGGCCAAGCCTTTCTCTTCAAGAAGGGAGAAGGGCTTGTAAAGACCAACTGTAAAACAGTTTTATAAACTGATCCTGGAGAATATGGACTGATATTCTGTTCATTTTTTTTAACTTTGTGTGACATATTCTGTTTGATAAAACACAGCACAACACTCTCTAGAGCGGCGGTAACGCTTACTCTCAGCTCTCCTTCACTGTACATTAACAGCAATAAAAAGCAGATATAATACAAAGCAGACCTGCACCCGAAATTGCTTTGATAGGCATATCAAGGGCCAATCACAAACTGCTGTTATCTACTTTAAATGAATTAATTTATTTTGGACTCATGTATGATGAGTTGCTGTTCATGTAAGTGTGGTGTTGGAATAATTTTGATTTTCATGGTAATTTCAGGTAGACTGTTGCTGTCTTCTCCTCCAGGCCCTGTATTATGAAGTATGGATTTTCCACATCCATGGAAAAGCCTGGAAGTGTGCTTGAAATGCTAGAGATTACAAAAGCCAAGCATTTCAGCCTACAGTAAATGCACTGGATCATTCTCTCTGATTAGAACTGGCCTTCAGACAAGAAGATCTAAAGCTTATCTGGTATATAATGCTTACATTTTTCTGCAGATTTTTTGAAAACTTTCCAAAAGAAACATTTTACCACACATTTCTTCACAATTTGCAAATTACACTTAGGTATTTTCCTTCATCAGACTTTCTGATTTTAAAGTGAAATGTATAGAATTTGCTTCACAAAGTGCTGTATTTTTATTCTAGCAAAATCTGAGAGGCTCTAATCATTTCTGTTTTGCTACAACCCCCTATAAAAGCACATTGTTTTATTTGTTCGGTAAGCACAACAGGGATAAACAAACCTAAAGCCAAAACAAAACTCAATGGCATTTACTTTACGAGTTTGTTGTGGAGGGGACAGGCAGCATGGGGGCGCTGAATTCATTCATACTTATCTCATTAACTTTACAATCCTGTGGCATTACCATTTAAACGAAAAAAGAGGAAGGGGGTTTTGTTGCTGCTCCTGTTCCCCTGCTAGCAGCAGACAAGTGTGTTGATTTATTTATTGTATTCGTGCATTCCCGTCTTATGTGGAGGAACAAATGTGCCGACCGCGGGAGACTCCATTGACAGGCCCTTTGTATGGCGCGGTAAAAAATGAGCCACTTACTTACAATACATCCATAGGAAATCTGACGCAAAGAGAATCGGAATGGAAGTGCTCCCGGCGGTGACGCCTCTTCAGACAGGGGCTACATGAGGGCGTGGGGGAAGAAAATCAATAGAGAATAACTCCTTTCTCTCTCTCTCTCTCTCTCTCTCTCTCTCTCTCTCTCTCTCTCTCTCTCTCTCGCACAACTTAAGATTCAGCAAAAGTTTTGTCTGGGGAACTTCGGCTGATATGGGTCCAGGAATGAAACCAACATTAATCATTCCAACAAGTCTTACACTTCTTTAGTACAATGACTTCTCTCCGGAGCTGCTGGCCCACCCTGCTCCTGAGCATAAAGCCTATCACTCAGCGTCGAGGCTGCACAGCCATGCCCTTAAGGGCCAGATAAGCAATCGCCAGGGCCCCATATTCTGTTAAATCACTGTAGCCACATTAGTCTGAATGGAGAGAGGGGATCTGAGAAAGAAAAGGAATCGCTTCACGCCGCCCGTGCCCAGATGCTTATCGCCCCGCTGAAGAAGACATTCGTCTTTTGTCTGGATTGCCCTTGACACATCCTTAAGGGAGTGAAAGTCTTGAACTTGTCTTTGTTTTGAAGAGCCCTTGGACCTCGCCGGTTTAATCTAGGTTAAACACCTCGGGGTCTCATGAGTATTTAAGCATTCCCCCCATCTTTGACAAGCAGACACTATTATCCCTTTCCCTTTTCTCCTTTTATATATAAATATCTGTTCAGGGGTCTCACTCTGACCGAGAGGGATGAGCGTGGCATTGTGATCCCACTGCACACGCTCTGATCAGAGGATAGCACACACCAAAGCCTTCAGAACAGGCACAGAATACCAGAGCTTAAGCACATCTTAAGCACAGTGTGTTTGACCACAGACTTATTTGGATTAGTTGAATACATTAATTGATAGAGATCTAAAAAAAAAAAAAAAATGATGCATCAATCTGAAGGTGGTGATTCAAGTGCATTTTGGAATGTTAGAATTTATTAGAATCATTTAAAATAATGCTAAAGTAATGTATAAACTAATGTATAAACTGTTTGTCCAGAATAAAGTTCTCTGACAATTTAAAACATGAAAATCTCAAAATTCTGATTGGTACCAAAATTACAATCAAATCATACAGAAATTTGAGATTTCTTTACACATTGTATCATTTCCTGAAAAGTAGAAGACTCCAATGCACTGTTACCACAAATCTTTTAAATATTTCCCACTATTTTTTACAACCTTTTCTTTTCATATATGATGCTGTGTATCAACAAAGAAAAGTCCACATTTCTAACGAAAATAAAATAAAAATCTAACGTGAATACTTCCCCAGAAACTCCGCGGCAGGGGCAGGCAGCATGGCTGAGGTGGTTCAGGAAGCATATGGGTATTTATAGGCCTCAGCCCCTCGGAGAACACATTTAAAACCACAGTAACTGCACCCAAAGCCGCATTATGAGCCCATATGAACCACAGTAAAAGCCGCCTGGTGCTGCCCACGTGTGCCATTACGGAGAATACTGGGGGTGTATAAAGCAAAACACACAAACACACAAACATGCAGTGCCTTGTTAGAGGCAGGTAGATGCTTGTGGTCTTGGGAACATGACTTTGACTTTCAATCTTTGGAAAACTACACAACCGCAGTGTTCACTGCTTGCGCACAGCAATGTTCATTCAGAGCGCATGATGCAATTGCACTTATTACTTTTCTAACGTCCACAATATATTCAGTATGTTAATATGCATGTTAATACAATGTACAATGCTATCTGTATATGCATATCACTGGTGTCGGACAAAAAACCTTGTATCTCCAAAATGGTAACTTTACAGGAGAAGAAAAAAAAAAAACGTTACTTTTAATGTAAGTCAATGGAACCAGAGTTTTTTTGGATGTTTCTTTTGGTCCATTCAGCATTTTACATGCAATATAAAGAACAACATGCATTTGCAAATTATGTCAAAAACTGAAAAACGACAAAAATGGAGATATGAGGTTTTCTTCAACAACAGCAATATATTTCCATATATACAATGTACATATACTCTAATGCAGTATTATAATTGTATTACATAATTGTTCTTCTCCATGAAATGATTTTTTTAAAGAGCCACATTGTTTGAAATGAGTGAAGCTCATAAGACATCTCTGATCATACAGGCCCATTAAAGTGAGAGAGGTTTAAGAGTGAGCGAGGCACATGTACAGTGGTCTCTTGGGAGGAGTGTGGCAGCACTGTGATAATGAGAGACTCCTGTGGGACACCTGCATGTGACGGAACACGTTAACATCTGTGTCATTCTGATATGAAGATTATCACTGAGCCATTTTTACACTGCTCTTCTTAAACAAGCTGTTTATCCTAAACTCATCTTTCTGCATGTCAGACAAAAAAGTTTGATCATGAATCTTAAAAGATGTAACAGTCAGTCTTCTTTTTCATGGACAGTAACAGAAAACAAGAACTACACATCAGTTCCTCACTCCCTAACTACGTAACTTACATCTTACGTCTCATATTAGCAGACTAGTGAATATTGTGTCTGTCTGTGTATCTTCAGGCTCGATGAGAAGCGTTAAAGGCAGGGTGCATTCCGTATTGTTCTGATGGAGGCTCGGAGCTGGAGTCAAGGGCGAGGGTGACTCCTACTTGTAACAAATGTAGTGACAGGTTAAGATCAAGGGCCGCACTGACATTCTCACTGCAAAGGTCAATGTATGGTGAGGCCGGCGATGAAGAAATGAGCACTCTGCCATCATTGCCAAGGCAAAAGGTCAGACACAAGCTGATTGGTGATAGAACTATCAAATTAACCAATCAATACACGGCTGGGATAGGAGGAAGCAGGCCCTCAAGGGAGAGGAGACAGACTGGACCAAATGCCAAGATGTCAATAGCTCTGCACCAGAGAGCGCCGACACAGGTTGGAGGAGAGGGAAGCTCACACGCACACACACACACACACACACACACACACACACACACACACACACACACACACACACACACACACACTCCTCCACATGCTTCACACTAATCTGAAGTAATTTGAACCAACAGTCCAATACTAATGAACACTGCAAGGGTGCCAAATATAATTTTAGTTAAATATTCATTATACTAATGTATACTACAGTGTTCATCCAAAAGTTTAAGTTGTAAACAGTTTTCTGAAAGCACATCCTGGTGTTTAGTTGGGCTGTTATCCTATTTGAGAACAAACTGGTGAAAGTCTGACTGCAACATCAAATGGGTTAAAGAAGAGAATGCTTATTTTCAAAATCACACACACACACACACACACACACACACACACACACACACACACACACACACACACACACACACACACACACACACACACACACACACACACACACACACACACACACACACACACACACACACACACACACTAAGCCATTTTCTAAGCCGCTTCTCCCTCAGGGTCAAAATACAGTGCTGTGTAAATGTACGAGACCATCAATCATTCATTTAATTTCAAAACAGCCATTATGTTCTCCATTTTTCAGAAGACATTCACAAGGAGAGGTAAGATAAGGAAGGGGGGAGTCACAGAAAACAGCACTTAAAGCTTTAATGTTTGAGAGATTTCTACAGATGTTTCTGTTCATCCTTCCACTAGAGCATTGAAACTAGACATCTGAGATGTGAAGTAAGGCTTTATGGTCTTATGAGTTTAAATTTGTAACTGTGATTATGTGGACTGTGATAAGCAGAAAAGACAACCAATCTCCAAGACAGAACTTTGGAGGTAGGTGCAGATTTCTTTTTGAAGCCAGAAAGAACAAAGCTGTAACAAAGCCAAATGGTGGACTCACTAAATATTGAAAAAATGACATTTATCTGTTCAGGCTTCTGTGTAATTTTCTGTTATAATTTTTTTCCTGCTTTTTTCTGAGCCTTTTAAGGCAGGTGTTTATGTGATTTTCAAGCTTTCCCCAATTTGGTCTCAAACAGAATACAATTAAAATAAACAAAGTGTCACAAACAAGTGTTTGAAAGCTAAACATTTGAATTCATAGCATTAGACATGCCATAAACACTGAAAGAATGATGGTTTTGGCTTGACTCTCAAGCCTTTTTCACTGCAATTGAGCAATTATACTTGTAAGAAAGACTAAGATAGAGCGAGTGAAATCAAGTCGTCCTGCGAGGTGTGAAACGCAATGCTGGACGAGGAGGACGAGGATGAAAAAGACACACAAGGACATGAGTAGGACATCAGAGTGAGCGTGTAGCCAGGCCGCTTCAGCACAAGAGCTTGTAATCCTCTTCTACATTTACTGCCGCAGCTCAATATCACTTCAATTCCCCCATGAGTGCCTGGCTGCTTTGTACCTATCTCCGGTGAAGAGGGTCTATTCACATACTCACCCCCCCTCCCTCCAAAATACCAGTTCCCCTTTAGACCTGAGGGGCCATTGAAAGATGAGCTCGTCTAGGGATTAATTGAATTGTATTAGCCATGTCAATCAAGGTGGAGTACTGCAGTCCTCCAGGCCGCAGTGCTGGGACACCAGGGGTGTAACGATACATAATTTTCATGATATGACTTATTATAGGTTTTGCTTCCCACACAACATAGTTTATTATTATTATCAATTCCTAGAACAAAACTACAGCAAATACAAAATACAAGCATAACAGTTTTCTATATAACAGAACCGAGGAAGCCACTCTATTTTATCAGTATGTCTGATATCATACTGCACACCATCAAACTATACTTGGTTCATAGTGTCTATTGTACCACAACCACACTACTAAAAAAAAAAAAAGAATATTAATATGCAAATCATGACACCCCTATGGGACACACAAAGGTAGAGGAGGCTGGAGTTACACATGCATCATAATCACAGCCAAACGTATAGGGAGGGATCAGGGCAAGCCAGGCTGGCGGGTGTGGATGCTGATGAAGGCCAGAGTTCAAATGAGGAACAGCTGCTGAGGAGGGTGTTGATGTGCTGCAGCTAAATAAAAAAAACAGTTTTAACAAGCAAGGCCATCTCTCCAACTTTCTCTTGCACTCACATCAAGTCAAGCTCTACTGTCCGCACTTTTCACCATAGCCAGGTGTAAAGGGAAGTACTAAGTATCACCAAAATCATAGTGCTACATTTTACCCATTGAAGTCAAGTTATTAAATTTTTATATTGTAAGTATTCAAATAATCATGTAATTACATACAGGGATCCTGACTCTGACACTTTTTGACTCTCTTTTTGACTCTTTTTCGGTCTGCATAGTTCAATAGTGAAGTTGTAAATAAAGTCGCCCAGAGTGGTTTGATCTGAAATGCTACATAATTTTTAAAAATCCATTCATGGTGGAGAGGGACATGCAGGGTGTTCTAAGGCTAAATACTGTTAAGGAATGCATATTTGTTTTCAGATTTACCATATTCTACCTATTACACACAAAAAGACACATGTAGGTTAATTGGTGGTTTTGGACAGTAAATAGAATGGCTACATTTGTGCTGTAGACACTGCGACCTCTGGTTCCTATCACCACTACTGTAAAGAAAACAGTGTTCAATGCACCATTTCACATCAAATCATTCTGAAAGACTAAGCTTGCATTTTGACAATTGAATTATGAAGAAAGTTTGAAAAAGGTTGCACTCATATTAGCACAGTAACACACATACAGTGAGTTAAACGCTACATAGTCTCCTGCTGCATTGCTATGAATAGTTGGTAGGTCACATTTTACTTCTTACACCGTGAGCAAAACTGCTGCACTGCACAGGCCCAAGAATATTTTCCAGATCGAAAGCTGTATCATGGTTCCAGATGTTCAATCACACTCTAACACTAACTGTATGCAAATAAGAATAAACATAAACAAACAGTAGAGGCGAATATAGTGCATAATCATATATCAATATTCGTTTTGGGTTTGTGCAAATGTTTAATTCTTTGTTAAAACAACCAGGACTAAAAATGTCATGCAGTGTGTGGTTTGGATACCTTAGGCCAACATCTGATTTATTTAATAATATTACTATTGCTAATACTGATCGGATCAGTGCATCACTAAAGACATTTCTAATTACGTAGTAAGTTACACAATCAATTACATTTACGTTCTGTATTGACAGGTTAGAGTCTGCACATCTGACTTTTTCATCTTGTTTTCAATGCCAAGAAAGGTAGGATCAGAGTTGGGTAGTAACAGAATCCAAGTAATGGCATGATTAGGCATAATGGCATAATTAGGATACAAAAAAGGTAGCTGTATTCCAATACAGTTACAGAAAAAAATATCTAATCAGATTACAGGTAACTTATAAAAACAGAATTATTATCAGCAGGATTACATTCAAACCACATACATGAAGACTCATCAGCATTTGTCAAAAGTCAGATTTTTTGTGATAAATATGTTAAATGAATAATGTAGATTTCAAGAGTTTTTAGTTTTGGGAGGGATAGGGTTTTGCTGCCAGGAGAGATTTCTGAAGAATCTGTGGAACATAAGGGAGCATCTACAAATTACGATCATCAAGGTTCAAGTAAATCACACTAATATGAAACCTTATTAACTACAGGTCTTAGAGCAGATAGAACACAAATGACGGCCAGGCAGAGTGTGTTGAAGTCAGAGTGTTTTAAATAGTACAGTTCACCTGTTTACCTTGTGTTAAGTTATATTCTTGCTGAAAAATTCTGGTTGAAATAGTTTTTCACTTTCTCTTTCCAAAGTTCCTAGCCCTGGGTAGGATTTATGTTGTAAAGCATCACTTGAAGAATACATTACTATGATAGAATTCCTTCACTTGTTTCAATACGCTACTATCAAATTGTATCACACTTTTGTTATTGCCAGTAACAACTACCCTCTAAGGGTTAACATGAAACAGCAACAGATAAAAGGACAAGTCATTAAATGCAAGAAAAACAGACAATAAACTACTCAAAACTCATTTATACACTAAGTACAGGACTTGCCTCTCTTTCCCTCATCCCACCTCTATCTCTGTCTTTCTGCACATCTTGTGTCTCTCAATCAAATGATAATGAATCAGTAATTAAATCACCTTTCCCTATTACATGGATGGCAATCACTGGGTCAGCTTTTCAGAGTAATTGATGCAGCCCTCAAGACACACATCAGACCGATGGATGACATTCATGTATGTTTACGTGGCAATAAAATACATCTACCTGTAATATTTTAGAACAACAAACCATCTCCTTCACAATTGAAGGCCATGGTATGGTATGAACCATATTCTAACTCAACCAATAACATACAACTGGAGGAATCATTTGTTATTTAATTACAATTGTTTATTTCATGCTATTTCACTCCACTCACATAAAGTGTAACACAGGCACATCCAGTCTGTTATACACTGACATAAACAAATCAGCATTATTTTAGAAGCATATTTTTCAGTGGACTTCTGCATGTAGACGTGCCCTCTCCAGATACAAAGTCTGAGGATCTACACACAAGCACATTCAAATCAGAGATATTGACAATATATGTTTCAGTTTAAATCATTTCTGAACTCTGAATGTATTATTCTCTCCCCAGTGGTCTCGCCTCTGCATTTCCAATTGCGGAGCACTGTGAATTGAACTACTAACAGTTCAAACTTCCACAGCAATTAAAGAGCAGCTTGAACACACAGCGCAGAGGCTGCCTCTCTGGCTCTGCTGGGACCGTGTCAATTTTGGACGTAATTAATGATTCTTTCAAGCCTAATATTCATGCGATTGTTATTCAGTTGAAGTGCTGGAGAAATATGGTACATACATTTTCATTATGAGGCCTATCCAAAGGGGAGATGCTTCAAACAAACAGACTTCATTTGCATGTGTTTTGCTATTTGTTAAAAAATGTGCTATTTAAGAAAAAAACTGAAGACAGTTCAGTACTTTCAACATGTTCTTCAATTAACAGTTGTATAATTTAGTCTTAATCAGGGGAGCAAGATAAAAGAATCTAAATGAGGAGCTATGAGAATATGCATGCTAAATATGCACCAGCGAAACGCTTGTTGGGCACAATTTAGATTTGGTAATTTTTTGTAATTTTCATGAGGCTGACCTCTTTGAAAGCTGGATCTTATTTATTTCAAGAGCGTCTCCTCACTGAGTTAACCAACCTCAACAAAACATTAGCTGAAATTGGTTTTGTTTACCCCATTAAAGAAGCAATATGATTTTTAGCCCCATTTATTTATATAACTGTGTAAATTGCAGATAAATAATCAGAACTTCAGGCACCAACGTATGTCAACACAGTCCTATTTAGTGTTTTCTCTTAAAGACAACTTTGGATTGGTTCAGGTCAAAATTATTCAGTATTTCTGGAACTGATTTTAAGTGAAACAGCATCTATATATATATATATTCTATTTCTGCACCTTTTTTAAACAAACTATATCCTATGAGAATAAAGCATGTTGAATATACATGATTTCTATATACATTTTTGTTTGGGACAATACATGTTTCTTATGATTTCTCAACAGTGGGTCCATATTAAGTGTAATTATCATGGCCAAGTTCTTCTCTGCAGAGCTGTGGCTCTGATAGGCAGGGAAACAGCATAAAGCTGGGAGGAGGACAGAGAGCGAGGGGACAGAGGCTGTACATAATCAATTAAATGTGCACTACACTATGTCATATAATCCTATTCTTTACATTCATGGCTAAGTTGGCCTTCCATGCCCAGAATCTTGTGTACATATTTGCTTAGGGAACATGCTATGATGTGCTCTTGCTAAGTTCTGAACTCAATACTGTGCTGCAGTGGGACACGGAATAAAAAATGCATACATTTAATATATGATTTTTTCAGCATTTAGTGTGTCCACCCTTTGGGGTACATTCACAAGATGTAAAGGGCAGCTTGTGTTATAAAAGTTAAAAGTAAAAAGCAGAGTTTCTGATATAACAGTAATGACATTCATAAAATATGATGGAATGAAATAACAGAGTGTAAAGTGCATAATTGGCACCTTTATCAGATCACTAAAAGTGGCTGAAAACTTGCAGTCCTCTATGAGTGCTCTTTGAGAGCCCTGTCTCATCTTATAATGAGAACATGCATTGGTTTAGAGGTCACTGGATCAAGGCCCAATCCTTTGCGTATATTTGCCACCACAGAGAATGACTTGGTCAACACAGAAGAGTGACTTGATCAACAAGGTGCAGCAAATGTCCTTATGTTAGACACCACTGTTATCTCAGTTAGGCTGAAGCTTTAACAGATCACTGCTTTCATACATTATAATTATACCAAATAAAAAATAATATTCATAACCTATTAAAGGCAAAGAAGAAGCACACAAACTACTAACACCACAAGTAAAAGTCATTATCTGACCCCAGTCTTTTGTCTTGCTTGCACAGTAAACAATGGGCTTCTTCTGCTATCAATGCTCCTTCTCTTTTTCACCCTTGCTGAGGCACTCCTGCTAATAAATCTTTTTAGCTAATGCATTCCACATGGAAGCTGTATCAGACCAGTTTAACCTTCCTAAACCCTTCCAAAAATTCTGCCCACTCCCAGCACACACCAATTCATCTGCCTTTGATTGAGAAGACAGCAAGCTTTGACAATAGTGAAATGGTAAAATATCATTACTGCTGGTTGGGGGTGGGGGCGGCGGGGGGGGGGGTCTAGCTGGGGTCTGGAGGCCAGCTCTGCCTGGCCCCACACATCACACGCCTTTTGTTTTCCCTCTTCTGAATCATACCACACTGGAAACTGCCTGGACTAACATGAGTGCTGCACATTATATTATTTGGTCATTATTATGGCAATATTTCCCTGTGCAATACCGCAATATATTTCAGAAGGCTTCCATATGCAAAATAGCCTCTAACCAATCAAAAATTGTTTGCTGTGTACTAAGAGCATCCTGATCAATCACATTCTTTGAGGACATTCTCTGAGGAGCTATACACCCTAAACACTATTTGCTCATAACCACTGTCTGGCCAAATCACATCACAAATTTGAGTGATTCCCTTTGAAAGTGCAGGTTACTTTTGCTGGTGTGTCGGCAGCAGAAACACAGAAGTGAGCCAGTGAGTGCTCAGAGGGAAAAGCTCCAGCTCAGAGTCTGTAGGATAATAAAGGCCTTTGTACTTCTTACCAGTAGAGGGCCCCTTGTCAACAGACATTAAGCAGATAAGAAAACACAGACTCTAAGCGAGCAGTTGAGTCTCTGGATGGATTTATGAAGATCATTTAAACTGTACTGATATACACACATGCCTACTGGGTTTCAAGGTCAAATGGCTTGCATGTATTGTTTGTTCTTCACTAATTTCAGTTAAAGGGAAAATCCAACAATTTTTCAGCATTCCTGTACAATTACATGGTGTAAACAAAGTCATTCAGAGTGATTTAATGGAAAATGCTCAGGTATAGAGAGACATGTTTCACTACAATGAACCACTCAGAATGACTATGTTTATGTCTCAAAATTTCAATTATGTAGACATTTTGAAAAATCAGTGGAAATTTCCCTTTTACCTTAAATCTCAGAACTTTTAAAACATGAACACAAGTTACTTGTATCTATTGCACATCTACTTCCATCTATTTGTCACTGCCAAATCAAAATCAAGCCTCTATAATTCTGTTTAATGTTCTATCCCCCTATTCTTTCCCTTATTTGAAAACACCAGATGCTCTACATTGTGTGATCAATTTAAATATAATGAATGAACCAAATAAAACAGGCCCCCTCATTAATTGCAATTTTTTAATTGCAACACATTCAAAACTAAACTAAACTTTCCACAATTATTTGGAATAAAATCTTGCTACAAGCTTTTTTTCCCATCTCCAGTGAAGTTACTATTTCAGTTTTTTATATGCTACTGGGCCTATCACAATAATAACATCCACTGCCCTTATGCTGAGGAAACATGTCACAATAGATGGAACAACAGAAATTGTCCAAAATTACTCCTATTACTCCTAAAGTCCTATTGCTTTAGTGATTTTGGAGATACACAGTTTTACGCAGTACAAGGAATAAAATGGGAGCACAAAGAACCTACAGTAAAGTGGAGTAAAAGCAGCATTTGAACAGCAGTAAAATGAACTGTGCAGTTAGCTAGAGCATGCTCAGCTGGTAATGAGCCTGTGGAGGTGTGTGTAAGGGATTATTTATGAAGCATGTTAGCATGACCGCATAGAGTAAGTGCATGTGTGGGTTCCCGTGAGAGTGTGTTAGTGCATCCACACCATACTGTAGGGACACACACTGAGTGTTCTACGTCTGCTGCCATTTTCTTCACCTTCACTCTCTCACACTGCAGCCCAACCTCCATCTCAGATCTTTCACACTCTTCATGAATCTTTAACAATACCCACCTGCACACATACAACACACACACACACACACACACACACACACACACACACACACACACACACACACACACACACACACACACACACACACACACACACACACACTCTTCTGGCTGTCCAGCAAGCTCCATATGTTTCTCCCTTTGACCTGCAAGAAAGAAGATGTGTGCTGAAGATGCTGGGAGAGGTAAGGGCGGTGGCTCTTGGAGTGTGTGTGTGTGTGTGTGTGTGTGTGTGTGTGTGTGTGTGTGTGTGTGCGTGTGCAGGTCACAGGAGAGAGCTATAAAGAACATCCGTGTACAGTTAGGACGTCTCTTTCAGTGAGGTCCGCCAGAGATTATGATTCCAGGGCAGCAAGCTGCATTTGTCTTCATTTTGTCTGACTGTCTTCATGCGTTATTATTAGTGGCTGTCAGAGCAGAGAGAGGGGGAGGGAGTTACGCACACACACACACACACACACACACACACACACACACACACACACACACACACACACACACACACACACACATTCACAAACGCACACTTGTTTTTTGTACAATGTCAGGACATGGGGTCATCCCCATGAGTATTATATATGAAAGTACCTGTGGGTAATAATGTCTAATATTCATTATACAGTATATGTGATCACCTGTAGTGATTTTGTATTTTTTATATGTGATCACTTGTAGTGATTTTGTAGTTTTTTCAGCATTTCAAAAACTGTGGATCCAGATGGCGTTGGTTGGACTTTCTGCTTCAGTAGTTTTGCTGTGTTCTGTATATCAAGCGGAATGTTTTCAAAAGAAACTGTGAAATGGCTCTACATGAGAGTTTCACTGTTAATCTGGTACCACTCAAACATTGTGAACACATCCATGCAGATTAATGCAGGAAAGCCAAGTTTTTAATAACTATTTAATAACTACATTTTAATTAGCATTCAAATTATTTGTATTTCAGATTTTTTTACACGGTTTTAGGTTAATTTAATATTTGTTGATTTTTCCTTTATATTTTTCATTAAAATTTCCTTTTTTCCCTTTTGGACAAAGTAAGTTTACAGATCATTTTCAGATGAGAAATGGCTAAAATTTAAGTTAGATAGTTTTTCCTTATTGTTAACATGCTATTTTATTCTTTGTACAATAAAATATACTAAAACTATTTAAAAAACACATGAAATTGTGTTATGGCATTAGTGACAAAGACAAAATCAAAATGTTCCTATCCTAGATTCTTAAAAGTAGGCCACTCTTGTTATTCTCTCAAGCAGGTTCAAAAGGAGGAATGGTTTCACATTTGCTGAGGCCTTAACGGCTGTTAAAAACTACTTTTTGAGGCAATTAAGAAAGACAATCTTACATAGTGGCACATTTTAAAATTCTATCAAGAATTGTGCTCTTTTTCTAATGCAGTTAGTCAGTGTTCTTTAAATAAGAAAAAACATACTGTGGTGTAATGTATCACAATAACAACTTTTCAAGCATTTTAACTTAAGCTTGTAGAGGAAAATATCTTTATGAGAAAAATACATTCACTCAAGTTGTGTCCAATCCTCTGACTTGTGGTGAATATGGGAACCTACACGTAACAAGAATTTAATAAGCCTAGTCCTAACCTGAACCTTCACCTCCTAAAAAGAAACTGTGCTGTCTTTTAAAAATGAAAAACAAACCTTCTCTAAAGGCACTTTATAAAGTCAGGCCCGGTCTGTTGGTTCTCACATGGCACTTTTGGCCCTTTTTATTTGTTTTTCTGACAGCATCAGGCCACTGTTCTGAAAATGTACCAAAATAAGTACAGACACATGAAACATGAGAGAGGAACAGTGTCCTCTGCTATCCTAGAGTCCTACCCCAGATACCTCCTTCAGATACCCCATCATTCTCCCAGTCACACTGATGAAGGTGAATGAGCTCTTGTGCTGTGATGACGATGCATGATCAAAAGTGCTCTCGCTGAAAAAAGCCATCCATTTTTTATGGCCAAGAAGAAATGCTTTCTGCTCCTGATTCACTGAGGCGATTGAGGCTAACACCCTTGCAAACAAATAAACTCTACAGCTGTGCAGAGACGTGGAGTATTTACTTGCAACATTCTCTCCCTCTCCGTCTCTCCGTGCCTGGTGTGTAGTACTGTTTGTAAAGGATGCTGTGCACTCTGTCTGTAGGGTTACTTATGCAGGCAGGTATGGGATGAATAATGAGTGCATGGCTGAAGCACACAGGCTTGATTCTACAGAACTGCACAGAGCAGGTACAGCTGTTGCATAAGGCAAACAAGTGGCCTTCTCTCTGCCAACACCACAGCAGAGCACACTGCTGTAATCAAGCTGGTTAAATGGGAGTACAGCTGCATGCTTTAAGTGACAAGTGGTGAAGGGGGAGAGTGAGGGGTTTAGCATTTGGATAGTCGAATGCTTGGTTAACCATTACATGTGAAAATATACAAATACTGATATTACTATGCAGATATTTTGTAACATCTTATCAGGGAAGTCAGTGAAAAGTTTTATGTGGCTATGTGTTGATATTCAATAAACCTTTTGGCATACATTCAATACATAAAGCTCATTTTTTTCTCTTTTTCTCTTACTTGCTCTATTACTTACTACTTGTGTTACACACAAAGACATGACTGGAAAAAGTTGATACTTTTATGATATTTTGATTCTGGCAAGCCTTTTTTTTTAGTTGACCTCAAAGTCAACAGAACATCCACTAATTAACTCTGAACAATACTCAAATATCTAAGAGCCAGTATAGCAGTTAGAAAATGTCATATACAAACTGGCAATGTAAACGTTATGTAAGCTGGAATTAAAATTTTCAATCAAACTCTTAAGCTTTGGCTCAAAATGAAAATTCTAATTCAGTAATTCCATTTACATCTGCTATTTGCTGCACTAGAACTGAGATTTCATTTACACAAAGATTTAGACCAGGGTCTTTAATTAAAATTCAATAAGGTCCAGATAGAGAAAATTTCCGGAATAACATGTTTAACTTGCATTAGGAATCAGTGCCATATACTGGACACTGAAGTAGCCTAGTAGGTATATCAACATCTTACACAGTCAACAAGTAAAGGTCAAATCAAATAAAGTACAGTTCAGTCATATTTCAACCACATTTACTGTCAGTTTTTTCTTTTTAGATCACGCCATGTGAAATCACTTCCCTCTGACTCACTTTCTTCTCTGACTGCTGTTTCTCACCTCGTGCATGCATCCCTCACTTGAGTCTCAGTGCTCGTAATGCACAGATCTGACTGGCTGAGTAGCGTCACGTGTGATATTTCGAACACATGTGATTGGTCTCCTCGGCCGCTAAAGCTATTGTAATGACTAGAAAAGTTACACCGATTAAAATAGGACCACCCGGTCGAAATTAAATAATTCTCCAAAGTTTATCGGTTATAGGTCCAGGTCCGCATTGGACAGTGTCTGGGTGTAGACTTGGACCATGGTCCATCTATTAGTGACCCCTGATTTAGACACTTCATGAGTAGCTTTATTATAATTAAAATGCATTTCCATTCCAACTGCATATTCATGCCTTATGTGATCATGCAATACTGTTTTTGAAACTGCATTATCAAAATAAAAACACCATGCTAGAAAGTCAAAGCTCAAATGTCAGTGGGCAATAGCGCCTCTCTGCCACGTAATTACATAATTTGGCCTAATGTGCTCACTCTGTGGCAAAATGCCTCCGATCAGATTGCATGTTCTTTTTCACAGTTTCCCCAAACAGTCAATCATACCAACAGGGCCGGGCCAAAAGCACACTCACATAAAAAGAAGAAAAAACACAAAAAAATGTTCACACAATGTACAATGTATTGAAGAATTCTAAAAAATTGATACATTTTAATGTTTGAGGTATTGATTACTTCTCCAATTCAATATATTAAGCTAAATGTTCACAAAATAGAGAGCTTGTATATATAGAGAAGCTTGTATTAATATTATTATTCTTTAATTATTATTTTGAGTCTCGGTCTATCATGACAAAAGGAAATTACTCAATCCTAACAAAGAACCACATCATAAACCACAGTCTATAAGCAATTACTTCATATGCATTAAACTGATAAACTTAATGATTTGAAACTAATATATTAATGAACGTTTAGTGTAGCCACACACTAAAGTTCAATAAAGTTCCACTGCTTTCTGAAGAGACTCATTATTGGTAAAAATGACTCAATGCCGAAGCAAAAGTGAGTCAGTGAGTGGGTGGACCGAGTCAAAGAAGGTTCCAATGTGATAAATAGCCATTTGGGTCAAAAATATTGAACCTGTCTTTTGGTCATGAATATAACCTTTCAGTTCCTTTTCACTGTAGCTTTCTCATTGTGACGAAACTCCAGGTAACTTTGATCGCACAAAGCCTGCTGGGCAAGTATAATAACTACACAGAAACCCAGTGTGTGAATCAACTGTAACAGCATACATGCAAACACAGGCGTCTTAATACATTCAAAAGCAACACTGAGCAACATTCACCAAACAATCAGAACAAAGTGGCTGAAAACGAAGTTTCTGCGTCATGCTTTGAAATAGCAATTTCACTAAAATTTCTATGTCTCTCTCTCTCTCTCTCTACACGCACACACACAGTATATGTATGTATGCATATACACATACATATACATACATATATATATACATATGTGTGTGTGTATGTGTGTGTGTACAGACTTTCACTTTAAAATCCTTTTATTTAGAAAAAGGGGTAAGACACCAGGATACAGGGATTCAAAGGTATAGAAAGTCACCTATTAAACAATAACACACTCCTTTTAACAGAAGCATTGATTAACACACCTTTTCTTTCAAAGGCCAGAAACACTGAAGGTGCTTTGATTCAAAGCTAATTCAACTCTTAAACCTGATTCTACTGGGGCTTGAAACACGTTTACAACAGAAAAAGAGAGAGTATGAGACAGAGAGAAACAGAGAGAGAGAGCGAGAGAGAAAAAATGCAGAAAGAGAAAAAAGAAACAGAAAGAAGAACAGAGAGAAAAGTCAAGAGGAGAGTGAGAGAAAGATATATGAGAGACAGGGAAAAAGAAAAAGAGAGGGAGTGAGTCAGAGTTTGAGCTTAAAAGTCTTTTATTTAGACATCATTTAAGAACAAGCTCTGCAACTGAGGGAAAAAGAGACAGAGAGAGTGTGATTACAAGAGAAAGAGAACCTGTCCTAAACCAAATAATATTCATTTTTCTATGAAATAAAACAAACAGCTGTAACTACTATCATAAATAATAACTTGTTCCTGTGGTTCAAATCCAGCATTTAAAGATAGTCCCAAAGTAATGGCACATGAGCCCCAATGAAAAGGCATTAAAAGCCCATTTCGCTGCTTTGCACTGCTGAGACGAGCCGTTAACACAGTTAAAGCAGAGCGCTCCCTCTCCTAAAACCAACAGGGCCTCCGCTCTCAGCCCCAACACGATGGAGCTACTTACTCTTTACAACTCCTGGCTGACAAATTCTGCCTGCAATAAAACAGCATGCAGAAAAAAAGCCAGCACAAGACTCAACAACGCCATGACAAAGGGCCTGGAGGCCAGATGCTATCTGCCTCGCTGCCTGATGCCTGACAGTGCACAGATGCAGCTTGCTTTTCCCGAGTCTTGTTTTTATTCACTTTATTCCTGCCTCATTCTCTTCACTGATGGATCAGAGCACCAACCCTATAGCTGGTAGAACACACAAGGATTCAAAACTAATTTGTATTTCCGTCTTACGGTTCACATCCCATAGATTTTACAATGCAGAATACAAGTTGTTGAAAATAACTTAAATTGTTACAGTGTATATCCATAAACATCCCAGCACCTCTTCTAATGAGTGAATTAAGCTACTTTTAGGTGCCCCTGTTACTGACACAGGCACAAACAAAGGTTGTATAATCACTGCTAATAGAATGGGATGCTCTGGAGCAGTCACACACGAGTCTAAGAACAAGGTCAGTGCCAAGCATTGACTAGAGGGTATAAAGCCTCCCAGCATTGCGTCTGTGGAGCAGTAGAACTGCTTTCTCTGAATGCAGCTCCATCCAACACCTTTGGGATGAACTTGAGTGGAGTTTATGATGCAGAACTACTCATCCACCATCAGTACCTGACCTCACCAATGCTGTCATGCCTGAATGCAATCAATTCCAACAGCTATGTTCTAATATCTGGTTTAAAGCTTTCCTGGCTGTTCATCCTGCATTGTACTCTTATAATTAATAGCAGCAAAAGACAAACTCCTTAATATATCCTTGATTGCAGAAAAAATATTGGATGAGCAAGTGTCTACAAACTTTTGGACATATTGTAGATGTATATGGAACTTGAATTAAGTGTAAAAGAGGAAGCTATTTTAACCTCTTTGATTAATATGTTTATGAAAGGCTACAATTAAAGTGCTAGATGAGTTTCTAATTTCTACTGAAACATGAACTGAGTGGGCCAATGTGGAAAACGTTGGTTTATTACACATCTTATCCTCAAGTCTATAGTGAGTGAGGGAGTGATAAGCAGCATTTTCCCCAGAGCAGGTCAAACACTCCTGTCTGGCAGGGCAGTGCACAGGTCACTTCATCAGACAGATCACAGCCAACCTAACTCAAAGAGCCAAAGCCTTTTTTTCACTTAACTCTCACGACATCTTTTCTTCTGAATGATTCTAAATCATGTTTGTGGCTTAGCTTAACCCTCAGAAGTCACGAGTTACTCCTGTTGTTTTGCTGTACTGTTCAAATGCAATTATGTATAATTGTGTAATTATATGTACCTACATACACTGTAAAACATAACAACTGTGCTTATTTTCAGTTTACTTTACTCATCTTTTATACTTACTAAAGGAAACCAAGCAACATTTAACACAATATTACCACATCATGGTTAAAAACAAAAATATGTGTAAAATGTATCCAAAGTTAATCTTCAGAACGAAAATAACACACAAAAATCAATAAGAAACATAAGAGGTAATAACAACACCACAAAGAATCAAGTGTGACAACTGAGAACTAGATAAAATGATCTGCTTCTATCAGACAGCTTCGGATGAGAATAATTAATATCACATTACATCATGCTTCTGTTATCACCAGCAATAACTGCAACTTCTAAAAGTGCATGCTGACTTAATAACACTGAATCTGAGCAGGGTAACACATATTTCATTTATTTATCATAGATTTTAATTGTGTCACCCTGGTAATATATCAAGACAGACCTGATTTTAACAAAATAATAAAATCAGAGATCAAATACGCAGTTATGCAGTAAGCGGTGACTCGGCAGCTGCATGACTGACATCGCCTTTATATCACAACTATATACGGTGCAGTGTTCCTTTAATAAGGCTGCTCTCTGCTCACAGGCAGACATAATGACATTTAACCAGAGATAGACAGGGCCTGATAATCAATACACATTTAACTGACAGGTCAAGGTGTCTCTCACACTGTTCATAAATCCGATTTCACCATACAGTAAATAATCTCTCTCTCCTCTCTCTGTCTACTTTTCCTCCTCAACGTCCAGCATTGTTCTCTTATTGCATCGTTCAGTTATTATACTTCTAACCTGGGAAACTCAATTCCACCTTTTATTAGACAGTCAGAAACATTTGAAGATGAATCTCTTTAACTTAGCATTCAATTATATTTTAACTCTCTTTGGTACTTGGTATCTAACATTTTATTGTCTACTACAGTAAAACGATCACTTGTCTCTAGAGAACTCTGAGCTGCCACCAGTAAGAATGTATTATTATTATTATTATTATTATTATCATCGCACATTTTTGCCACAGACAGCATAGAATGTGCTCTTGCACCAAGAATTAAGTATTTTTCATTGGGTGTATTTGCATGGCTATTGCAGCACATCCTCTTCTGATGTACTATAAAAACATTTCTCCATGAAATATGTCTGTGTATTATTAAAGAATTCTTTTAGAGCCCACACACAGATTCATATGAATGTGTGTGTTTGTGGGCAAATGATGCAAGAATTGCTTCTGTGGAAAACCACAAATTGCAGCTAGTGTCAATGACTTATAAATGAATATGCCTTTTTAATAATGTACTTGTGAAAGCACTGTATACAAGTGTTCTATTGACAACTTTTTAATAAAGCACATGGAGTATTAATCTTCTGTACAACTGGAGCATTGTGCACATCGATTGTGTTGTGAACTTTACCGTGTAGGCACTGTCAACACAGAGTGACAAAGAGAGAGAGAGAGAGAAATAAGCAGAGAAAGAGAGAGAGAAAAGGAGACAGAGAAGGAGAGAGTGCCTGAGAAAGAGAGAGAGGGAAACAGAGGGAAAGAGGGAGAGAGAGAGAGGAAGAAAGAGTGAATAAGAGAGGGAGCGTCTCCCCTTTCCCTTACAGTGAAGCCACTTATTAATCCACATGCTCACAAGTTATAATGAAATTATTCAATGGGATCAAATTCCTTTGGCGCGACACAATGAGGAACAGAGAAATGAGCGGATTAATTTCCACAGTCGGATTTGCGCTCACTATTTGGAGACAGAGGTTTACATTTCTCCCCCGTCATTAGGAAGTCAGAGGCGTTAAGACGTCTAAAGCTCCCTCCCATCCCAGCTCGGATCGGCCCAACCCAAACGACACGCTCCGGCACTCCAGCAGCACCTCTCAGGCTGGAATTTTGCTGTCTGAGATATTGTTTCTAACGCTTGGCTGCTTTTGGGGGCTCAGCAGTCAGAGGGAATTGAAAGGCAGTAGAGAGCTAAATGTGTCCAATGCTGAGCGCTCTGTACTGAGAGAACACTTATTACTGCCACCCAGTCCCAAACAGTCCAACACATACGAATCCAATCAAACTCTAAAGACTCTCTTCCTGAAACCGACACCATATGAGCATTTTGTGACCAAAATAATACTGCTACTTTGCATAGTTTCAACTTCAACTTAATTTTAAGGAGCTGAAAATTCTGATTACTGACCACACTGGTATTATGCACAGTCAAAAATTAAACAGTAATTCTAGCTAAACCATGGTTCACTTACTGATATGACTGTTAGTTGTCATCGGTGATTTGTCAAATATTGTTCATTATTGTTTTTAAAGAAAAAAAACTGTCTCTAAGCACTACTTTCCTCTGTCAAGCGCAGAAAACCCTCTAATTTAACACCTCAGAACAAACCGAGAGCGAGAACAGCACTGGCACTAAATTAGTCAGATCAACTTCTCAACCCTGGTCCCGGAGTGACCCCTGTCCTGCACATTTTAGTACTTTCTACTCTCTAACACACCCACTTCAGCTCAGCAAGGGCTTGGTAATGAGCTGATCAGCTGGATCAGGTATGCTGGCAGCAGGGAAAACCCTGAAATGTGCAGAGCTGACAGTACTTCAGGACCAAACTTGGGAATTAAAGGATTAAGTGAAATAAAGTGCTGTTACAAAGGAACACACAATTGAGACACACACTATCCTGATTGTTCGGGGGTTGGTGGTGTATTTATTTTTAATATATAATTTTGATTGCAGAAGTATGGAAGTACTGGTGGACGTAATTACTTCAAACTTTATCTACGCTAACATTACCAGATTCAATTTAATATGACGTTTTGCGATACATGTAAAAGCAACACTGTAATATTTGGGGATTTGGAGACCCCTCTGGTGAAAATGTGCAATTACACGCAACATTTTGTATCAGTTGTGCTTTGTACCACCACAAGTGAATGGATCCTGGTGAGTTGAAAGAGTATTCAAAGAGAATTCAATCAAACTGTGGTGACAGATGTGTCTGCCATAGTTGTAAGTGAATTATTTACTATTGCCATCATAGTTCATCAGTATAATGTTCATTTTGCAAATATCAAGTCGGATGTGCTTTTTGAGTTTGTGACCTCTGACTTTTAGATGACTGTTTCAGGTTTGAAGTAGCATACACATATTTTAGTGTGGTCTTTTTTCTCCATACTTAGTAATGGTACTTATATTAAATAATATTAAACAGGGCTGCTTTACAATCAGTTAGCTAACTCTGTTAGCTTTTCTTAGCTCTTGAATAGCCTGATTAATGAGATTAAACAGGACTATACAATGCTCCCATTTGTGATTAGAAACAGTGTCACGATATAAATTAGTATCCTTGCATGCGTGCATCATTACAAGATCTTTAAGATCTACAAGATTGCTCCAAATGTGCACAAGAAGACGGCTTCTCTTGAGCATCCAGCACTGCTACAGTGTAGCTTTAGCTTTAGCTCATCTGAAGGGATAGCTATCATCGTTCAAACCTCGTCCTCATCAGACATGAAAATATCATTGTGCTACTGAACTTTCTGGGCTGTTAGCACAAGTTCTATGGATGATACCAGGTGGCCTTGGCTACTCGTTTGACGGACATAGCCAAAATAATTAAGTTGTGGTATTCCCAGAAATATTGGCTGTTACGTAGAGATCTGTGACTTAGCTAATATTTTCTGTTTTTTCAAATCAGTAGCTGCACGCATCAGATTTAAAACCCTAATGCTTGCCTACAAAGCCAAAAATGGACCAGCCCCTACCTACTTGATGGCAATGGTGAAATCTCGAACTGTACCACGAACCCTTCGAGCTTCGAGTACAGCTCGGTTTTGACCCGCCATCCTTCAAGGAGCGTGGAAGACAAGCATCGAGAATGTTCTCTGTACTGGCACCCAGGTCGTGGAATGAACTCCCACTGGCTGTCCAAACAGCAGACTCTCTTGCTGTCTTCAAACGTAGACTAAAGACTCATCTCTTTACACAGCACTTAAATGAGCGCTGAATTATAAGCTTATATTGCATTTATATTACACATATATGCACTCATATTTTATTGTACTGCATTGTGTATTGTAGTTTATTGTATTGTATTGTATCTTACTGTAATTGTATTGTATTGCATTGAATGGCACAGAGTTGTGTGTTCTGTGTAAGAGCGTCTGCTAAATGCTGTAAATGTAAAATGTAAATGTAATCCTCATGTCAAAGGTATTTTAATATTTAGTTATTTTAAGCATGATGGAGTGTTGTCTGCGACCCTGGGGGAGAAGTGGCTTAGAAAATGTGTGTGTGTGTGTGTGTGTGTGTGGAGTGTTGTGCTCAAATTTACCACTTCACCCAATATTGCTGCAATTTTTTTATGACAATTTAAACCACATCATTACATACTGTTGCTTCATCAGATTTTCACCAACATTATTATATTTAAGACCACTGATAATATCCACTGATTATGGTTAAACAATATATTGTTGTCACATAATCTTCAAACAGCCTCAACAGATACAAAATCAAAGCTGAAATGCTCTGGCATGTTCATCCTCAACCCCCATTCTTCAATAACACTCACCTCAAAACAGCAGCACTAAATACAGAAACAGTACACTCAAACTCCTAATTCTGCATATTACATTGTGACAGCAGAGGCCAGAGGAGAGACACGCAGCTGAGACAACAGCCTCTATTCTGTCCCAGTTAAATCACTTACACACCCACGCTACTGCGCTGAGGTATGACGCTACTTCAGCCAAGAAAAGGAAGGCAGCATATGGCAATTATCATATAAAAGCATGCTATAACAAAACTGTACGGGTGTGTTAGAGTGAGTGTATGCAGTGTAAAAGATGAACGGTTTCTGTAGAGCAGAGGAAAGTGGGGGAAGAGGGGAAGAAATGAGGAAAGCCTAAGAAAGAGCCAAAGAAAGATGTGAGTGCTGCAAACTGCTGTAGGTGGGCAATGAAGTGATGTTT